>NC_134530.1:251455443-252120801 GCF_050624435.1 Tenrec ecaudatus | reverse complement strand
AGCAGAAGTTTGCACGGCTCTTTAAGCCAATTGCTCCTATACATCTTTGATTTTCTTCACTCTTCAAGCATTTAAGTCCCCATTTGTTACTCACCAAAGTAGGATTTCAACACTGTCTTTGTGGACAATGCTTTGCCAACTGACCTCGGTGTTCCCTAAGACTATGGTGTTGAAAGCTCATTCCCTTAAAGTGATTGGTTATGATTAAGGAGTTTTCATGATTTTGCCCTTCTACGTGCTCTTCTATATTCATGAATACATGTGTAGCAAAGATAAGTAAGCCAAGCCAAACACACTGCCTCAAATTGATTCCAACCGTTAACAATCCTATGTAAGGTTTTTGAGGCCGTAAATCTTTACAGAAGCACATAGATTCGTCTGTCGCCTGTGAAGGAGCTGGTGCATTTAAATCCCTGACCTTGCGGATAGCAGATCAATGCTTACCTGACACTGCCACCAGGGCTCCTTCTAGGTAAATATATATGTGGCAATGTTCTCTATCAAACCTATATGAGGAATTAGGTGGTGCAGTGGATTAAGCATTAAGCTGGCAATTGAATGGTCAGTGGTTTAAACCCACCGGCTGTTTAGTGGGGGAAAGATGAAGCAGTCAGCTTCTGTAGAGACTTACAGCTTTGGAAATCCAATTAGGCCCTTCTGCTCTGTCCTTATGGCCACTGTGAGGCAGAATCAACTCAACAACACTGGCTATAGCCCCATTCACCGTACACACCTGTTCAGCTTGTAGGTGCGGGTTCACTCACTGGCGTTGTTAGGCATCATCTAGTCAGCTCCAACGCACAGTGGCCCTGTGCACAACACAGTACAGAACCCGCCTGGTGCTTTGCCAGCTGCACAATCCTATGTTCGAGTCCCCTGTTGCGGCCACAGGGTCAGTCTGTTCTGTTGAGGGTCTCCCTTTTCTTGGCTGACTTTCCACTTTACCAAGCATGATGTCCTCCAGGGACCAGTCTCTCCTGAGAACATGTCCAAAGAACGTAAGATGAAACCTCACCAACCTTGCTTTGAAGGAGCATTTTGGCTCCAAGACAGATTTGTTTGTTCTTTTGGCAGTCCATGGTATTTTCCATATTGTGTATCAAAACCATAATTCAAATGCACAAGTTTATCTTCAGTCTTATTATTATCCAACTTTCACATGCATTTGAGGCAATTGTACATGATACAGCTTGGCTTAGGCTCACCTGGGCCTTCAAAGTAAGATCATTATTTTTCTTTAAAGAGGTCTTGTGCGGTAGTTTTCCCCAATTCAATATGCCATTTGATTTCTTGACTGCTGCTTCTGTGGGTGTTGATTGTGGAAGCAAACAAATTGAAATCCTTGATAAGTTCATTCTTTTCTCCATTTATCATATTGTCAACTGGCACAGGTGTGAGGATTTTCATTTTCTTTACATAGAATCTAATCCATATTGGTGTTAGACCGGGTTGATTAGAGAAACAAATTCATAGACACTCATCTGTGTATAATACTGAAACCCAAATGAAGACTGAGCATGATAGTGAGACAAGAGGAAAGTCAAAGGGAACAGAGGAAAGAGCTAGGAGGCAAAGAGCTTTATAGAGGTCTAAATAAAGGCATGTACATATGTAAACATATTTATATATGAGGATGGGGAAATATATTTATGTGCATATATTTATAGGTTTAGTATTAAGGTAGCAGCTGGACACTGGGCCTTCACTCAAGTATTCCCTCAATGCAAGAATACTTTGTTCTATTAAATTGGCATTCTATGATGCTCACCTTCCAGACACAATCACAGAAGACAAAGTGGGTGCATAAGCAAATGTAGTGAAGAAAGCTGATGATGTCCAGTATCAAAAGATATAGCATCTGGGGTCTTAAAGGCTTGAAGTAAACAAGCAGCCATCTAGCTCAGAAGCAACAAAGCCCACATGGAAGAAGCACACCAGCCTGCATGATCACGCGGTGCCAAAGGGATCAATTATCAGACATCAAAGTACAAAAAATCATATTGTGCACTCACCTCCCTGATACGATTGCTGAAGAAAAATGGGTGCATAAGCAAATGTGGTGAAGAAAGCTGATGGTGCCCAGCTATCAAAAGATATAGCGTTTGCGATCTTAAAGGCTTGAAGGTAAACAAGCGGCCATTTAGCTCAAAAGCAACAAAGCCCACATGGAAGAAGCACACCAGCCTGTGCGATCACGAGGTGTTGAAGGGATCATGTATAAGGCATCATCAGAACAAAAAATTATATCACTGTGAATGAGGTGGGGTTGTGTGGCGTGGAGACCCAAGGCCCATTTGTAGGCCACTGGACATCCCCTTAGCCAGTCAGGGTGCAATGTAGCAATGATGAAACATATAACTTTCCTCTAGTTCCTAAATGCTTCCCCCCCCCCCCTATCATGATCCCAATTCTACCTTAAAAATCTGGCTAAACCAGAGGATGTACACTGGTACAGATAGGAACTGGAAACACAGGGAATCCAGGGCAGATGATCCATTCAGGACCAGTGGTGTGAGTGGTGATTAATACTGGGAGGGTGGAGGGAGGGTAGGTTGGAAAGGGGGAGCCTATTACAAGGATCTACGTATAACCTCCTTCCTAGGGGGTGGACAACAGAAAGAGTGGGTGAAGGGAGATGTCGGACAGTGCAAGATTTGACAAAATAATAATTTATAAATTATCAAAGGTTCATGATGGAGGGGGGAGTGGGGAGAGAGGGGACAAATGAAGAGCTGATGCCAGGAGCTTGGGTGGAGAGCAGATGTTTTGAGAATGATGAGGGCAAATGTGCTTTACACACTGATGTATGTATGGATTGTGATAGGAGTTGTATGAGCCCCTAATAAAATGATTAAAACAAAACAAATAAAATAAAAAGCTTCATATACAAGAGCAATTGAAGATTGAGAAAACATCCCAGCCCAGCCCAGATCAAGTCCATAAGTCCGATATTAGCCCATTTATCTGATATCAATCTATAAATTCCTCTTCAGACTCACAAAACACATGCAATGATGTTGAATGCAGAAGATCACAGGCCATTGGGTGGAAAGTCTTGTGGATACGGTGGTGGTAGAAGCATCTCAACAATGGCATGGTCTCCCCATGGCTCCTCCAGCTCCAGGACTCTGGTTGCAACAGTGTAGCTCCATGTGGCTTGTTGTCAGAAATGTCTTTCAGGGAGTGTGTGTGTCCCATCTGCAGTGAGCTATTTATCTCCTTAGTGCCTCCAAATGATGTCATCAAGTTGTGACCTGATTGACAGGCTAAACTCCACCCCTTCACACTTAAGTCTCAAATTAACAACAGATTATGCAACTACCACACTTCTGTATTCTTTTAAGAAGCTATTAATTTTTGTTATTGTATTATTAAGCTTTGGAATTTCTAGTTGCTTTTAATTTAAGGCTCCTATATCCTAATTAAATTCCTTATTTTGCTCTTCTATTATTTTTCTGAATTCTAAAATTTCCTCCATATTTTCCTTTATTCCATAGAGAAAACTTAATACTAGTTTTTGGATGTCTTTGTCGAGAATTTCATAGCAGTGCCTGAAATACTCAGTTTATTTTCATTAGCAAGTAAATGGAAAATATCCGTTGCCCCGAAGATTCACAAACTTTCATACCTTTCACACTTCCTTTCAAAAGTTTCTTTTCATCTTTCTGCTCAGCAGTGCTAAGGGATATGCATGTGTTCTGAGAGACTACCTCCCTGCTGGTACTGCTGGCTGAGGCTCCAAACTGAAAAGAACCTACTGATGACTTTCCTTAATCTCTGCTACCCTCCCTCCTCTCTGCCCCCCTCCCCCCACACACATACCATGGCACAGGTTAGGAGAAACTGGGTGGGTGGATGACACTGGAGTCCCTCCAGGTTGGGGCATTCCATTCATGTCTATAACTACCTTAGGGCCATTGCTGAGGTTGCTGCCATCCCCCAGGTGCACCGCTGGCTCCACAATGGTCATTCCAGCCCCAGTCTCCAAAGCAGCACTTACCTTGAAGGAAGAATTTACAAGTGGCCACCGATATGGCTAACTTGCAGAGAGAGTCATTTTCACTAAGCCCCAGAGACAAGATCTCTATCCACCTTTAAGGAACTCCAAATCAACTAGTGAAGAAGTCTTCAGTCTGACATTGATGAAATATGCAATCAAGTTGCTGTGATAAGTATTGGTGATTTGAATGTGGTAGCTGGAAACAAAGAGGAGGGAACAGTAGCTGGAAAACATGGTGTTAGTGATAGAACCAAAGCTGGAGATTGCATGATTGCATTTTGTAAGACCAACGACTTGCTCGTAACAAATCCAGTTTTCTCAACAACACAAAGTGAACTTCCTCTGATGGGAAACAAAGAAATCAATTTGACGTCATCTGTGGGAAGACATGATGGAGAAGCTCAATCTCAGCAGCTAAAACCAGCTAGGGGCTTACTGTGGAACAGACCATCAATTGCTTATATGCAAGTTCAGATTCAAGTTGGAGAAAATTAAAACAAGTCTATGAGAACTAAAATGTGACCTTGAGTCTATCTCACCTGAAGTTCAAGAACATCTCAAGAATAGATTTAAGACAGAGAACACGAATGACTGAAGATCTGATGAGTTATGGGAGGACATCAAGAACATCATTCATGAAGACAGCAAATGGACATTAAATGATGAGAAATAAAGAAAAGATCAAAGTGGATGTCAGAAGAGACACTGAGATTTATTCTTAATAGTAGAGTAGCTAAAGCACATGGAAGAAATGATGAAGTCAAAGAGCTGAGTAGAAAATTTCAAAGGGCACCTCCAGAAGATAAAGGCAAGTATTACAATGAAATGTGCAAAGACCTAGAACTAGAAAGTCAAAAGGGGAGAACATACTCAGTCATAAACAGAAAGAACTAAAAACAAAAATCAAGCTTTGAGTTGCAATATTGAAAGATTCTATGGGCCAAACACTGAATTATGCAGAGAGCATCAAAAGAAGGTGGAAAGAATAGAGTCATTCCACCATTTGAAGTGGTAGCATGTGAGCAAGAAACAGTTATTATATTATAGCATAGCTTAGTTGTAGTGGCTGGCAAATTCCAAGTCTATGGGTTAGATGTCAGGCTAAAGATGTCTCATGATTCACATAGCTGCCGGAACTGACAAACTCAAGATAGCCAAGTTAGAGAGGAAGCTGTTGGCTGCAGAGGCAAATGAATCCATGGTCAATAGGTGTGATGGCCAACTGCTGGTTCACAGGCTGTGACTTCATGGCTAATGACTCCCAGGATTGGGAGGGAGATCACTATCTCAACTCCAAAGAATCCAGACAGCAAACAATGAGCCAGACATAGGATCCAGACCTAGCAAAATCAGGAGAGTTTTGTTAGGGCATCTACATACATTAGAAGCAAGCCACACCCCTGAGGAAACGCCTTTTTAAAAATTGATCGACTGTTCATAGTAGATATCATCATGAATGTGATTACATTATATCAGATCTCATCATAAGGATGATAACATTACAACTGCCAAGCCACTGAGAACTGTGACAGCCATGACTTAACCATCACTTAAAGATTCCTGGGCAGGAGGGAAGACGAAAGCATGCACACTGGTGGCTATCCGAAATGAGTTCCCTAGAGACACCGTCAAAACTTGCACCAAATCCAAGCTGAACTACAGTCTTAGAGTTCTCTTCACCCAGGCCAATCCGATAGCCTACTTTCCTTGGCCCTGGCTTCCTTTTCTGAGGAATAGTTCTAGTTATCTAGGTTTGTCTTATTGTTGGATTAGGACTCTGACTGAATTGCCATAGATCAATGCTTGGGGCTCATATTGTGGAAGAAAAGAATCAGAAGGAGGATTTTAGTAAACAGATAATGGCAGGAGACAGAGGTACAGAGGGTGAGACAGATTTAAAAGAGAGAGAAGTAGGAAAGGAAAGTCAAGTAAACAGAGAGGAGAAGGAAAAAGAGAAAGATGAGAGGGGAGCCAAAGGTACGCTTCGTCGAGGGACAATTCATCTACTCTCCTTTCCTAAGCGATAAATAAGAAAGATTCTTATTTCCAGAGACGTCCCGCAGGAAGATGTTCCCTTTGGAGCCTAGGAGAGAAAGCGCTCGGGGGTACACACTGCTGAGTCTTGCTAGCAGAGTCTGGTCAAATCACTTAGAGGGGAATTAGCGAATTCGATGGGGAGATGAGTGGCTTCTTTGAGTTTGGAGGTTGGCATGTCACCACCTGGGCGTTGGAAGAGAGAGACTCATTCTGTCATGCAAAGGCGAGGACCTTGTCCCTCTGTGCTCCAACCTTGCTACACAACGTTCCTGATGATAAGCTCGCTTCCCTGTTCTGTATCCCTCACTGGAAGAAATCCACAGGCTATTTTCTCTTTAGACCTAAACTCGGCTTCATGCATCAGTGAGAGGAATGAGAAACTGAATACGTAGAAGACACAAGGAAGGGCCGTCCATGAGTGGGAAGCCTATTTAACCTCAGGATATTTAATCTTGGGGATATTTTACCAGTAGCCCCAGCGTTAGCTGGCTCATCAACCCAGACAGATTTTTGTGTAAGCTCAGGACTGTGAAATTTGGCTTTGATGGCTACATCCCAAGGCTGGTGTTAGAA
Organism: Tenrec ecaudatus; assembly: GCF_050624435.1. Classification (NCBI taxonomy): domain Eukaryota; kingdom Metazoa; phylum Chordata; class Mammalia; order Afrosoricida; family Tenrecidae; genus Tenrec; species Tenrec ecaudatus. The sequence continues at coordinate 252,114,191 of NC_134530.1, read as the reverse complement.
ATTCTTGACTTCTTCCAAAAAACTGCACAGAAGCAGGGGCCAGACGCGTTTTGTGTCTGATGAGTCAGCTGGCGTCAGCATCGTGCAGCACAGACATTGAGTGCTTCTTCAGTGGCTGTCGGGCTCTGGCTGTTCCCAAAAGACAAAGTGGCCAAATACTTAAGTCCCAGAACTAATGGGCACTTTGTGATCCCACGCAGCAAAGCCTTTAACCTTCTCAGAACATCTGTGTTCTTCCTTATTCATTCCCTGGCCCTATGAAGACAGGCCAGAGAAACCGGTTTTACCCAAACTAGAGAAAATAACCAGAGGAATTAGTGATCTGGAAATTTATAAAAGCATGCAACCGTGTGAAGTCACCCCCCCTTTTTTAACCCAATTCTGAGACAAGGGTTCTAAATTATATCACAGGGTTAGGCATTAAAATAGATTTCGAGTTGCTGAAGAAATTTTATCCAATATGATTACAGAATCTACATCTCTAGAGCTTGTTTATGTATTGATGTCTATAAAGCGTACACAGCAACCTTTTATATGCACGATCTTACTTAAGCCTCACCCAAACTCGAAGAACCAAGCACCATTTCCGCTATTTTATAAATGAGAAAACAGGCTCGTGGCAATTATTTGCTCAAAAGCATGGTGATTATCACTTTAATATAGAACCAGCATTTTGACTCCAAATCCCATCTATGTTTTCCCTCAAGCAGTCCAATATCTCTTCCTGAGAAGGCTCAAATAAGACCCTGTCTGAATATTTTGATGATGCCTTCCCACAACTTACCTAGCTCGGGTTTTATGATGCTCAGAAAGTTATAAATGGAACCTAAATTTGCATGCCCCAGACCAGGCCACCAGGTGGCAGGGGAACATCAATGATGGGAAAACAATCATTTCTTCCCTGCACCGGTAGAGGGGGCTAGTGCTCCTTGTTTCCAACACTGAGAAACAAAAACAAAAAGTTTTTTAGAAAAAGGAAAGAAAACCTCTCGCTGTCTACACTGATGAAATAGGATGGTGGGAGGTTTGTTTTTCTTTTTTTCTTTTTCTCTTTTAAATGAGCCACTGAGAGTTCAAACAAACAAGTCTCCATTTTCACCTCTGTGTTTGCTTTCGGAGGCACGGGGTCACTCGCTGGGCCAGCAGCCTGGCCTACATTATTCGTCTGTCCAGCTTCAGCCCTGGAACAAATGTGGAGAAATGAAGTAGCTTCAGTTGGGGACACAGTGTTGTTATTGTTGCTGGTGATCGTTCTATTTGCCAACAAACATAAAAACATACTTTGGAACCCGGAATGGGCCTGTCAGAGGGAACTTTTGTTCCATGTTTGAGCTGGGATTCTTCCAGAGAGAAACCAGGCTGGCATTTGAACTTCAGGAGGCAGCAAGGGAGCTGCGCACAGCAGCCAGTGACCCGAGAGGCTGGGCCATCAGCTGCCTGTTCATCTGGGGGTTGTTGGTCTGCAGTCCAGGCGACGCTGGGCTGCCAGCTGGGGTCACAGCCCTGAGTGAATAAGATAGGAGTTGGGTGTGTACAGTCCAGGATGGTGGGCTTTCCACAAAAGGGAATGAACAGGTTTTGGATTCTGAACATTTGGAAGGAGGCACTCATTTGGGGGCTTTGGGATAGGGAAAGTGATCCTGGATTAATTTGCAGTTAGGTCTCAATTATCCCAAGATAGTTGGCAGCAGCTTCCGGATCCCTTCACTACGTGGATTAATTACTTCAGGGATAAAGCCATCCTTGTTGTGTCTGCTGGTGTGAATTTCGGGAATGAAATCCCATGCTAATACCATCTTAAAGAAAACATAACTCAGAATTCCCATCTGCCTGCTACTGTTACACAATTCAAGTTGAGGGCCTTGTCCAGAGCTGTCTGGAGGTTGCCCCCCTGCCTCTTTCTGCAGGTGGGACTGGTTGTCTTGCTTGATGCACTGAACTTGCACTAACATGGCATATATTGAAAAGAAGAGGGCATGACAAGCCATCATGGTACACGTCATTAAAACTCAGTCGACTCCCTCTGTCAACATGAACTAGCTGTTCCTCACACCATCAGAAGGAAAGGTGATATCACTTAGCATTGCAAAGTGAGTTTGAAAGCTAGAGAGTCACCTTAAAGAGCACCTGGCCCCACATTTCAAGGTCTCCGTGCTCTTGTTACTAGCTGCTAGGAAGTCAGCGCCCAGCTCAGGGAGATCCCATACACCAGGGGTGATCAATACATCGATCGTGATCTACTAGCAGATCACAAATGTAGTGTGGGCAGATCGCATGGCATTAAAAAAAATTGACGTAAGCCTATCATCAATCCCATCATTTAACTGATATACAGCGCAGCCAATCAGATGCAATGTTAGGTGTCAAACGCATGCTCAAACAACTGCGCTAAGTGCAGCAAAACTGACAAGCTAAGTTACACCAATTTTTAAACCTTGGTTTTTTTCTCTTAAACATAAGAACGGGTATTCAAATGAGTGGGGAAGCTGGACCCAGTAAGAAGACAAAAGCGTATCGCTTCATACAGAATGGGAGATTTTGGCACTACAAGCTGACATTCAGCTGAAGTCCAGAGCGCATGAACACTTTTGGAACTTACTGACAGAGGGAAAGAATCCAAACATGAGAAAATGTGCTACCTCCTTGACTGCATTATTCGGTTCTACTTATTTATGTGAGTCAGCCTTTTCCCACATAAAGATCATTAAGTCCAAGTCCTGTTCCACCATGACTGATGATCATTTGGAAGTGTGCTTGAGGCTGGCTGTCAGCAGCCACTGCCGGACTATGCTCCCCTGGCTCATTCTATTCATGCAAATCATCAGAGTAAACTCAAGTCATGACAAAAAATGTACACAGTTAATTGTGTTGTGTTAAGTAATATGGACTCATGTGGTTATGTAAGGTACATAAACCTAAATTGTATATATAAAGAATTCTCAATGCATTTATGAATACATTTAATAAATAAATATGTTTTGCATTTTTGTAGTTGGTAGATCATTTTGACTTGATCGTTTTATAAGTAGCTTGTATGCTGGAAATGTGTGAGCACCCCTGCCATTCACAATGGAATGAAATGCTGTCTGGTCCTGCATCACGGGGTTCCATGATGGATTGGGGCTTGTCCCGTTGTGCTCCATAGGATTCTCACTGGCTGAATTTTGGAAGTCAACTGCGAGGCTTTTTTTGCCTACCCCATGTTAGTCTGGAAACTCTGCTGAAGCCCATGCAGCATTACAGTAAGACACAGGACTCCAGTGACAGATGGGTGGTGACTGTGCAGGGGGACATTGACTAGAAATCAAAGCCAGGTCTCCTGCATGGACATTGAGAACTCTACCACTGAACTGCCAGTGGCCCATGAGTTCCTCAAAGTAGGAAGATGTGCAGTGACTCGAGAAGCCCTTGATTTGACAGATTAGCCGCGTCAGAGACACGAAGGGACCGTCCCAGTCATCTACCTAGTTGGTGGCCCTTCAGGTTTCATTACCTCAGCTCTCAGGTTTCATTACCTCTCATTTTTTAAACAAAACCCTTATTTAATATTTTTTAAGGCCTTCTTTTAATCTGTAGTTTGCTTTAGGTATGCACAGTAACACACCAGAGGAAGCCCAAAGAGAATTCTCTTGATTCAAACCTTCACATTTATTGGGGTCTCAATTACACGATTGGGTCTTGTAAACCTTAACTGACTTGAAAATTATTAGGAGTAGTTTCAAGTATTCAGGCTCAGATTGATGATAGAAGAATAGAAGGTATTCAACTGAGTAGGGGTTAATTTTTCCCCCCTGTACAGTGCCAACTAGTAAATATCTTAGGCTTTACAGGCCATGTGATCTCTCAATTTGGCAATTGTAGCAAGAAAGCAATTTTAGACAATGAGTAAAAAAATGAGTATTGCTGAGTTCCAACAAAAGTTGACTTACAAAGAAATGGTGGGATAGGGAGTCAAATTTAGCTCTTAGTCTAAAGTTTACTACCCTTCCCAATAGAAGATCTGGTCTCTAACTTACTGTTCTCCAACATATGCTATACCATGCAAAAGGATAATTAATTATCATCTCTGTAAAGTATATTGAGATTGCCAGTCAATCAAGTTAACCCACCCAGTTTCATAAACAGAATCATTTTTAATAAGACCAAATAAGTAGAATTCTTTTTAATGAGGCCAAATATTTGTATGGTGCTTTTGTGTTTATGTATTGTGTAATTTGGGCCTATGTCATAGGTAGGTAAAACCAATATGATTATATCTTTAGAGATGACAAAGGAAGGGTATCAAGGTTTGACTCTAACACACTTTTTAAATAGCATAATTTATACTTAAGACTACATTATGCTTTAAAAATTTTAATTTAATGAAAATAATTCTATTTTCAGAAAATCTCAGAGTGATTTGCATTTTTATGCCAGTTTTATAGATAATCAGAGAGGTTAAATAATATGTTCATATTTTATTCTCGTGAGTACTGGCCTCTATCTAGCACCCTAGGTCTGGCAGAATCTAAATACAGTGCTCTTTCCTGCCCTTACTGCTTAATCCTTAGGACTAACCATCTATTTGAGGACACATTTGGCATACTAGTAACCTGAACTTTCTGCGTTCCCTCATAAGCTCTCATACTACGTTGTTTTCAGAAAGTGTTTGCTAAATGAGGCCTGGGGGCACACTGCTGAAGCACTATGATGCTGACCAGAAGTTCAATGGTTTGTACCTATTAGCTGCTCTCTGGAAGAAAGATGTGGCAATCTCCTTGCATAAAGAAAACCGACTGGCCAAACCTACTCTGCCCTTGAGGGTTGATATGAGTCATAATTGACCCAACAGCATTGGGTCAGCGTATTTGAAAGGAAGTTGTTGTTGTGATGTGCCACCGAGTCACTTCTGGCTCAGAGTGTTTCTTTGAACAATGCAAGGGAAAACCACACAGACTGGCACCACCCACATAGTTGTGATGTTGGAGTCCATCATTGCAGCCACTGGGGCAAGCCATCTTGTCCAGGGCCTGCCTCTTTAATACCACCCCTCTACTTTACCAAGCATGAGGTCCTGCTCCAGGGAATGGTCTCTCCCGATCCCATGGCCAAAGTATGTGAGACTGACTCTTGGCCGTCATCCGTGCTTCTCAGGAGCATTATGGCTACACTTTTCCCCAGACAGATCTGTTTTTTATTTTGGCAGTCCATGGTACTTGCAATATTTTTTTCCAGCACTATACTTCAGATGCACTGTTTTTTCTTTGGTTTTCCTTGTTCAGTGTCCAACTTTTAAGTGCATAAGAGGCAACTGAAAAGACCATGTCTTGGGCCCGGCTCACCAAAGTTCTCAGAGTGACATCCTTGCTTTTTAACTCTGTGAAGAGGTCTTGGGAATCAGATTTACTTAAATCAATGTGTCATTTGACCTCTTGACTGCTGCTTCCAGGTGCATTGATTGATTTTGGATCCAAGTTAGACGAAATCCTTGAAAATGTCAATCTTTTCTCCATTAATCATGGAATTTTCCTTTTGTCCAGTTGTATGGATTTCTGTTTTCCTTACATTCAGTTGTAATCCATTGTGAAGGCTGCAATCCTTGTTCTCCCTCAGAAAGTACTTCAAGTTCTTTTTCGGTAAGCAAGGTTGTTAATAAGCCTTCTTCCAAGCCTGATGCTGCATTGTTCTTCGTATAAGCTGCCTTCTCTGATGACTTGCTCACCATGCAGACTGAATAAGTATGGTGAGAGGACACAACCCTGGCACACACATTTTATGATTTTAAACCATGCAGTATTCCCTTGTTCTGTTCCCATACCTGCGTCTTGATCTTTGTGCATGTTCTATATGGGCATCATTAAGTGTCGTGAAATTTCCCTTCTTCTCAAGGCTATCTATAGTTTGTTATGATCCACACAGTCAAATGTCTTTGTATAGTCAATAAAGCACAAATGCACATCTCTTTGGCATTCTTTGCTTTCAGCCAAGATCCATCTGGCATCAGCAATGATATCCCTTGTTCCACATCCTCTTCCGAATTCAGCTTGGACCTCTGGAAGCTCCCTATCAATGTACTGCTGCAACCATTGTTGGATGATCTTCAGCAAAATGTTACTTGCAAGGGATATCAATGATATCACTTATGAAATTTGAACATTCAGTTAGGTCACCTTTCTTTCGAATGGGTACAAATTTGGATATCTCCAGTGAGTGGGTCAATTACCTGCCTTCCAAATTTCCTGGCATAGATGAATACGTGCGTGTAGTGTTTCATCAGCTGGTTGAAATATTTCCGTTGGTATTCCATCAATTCCTGAAACTTTGCTTTTGGCTAAAGCCTTAAGTGCAGCTTAGACTTCTTCCTTCAGTGTCATTGGTTCTTGTTTATATGCCAGCTCTTGAAATGGTTGAATGTTGACTAATCCTTTTTGGTGCAGTGACTGTAAATTCTCCCCCTCTTTTTTTAATGCCTCTTGAATCCTTCAATAGCTTGCCATAGAATCTCTCAATATGACAATCTGAGGCTTGAATTATATTTTCAGTTCTTCCAGGTTAGGATATGCTGAGTGTGTTTATCCTTTTTTGTTTTCTAACTCTAAGTCTTCACATATTTCATTATACTTTGCCTTCTCAAGCTGCCCTTTGCAATTTTCTGTTTAACTTTTTCATTTAATAATTTTTGCCATGTTTCTTAGCTAATCTTCAATTAAAAGCAAGTTTCAGAGTCTCTTCTGATATCCACTTTGATCTCCCCCCCCATCTTTTTAATGACCTTTTCCTTTCTTCGTGTATGATGTTCTTAATGCCATTCCATAACTTGAGTCTTTTGTCATTAGTGTTCAATGCATCAAATCTGTTCTTGCGATGCTCTCAAAATTCAGGAAGGATATACTCAAGGTTGTACTCTAGCTCTCATGGATTTGTTTAAATTTTCTTCAGCTTCAATCTGAACTTCCAAGAAACCAAACTTGCTGCCATCAAGTCAATGCTGACTCCTACTGAACTTCTGTGGGTTTATGAGACTGTAAGAGTTTACAGGAGTAGAAAGTCCATACGTTCTCCCTTGGAGCTGTTGGTGGTTTCCAAATGCCAACCATGCGATTGCAGCCGAATTTGTAACCACGACACCACCAGAGCTCCTTTATACCAGCAGTAAAATTAATGCTCTGCTTCAGAGTTGGTCTCTGGCTTCATTTTATCTGCTGAGATTGAGCTTCTTTCCCCACAGATATAGTCAACTTGATCTGTGCATTTCCATCTGGAGAACCACATATATTGTTTCCTTTTGTATTGTTGAAAAAATGGTATTTGAGGAAGTCATTGGTCTTGCCAAATGCTGTCATGTGCTCTCCAGTTTCTTTATGTCCCATCGAAGCCATATTTTCCAACTGTGGTTCCTTTCCACTATTGCATTGGGCAAATCTGCACAAGATTGAAAAGCAAGGATGCCACTTTGAGGACTAATATGTAATTAACCCAAGTCATTGTATTTTCAATAGCCTCATATGCAATTCAGGTGAGAAATGCTCAAGACACAGCTTGTTCAGTCAGGATACTTTCTTCCTTGCTGTGCCAGGAAAAAGGACTCTCTCTGCACCTCAGCCTCTTGCTTTGCCACTGACGGGCTCAGGAAATGTTACAAAGCTCTCCTAAGGATGCTAGTAAATCCCAAAGGGTATGCCTCTCTGCCATAAGCCTCAACCCCAAAGCCCTCAGCTCTAGGTCTATGGGTCAGCAAACCCAGCTCCACCCCACAAACCAGCCTCCTGCCCCCAAACACTCAACTTTATTTGCTCTGTAGGCTGGGAACCCCACTGCTCTCTCTCCTGGCCTGGCCCCTGGATCTGCTGTTGCTGCTCCTCTGCCACTCCTCTGGTGTCACAGCTGTCTCCTGATTCAGGGAGGTTCAATGCACAGAGATTTCCAAGGGACATACTCTACTTTTGTCTTCTCTCTTGCTGGTAGTAAAATCCCCCATTTTTGGTGTCTGAGATGCCTCATTTTATACCCAGCAGGATGTCCTTCATAAATCACCATGTTAATAATCACTCACAGCTTAATCATATATTCAATCAGTACCTTCCCTTACCTTCTTCTCCATTATCCACTCAGAGTAACGACAGTGATGGAAACACAAAAGCCTTTAGAACTAAATTGTCTGATAAATCCAGGGGTCTTCAGGCCAACACCGGTGTTTGCTAGGTTGGGATAGTGACCAATGGGTATGTAACTTTTGAGAAGTTATTTCACTTCTCTTAGGTTTCAAATGTTATCCCTCATCTTTCAGTTTGTAGCACTATGTTGGCTTGCTTGTTGCTGTGATGCTGGAACCCGTGTCATTGGTATCTCAAATACCAACAGGGTGACCCAGGAAGAACAGGAGCTTCAGATGGACTGGAAAGAAGGCCCTGGTGATCTGCTTCTGAAAAGCTGGCCAGGTAAAACTTCATGAAAACAGCAAAACGTCATCTGATAGAGTCCTGAAGGTGAGCCTCTCAGGTGGGAAGACAGTTTCGATATGATTGGGACAGAGCTGCCCCTCCAAGTAGAATCAGCCGCCGTGATAGAGATGGGCCTTCGGTTGCTGATGTGGTGAAACTCAAAATGAGAACACGTGGGTCTCCTCATACAGGAGCCAACTGGAACATATCTGTGGAAAGGGACAAGGAAGAAGCTCAATGTTGTCAGACCAGGAACCAGTGCGGAACAAGAATAATGAAACAGGTGAGTGAGTCAGTTCCTTGGGAAAGACACCATGCTTGGTAAAGTTGAGGGTCATAGATGGAAAATGGATTGCCACAGGAGCTGCAGCAATGGATTCAGACAGAGAAATGATCATGATGACGGGGTAGGATCAGGCGGTGTTCTGTAGCACACAGGATTGCTATGAGTCAGAACCAACTTGACAGCTGCTAACAACACATTTGTTTCTTCATTTGTCAAATATTGAGGTTGGATGAGGCAATCCCAAGGCCTCTCCATGTAAAGACCTAAAGGGTATTGAAACCATTTTCAGATAAAGTATGGTGACTCTGTGTCTTCAGCCAGTCTGTGCTTCCTCTACTGATCCTGAGTCCACCCACCTGTGGCAAAGCCTGGTCTTCTCACCTGGACCTCACTTTCCTGGGGCAGACCTCAATTCCTTTTCAAGGAGGAGTCTGAAAAAGCAGGAAGAGAATTTAAACAGGATGAGGGTTCAGTTGTGATCAGAGGAGGAAAGACATTGCATGAAACTTATCCATGGGAAGTGATTGAGTTGGTGGGTGATAAACTGCTTAAACTAAAGGGACTGGTTCCCTTTCTCTGTCTTTTAAGTAAGCCTTGCTGTCAATGGTGTCACTAGAGTTGGTGGAGTCTAATACAGTAACGCATGGTAACTCGCCTCTCCCAATTTCCATGAACCTCTTTATCTACCAGACTATACAGAATATTTGGAATGCTTATTATCAGCTATAGCAACAGGATATTATGTGACTAAACGTAGCTGTAAATTGCTTGAATGTAACATTTTTAGATTATATATAAAATTCAACATAATGTTTTGTAAAATCTACATACCCTGAACCACATTATTAATTAATTATAACATTATTAGTAACTAAGTGACAAACCATTTTGATGTCCCTCTTCTTTTAATTTTTACTTCACTCTCAAAAAGTTTTTGTACATATTCACAAATACAAATTTTTGTAATATTATAGCTAAAACACCATAAATTTCGACAAAAATAATAAAAGCACCAAAGCAATGACAATTATAACAGGTGCTTGTAGGTCATGCAGACAAAACCACATGATTCAAAAGTCACTGCAAGTGGGTAATAATAACAATTCTGGCCTGAATGTATTAGAAGGGTAAGAAAGTAAATTAGCATAGAGTTTTAGCTTTGTGGGTGTGGTAATTACATAATTTCGTGTCAACTGGATATATAGAAGTGTAGGAATGGATTTAAGCCTGTCAATCAGCTCACAGCCTCATGATGCCTCCTGTGGGTATGGCCTTCTCATAACAAGGGTCCTGGGAACCTCCCCTTCTCTCTCTGCCTTCACCTTCCTGCTGACATGCCCTCATGGCAGCCAGAGCCCTGGAGATGTGTCCACTGCCACTGGATTCACAAGACTTTGCACCTACTCACCTGTGGGATTCCTGCACTCTGCATCATTGCATGTGGCTCCATGAGTCTGAGAGGGACTTATGGGCTAGTATCAGACTTATGGGCTAGTATTGGACTTATGGATTTTATCTGGATGGGGATGGGATGTTTTCTTGATATATAATTATTTCCTGATATAAAGCTCTTTCTTACCCATATATGGATGTCACTGGATTTGTTTCTCTAGTCAACCTGGCCTAACACAGTGGTTGATCAGTACAAGTAAGCTGGGCTTAAGGCATCATGGTCGCATAGTGGGCTAACACCTAATGCTGTTGTTTGAGGACAGGTTCTTTGGAGAAGCAAAATAAGTGAAGATTATATGTGAATATATAGATTTATACCAAAGAAATGGTAGAGTTGTAGAGTCATCCGGCTGTAGAGTCAGGCAAGTTCCAAGTTCATGGGTCAGGTGTCAGACTGGAGGCTTTTTCTGACTTCTGTAGCTGCAAGAGCTAGTAAATCCCAGATTGGCTCTCAGATGACAGTCTTCTGGTTGCAGAGGCGAATGAATCCAAGATTACCAGGTAAGATGAAAGTCAGATGATGAGCCAGGTATAGGATCCAAACCCAGCAACCAGCAGATCATTTTTAGGAGTGTTTTCATATATTGGAAGGAGTTCAAGCTCCTGAAGAAACTCCCTTTTGATTTTATTGGCTGCTCATCATGGAAGTGACAATACTGTATTAGATCTCATCATGAGGGATAACTATATCTTCACTGCCAAACCACTGAAAATTCTGTTAACACACAACCTTTATTATTACAGCTGCCAACTTTGGTCAGCAGTTCTAACCCACCAGCTGCTAAAGATGTGACATTCTGTATTTGAGAAGATTTACAGCTTCAGAAACCATACGCAGCAGTTTTAATCTAGCTAATAGGGTGTCTATGAATCAGAAACCAACTCAAAGGTAAATGTTTTGTGACCCTGACACCACACTCTCCTAAGTACTCCCCCCCAAAAAAACCCAACCAAACAACCAAATACCCAAACAAATGAAAACTCCGTGCCATCAAGTCAATTCCAGCTCTTTATAAGCCTATAGATATAGATAGGGCTCAGTGGCTTGGGTTTGAACGGCTGACCTTTTGGTTAGCAGCCCAATCCTTACTCCACAGTGCTACCAGGATCCCCTTTTACAATGACCCAAGATTCATCCTAAGCGAAAAACATCAATATTTTGCATTAAGTAGGCTGTTTCCTGTAAGTTTTTGTAGGTATCTTGAAAAGAACATATATTCTTCAGTTTGCAGGTACAGTATGCTAAATATGCCCATTAGTTTAGGTTTGTTAATCAAGTTATTCAGCTCTTCTGTATCATTACCAAAAATTCTATTTAGATTATGATTTACAGGAAAAGATATATTAATGTCTCCATTGCCTTGCCTTTGTTGGTGCTGATATGAAATTTGTTGAAAGTCTATTTGCTATCCCTTTGTTAGTAAGATGTCCTTTTTTGCTTGCAGTTTTTAAGATTTTTCTCTTCACCCATGTTGTCTTATCATTTTACTACAATGATGGTAGGTGTGGGTTTAAACTAGAAAATTGGAAAACAGTTTTTCTCTAGAATTCTGTATCTTTCTGAATTATGGACATTCTCAATGATTAACATAAATATTACTCATCTACCATTCTCAATATTCTCTTGTTTTTAAAATTCTATTAAATGAATTTAAGCATTTCTTAATCATGCCCTTATATCTCTTCAGTGTGTTACTGTTTTGTTTTGTTTTTGACACAGACAACGCTAGCCTCTACCTTTATTTGCACTTCTTAACTGCAGCTTCCACGAGCAGTGATTGTGGATCCAAGCCAAACTCCTTGACAACTTCAACCTTTCCTCCACTTATCATGATCTTACCTATTGGTCCAGTGGTGAGGACTGTGAGTTGCTTCCCACTGAGCTGTCATCCTAATCGAAGGCCGCAGTCCTTGTTCTTCCCCAGCAAGGGCTTGGAGTCCTCCTCACTTTCAGGGAGCAAAGGTGTGACGTCTGCATATCACACGCTGTGAATAAGCCTTCCTCAAAACCCAATGATGCGATCTTCTTCTTATTATCCAGCTTCTCTGATTGGTTGCTCAGCATACAGACTGAGTAAGTATGGTGAGATGATATAATGCTGATCCACGCCTTCCCTGATTTTGTACCATGTAATATTCCATTCGCACAATTGTCTCTTGATCCATACAGGCTCCGTGTGAGCATAATTAAGTATCCTGGAACTCCCCTTCTCCTCAAGGCTCTCCTGAGTTTGTTAGGATACAGACAGTCTAATGCCTTTGCAGAGCCAATGAAACACAAGTAAACATATTTCTGGTATTCTCTGCTCTGAGCCAAGATCCACTACTTGTCTGTCTGTTTGTCAGACTCTCGTGGCTTGTGTCCTGCTGTGATGCTGGAAGCAATATGACAGGCATTTCAACTACGAGCAGGGTCACCCACAACGAACAGGTTTCAGCAGAGCTTTCGGACGAAGAACAGAGTACGGAAATGGAATAGGCTATCTGGCTCACAGGCATTAGCCACTAAAACTTTATGGAGAGCATCAAAACACTGTCAGAAATGGAGAACCTAATGCACAGCACCGCCTTCCTTTCTCCTTTTATTTCCCTTCCTCTCTCAGTGATTTTACAATCATTTCGGGTTATTGCTATCCAATTCTCTAATCTTGAAATCCGATTTATGCTATTTTTCTACGTTAATATTGGGGATGTATTCACAGTCACTAAATTTCATTGAAGTTCGGTGTCTCTGTTTGTCATATGCCTCTAAGCTTATGGTCGCCTCCAAAGCTGACGTGTTAGACACAATTTTGTATTCGTGGGGAAGATTCCCCTCATTGCCTGTCTCTGTGAGTGAAAATCCTTCCACCTCTCCTCAGTTATGTAACACTAGTCACTCCCTCACTCTGCAGGAATAAAATTCTAGACTCTTACTGCCTGCAGGCCTGTGGTTTCAGCCCTGCTTTCTACTTTCTGTTTCAATTATAGAGGTGATTAGTTTGAACCCAAAGTATTTTGCTTTTGTTTTGTTAACTTACCTCTCCCTGGTGTGTGCTGGCTTCAAAGGAGTAGAAGACTCACCATGAATTCACTGCACTAGATTGGGCAGAATTGCAGTCTTTGCTTGGATTCTTCTTTCTTCAGTGAATGTCTTTCATCTTTCTGGACCAATAGGCTTGATGATGAGCCTGTGTAAAATTAGGGGACCCTTCCCGTCTCAATTTTCAATTCCCAAAGGGGTGTCTGGAGGTAGAGTTCAGGGACCTTTATCCAGGAACGAAAGAGGGAGGTGGAAGGAGATACAAGGTAACTGCAACCACACACTCAAACATGCCCACAATTTTTCAGGCTGTGACCAGGCAGGCTCAGATTTTGTTCTGCTGATCGACTGTGAAGATCTCTATGAGCCAGACTCAGCTGACAACATCTAGCAGGAACAACAGCGAAGGGACACTTTTTTCAAAGCATGTTCTGTGAGACGTCTGTGGAGGCAAAGGGGACAAAGAGATGAGGCTAGGGTGGTTCTCCAGCCTCTTCCCTTCCACCTTCCTTCCTGGGGGGAGGGGAAGGGATGAAAATGTAACTGTCATAAATACATGAAGGAGCTCTACCAAATCCATGAAAAAATGTAGCTGAAAGATAATGGAATTTTTCCAAGGACTTTTTTGAAACCCTCTTCTAGATGTGGAAATGCTGAAAGGACGTAAAATTAGTTATCTAAATTATGCCATTTTAAAATAATTTTAATGCACTGTAAAAACTCTCTCAAATTTCCAATTCAATAGAGAATTAAATGAAGCAAAATTATAAATATTTTGATGTAATTGACTTTAATATGGAGTAGCGTTTGGATTTAATTTTGTTTGGTGTACTAATTTTATATTGCTGGCTCTGACTTGATTTTCCTTAAGGAATAGTTAATGATAATTAGCATCTTTAAATGATTTAACCTTATGTATTAGTTAGTTCCTGATGTTTCTGAAATGTAAGATGACTAATGAGTTTGAGAGGTTCCTGGGTGGTGCACATGGTCTGCAATAGATGGAGTAGGCCTTGGGCTCAATTGGCAATTCAAATCCTTAAACTGCTTCAAAGGGGAAACAATGAAGCTCTCTCCCTATAATTATTTGGAATTTTGGAAACCCGATGGAGCAGGTCCTCTCTGTCTTATAAGGTTGCTGTGAATCAGAATCAACTTGATGACAGTGGGCTGGGTTGGTTGGTACTAACCTAAAGATTCGTGGCTCCGATCCACTCAGCAGTACGTGTAGATCTACTTTTGTAAAGATTCCAGCCAAGAAAACCCAATGGAACATTTCTACTGTACAACCCATGAGGTTGCCACAAAGCAGAATCGACTGGATAGCAATGTGTCTGTTATTTTTGTTTGCTTAGTAAGCTTGAATGATAACCAAGTCCAGACATTGTATAAAACCTTTCGATTAGGACAAATATGAAAGGTCACATCTGCTCCTCAAAGATAAAGAAGCATAGTATCTTACTTACTGTGGACTGTCTTTTTGCAGTTTGTTAACACAACCATAACCGAGGCACGCTCACCTTTTGTCCACATGCACAGGACTAAAACTAAACCTATTGCCAGTCGAGTCAGTTCTGATGCAGAGGGACCCTGTCAGACAGAGTCAAAGTGTCCCATGGGGTTCCCGAGGCTGTGCAAATCTTCACAGAAGCAGACTACCTCATTTTCCTTCTTGGGAGTGGCTGGTGGGTTCAAACCCCCAACCTCCATTGGCAGCTCAGTCCTTAATGTAATGCACCATACATGCTCCTAAATGTGACTACCAGGGGTTAAAAATCCCAGGTTTTCTTAATTCTGTGAGCATGTGGTGGCCAACCCAGAGGCAGATTGAGCCATGCTAATTTCCCAGAAGGTTTCCAAGAATTATCTTTTAAAAAGGGGAAGTTTGGGCTAATAGAAAGCAGGATCACCTCTGGCAGCCGCATGGAGAAGAATAGAAACAAATTACCCTGGCTTGTTTGACATTGTTTCTGGGGGCTCTCTCTAGGCAAATCAGACTGGTTTTGTTTTTCTTTATTCCAAAGAGATCAATTATTTCCGTCATGTCCTGGGAAAGGTAAAAATAGCAGAATCATGCCAGGAGTTCATCTGTGTTTTCTTCCACACAGGAGGCCTTGTGAAGATCGCGGGGCTTTAGTGTCAAAAGGGTTTGGATTCCTGGATTGCCATTTATAACGAGGGATGACTTGGGAAATGATTTTTTTTCCTTTGAGCCTTAATTTCTGCATGTATTACAGAAAACTACAAAATGTCTGCCTGATGGTGGAGGACTAGATATCATGTAATGTTCTTGGCATACTTTGCACACTTAGGTACTGAGTGAATGGATAGGGATGTCCAGGTTACTATTATTAGAACAGTTACTCTCTTCAATAGCAACCCTTACCTCTTTTAATTTTGTAATTGGGGCCAAATGATTTATATGAATTTTGAGCAACAAATAAGGAAATTTTAAATAAAATACCAGTTATCTACTGGGTAGATAACAAACTACCCCCAACTTAAAACAGTATCTTAAAACACCTGCTCCATTACACTCATAGATTCTGTGGGTCAATAGTTTCTTGGTATCTGGGAGAACTCAAAGTCCAGGAAGAAATAATCTAGCGGTATCTTCACTCATATTCTTAACTAGCTATCAGTCAGAAGCATCTACATGTGGCATCTCTAGGTGACTGCCTCTAAATATGGCGGTTCTAGGCAAGTTTCCCAAGAGAGCCCAAGACAAGGTGCTTCCATTCTCAGTGATTCAAAAGCCACAAAGTATCACTCAAGCTGTAGTTTACCAGGCATTCCAGATTTAAGAGGTGGTAGCATAGGCTGGGAGGAATGTTCAAGTCACCTTGTGAGAGCATGTGGGATGGGAAATATTATTGTAGTCATCTGTGGGAAATATAATCTGTCATAGGAGATCAATGGAAAGTCTTTGAAAGTTCTGACTGGATCTGATAGAAACGTGACAAGTCGATTTGATAAGACTGTCGAGAAGGCCATTACCATAGTAATTCAGGTAGAAATGATAGAGAGCCGAAAAAATGCAGCGACAGAATGGATAGCATGAGGTGCTGCAAGAGTTAGCATGGGGACGAGAACTAATCTCGTAGAGGCAATGACGACAGAGGAACTGGAGAACAGGGGAGGTCCGAGGGTTCTGTAGTTTTGAACTTGGGTGCCTTGAAATGTGGAGCTGCCATGATCTGAAATAGGGAACTCACAAGGAGAAGTAGGAGCCCTGTTTCCTTTTCCTCACCGCACACGCGCCCTTCTGTAACCACATCATCTGTGTAGTCATGGTCTATGGGACATGAATACTTTGCCTTTAATGTAGCTGCATGTTACCTTAGCTCCTCGGTCCCCTAAAGGGTCTAAATTGGTTGTTGTTAGGTGCCATTCAGTTGGCTCTGGCCATAGTGACCCTAACGAAGCACTGTGCGGTCCCGGGCCGCCCTCTCAATGGTTCCTATGCCTGACTCCATTCTTGCGGCCACTGTGCCCACCGACTCATGAGCACCTACTGTTTTCTCTTCTCCTCTACTTTCCCAGGCATGACGTCTTTCTCCAGGGACTGGTCTCTCCTGACTTCATATCCAAAGTACGTAAGACGAATTCTTGCCTCTAAGGAGTACTCTGGCCTTCCTTCTTCCAAATCAGGTTTATCCTTTTAGTGGCCTATGCTACTTTCAATATTGCTCCTCAGCACCACAATTCAAATGCATCGATTGTTCTCCGGTCTTCCTTAGTCAATGTGCAAACTTTCACATGCATATGATGCAATGGAGGATACTGTGGCTGGAGTCAGGTGCACCTTCGGCCTCAAAGTAGCATCTTGGCACTTCAACACTCAACCCAAAAGTTCGTGCAGCAGATTCACTTACTGCAACTCATCTTTTGATCTCTCGATTGCTGCTTACAAGAACATTGATTGTGGATCCAAGCAAGATGAAATCCTTGACAAATTCTACCTTTTTCTCCATTTATCCTGATGTTGCCTATTGGTCCAGTTGTGAAGACTTCAATCTTCATATTGAGTTGTAATCCACACCAGAGGCTCCAATACTTGCTCTTTTTCAGCAAGTGTTTCAAATCCTGCTCACTTTCAGCAAGCAGGATTGTGTCAACTTCATATTGTAGGTTAACAAGCCTTCCTGTAATACTGATGCTACCTTCTTCTTCATACAATCCAGCTCTCTGGTGACATTCTCAGCATACAGATTGAACAAGTATGGTGATAGGATACAACCCTGATGTACATCTTTCCTGATTCTAAACCATGCCACGTGCCCTTGTTCTGTTCAATACCTATCTCGTTATCCATGTATTAGTTCCACATGAACACAATGGAGTGTTCTGGAATTGCCATTTTTCTCAAGGCTATCCTCAATTTATTATGATCCACAGAGTCTAATGCCTTCGCATAGTGAATGAATCACAAGTAAACATCTTTCTGGTATTCTCTGCTTTGAGCCAAGATTCATGTCCTCTTCTCAGTCTGGCCTGACCTTCTGGTAGTTGCCCATCAATGTGCTGCTGCCACTACTGTAGGACGATCTTAAGCAGGAGTCTCACTGGGAACATAGGATAATGATTGTGTGTGTGTGTGTGTATGCGTGTTTTAGAAATATTTAATTTTGTTGTTGCTGGTAAGTATATACACAGCAAAAATACACTAATTCAAATATTTCTTTTAAATATATATACATATCTAAGTATGTGTGTGTTTGGGTATTTGTAAGGAACACCAGCTGTTCTATGGAGGAGGATGGAGCTTTCTACTCCTGTAGAGTGTCAGTCTTAGAAACCCACAGGCGTAGTTCTACTCTGTCCTATAGGGTTGCTATGGGTCAGAATACACTTGGCAATGAGTTGGATTAGGCTCTTATATATCTTTTTGGTTTGAGTGAAAGTTTAGAGAGAAAATTAGCTTTTCATTGAATTGTTTACACATATTTTGTTTTTATAACAATGGCAATTCCCTCAGATTAACAGCACTCTTACTGCTTGCTCCTTGGTTCCCACCATCCCATCCTCCAGTCCCACACAATTTCTGATTATCTTCATCTTTTCCTGCTTCTGCTTGCTTTTTGAGCTTTGCTTTCAGGCAAATAATGCTATTTTGTTCTTCCATGGTTGGTTATTCTGAAAACATTCTTCGTGAGTATTGCCATCCACTTGCTATGGCTGTTTATGGTTTGGCTGCAGTGTGATTCTCTGGGAATGGATTTACTTCCAGGCTTGAATGATGTCTCCAGGGCACAGTCTCTGGGTTTCTACCAGTTTTTGATTTCTAATTTTATTCACTAACTTTCTTCTAACCTGTACAGGACCTTCTGTGACCTCAATCAGAGTAGTGATAGCCGAGCATCACCTAGTTCTGCTGGTCTCAAGGAAGTAGAGGCTGCAATTAATATAGTCCATCAGTTATTTGGAGCCCTGGTGGCATAGTGAGGTATACATTGGACTGCTAACTGCTAGGTCAGCAGTTCAAAACCACCATCCACTCTGTAAGAGAAAGACAAAGCTTTCTACTCATAAAGATTTGCAGTTTCAGAAATCTATAGGGGCAGTTCTACCCTGACTTAGAGGGTCACCATGAATCAGAATTGACTTGATGGTAGAGAGTTCTAAGATTTTTATTTTATCAGTTCTTGGGATCAATATATTTTTTAAGGTTTTAAAATTCTTATTATTTTCCCCTTTAATTCCTCTGGATGGGGACAGACAGATATTTGCCTCTTAGGGGGCTGTTCACTGGCCTTTAAAGCCCTAGTCCCCCCCTTCCCTCAGTAGGATGAAGAATATTACTTTTGTGAATTATGTTATACCAATTGACTTAGTTTTCCCTGATACTGTGTTCCTGAGCCCCCTAAACCAGTGACTCATTCACATAAGATTTTTAGTGATGGACAAGAAGTTTTCTTAACTCTGCTCCTGTTTGCTCCTACTATATACTTGGATATATTTACAGCAGAAAGCAGTACTTATGTACTTATGTCAAAACTAGAGATGTTCCTGGGTGCAGCTGAATGATGTGGTAGGTGAATGGTGTGGGCGCTGGTGTAGCCTTTGGTATATAGGGTCCATTATGGAGTTCCTGTTCTGATTTGAAGTCGGCTTGCAATAATTTAAAATGACCATCCTGATGGTTGACAGTCTATTGCTCCTTGTTCATTGTTTTCATGACGTCTTTTTCTCACACCTCTACTTCACCTACTACTTTGTTCTTTCTTTTGAAGCTCCGAGTTCCAGGATTTGTTTTTCTTCCATATTCCTTCCATTTGGATTTTGACACATTGTCAGCTGTATGTATACAGAGCAGTTTATAATAAGGAAATAGCTCATACCGTTGTAGAGGTGGGGAAGTGGCAAGTTCATGGGTCAAATATCAGGCTGGAGGAGCTTCCTGATTCACATAGCTGCTGGAGCTAATGCATCCAGGATTCACAGGTTAGAGAGCAGGCTTCTGGGCACAAAGGTGAATGAATCCAAGGTCTACAGGTAAGAGACAGGCTACTGATGTAGCAGTAGGCAATATAGTAGGCAACTAGTTCAAGTCCAAAGAACCAGAGGACGGATGATAGGCAGATGAAAGACCTAGGCCCTGAAAATAAGCAAGCAAACATTTCCACAGCATTCACTTATGTTGGGTGTGAGAAGGACTTATGTTGACAGTGAAGAGGACTTGAAGCACTTGCCGAGGAAGGTCAAGGATTTCAGTCTTCAGTGGGGTTTACAACTCAATAAAATAAAAATCCTCACAACTGGATTTTTGTCTTCTTTGGGTCTACAATCAATATTCATAGAAGAAGCAGTCAAGAGTTCAGAGGGATGGGGCTTACTGATGGGCGGGGCAGCACAGGAGAGGGGAGAGGTTGTGGTCACCTTTGGGGGAGCATAGTGCATGTCTGTGGGTGGGAGGGCTGACTGAGAATGCCTTCGGGGATACTAGGTGGGGATTTTCTTTCATGATGTGCAGTGGGTGGGAATGTTGAACTTGGAAGTATCCCGGGAACCTGGATCTTTGGGGCACATGGCATGCTCCAGAGACTGGATCTGTGTGATTCCATGTGGGAACTCCACTGGGTGAACTGGACTCTACCTCAGACATACTTATAACCTGAGGACTTAAGTGGGAATATACGTGGTGTTCGGGGAAGCAGAAGACCAAGTATACCAAGAGTGGCATACTATTCCTTACTTCTTTTGAGTATATTCCCAGTAGAGGGTTTGCAGGGTCATATAATAGCTTGATTTGCATTTGTTTTAGGTATCACCAAATCAATAATGGCCAGCCCCAGTCCCAGATATGTTGACCCCTCCCCCAGAAGAATGCACTATAAAGGACAGCACTGAAGATAGAGCCGGGGAGAGTGGCGGGTCTGCCCAGGCCACACGGGAGCAAACTAAGAGGGAAAGAGAGACAACTACATCCTGGTCCACCAAGCCTCAAGGCTGACATTCCTGCACAGAAAGGCCCACAGGGCTGACCCCACCAGGAGACAAAACATCCCCTCATGGACCCACAGCAGTACATGGAGACACCGTGTGGGAATTGTGCCTGCTCTGACACCCCACACACACACTGGGGCAAAACACAAAGGAAGCACAACAGAGCAGTAAGGGGAACAAAGCAACCAAGTCCCTGAGGAATCCCCCAAACAGACTTCTGATTCAGTGGGCAGGACTTGGCACCTCATAAGACCTGATTGGAAAATATTCATAAGGGTCAGCAGACAGACATGGAACTATTTATAGGCTGTTTTTTTCTTTTATCTTTTTTCATACCTATCTATATAAGACAAGCAGGATTGTTTACAATCCCAAGGAGAAAACAATGGACCAATGGTTCTGGGGGGACATTGGAGAGGAGGAGGTGGGGGAAAGGATGGGGGAAGCCAACAAACCCAGGGACAAGGCAACAATAAGAGATCTAAAATCGATTAAGAGGTGGGTGTAGAATGCCTGGTGGGTTTTGGTCAAGTGTAATGTATCCAAGAGGAATTACTGAAAGCCAAATGAAGGTCGAATGTGATAATGGGACAGGAGAAAAGTAAAAGGAAACAGGAGGCAAAAGACATTTATAGAGGTATAAATACAGGCATGCATGTATGTAAATATATTCATATGTAACAAAGGGATATAGGTCTATGTACATATGTTAAGTATTAAGGTAGCTGGTAGACATTGGGCCTCTACTCAAGCCCTCCCTCAATGCAAGAACACTTTGTTCTAATAACCTGGCATTCTGTGATACCTCCCTGACAAGATCGCTGAAGTCAAAATGGGTGCATAAGCAAATGTACTGAAGAAAGCTGATGATACCCGGCTATTGAAATATGTAGCATCTGGGGTCTTAAAGGCTTGACATTAAACACATGGCCATCTAGCAGGGAAGCAACAAAGCCCATATGGAAGAAACTCACCAGCCTGTGTGATCATGAGGTATCGACAGGATCAAGTGTCAGGCATCACAACACCCCTAAACAAACAATTATATCTATGCAAATGATGGGGGTTGGAGTGGAGACCCAAAACCCAACTGTAGACAATTGGACATCCTCTCACAGAAGGGTCACAAGGAGGGGATGAGCTAGGTAAGGTGCAGTATAACACCGATGAAATACACAATAGTCCTCTAGTTCTTTAATGCTTCCTTCCCCACTCCCCTACCCCCACCATCATGAACCCACTTCGACCTTACAAATCCAGCTAGACTGGAGCATGTACACTGGTACAGATAAGAGCTCTCAACACACAGAATTCAGGACAGATAAACTCCTCAGGAACAGTAATGGGAGTAGTGATACCATAAGGGGAAGCGGAAGGTACGGGGGAAAAGGGGGAACCGATGGCAATAATTCACATATAACCTCCCCTGAGGGGAACAAACAATAGAAATGTGGGTGAAGGGAGACAGCAGACAATATAAGATAGGAAAATACTAATAATTTATAATTTATCAAGGGATCACAAAGACGGGAGACTCAGGGAGGGAGGGAAAAAAGAATATGATACCAAGGGCTCAAGTAGAAAGAAAAGCTTTGAAAAGGAGGATGGCAATATATGTCAAAATGTGCTTGATACAAATTGATGCATGGATTATTATAAGAGCTGTAAGAGCCTCCAATAAAATGATTTATTAAAAAAGGAAGAAGAAATAAAGTAAAACATCCTAAAAATGGTGTACTGTTGATTGGCTAACAAACAAGGTCTTGGTACATCAGTGTCCTATATGTTGTATTAAGACATAAATTATTCCGGCAATTCTATGATGGGCACTATTTTATTTTGTTTATGCTTGTTCATATTAGGGTGTATCTCAGAGGTGCTATGCCATTGAGGATTGCCCTTTTGAAGTTGTGTTATTTGTTTTTCTGGTTTTTGGTAAATGAAACCCAGTATTGATAAACCTAGAAGGAGAGCAAACAGAACAAAGGTTTGGGGAGGTGGGTACAGGAGGAGATAAAAGGGAGATGTCAAGAAGGAAAATTCACTTTGGAGATTGATTATGGAAGCAATCGTACAATTCTGTTTGATGTGATTGAACTATGGAATGATATGACATATGTATTAACTCCCAAGTAATAAAAATTAAAAGAAAAGTGTGGGGGGTAAGGAAGCATAGATCCAGAAATAGGTTTTGGGCTCTCACTAAATCCTAGCTCCAATTTAAGAACAATTAGTCCTTACATCATGGATCTGCTCCACACTCTCCCTCAGGAAGGGAACACAGAAGATTCAGGTGCTATGGAAAAATGTGGTGAAGAATTTAGATGGTGCCCAGCTGGCAGATAAAATAGTTTCTGTGGACTTACAGTCTTGTCTCCACACAAGTAGCCATCTAGTGAGATGTGATCTTTGTCCACATGGAAGAAGCACACCATCACTAATCCCTGAAGGATTGTAAACCATATAATCCGAAATCCAAGGAGGGACTGGCATCACACCCTAAATTGTGAGAATCCAGTGTGCAGATGGTGCTAGATGACAGTGGAAGTCCATGATTCATTTGCGGAACTACCTAGGAAATAAGCCCCTGAAGACATCACTATCTAAAATTGAAGGATGGGAGCAAAGTGGCCATTCAACAGAGTGCTTTGGAGAGATGCGTATAGAAGATCAAAGGCAGACATCTGACCTGAACAGTTAAAGTGTTGTCAGTAGATTCCCCCCTATGATGTAGGCTGGATCTAATCTGGTTTCTGAAATTTTCTGTATTTTTGTTTTGTTTGTTCATATTATGGTGTATCTCTGAGGTGTTATGTCATTGGAGGTCACCCTCTTGAATTTGTGTTACATGTTTTTCCATTTTTCAGTATATGTAACCTAGGATTGATGAACCTAGAGGGACAACAGGTAAAATAAGGGTTTCAGGGGAATGGGGTTACAGTGGTGGTGATGGGGGACAAGGGAGATGATGTCATGGAGTCCATGTAGAAAAAGAATGTCTGGAAACTAACTGTGGTAGCAATTGCACAATTCTACTTGATGTGATTTAATATGGATTTATATGGTATATGTATTAAATCCCAATTAGTAATAAATTTTAAAAGGGAGAGATCAAATGATGCATTGCATGGATAAATCTATGTTGAAAAGCAAGGATGTCACTTTCAGGACTAAGATACATTTGACCCAAGTCATGGTATTTTCAGTCACCTCAAACACATGTGAAAGTTGGAAGGCTCAAGAAAATGTGATGCATTTGAATTCTAGTGCTGGTGAAGGGATATTGAAAGTACCATGGACTGCCAGAGGAACAAGCAAATGCGTCTTGGAAGAAGCACAGCTAGAAGGCTCCTTGGAGGCAAGGATGGTGCTACTTTGTCTTACATACTTTGGACATGTTTTGAGGAGTGATTAGTCCCTGGAGAAGGATATCATGCTTCATTAAGTGGAGGGGCAGCAAAAAAGAGGAAGGCCCTCAATGAGACAGATTGACACATATGTACAACAACGGGTTCAAACATAAGAAGAGTGGACTGTGGCCCTTAATTAATCTTCAAGCCTGGAATTGAACTCACCTTTGCTGCTCAACTTTCAAGGACATGATGGAGCTATAGAATGGAAATGATGGGAACAATAGTATCAGGGAGGTAAGCACATCATAGAGCAATCAACCATATGAGATCAAAACAGCAGCATTTCTCCTGAGATAAATTTAGATCAGAAGTCAAAAGAGAGGGAAGCAGGAAGAAAGTGGGAAGAATATTGTTACTTTGTTGGGATTGCAGTCAATGTCACAAATATATATCTATGAATCATGGCCCTGCTCGATACTCACCTTCATGAAATGATCATTGAAGATAAGGGTGTTACAGCAAAGCGTGGTGAAGAAACCAGATGGTGCCCGGCTATCAACAGAATAGTGTCTATGAACTTAAAGGCTTGTAATCAATCATGCAGCCATTTAAGCAAGGAATTAACTAAGTCCACACAGAAGAAGCACACCAGATTGTGTGATCCAATGATGACAATCACAAAATTCGAACATGGTGAGGATAAAAGCATCAAAGCAAAAACTATAAATGACCCAATTTGTGGAGGGCTATGGGGCATGGTGGGAGCCAAAAATGCATCTGCAGAGTGTCTAGTCAGCCTGAGCCACTGGCAGATCCCCTCTAACCACAGGCAGGAGTCTCAATCAACCTTACTACCAGGCAAAGACCATTTTAATCTTGATTATGCTGGTTTGAACTCCATACTTGGCCGGTTGACCACCCTATAAAAATGACCTGAATTTGTTCTGGGTGCAAGAAATTTCTTCTCTGGCCTTTAGAATATTTTTGGGAGTCTTTCTTATGCATTATTTGTATTCTTGTCTGTATACTATTGTATGTTTATCTTTACCACCTTAGCGTATTTTTTTTTCTTGTTTTCTGTTGGGTCTCCCACTGTGACGAGGAGGAGTGGATTCATAATGATAATAACTGATACAGGGGATATAGGGAATACAGGGGTGGGGGTGGGGTGGGGGTGGATGATAGGGAGGGAAAGGGATTTCGGGAATAAATAAT
The DNA here is from genome assembly GCF_050624435.1 of Tenrec ecaudatus. NCBI lineage: Eukaryota > Metazoa > Chordata > Mammalia > Afrosoricida > Tenrecidae > Tenrec > Tenrec ecaudatus. Next base: position 252,088,997 of record NC_134530.1, on the reverse strand, counting down.
GAAGACGGGAGCGGGGAGGGAGCACTAGAATGGACTGTGATAAGTAACTCATCTTAAAGGCGATTTAACCATGGGGCCAGGGAGGGGAGTTCTCATGGTACTTTCAGGTAATCATTAGGCTGCTGATTGCAAGATTGGCAGTTCAAACCCACTAACTACTCTGTGGGAGAAAAATGAAGTTATTTGCTCTAAGATTTACAGCCGCAGAAACCCTGTACAAGGTTGCTATGAGTTGCAATCCACCTGATGGCAGTTTGTTTGTTTATTTGAATGGAATTTCAATGCAGATTGCATTAAATCTTTAGAATGCTTTAGGTAGTATTGACATTTTCACAATGTTTAGTCTTCCTTCCTATGCACATGGTATGTTTTCCATTTCTGTAGGTCTCTTGATTTCTTGCAGTAGTTTTTCATGATTTATTTGTTTGTTTTGTATAGGTCTTTTGTATCTGTTTAGGTTTATTCCTAAGAAGTTAATCATTTTTTAGAAGCTAGCTGACGTTATCATTGTCTATTTGTCCATTGGACTAATTGTTTCTGTGTGCCTTTGATTTTCTTCACTCTTCTTTGCTCTGCTGAGACCAAGAGGTCCCTTAAAGGCCCACTCACATGTTTTTAGGACCCCAGTTGCTACTCAATTAGGTTGTAGATCATTCTCTTTCTGGACCATCATGCCAGTTGACTTTGGTGTCCTCTGAGACTATGTTCCTGGGTTCCCATGTCGAGTCTTTATGGCTAAGACTTTGCTCGCTCTCTGAGCTTTCATATTCCTGGGCATATTGTAACATATATCTAAACATATTTTCGGTCAGATTTATGTAAATGCACAGGTCTAGTCTCATTCTCATTCCTACACCTGTTCAGTTTGTGTGTCTATATCTGAATTCATGAGTAAATAATTACTGCAGGATTGTATATATAATAGTACTTATCTCTTTTGCCTTTAACTCTTACACTCATCCAGTGTCATCCAGTGTCTTCAAGATTTTTTGCTGACTTTGCTCCAATTATACTCATATCTTGCCTGCCTCTTCAAAGTCAACATGTCATTAGTTTCTATTTGGTTATTTATTCTACCTTCCCCTCCCCGCTGGTAATGATCAAATGTATTCCTTTCTATGTGAAGGTCTTTTCTTAATTTTTATAATTGTGGTCTCATACACTGTTTGTCCCCGTGTGATTGCCTTAGTTCAGTCATCATCATGTTCTCCATGTTTTGATGTGTTTCACAGATTCATTATAATCTTTACTGTTACATAGTATTTCATTGTATTTATGTGTTTGAGTAGAATGGATTTCACCTCTTCTCTGAGTTTTCCAGTGTAACTGTGTGGACCAGGACTATTTTTCACTGGGAGGTTTTTAAGAACCTGTTCAACGTCTTCTTTTGTTATGAGTTTGTTCAAATTGTCTACCTCAGTCTGAGTATTCTTTTATCCTTAATATTTCAGTCATTTCTCTTGTGACATCACCCAGTTAATTGCTCATTTGTTTATTTTCATGTTTGCTTTCTTTTTATTTGTTAGATTTTCCAGTAAATTGCTAATATTATGAATCCTTTCAGGGGGAAAAACATCTAGTTTTGTTGACTCTTTTTATTGTTTTCCTGTTTCGTTTATTTCTACTTTAAACATTTTATTTCTATTCTTCTGCTGACTGTAAGCTTGTTCAATTGCTTTAAAAAATCATTTTATTGGGGGCTGATACAACTCTTATCACAATCTATACATAGATCAATTGTATAAAGCACATTTGCATATATGTTGCAGTCATCACTGTGTTCTGTTTTTTTCTAAATGTTGGGGTCATTCTGTTGTGTTTTTTTATTGTGGTGCTATTAATTTCTTTGTTGCATATAATTTCTGTGCTAAGCTCATTTTGTTATCCTATTTTCTCTGTTCCTGATGATTTTGTATTTACTGGGTTCTCAAAATTTTTTCCTTTCTTCTTTTGGCTAGAAAATTTATTAATTTTTTTTCTTTTAAAAAATCATTTTGTTAAAAATTTTTTTTTTCAATTTTAGAACATTTAATTTATTAATTTTTTATACCTTGTTTTTTACCTATTTGATTTAAGTTTAAAATAGTCTGTTCTATCTTGATGTCATTTTGCCTTCCTCCTTATTTGGACGTTCTCTAATTTCTCAGAGAGAGCATTTATTCTCTGTTTTTGCTTTGTAGTGGTAGTTATTTACAGATTGATCATTCTAGATCCCAATTTTTGGTCTTGTAATTTTAAACATTTTTGTCTGGGCCTATTTCCAAGTAATATTGTTCTGCTTCACTCTCGGCTTACTGTGTGGCATTGCTGGTTCTCTCTCCAAAGGATTCCCTGTAGTATTTCTTATAAGGTGGATTTGATTTTCACAAACCCTCAATTTCTGTTTATCTTGAAATATTCTAATTTTGCTATCATTTTTGAGGGACAGTTTTGCTGGAAATATAATTTTTGGCAGTTTCCCCTCCCCCCAGGTTTATATATATGCTATTACATTATCTTCTTGCCTGCATGGTTTCTGCTGAGAAATCAGAATTTAATCTTATTAGTTTCTCTTTGTAAGTAATATTTCATTTTTTCCTGAGCAGGTTTCTGGATTCTTTTTTAGTCTTTGGTTGTGAAAAGTTTGATTACCACGTGTCTTGGGACTTTCTTCTGGGGTATAACTCGTTTGGGGTTTGCTAAGCTACTCAGATGGGTATATATTTATCTTTCATGATAGTAGGGAAGTTTTCTGTCAATAAATCATTGAAAATTCTGTGTTTTTTTGTTTGTTGCTTCTTCCTGCTCTGGAATTCTGATCACATGTACATTTTCCTTCTTGATAGTGTCTCACATAATTCTTAGGCTTCCTTCATTTTTCCTCATCCCCCCCCCCCCCGCCTGAATTTTCCTCATACAAATGGGGACAAGGAATTTGTCCTCTAATTTCTTGATCCAATCTTCTATTGATTCAGTTCTGCTCTTTATCCTTCCAATGTGCTTCTTATCTCTGGAATTACCTTCTGAATTGCTAATGGCCATTTTTGTATAATTTCTAATTGTCTATTTTTTGTTATTTTGCTATTGTATTGTTTCCCCGAATCTCTGAGGATATTATCTGTGTTACTGATTTTGTTTGTGGTTTTCTTGAACACTTGAAGTGTCCTATCTATTCCTTTTTAATTCTTTACCAGGAAATTCCATTACCATTTCTTCTTCAGGAAGGTTTTCCTGGTCACTTGCTTGAACCACCTTGTCTGTTTCTTTGTTTGACTTAAAGTTTTCTCTGAGATTTTTTATTTTATTATATTCATTTTTTGATTACTGTTGGGTTTTTTGCCCTGACTCTTTGTTTTGGTATATACAAGCAGGCATGGTGGATGTTGGGATGTTCCCCACCTGTTTGTGTGGTAGTGTAGCAGATGAGAGTGTGGGCATGCATCTCTACTGGTTGGTTATACACAGAAGCTGTGGACATGATGCCCATGTGTTATCCATTATCTGTCCTTGATCCAGTGGTGCAGAAACAGGTTGTGGCATTTGCCTTTTGGATAGGGTAGTAAGTGGCAGGTGTAAGTGACTGAGGGTTGGAAGCATAATGTCTACTCCCACCGGATGGAGGACAAAAGAGGAGATGTAAAAATGAATAAAGAAAGGTAAGAGGAAGAGGGAAAAATAAATAAAACGGAAGAAGCAGAAAAAGGAAAACTAAGAAAAGATGAAGGAAAAAGAACAAAATGAAGTGTTTCCAGCAGCCACATGTGCCTTAAGGCAGCAGGCACACAGAATCCTATTCAAGGAATATGCACTGCCAGTCAGGATGGTGGTGAGCGCTCCTTTTTCTTTCCACATCAGTATGCACCTTCAATTGCTAAGGAAATGGCATCGATGCTCACACAGCTTGTGATCACAGGAATGTGTGTCCCCACCCCTGGAAACTGTGGGTATGTATTGCACCATCTTCAAGGGGGCCACTTTGTCAACCATATAGGTCACAGGAACATGGTATCCACTTGAGACCACTCTTCATTCTATTGAAGATATGGTGCCGTGGAGGGTGGTGTGGAGGAAGGATGAATATGGATAGTGTAAACTGAGCAGGGAGGGGAATGTCAGTGACCACCAGGTTGGTAGAGGCAGGGGCCTTCAGCTCTGGTTACTGGGAAGGCGTAGGGGAACGGGGAAGAATACGTTTCTTCAGTTGCCATTCGCTGATGTGCGCTGGTGTTCCAGTTTCTGTCCTAAACTCACGCAAGGAGAAAGGTGAGGTGGGTGGGGTGCGGGGGTAGATACCCAGGGCTCAGAGTCCCTAGCCACCATCTTCTAGATCTTCCCTTTCAAGTAGACCCCCAACCCAAATGATTAGGACCACTATTGTTTTTATCCTTATTTTCTGGCTTATTCCCTGGTCTGTGTCCACTTCCCTGCACTTTCCTTTCTTAGATCTAGCTCATGTTCTTCTTCCTTTGCTTAACTCCAGATTTATTTTCACAGTGCTCCTGTGTTACCAGGGCTTCTATTCCTGTAACGAGTTACAGTCTTGTAAACCCACAGGGACAGTTCTGCTCTGTCCTCTAGGATTGCTATGAGTCAGAATTGACTGGATGGGAGTGAGTGAAGTTGCTTTCTCCTGACCTGTTTATGTTGCCTGCTATGTCCCCAAATGGCCAAGCCTCCACTTCGTTTCTCTTTTCAATCTTGTTTTCATGCTATTGTTGGTATTTAGTCTAATTCTTTAGCCTCTCTTCAGATTCTCAGCATCCCAAAATTATCATTTGCATTTGTTTCACTTGGTTTCTTACAAATTTGATGGAGAGAGCCTGGGGCAGAGGGTGACACCAGAACCCAACCTTGTCTCTTGCAAGGAATGAAGAAGTGACATCAAAGGCTGTGAATGGAAATGAGACCATTAGTACACACTGTATCAGTTTAAACTTTACCTAAGAATCCGGGAATAAATATTTGGACATATCGAGCTGCTGCAAAACATTTTAATATCGTCATGAAAAGGTACGATTCAAACACTGTCTGGTAAAGATCTTGAGTTCCCTTATTAAGGCATCTTTTGCCCTTGGAGGTGAGGCCCTTAAGTCTCTGTCTTAGGCTGGGCTCTCTAGAGCAGCAAGTCCATATATCAGGGAGCCTCAGAAGGTTCATGGATAAATTCCATTATCTTCCAATTCCACTTTTTCATGAACTCTGTCTGTATCAATATATATTGTATATAGTTGGTTAAAAGAGGCAGAGGTATTTATTAAAAGAAAATGACACACCATTGTGTAGGCAGGAAAATATCAAATCCATGCATCAGTTATCAGACTGGTGGCTTCTCCTGACTCAGGTGGTTTCCAGGAGTTGGTGACCCCAAATTGGTAGGTTAGGCATTAAGCTGCTAGCTCATGGGACTGGAGGAGCTGGAAAATCCCCAAATTGGCAAGCCAGACTGCAGGTTTCTGGTTTACCTTCCAAGAACCAGAGGTCAGAAGATGATTAGATGGATGCAGAAGAGGATGAGCTTTATCAGAACATCCACATATCCTGGACGTAGGCCATTTACCCAATGGAATCCCCCTTATATCTGATCATAACATGGAGGAAGATGACATAATACTGAGAACGCTGACTGAGCCAAGTTGGCACAATAGCAATTAGCATTACAATCTTCGAATTATGTTCTTTTTGACTACTTGCAGGACCATCTTCCACCTGGATCTCCACTTTCCATTGAGCAAAAATAGTCTAAGCACATGGCTTTCCTTCTCTTTGGTATAGAATTTGGGATTAATAAGAAATATTACTATGAAGTTATAAGATCATTAAAAACATTTCAAATGAATACTGTCATTCTTCTAGTATTACTGAGGGAAGTTATGCAGTGGTTCTATTGAAATTGCCATTACTCAAACATCTCCAAAACTATACTCTCAGAATTGCTTTTAGAATCACTGCATGAACCATCATCACTACATATCTTGTTTTGACTCCAAATTGCACAACCTTGTATAGAAATAATGGCTCTTTGATTTAGGACTCTAGGTGCAAGGCTATTGACTCATATGATTGCAAAGGTTGGAGTGAATATGGCATGAGGCATCATGACTGGAGTTTGAATGATACCACCAGGTCTCCCCTGTTCCTTTCTCTCTCTGTAGGTTCAACTCTGTCACTGCAGATAAGATTCCTACATGTACTAGGGAGATAGATGGACACTAGCAACCCTGGGTGTATGGTGTCCCAGGTTAGTGACCTGAAAGAAAAGGTATGAGCCTGTTCCTCATTTACTCTACACCCCTTCACCTCTCCATTGTGCATATTTTATTCTAGATACTAACATGTCTCTGATTATCTTAGACCAAGCCATGTGGTCATTGCTGTGACTAGACGGAAAGAATTGTTACTAGAAAGAAGAGAGAAAAGCACTGCTCATCACAGATGATCCATGCTATTTGTAGCTGAAATTCTGGTGGCATAATTTCCAGCATCATAGCAATACACAAGCTACCACAGTATGACAAACTGACAGATGAGTGGTGGTAATAAATACTAGCTATTCTTAGTCTCTAACTTTTGTTCAATTTTGCATAATACTTTCCCCTCAAGATGCTGCATGGTAAGCACACACATCCAATTCACATGTCATGAATATGAATTAAAATTAATTTAATCTTGACAATCTCATGACTTCCTTTTCTTGAGATAATTGGAGACATCCTGAGGTTTAGCAGAAATGCAAGGTCCTGAAAGAATTTAGAATTTTCAATATGCATTCATTGGCTGTGATCACATTAATGAAAAGTGATTTCCACTTCCCACTTGATTTTCCAAGGAAGACCTCTTTATTCTCTTTGTAATTTTTAAAACTAGACCAGGCAACATGCAACAAATTCTTGGCCTAGGTTATCTTTTACTTATTCGTTTGTGACACATTTGAATGCTGCATAGCACTTCTGTGAGGTGCAAGTCACAAGATTTAGAATGGCCATAGATGCAGGCCGATGCAGCCATATCTCCAAGACTTCCCACATTGTGTGGACACACAGTCTGCAGTTGACCAAGGATGTAGGCAAAGACGAGCAGTGGTTCTGGGAGTGGGGATGCATGCTTATATGATCTTTTTAAAGCATCACTCAGGTTGTGCCGGTAGCCACAGCCCTGCATAGAGATGTTCCTCCTAACAAAGCCCTCTCTTTAGCGCCAGTCTCTTGTCAACTTCCTGCAGTCATCTTCCTGCAACTCATCGACAGAATGCTTGAGCCTGTCTCTCCTGTCCAGGATCAAACCACCACCATTTAAGATCCAAGCAATAAGGTACCTCCTTCTCTGAATCCAAAGCCCACTATCTCAGGACAATCCTCTTCCTGAGATGAATGACAAAGGAACAAATGCCGTATGTCATTTGGGTCTATTGCTTGAATATTGCCTGTGGGGCTTCTGTAGAAGGCAGCAGGATGAGCTCTGGCAACTTAGATCTGATTTTTTAGAAGTAATCTTGCCTACCTGAAGGGGAAAAAATGGTTTCTGTTCCCCATAGGTGTGAGCTTGCACTTGGGAAAGAAGCTTAAAAACATATCAATCAAGAACAGAAATGTTTTTTCAGAGACAATATAGTCTAAACCCATTTTCCGACCATCAGAATGGAATGTTTCCATTATGGGTACTTGTTTATATCATCACGTACAACAACTTCACTCTGTGACCTCGAACCTTCTCATTTTGAAATTGCATCTTGGCTTTTCCACTGCGCAGTTGGCAAGCCCAGGGAAGAGTGGTTTTTCTAACCTAAAGAAACAGCAATGACTTCGAACTTTGATAGCTCTGGATAAACTATGCCTCCTCAAAAAATATGTAGGCTTCCCCCTGGCTTCTAACCATTAAGATCCCATTGATGCCAACAGATAGATGATAGATAGATAGATAGATAGATAGATAGATAGATAAATGATCATTATAAATAGATTAGAGAGAAATGATTGGTTGCAATCTAGGTAGATAGAAGGATTGCTGATAAGATTTTGAGTTTCAGCAAGTTTTGGGGGGAACCTTTACAGTGTGTGCCAAGTTCTGCATTGCCATTTTCTGGTAGTGATTCAGTGCGATGGGAAGAAACCAAGGTCAGCCTCACAACTTCACCCAGTGAACCTCTTTGGAAGTCAGTACTCCTGAGAACGAAACCTGCTCACTCATAAACAATGGGAAGAGAGGCATCTTCAGCCAGAGGCTCAGGCTTGGATGGCTGCCATCAATCTAGTACTGTCCTTGACCCTCTCTCCAAGGTGCATACCACACAGCAAGTAAATCACTGAACAGCTATTGAGTCTGTTTGCTCCTCCCACTGACTTGAGGGTGGTGGTGGTGGCAGAGAGAAACAATGGAAACATAATTTCTTCTCATATAGAGAGAGTACTGCTAGAATTGAATCCATTTACTGTTAGGTAGAATCACACTATCATTATCCCATGTAAGGAACAACCAACAATTTGCTAATAGCATCCGAAGCCAGGCCTCTTGGAGAATTTTGAATGATTCTTTTTGATACAAGATGACTCATATTTGGAGGAAAGAGACCACCTCAAATACAAGGTATGAGTTGCCATCAATAGGAAAGAAATGTCCCAGGCATGAGGATAAAGACAGGCAATGTATTTATCAGTCAGTCCCATTTGTGAATGTTTACGCTCTACCTACCCAGGAAAAAACATCGTCTCCTCTGAGGTCTTTTGTGTGAATGCACTCATTACAATTTGCTTCTTTCTAAAGGAGAAAAACATGTTTCTGAAGGATGCTTGACAGACAAGGAGGATATTAATAAATGCCATGCAAATATCTTAATTTCACTTTGGCTGGCTATATGATTGCTACTTCTGAAATATATACAGGCTGGTGCTGGAGCGTCTTCTACAGAAAATGATTTCCTGAGCTCTGAGTGTACATTCAGTTGTCCAGCTGAGTGTAACTGACAGCTAGGAGCAGGGTCACTCTGATCTAAGAAGGGGTCGGGTAAGGACACAGGCAAATGCAAAATTGGGCCCAAACACAAATGTTGAGAGTTTAATTTCGAGACTGTCTCTTGAGAGGATAGACTGAAAAGGTTTGAGTGAAAAGCTGCTTAAAGTTCTTTTTATAGTTCTGTGCTCAGACGAGAAAGCAATTTCATTGATCGGGCATTTTACACTTAACTTCTGTGTTGCTTGTTTCTCCGTTTTCTCCTGCAGACTGATGCAACAAAATGCATGTGTTGATGGGTGAGATCCACTCCCCACTGTCCCAGTTTGCAATCTGAGCTGCTTGTTTCAAAAATTCCCTTCTCCTTCCTCCTATCAAAGGTGTGAGGGGCCCTCTTCCTTACACTCTGAAAATTTTACACGGCCCTTTTGGCCTCTGGGCAGTCCTCTCGTGTTGCTGAGTGGGATAACGGAGTGCGTGTTGGGCTGCTAATCACATGGTCAGCAGTTCAAAATCACCAGCCGCTCTGTAGAAGAAAGATGTCTGACTCCTCCCAAGAGTTACAGTCTTGGAAACCCAACGATAGTGTCATTATGATTTGGAAGCGACTTGGTGGCCGTGCGCTCCCTGGAATAAGACGGCTAGACTCAGAACATCTACTGCCCACCCCGCTTTTGGAGGGAAGGCAAAGGGGGTGAAGGGGCCCAGATTTCCAATATGCCATTGCCTGTATGAGTACCTGTCGGAAGGTGTTTTCAGTTGTCCTACAAAAGATTTTCCTTCCCCAAGAAATGAATCACTTCCTTCCGTACACAACAAAGAGTGTTTATGCAAATATGAGATGACCGGTCTGCTTGTTGTTAGTTGCCATTGAGTTAGCTCTGCTCTGACGCATGGCGACTCCCTGGTACAGCAGATCAAAGTCTTTCTGGGTCCTGCTCTATCTTCATGATCAGCGGTATGCTCCGGTCCATTGTTGCAGCTGTTGTGGATTTTGAAAGACTTACAACCTAAGGAGTTCCTCTTTCAGAATTATATTAGAGAATTTTCTGATGTGATTCATAAGTTTGTTTTTCTTTAAATACTTTTAAATTGTATTGTGGTAAAAATATACAAACAAACCATATTCCATCTCAAAAATTTATATCTGTCCAATGCAGTGCTGTTGGTTACAGTCTTCATAGATTACATGCTTGACTGCTAATCACAAGGTCAGAAGTTCAAAACCATCAGGTGCTCTGTGGGAGAAAGATCAGACTTCCTACTCCTATACTTAAAGTCTTGGAAACTTCCCTTCCCTTTTCTAAATAAATCCTTCTGCCATCATTAACATACACTCAGTGGCCCCTCAGCAAAAATATTCCCTTTCCCTCCCACCTTTGATGACAATAAATAATCTTTGGTTTCTATATGTTTGTTTATTTCATCTCAGTGAGATCACACAGTAGTTTTCCATTTGCACCAAACTTGTTTTGCTTAGCACATTTACAGTTCTCATCCACGTTGCATCAGGACTTGGTTTCTTTTCACGGCAGAGTAGTATTCCACTGTGTGTATCCACCACATTTGCCTGATCCATTCATCTGTGGCTGTCAGACATCTGTGATTTCTACCTTTTGACTATTTTAAAACATGATACAATGATGGATATTGGTGTCCAGGCTTCTGTTGTTACAGCCTTAACTTTGAGGAGTGGGGCGGCTGAGCCAGACGGCAATTCTAGTATCATGAACTGCCAAAAAAAACCAAAACCCCCCAAAAAGAAACAAAACAACTTACTCTGTTTTGGAAGAAGTGCGGCCAGAATGCTCCTTAGAAGCGAGAATGGCAAGACTTCCTTTGCAGTACTTTGGCATATAGCAGGAGAGACCCGGGTCTGGGAAAGGATTTGGAAAGTGGAGGGGCGGTGGAAAGGAGGAAGGTCCTCAACAGGACAGAATGACACCGTGGCGGCAATAATAGGCTCCAACATAAGAACCTATGTGAGCATGGCGCAGGAGCCAGAGGTGTTTTGTTCTGTTGTCCATCTGGTGACTATGAGTCAGAACAAAAGCAGTGGTACCTAGCAATAACAACCACGGCCAAACTGGTTTCCATAACGGCTGGACCATTTTACAGGGTTCGTATTTGCTACTTTTTGGAAGTGCATCACCAGGCCTTCTTCTTAGTCTATGTTACTCTGGACTGTCTGATGAAATCAATCTATCGTGGCTGTCCTGCTGGAATATGAATGCTGGTGGCATCATTTGCAGCATTATACCATCACACATACCACCAAGCTGCTGGGAATTCATCCTGCTAAGTGTTCTTATCTACCTGACTTATTTTGTTTTAGTATAAGGAATTCCATTTTAATGTCTCTTTTTTCTCTTGCTTGTAGATTTTTATAAAACAAATCACAGAATACTAGTTTCAAGATATAAAAATGACTGGCTATATAGGAAAATATTTTCATAAGACTTAAAGGTCATAGCTAAACAAAACCCAAATATAACTTGATTTTGTGTATCTATTATTTGAAAACTTACCCCAACCCAAACCACTGCCATCAAGTTGATTCAAATTCACAGCAGCCCCAGAGGACAGAGTCAAACTGCCCCATAGAGTGACTGAGGGTTAAATCTTTACAGAAGCTTTAAGGGCTATGCCATCCTTCTCCTTAGTAGTGATTGCTGAGTTTGAACCGTCAATCTTCTGGTTAGCAGCCAGCAGCCACCTGCTTGACCCAAAAAGTAATCTGGTATTTATAAATTCCTCTACTGGATAAAAATGTAATGTCATATATGCATAATCCTTATAAATTAAAATAATACTACCAGCTATTAGCAAGTCATGAGCCTTGGATGACTTATAAAACAGTATTCATAGGTATCACTACTGACTATGAAATATATGAATATTCCATTTAAAATCCTAGCCTATTGATACTATTTAGAAGTCTGCCGAGACATCTAGTCCTGAGCAGAGCCCTGCTCAGACAGGAGGATGAAAAGCGATGGCAGGGTACGAGCCTAGACTGTTCTTTAGGCAAGTCCCTTGAGCAAGAGATGGAGGACTGAAAGAACATGCTGCGAAGCGTAGCCAATTGCTTAAGTCACTAGAAAAAAAGGAAAACATATGTAAAGAGCATTGTGTCAGTCATAGTTAGATAGGAAAGAAGTTAAAAGATAGTAGAGAAGATTAGTTTCTATTGTTATTAGTTGCCACCTAGTTGGCATAGATTTATGGAGAGCTATGTCACACTGTTTTATTTATTTATTTATTTAATCATTTTATTGGGCCTCATACAATTCTTATCACAATCCATGCATCCATCCATTGTGTCAAGAACATATGTACATTTGTTGCCATCAGCATTCTCAAAACATTTGCCTTCTACTTGAGCCCTTAATATCTGCTGCTCATTTTTCCCCTCCCTTCCCACTGCCCCTACCTCATGAACCCTTCATAATTCATAAATTATTATTATTTTGTCATATATTACACTGTATGATGTCTCCCCCCATCTTCTCTGCTGTCTCTCCCCCAGGGAGGAGGCTATACGTAGATTCTTGTAGTCAGTTCCCTCTTTCTACCCCACATTCTCTCCACTCTCCAGGCATCGTCACTCTCACCACTGGTCCTGCAGGTGTCATCTGTCCTGGATTCCCTGTGTGTAACACTGTTTTCTATGATCTGAAGAGGAACAACTTGTCCATCAGTTTGTTGCACTGTGTTGGCCTGTGTGCTGCTGGAAGCTGTGTCATTGGTATTTCAAATGTAGCAGGGAAACCCACAGTGAACAGGTTTCATCAGAGCTTCCAGACTAAGAACAGACTACAAAGAAGGAATTACTTCTGAGAAAACTCAGAAAATTGTCTGGATAGAACTGAAGCATTGTCAGATACTGAAAGCCTTGTGCAAAGAAGCAGAACATTGTTGGAGGCAGTGCCAGAAGACGAGCCCTCAGCTTGGAAGACACTCAGAATATGACTGAAGAAGATCTGCTTTCTCAAAGTAGAGTCGACTATAACGATGGAGATGGAGTAAAGCCTGCTAGATAAAAGCCTTTCACACCTCATTTGCTGATGTGGTATGACTCAAAATGGGAAGAAATAGTTGAAAAATTTAAGAATCAGAACTTGGAATGTATAAAGTCTGAATCTAGGAGAGTTGAAAGTTGTCAAAAACCAAGTGGAATGCCTAGATATCAATATTCTTGTATTAGGGTCTGAAATGGACTGGTGTTGGCTATTTTGAAAGAGAAGATCATATGGTTTACTATGCTGGGAATAGCACATTCAAGAGGAATACTGTTGCATTCAACTCGCTCAAAGCGAGTCACACTCTTGCCATACTCAGCTCTACAGAGCATTCTGTTGTATTTCTGCTCAGACTGATTTGCTTGTTTTCTGGCAGTCTTCGACAATGTATTCAATCTTCTTCCCCGACACCGCAGTTCTAATCCGTCAATTATTCTGCTGACTTCCTTTTTTTATATCCTGTTTTTATATGTGTCTAAAGTGATTGAAAAGATCATGGCTTGGGTAAGATGCAGCTGAGTCATCAAAGTAACATCTTTGCTTTTTTAAACCAAGAAAGAGATTTACATATTAAAATATGTGCCTTTTGATTGAGCCACATTATTGGTAATATATGAAAATTGTTTCATTAAACGCTATGAGAATAGAATTAGAGGATACCATTATAATCTCATTCAAAACTATGGTCTTAATAGATCTAAGAACTGTTATGGTTATTCAGATTCTGTATTACTGCAATCACAAATTGACTGTAAGCCCAGTGTACACTATCCAAATTGTGTTTGATAGACTGGATCCTAATAATTACTACACCAGGACCAACACTTCTTTCCCCTAGATCTCAGCCACTGTGGGAGACACGGTTAACTGTCCACACAATACCTCTGTCCTCCTCAGGTTATTTTAACTTTCAGCATCCAGATTTCATATGGTTAGTATTATACATGACAAAAATATTTTCTCAGTCTTTATTACAACTGATGGAATATAGGTAACACAATTCTGGCCAATAAGATGTGGAAAGAAGTTCTTGAGAAGCCTGAACTTTTAAAATAATATGGCGAATCTTTACCAATATAGAGAGCCCTTTATTCTTCCCACTAGAATGCAGATCTCACAAGACAGAGGTGACATTCAGCTAATCAGTGTAAAACATGTACTATGTTAAGAACGAGATGGGGACAAGACAGATGGGAAGACCTGGGTCCCTGGGAGCATTGCTAAGTTACTTTGTCTTTCCTGGATGACATTCTCTATACTTCTAATTTTGGATAGAGAAACACAGCCCTATTTAAGTTCTACAGCGGCATTTTCTATTACTTGCAACCAAACGTATTCTTTTTGAATAATTTATTGTTCTTTTGGTGAGTTTTTACATAGCAAATTAACTTTTCCATTCAAGTCCATAAACACATCATTTTGCGACAGTGGTTCCAATCCACTCTCCTTCTCACTCTGGGTCCCTGCTTTCATTTGTCCACTTCCCTTGCTCCTTCCTGCTTTGCCTTGGCTTGGGGGCAGATGCTGATCTTTTGGCGTCTTATGGTTGATTATTTGAAGGAGCACCTTCTCTATAGATGTTGCTGTTTATTTGATATTATTCGGCTGACAAGTCAGCTTCAGGAGTGGCTTCAGTTCTGAATGAGAAGGTTGCCATAAAGGGAAAGATAGGTGTCCCTCCAGTCTCTGTCAGACCATTAAGCCTGGTCTTAAAAAGTTCTTAATACACTCTTCCAAAGACGGTCTGTTTTTGTTTTTAGAAAGTTTGAACCAAAGTCTCAGCTGGGGAGGGGGTAAGTCCATGGAGAAGGAGGGAGAACACGTTGAGGAGGGAGGGAGGAAAGATAGGGGAGCGGAAAAAGTCACTTAGCTGCTACTTTTAGAAAACAGGACATTTTCCTCCTCAAGATCCGGTTTAAAGGGAAAGTGCCCTGCTCTTTTCTTTCTTATTGGACCAGGTGATTAAAGATGTCAATAATATTTCAAGTGTGAGGAGCAATCGTCCTGTACTTGAGGCATGTCTTACTTCCATCCTTCCCTTATCACTGTCTGTGTTAGTCCGGGTAGACTAGAGAAAAATTTGGGGAGACTCGTATGTGTATAAGAAAGAGGTTTATAAACAAGAGCAATTGAATATTGAGAAAACATCCCAGCCTGGTCCAGATCAAGTCCATAAGTCTGATATTAGTCCATATGTCTGATACCAATCTAGAAAGTCCTCTTCATACTCATGAAACACATGCAATGATACTGAGTGCAGGAAGATCACAGAGCAGTGGGTGGAAAGTACTGTGGATCCAATGCTGTTGTGAGCATCTCAGCGCTGGCAGGGGTCTCCACATGGCTTGTCCAGCACCGAGAGCTGCATCAGGGTGGGTCCATGTGGCTTCTCCTCAGGGATGTCTTACAGGCAGTCAGTCTTGTCAGTAGAGAGTCTCCAAGGGAGAGTTTCATGTCAGCTAGGATGTTTTGCAGGGACTGAGCAGAGAGAGAGATAGTGTCTCCCGCCTCCAAGAAAGAATACAGGATTTCCCAGAATTCTCAGGAGCAGGCCATCCCTCCACAGAGGCCTCATTGGTAATATCCTGATTGACAGCCTAGATTCCACTCCTACGCTCTTAATCCTCAAATTGACACCAGATTATGTAACTACCATGCCATCTTAATGAAACAAGACAAGCTGACCACCATCTTTCTTAGTTTATTCATTGTTACTAAAGTCCTTCTGTATTCAGTATGAACAATCCAGCCCCCCAAACATAATCCAATACTCCAGTTTATGTAGCGTTACATTGACCACATGCCAAAGGGAGGAAATGCCCAAGAAACAGCATCAGCTGTCCTCATGTGCACTACATGTCCTCATGTGCACTACATGTCCTCGTGTCGTGTAGTCCACACTGAAGCTCGAACATTTCCAGAAATGTGCTTTCCTCGAGGTGCCCAACAACATGTAAGCTACACTCCAACACATTCCCCAGTGTAAAGGGGCAGCAGAGTTTCTGGGCAGTGAAAATGGTTAACCACTTGGCTGCAACTGAAAGATTGGAGGTTCAAATCCACCCAGACCTACCTCAGGAGAAAGATCTGGTGACCTACTTCTGGAAACAGGGAGGGAGAGAGAGAGAGAGAGAGAGAGAGAGAGAGAGAGAGAGAGAGAGAGAGAATTTGAAAATCCTGTGACGGTACAGGTCCATTCTGAAACACAGGGGTTGCCATGAACCAGAACAGACTCCACAGCCACTGGTACTCGTAAATGGACTGAAACTACTCATTTTTGACCTAAATCATAACATAGGATCCAAGAGAGCTAGAAAGTAGATCAGAATATTTTTCTAAACAATTGATTTCCCCCCATTTTTTATTAACTACTATATTATTAACCTCAAAATTGGGAAGAGCATTGCCTGTAAACAGTATAGCTGGCCACTCCTAAAGTCCTTCCTGAAATGCACATACACCAGGTACTTATGCATGTGCTGTGCACAGCTCATAAGGCTGAGGTCAGGTGCTGTCGGCAGTATCAGCTGTCAGGCTCAGTGTGGCTCCTGTTGGTCATACGTGTTTAAGGATTCTGGTGACAGGACCGGTCAAACAGGTTTTTCAGGGCTTGAAAAGGCAGAAACTAGAACAAAAGCCAGGAAGCATAATTCTTTAGTCCAAGAAGCTAAATCTATGTTGAAGATCTCGCCAGAGACTGGATGAAACTATTAATGCACTAGATCTCGCTGTGGTCTCAAAGTTGACATATTAGCAATTCTAAGAGAATACCTATACCTTATAAGCAAGAGCATTTCAAGTTTATCCGACTAGACCTTCAAGATTTAAAGAGCCCTGCATCTGCTGCCAGGACCCTTCCATCATTGCCAGAGGAGACAGGCAGGATTCTGAAAGCCTCTGATTTTGATAGGTGGGAAGCTTAGGGAAAAGAGGGCCTTGTGCAAGGGATGCTGCTCAATGCATGGCTTTGAAAGCTAACCACAAGCCTTCAAAGAAATCTGCTATTTTAATGTGCGTATTTGGCGCTGGTGTCCATGGGTGGCATAAACGGTTAAGTGCCCCACCACTAGCGGAAAGGTTGGCAGTTCTCGCCCACCAGTGGAGACCCTGGAGGAAGAGTTGGCCATTCGTTTCTGAAAAGTTACAGACGTGGACATTCTACGGAGCAGTTCTGCTCTGCACACTTGGGGGCATCAGGCATCCTAAGTAACTCACCAATACCTAACAACACAGTATTTGGCACTAAGATCCTAAGAAGTATGGATTCACTTTTCTCTGCTAATAGGAGTGTGCTGGTTGGGAGCATTTGAAAGCAGTAAATACACGCAAGAGCTTTACAATATCAAGAGCTCTATTAAAAACAAAACACCAAACCCAACCCAAACAACAAACTGGTTGCAATTGTGTTGATGGCAACTGGTAGAAACATTTTATGTTCCATGTACCTGGAGGTGCGTTGGAAGAAAGGCCTGGAGGCCTATGTCTGGTAGTTATGTAATTTCATGTCAACTTGATAAATAACTAGGGGTGGAGTCTAATCTGTCAATCAGGTCACAGCCTGAAAATGACCCCTTGTGGGCGTGGTCTTCTCATGTAGATTCTGGAAACTTCCTCGTGCCCTGGAGGTGGAACACACACTCTCACTGCTTCACCTTCCTGTTGGCAAGCCATGTGGAGCCACACTGACACCTGAGGGAGCCTGCAGGTGTTTCCTCCACACTGGATCCTTAAGACTTTGTGCCCACTGGCCTGTGATCTTGCTATGCTTTGCATCATTGCATGAGCTGTGTGAGTCTGAAGAGAGATTTGGGGGACTAGTGTTGGACTTATGGGCTAATATCAGACTTATAGACTTGATCTGAACTGAGCTGGGATGTTATTTGATATACAATCATTCTTTGATATACAGCTCTCTCTCTTACACACATATGAGTATCTTTGGATTTGTTTCTCTAGTCAACCCGGCCTAACGTACCTGGAAAGTCACGATGATGAAAACTCCATTGAGCACAGTTCTAATGTGAAACACACCAGGTCATCATGGGGGCTCTCCATAGATGCAAGTTATTTTCTTTTTAAGTCATTTTATTGGGGCTCCTACAACTCTTATCATAATCCATACATCCATCCATTGTTTCAAGCATATTTGTACATTTGTTGCCATTATCATTCTCAAAACATTTGCCTTCTACATGAGCCCTTGGGATCAGCTCCTCAGTTTCCCCCTCCTTCCCTCCCACACTCCCTCAACCTTGATAATTTATAAATTCTTCTTCTTCTTCAGATCTTACACTGTCCAATGTCTCCCTTCACCCACTTTTCTGTTGTCCGTCTCTCAGGGAGGGAGTTATATGTAGATCCTTGTGATAGGTCCCCCCTTTCTAACCCACCTTCCCCTGATCCTCCTGGCTTTACCACTCTCACCACTGGTCCTGAGAGGTTCATCTGTCCTGAATTCCCTGTGTTTCCAGTTTTTATCTGTACCAGTGTGCATCCTCTGGTCTAGCTGGATTTGTAAGGTAGAATTGGGATCATGATAGTGGGGGGAGGAAGCATTTAAGAACTAGAGGAAAGTTGTATGTTTCATCGTTGCTACACTACACCCTGACTGACTCGTCTCCTCCCCGCAATCCTTCGATGCAAGTTATTTTCTGATAACATCTCCTTAAAGACAGGGGTTGTGTATTGTTTAACCTGTTCTTCCCAATCTTCACCCAAGGAATACTAAAGAGTCCAGAGGAAATAAGAAAATCCCTCTCCAGAACATGTTCTCTGAAGAAAACCGTGGACAACCTTTTGGTGAGCACCTTTTGGGGTTCCTCTGATGCATCCCTTAGAGGTGTGGCCCTGATTGTACATAAAGTGGGCCATTTGTGTGTATGCTTCGATAATGTGCAAGAATTTAAATGGGCTTGCAATTTTCTTATATGTTTCATTTAGATTTGCTTACATAAATGAAAGTTCTAGATACTCATATCAAAGTCCTACAATGGTATGGATACAGAAAACCTTTTACATTAATCAAGCGGTAATAAATAGTACTTTTAAAGACAACAGCAAAAAGCAAGGCTGATGGGTTCTCATTAAATGATTGTTGGAGGTGTTCACAACACTGGAAGCTAAAATATCTTCGTCATCAAGGCCTAAAAAAAGTGAACCGAGCAGAAGAGCTCTCAAGTCTGTTTGACTGTGAGCCCGGGACCTGGCAGCCTCCAGTGGTAGGAGGGTGGAACTAGAGAGCTGAGCCCATTGCTGATACTGACGGTCCTCGACCGACACCAGTCTCTTGGGGAGGGCATGTACCTCAAATGGCCAGCAGCAGGAAAGCCTGTGCAGTACAACTGCTGCCCAACGCTCTGCCTAGAAACCCAGCTTGAAGGTGTGGTTGCTTTGCGCAAAAGCTGTCTTATGACCATGACTTTACAAGGGGATTCTTCTACAAACCATGGCAGTGCTTCAAATGTAGACAGCAGTCCCAGAGTCTCTCCATGGTGTACACTGCTACAGGGGGCAGGCGGAGGCCTCTGGCTTTGGCATAACTTTCAGCGACTGCTTGAGCTCCTCTCTCCTCCTCTCCTCTCCCTCTCTCTCATTCCTCCCCTGATCTTGTAGACGTGACAAGAGAGACAGAATTTGACCCTCGGTGAGATACATTGACATCGTGGCTACAATGACTCAATCATGGGCACAACTGTGAGGATGGCACAGGGCTGGGCCATGTTTCATTCTGTTGTGCCAGGGCTCTTTGAGGCGAAGTGACTCAACCATACCTAATAACACCATTCATCTTATTAATAATTGTATAATTTATTGATAAAATAAGTGAGCAAGTATGACAGGACTGGCAGGTTTTGACCTGAATAAAAGAAATCTGCAGCTCTTTATCCTCTGCACGAGCACACTTTGGGCTCATTCTTATCTTTAAGGCGAGTACACGGCAAAGATCAGGAAATGTCCTCCACGCCTGGCAGAGATGGAGGGACACACCACTCTGCTCAAAGGCCATTAGTTGATACTGTGCATGGTGCTTCGGGGAGGAAGGCATTCGGTCCATGCAGGATAAATCGAACTAGCGCTGTGCAAAGGAGGGACCACAACAGTGTTTGTTGTCCCTTTGGGTTGCATTCATGCGAATTCCTCTCTTTTCATTTTTACCTATTTAATATCTCTTTTTCTTTTCTGTTTCTGAGGGGGGAAATTGGAACCTCGACCATGTTAGATCATGCACCTTGGCTTAAAATTCCCCAGAGGGTTCAGATCCCATTCTGAACGAGACCGCATTTCCTTCCAATGACCCTCGAAGGCCTGTGTGGCTGGACTGTCCTCTCCCTCTCCTTGGATCTTTTTAAATTCTCATCCCAGTGACTTGGTTGTAGCTCATAGGAAATACCCGGAATATTCAGGGCCTTTGCACATGCTGTTCCTGTGCCGCAGTGCTCTTTCCTCCGGTGTCCCCATGGTTCACGCCTCGTCCTCACTCTTCCCAGTCCGATGACTCAGGTCAGTTGATCAGAGGGGACTTTTCTGACAAAAATGTCTAAAATAGCACCAGCCATCCTTTCACTGTGACTGCTTCTTCTGTCTTCTCTTTCTGCTTGGCCTTATTGCCTTCTGAGATGAGTATGTGTGTGTGGCTCTCTGTGGTAGTTACATGATCTGGGGTCAATTTGGGACTTGAGAGGCCTAAGAGTGAAAGGTGGAGTCTAGTTTGTCCAGCAATGAGGACACAGCAATGAGGCCTCTGTGTGGGCATGGCCTCCTCCTGAGAATTCTGGGAAATCTGGTATTTCCTCCTTGGAGGCCAGAGACACCTCTCTCTCTCTCTCTCTCTCTCTCTCTCTCCTCACTCCCTGGGAGACATTGCAGCTGACAAGACACATGGAACTATGCCAGTGTCCTGAGCTGGAGAAGTCACATGGACCTACCCTAATGCAACCAGACCTCTGAAGCCGGAGAAGCCGCATAGAGACCCCTGCCAGTGCTGAGATGCTTACACTGCCACTGGATCCACAAGACTTCCCACCCACTGACCTGTGACTGTCCTGCATTCAGCATCATTGCATGTGTTGTGTGAGTCTGAAGAGAACTTTATAGATTGATGTCGCACATATGGGCTAATGTAGTACTTATGGGTTTAGACTAGACTGGGTTGGGATGATTTTTAATGTAAAATTACCCTTTATATAAAACTCTTTTTTTATACACATATAAATTTCTGTGGATGTTTCTCTAGTCTACCCAGACTAACACTCTCTCTGTCTCTGTCTGTCTGTCTGTCTCTCTCTCTCTCTCCATATATATTTTATTGTTTGACTTCTCCCACTAGAATATAAGCTTCCCAAGGGCAGATATTTTATTTTGTTTGCTGCTGTATTCTCAGTAACTAGCACCATCCTGCTAAATAGTGAGGACTCGTTAAATATTGAATGAATTAAAGTTGAGAGAATAAGTGAATATGATGTAGAACAGATTTCAGCAGAACTTCCAGATTAAGTTGGACTAGGAAGAAAGGCCTGGTAATCTACTTCCCAAAATGAGCCAATGAAAGTCCTGTAGATCACAATGATTGGGCCAATTATGAGGCCGGCAAAGGACTGAGCAGCATTTGTTCCATTGTTCATGCGACTGTCATAAGTTGGGGGATGAGGGGTGGTGGAAAACAAAGCGTGAATGAGTGCATGGTATGGGATTTATAAAGTTGTGCATGTGAGCAGAAAGAAGAAACAACTTTCCCCAACTCACTTCCCTCTGCAAGGCTGCAGAAGCCCGCCCGGTGGTTAGTGCTGACTCACACCATGGAGAACACCCAGATGAATGGATACCACTCCCCTCTGGGGCCATGCTCCCTGTGTCTGTTTTGGCTAATGGGCTTGAAACAGTACAGCAAACAGATGAAGGCATGTCTTGCCAAGAGAAGGCTTTGCCTATTGTACATGCTTAATACATGTCTGAATGAAAAGTACTACAGGAAAAAATGGGCTATGTAGACCCCTCCCCCCTCAAAGGCACCCCTCCTAAAAACAAAAACAAAAGCTCCCTGCCAGCTATATATTAGTTTTATTTGAAGGAGGGCAGGGAAGAAGGATTTGTTGGAGTGAAGGGAGATACTTTTGATGGCATCTGACATTGGTGACTCATCCTTAGTATATATTTTAAACGATATTAGGCTATCACAGATCTTAATTGTCTATTATGGTGTATCTTGGAAGAGCTAGAGAATGGGCAAGGCCATTCTCACTGCCTAATCATAAACAGGTGAAATTTTAATATTTGCAGAAATAGGTCTTATAGAGGTGTAATTGTTTTTGTTTGGGGGTGGGGTGGGGTGTCTTTTGGTAAGTTGTCTTTGTTTTTTAAAAAACATAAATTAAAGTCAAATAACACAGATTTTAACAAGGAAGAAAGAAAGGAATTGCCCAAGGTCATCTCCTTGATAGACAACCGCAGATGGCATTTCAGTGCCTATCTTTCAGCATCTATCTTGAGGCACAGATACAGTATCCATACATGGATTCCCTTTGACATCAGGAGATTCATATTACAGTTTCTTCATCCCAAGTTATTATGCATTTTGACATCTTGCCATGTAAACGTAATCATTTTAGTAGCCTTTAATGAAAGGAGATTTTAAAAAGTTTTATTCAAGGAGATTTTTTAAAGTTCATGCAAAAAAATGGAATTAAAATATAATGGAGTTTTCCCCATATAATCCCTTGAAGCCCTCTTGTATATACTGTAGCCAGTACTCTGGTATTTGGGCTAATTTCAACTTGGTGCTACAGCTAAGGTCCTATATGCAGGCTACCCCATGGGCGTGTTCTAGGCACCTCTCCCACCTAGCTGAGCATACAGTCACCTATAGCATTGTTGTTGCCGGCATTTCCACTAAGGGCATTCCTAACCATCCTGGGCTAATAATTGTTCCCCTCAACTGTTAGCCCAATAGCCAACACCTGCTCAAAAGGGAAGAGTTCAGGATCGAATTTTAAATTCTCATGCAATTCAGACTTTCTAAAGTCATGGAAGCTTTATGAGCCCCCAGAACATAAGCCTGCAATCAAAAATATTCCCTGAACTCTTCTTCAAACAAAACAATAATGTAGCTTAATTAGTAAAGAATGCTTTCCTTGAGCAGTGTTTTCTTTTAAAGAACTAGCTGAATGGGATGAAACTGGCAACAGCAACTCAGACAATGGGAAGCCAGGAGGACAATACATTTATGTCAAGGGGAAAGGAACAATTTGATCAAGCACGGTGAGAATGATGGCACCATATGAAGAATGCTGTCAACATCAGTAAATTGTGCCAGTAGAAATATAATTGAATTGGCATATGTTCTTCTGTTTATGCTTTCAATAAAAGTAAAATAAATTATTACTTAAAAACCCAACTCTTAAATAATACAACAAAGTCAGATCAACAAAGTCGGCCTTGTTCATTCCATCTAGCAAATATGGAAGAGGACTTACTTATTTTTGTTTTCCTGGAAATTTTAAGAAATGATTTTATATTGTTTGCACATATCAAGAATTTATCTCCCAACAGTACTTCGTGGGGAATAACCCCTCTCCTGTTGGATACAGTCTTTATAGACCAGGGGGAAGGGACAAGCGAGGCACGTATTTAAGTCCTATGGATGATTACCTGAGACCGCCAGCCTTAGCTTCCATTTCTCCGCCAGTCCACTTCTTTCTCAAATCCTCTATCTCCCCTCTTCCACAACCTAGCCCCTAGCCTCCAGGTCATGGGATTGGAAGCTCTTGGGGTTGGCATGAGAGCCCCTTATAGAATGGACAGATGTTGGCAGAGAGATACCGGTAACCTTTAGGAGCTGGTGTATGCTATTTAGTGATCTAAATAGGTTCTTTCCTTTGATCGGCTCTGGGTAGTACAAATGTTTTATGTGCTTGGTTGCTACCCGGAAGGTTCAAGACTTCAAGTCTGTCCAGAGGCACCTTAGACCAGCAGTTCTCAACCTGTGGGTCGCGACCCCTTTGGGGGTTGAACGACCCTTTCACAGGGGTGGCCTGATTCATAACAGTAGCAAAATTTCAGTGAAGTAGCAGTGAAAATAATTTTATGGTTGGGGGGGTCACCACAACATGAGGAACTGTATTAAAGGGTCATGGCTTTAGGAAGGTTGAGAGCCACTGCCTTAGAAGAAAGCCCTGGTAATCCACGTAGGAACACTCAGCCCTTGGAAACCCTGTGGACTACAGTTCTAGTCTGATATGGATGAGGTTGCCATGATTTGGGGAACAGCCAGGCACATAGGTTTGGACTGATGGTTCCCAGTGCTTTGTATAAGGTGGTGCTATAGGCTCAGCGTTGGACTGCTAACCAAAAGGTCAGTGGTTCAAATCCCTTAGTTGCTCTGAGTGAGAAAGATGAGGTGCTATGCTCTTGACCTGATGGCAATAGGCAGGAGTGCTGCCTGTGTGCTTTAATCCCCCCTTTAATTTGCCCCATTATTGAACTTGTTAGGTGGCTTCCCTTTGCTAAATCCTCCTGAGCTGGGTAGAAGCCTGCCTCCCTATTATTAACCTGCTCAACAGCTGCGGAAGCTGAAGCACAGAGCAGCTCTGGGACATGCCCAGGATCATGTGACAGAGCCCAAGAGTCCTAGGACTCTGGCTTTGCTGGCTGGAGCTGCCTCTGCTCAGGGGAGCTGCCTGCCAGGCATTCGGCAGGAAGTTCGCCTGCTCCTGTGACAGGAGGAGTCTCACGCTGGGCACGGCTTGCATGGAAGGAAGTGTCAGGAAACAGAATCCAGTCACAGAATCTGGAGCTCGGTGGGGACATTTTCATTAGGTCTGACGTCATAATGCATGGATGAGGAGGGCCCAGTGCTGGTAACTAAATAGTTCAGCTGTTCAGCCCAACTTATAGGGAGAGTGGGGACCCGGGGAGGAAGGAAGGAAGCGAACTTAATGGAAAGCTTTCTTCCAGCTAGGCAGTGCAGGTTGCCGCTACCTGTATGGGCTAATTTCTCCTCATGCCAACTCTGAGAACTCAATCAACAGCTTCGAGTACTCCATTATTCCTCTCCCTCCTTCTTTTCATCTTCCAACTCTGGGCTGAAGAAACGGTGTTTAGTGTAAAATAGCTGCTGTATAGGAGGGGGAAGCAATAATGAAAAACCCAAACTTGATGCCAGGGAATGTTGTACAATAGAAAGATGCATCCCATTTTCGACGGCCGCAGCCACCCAAGCCTTGCCTTTTGAGTCAATGTTAATTTGTTCGTACCACCTACCAACTTCTAGATGGTAGAGGTAGGATTTTAACTCCATTGTGTCTTGATTCAAAAGCCAAGGTTTTCCCCTCTTCTGTGTTGTCCCTCCAGGGACTGTGGCGCTTCAGCAGGAGCATTCTCACCTTCCATGTGATTGTCCCAGGTTCACTTTTGTCCAGGGTGACTCTTGCTCAGCTGCCACCTGTCTGTCCGTGGAGGCATACGTGTTGCTATGATCCTGAACAGCTCAGGATCATACATGAAGATGGGGTAGAGAGAAAGGCTGATACAAGCTCAGCGGATTTATTGAACAATCCCACTGTGCATGGGGACGCGCAGACATCAGGGACAACTTGACAGGAGCTGTCTGAAATACCAAATATTGCTTCTCGGCTGCTCCTCCGGCCCGCCTATACTTTGCAAGCATCCCTTTGGAGGGCAGCATCTCCATGAAGGAGCATGCCGAATCTCCTATGGATTTACCAGTCACTGCTCGTTCCTTCCCAGGAGAGAGACGGGGCTTTGTACTCACTTGTAAAGAGTTACAGACCCGGGGAGGGGTGGGGCAGTTCGAGCCTGCACTATAGGGTCGCTGTGACTTGGCATTAACTCGGTGACAGTAAATTTGGTTTGGGCTGGCTTCCTTTCTTACTTGCCATGTCACCTGAGGAGAACGAGGTCGAAAGTCTGTTTTTCTTCTTCCAGACTGCCGTGGGCTTAGGGGCGCCATTTTGGAAGCGATCCCACAGCGTCTCATTTTCACTTTGTTATTGAAAAATCGAAATCCGGGGAATTAGAGCCTTTCCATATTGATTTTTCAGGGGCAAGTGAAAATTACATTCTGTACAGGACCAAGAAAGTGTACCTTGAGTGGTGACAGGGCTGGCGCTGAGATGACGTGCGGTGAGGTGAAGGGTGGGGTCAGCAGATGTAGGCTGTGTGCGGTTTTTCAAATTGGCAAAAGCAAACATTACATTTTGAATCATTTCTGGAATTAAACATTTGACTGGTGCTTCACTGAAAGGAAGGGCAAGGAGAAAGATCCCAGTGAAAGTAACGTTGGAAAATATGAATCTTGAAGTTTTGCTTTTAAGCATTATCAGGAGTGGCAGGGCAAGCTTCCGTTTTATTGCCTATGTGGCTGGAGCCTGCTACTTTGAGGCTGGGGAGAGAATTAGGCAGAATTTGGGCTGACTAATTTGCACCAAGGCCCCGATCCTCAGTTGTAGACTCAGATCTTGTTCTGTCACTTAGGACTTGGATGACCTTACACAAATCAGTTCCCGATAGCTCAGTTGTTCCTCTCTAAATTGGGACGATCATAGAAGTTATTGCATTAGGTACAAATGGGCATTGGTTTAATAAATATTTGTTGGCTGACCAAACGAATAAGATAATCCATGTAACACAATAGGCTAGATTCCTAGAACATAGCATGAGTACTAAATAACTCTGAAATGTTGTTATTCTTGATGCAATTTTCATGTCAGCTGAGCCACATACGCGCCTCCTCTTCATGCTGGAATCTCAGTAAGACTGCTGAATTGCTACCAATGTAGGCTTATTGATTGCTCAGGACACTGAGCGATTTCGAGACCTGATGTCGTCCTGGAGGCGTCTTGCATGTCGCTATCTTGCTGGAAGCTGTGCGGTTGTGATTTCTAACTCTAGCAAGGTCACTCAGGGTACACGGTTTCAGAGGACATTCTAGACTGAGATGTGCTAGGAAGAAACGTCTGGAGGTCTGCTTCTGAAGTGAGTCCGTGAAAACCCTAGGGGACACAACAACAACAGTGTCAGCGGTCGCACTAGAAGAGGAGTCCCTTGGGTTGGAACACTCTCCAAACGCACAGTGGCTGCCAACAATGGCCTTGAGCACGCCGATGACCGTGAAGAGGGTGCAGGACCGGGCTGCCTTTTCTGCCGTTGTACATCGGGGCATCTCCACGTCCACTCAGCTAACAGCAAAAACTGTAGCTGTCCTGCGGTAGCCACACACATGACCAGGCCACTTCTCTCCTCATTTGGGAAAGACAACTTTTGATGTGCCCAGTCCTGATTCAGTCTGAGGATAGCTGGCTGTTCTGTTGGGTGGGACAGAATCTCTGTAGTTTTATGAAGTCCCAGAGAAGATCCTTATGGTCAGCCACGTTGGGCCACTCCAGCCTCATGATGAAATGAGCCCCGGTGGACGTGCCAGAAGACTCAGTGGAGTCCTGCCCCATGCTAATTGTGGCCACAATGATAACTTAGAGACGTTAGTTGCCTGAATTTGGTGGCTAACTTCACTTCTGTTTGAGATTGATAAAGGCACCTGTCAGTGCACTGGCAATCTTTCCCCACTTCCTTCCCAAGCTGGGCTAATTTCTCCCCTCTTTCCCCCACCAAGAAGTTGGAAGTATATGGAGCTCACAGCATTCCAGAACAGATGCACACATTTGAGATATGCTCGTAAATTTGGATTTTATTTCCCTTTTTTGTTTTAAGGTAAAACGTCTCATTGTTGGCTGTGAGCAAAAATTGGTCCCTTGGTCCCTTCTGACCATATTCGAAGGATGTGACCAGTCTTGCTATCAGGCAGAGAGCACTGTGAAGTCGATTACGGCAGATGTAATAGGTGAAAATGTAATTCCTTATTATTTGATCTCTCTCTTAACCCATTTTAAAGTTGTTTCGGGTTTTGAATATTTTCTGCTTTCTTTTTGATTGAGGTTTTTCTGTTTTGTCTAGACTTTGTGGTTGCTGTTTGGTTGCTTGTTTTGTATGATTTTCTGGATTGTGTTTCATTGACTTGTGTTTCATTGAAAGGAAGGACAAAAGAGAAAGATCCAAGTGAATGTAATGTTGGAAAATAAGATTTCTAGGGGTTTGGCTGGGGGCAATGGGGAGCTAAAAATAATAGGTATGTGAATAAAATGTTCTGAAATTGATTGTAGTAATCTTCTTAATATGATTGAATGATTAAATGGTATGATATGTGAAATACATGCCAATAAAACGATTTAAAAACTACATTAGGAAGTAGTTATCCTTTTAGAAGGATAAAATTCCAAAACAAGTCTCTTGGAAGCAACATTGAAACACTCAAGAAGAGAACTAAATTGGACTGGGGAGGTAACTATTTCCAAGGTAAATGAGCTTCCTTTTTCATTTTGCCATATATTTATTTTCTAGGAAAGATGTTCACAGTCACGAGACATCTCCCAGGAAGCAGGTAACAGTTCACGTCATTTCTCTTCATAATTTGAATGGCGAAAAGTAGAGGCCCTGTTAACATAAAAAGCAAAACCCTGGCCATGCTCTGCAGTGAATATCTGGAAATGATGGCCCTTTTCCTTCTTCCTCCCTTCTCCCTCGCACACGCCTCACCCGTTGCCGTGGAGTTGCTCTGACTCCGGTTGTGAACCCCACGTGAACGGTACTCCAGGGCAATTCTTTTGCTTTTCAATGACTGAGGTTTTCAGGGGCAGAGGAGGGAGCCTGGGGAGTCGTTTGCCAGGCCTTTCTTCTGAGGTGCCTCTGAGTGGACTCCAAACCTCCCCTTTGCAGGGGCAGCCAAGAGCTTAACCCGGTGAGCCAGGCAGGGAACTGGCCCCTGCAAAACGCCCTCTGTCTGTTACTTGTCTGCACGCGGGCTAAGGGTTAACGTAGCCTTGAGCGCTGAAAGGGGCCCCCGCAGAAGGAGCTGGATCAACCGAATAAAACGCATCCGCAGCCACGGGCAGGAGGTGTTGCGCCAAACGGCAGGACGGACGTGTCTCTGGGGGACCCCTAGGCCTCCCAGCTTTGAAAGTGCCTCTGGCTCAGAATCCGCAAACATTTCAGCCAGATGTTCAGCACTTGGACCCGGCAGCTGAACAACTGGCTTGGAAGAGGAAAAACATTATCCTCCCCCTCCCCAACTCCCCCCAACCCCCTCCAGGCATTGTCAGGAGTACCAAGAGGCCAAGTGTTTCCAGAGAAAAGCCACCGATTTTTAAAATGCTGGGGCGTGGGAGAAGGGGCAGTTAGGGGAGGGGTGGGGGCCTGCGCTTTGAAATCCGGCCACGAAAAGTTGCCTTCCGTGGCTCCTCTTCCAGCTTGCCCCGAACTCTGCAACTGGCCGAGGCGGCATGTGACAGGCGCTGCAGCCGGATCCCGTTTCACACACGCAGCTGTAATATCTGGCCCACAGGTGTTCCCCTCGGCGTTTGCCAGCTGCTCTGCGGTGGGGGTGGGGGAGCGGGGAAATCCTCACACTTGTTGCTGCCAAAGGAAGGGGGGGGGGAGTGCGGAAATTCCTACCGCCCTGCGAAGTGCTCCCCGCCTGCAGGCCATGCCTGGGTCTCCCTGGAGCCTGCTTATCCCAGGGCCTTGAGCAGATAGGAAGGGGCCTAAGGTGGTGGGGACCTGGCCAGGAGCTGAGAGGCCGGATCAGTGACGCTATGTCCACAGGACTGGGCACTAGGCCCCTTAGCAACACTCTAGTTCAGCTCCAGCTTCACCACCGACCAACTGGGAAATCTTGGTTAGGCCTCTTCCCCTCTCCGGTCTCAGTTTCCTGCTCTCCACTGATATTATTAGCTGCCAGCAAGTGGCCCCCCTCCCATTTGTGGTGACCCCATGCACAATAGAACAGAAGGCTTTATGACCCTGAGCCACCTCCATGGCGGATTAAAGGTTAGACTCTTGTGATCCAGAGGGGTTTCATTGACTGATGTTTACAAGTAGATTGCCAGATCTTTCTTCCTGATCTGCCTTAGTCTAGGAAATTCCACTGAAACCTTTGCCGTATCATAGCAACACGCTGGGATAGATGAGTGGTGATTTTATATGAAGTATATTGGCCAGGAATCAGACTCAGGTCTCCCACAGGGACGTTATGATTCTACCACGGAATCATTTCCTCCCTCCTACAGGATGTAGTGGCGTATATAACATCTGATTGGCGGGCACACTTGTAAGGGCTGTATGAGATAGTATTTAAAGCGCTCAGAATAGCGAAACTCTTCTTATCGCTTCTAGGAAAGATGGAACAGGCAAAGTTTCTCCCTGGGTTCCAGGGTCACAGGCCCGGAGCCCTGTCATTCAAGTTTGGGCCTCAGGGCTGGCTGGCTGGCTGCTGGACACTGCAGATCGGCCAATGTCAAGGCACTCATAATTGGTTCCCTTCTCCAGAGAGAGAGGTGGGGGGTGTCCTATCAGGAGCATAAAATCACCAAAGAAAAGTGAAACAGGGAGATTGTGTTTGGACATCCCTACTGAGCCTTGACTGACAACCAAAAGCTTGGAAGTTCAAGTCCACCCAGAGGCACCTTGAAAGAAAGTCCTGGTGGCCTGCTTTAAAACTGTCACAAAAATTCGATGGAGCATGGTGCTAGTCTGGCCCCCAGAGGGTCACAATGAGTCGGCATCTACTTGACAGCAACTGGTTTGGACAGCCTATTAGGCCATGCTGCCGGGAGGTCCCTCTCCTTGCCTTTCCCAGTGAGGGATAAAGTGGTCAAGGTGACAGGGTATCCCCCTCAGCACCTCCCTATCCCTGTTTGAGGAAGTTAGTCATGCATGTTCAAAGGCTGGGCTTGAGAGGCAGAATTCAGCCAATCACTCTCTAGCCCTCAATCTGGCTGTTCTGCCATCCTCTCCAGAACTTCTTGGCAGTTTTTGGTGCCATATTTTCCCTTGGCTCCCTGCCCTGTGTCCATGTCTGCCCTCTCTGCCCATTCCTTGCCCCTACCCATTCTCTCTCCTGAGACTGGGTGATGGGACCGCCCAGCCCAGCAGCAGGCTGCAGGAGAGGGAGCAGGATAGGGACCAAATGATGCCAGGCACAAAGGAAACCCAGGTCCGGGCTTGGGACACAGGGTCCCATGTCCATCTTGCTGGGTTTGCCTGTTAGACTTCTATACGGCCTGGCTGTATAAGCACTCTGCGTTCTGCATCTCTTTATAAAATCGCCACCGTCCCATCTCTTTCAAGGACTTTGTTTTTCTCTGAAACTGGGCTGGGCAGGTGGGCTGCTTTTATTGAAATCCCTCCTATTGCAGGGCCTAGTTCATGCCCGGCCAGTACATGCTAGGTGAGATGGAGCTCTAGTTAAGACACTCTCAACCACTTTCTTTGGCAATCATTGCCAACACTGCAGTTCATTCTCCTTTCAGAGCCATTGAAAGTGAGAGAGAAAGTAAGAGGAAAGAAATGGATGTTTATTTAGCATCTGGCTGCACTGTTAGGTAAACATTGGACTGCAACCCGCACTTCGGTGGTTCAAATCCACCAAGCGCTCTGTGGGAGAATGATGAGGCTGTCGGCTCCAATAAACATTTACAATCTAGAAAACCCTACACGGAGTCACTTTAAGTCGGAATTGACTCAAAAGCAGTGGGCTTTAGGTCTGATGTGCATCAAGGAACACTGGTGGCCCCAGGGGTTAAGCATTGGGCTACTAACTGTAGAGCCAGCTGTTCAAACCAGCAGCCACTCTTCAGGAGAAAGCTAAAGCATCTGCTCCGATAGCGATTCGCAGCGTCGGGCACCCTAGGAGCCGTTCTACCTAGGCCTCCAGGAAGCCACTGAACAGCAGTGGGCACCAGACACTGTGCTAAGCACCTGGTGATCAGCATATTGCTGAAGCAGGTACAATTATTACCCCCACTTTGCAGATGAGAAAATTGGGCAATGAAAAGATTAAAACTATCACATAGCTGCCAATAGCAGAACTTTGGAGTTTGAATCCTGGTCTGCAGGATTCCTAAAGCTTTGCTCTTCCCGAGCGATTCAGTGTCTTTCCTCCACTTTATACGTGCATTTGTGTAGATGATTAGTATTTGGAGGAAGTAATGGCCATGGACTGCATTCTTTCTCTACTGGGGAGCAGCGTCCTTTGTGGCGATAATGCTATTTGTTTGTTCACCCCCACACGAGCGTTTGCTATGGACCACATTCTCTTCTAGGAGTTCAAAATAAAGCAGTACTCTCGACTGCCACAGGCAGTAGTCTAAGAAGTAATAATTTAGTGGCTGTTGCTGGTGGGGACCATCAAATTCACTCTGCCTCATGGTGATTTTATAAGACAGACAACAGAAAAGAAGACAGACAACAGAAAAGTGGGTGAAGGGAGATATCAGACAGGGCAAGATATGACAAAATAATAATTTATAAATTATCAAGGGCTCATGAGGGAGGGGGAGCAGAAAGGGAGGGGAAAAATGAGGAGCTGATGCCAGGGGATTAGGTGGAGAGCAAATGTTTTGAGAATGATGAAGGCAATGAATGTACAAATGTGCTCTACACAATTGATGTATGTATGCATTGTGATAAGAGTTGTATGAGCTCCTAATAAAATGATATGAAAAATCTAAAATAAATAATAAAAATAAAACAGAATGAAATGCCATCCAGTCCTGCTCCATAGTTAGGATTCTTGCTAGTCTTGAGCCCATTGCTTAGGGAACTGTTGTAATCCATCTCATTGAAGGGTCTTTTCACGATCGATGACCCTCTACTTTACCAACCACAATGTCCTTTTCTAGCAATTGGCCTTTTCTGGAAGCGATGTCTAAAGTGAGGGAGCCCAAGTTCCACCATTCTTGCATCTAATGAGCATTCTGATGTAGTTCTCTTAAGATGGCTCGATAGGCAACCATTAAAAGGATAATCATTTTTTTAAAAGTGATGGTAGGTTTATAAGAGTACAAGCATTAGCAAGGACACAGAAAGATAAGTCAAAAGTATTGCCACTAGGGCTCCAGTTCATACACGCATGGGTTTATTCCACACAAAATCATGGTCAAACATATCTCTGTGGTCAGGGTATTGCTGCAGAGAACTTCTCATGGTATTACATGTATCCTGGTCTCTTTAATTGCCTTCAATCAAAACAATGACTTCCAAGAGAATCTGAGGCACCAATGATATTCACAGCAGAGAAGTCAGCTCAGAAGGTTATGGCAATATATATATATATATATATATATATATATTCCAAAGAGGTAATCTTGATGGATTTTCTCAATCTCGAGATGATCATGGGGGCTTATTAGGAAGAAGTTTTAAGAAAAAATTGAAAATTGCATTAGTGAGGAAAAGGCCATTTTCTTATGGCAAGGATTTTTTTTTTCTCATTTAGACAATGTATCTGGGATCCCTCAGGACCAGTGCTGAGAGTGGTGATACCTGGAGGGTGGAGGGAAGGTGGGGGAGAAAGGGGGAACAGATCACAAGGAGCTACATGTAACCCCCTTCCTGGGGGATGGACAATAGAAAAGTGGGTGAAGGGAGACATCAGACAGTGTAAGACATGACAAAATAATAATAATTTATAAATTATCAATTTATAATTTATAAATTCCTGAGGGAGGGAGGGAGGGTGGGAGAGGGAGGGAAAGAAAATGAGCTGTTACCAAGGGCTCAAGTAGAAAGCAAATGTTTTGAGAATGATGAGGGCAACAAATGGACAAATGTGCTTGATGAAATGGGTGGATGGATTGTGATAAGAGTTGTACTAACCCCCAATAAAATGATTTTTTTAAAAAAGAAAATGCATTGCCCCCCCGCCCTGCCCCCGGTCAGTGAGGGCAGAACTGTAAGAAATGCATGGGGAAACCTCACCTCCGTTGCCTTGCCACTCTGCTCTTGCTCCTCAGACTTCTTCTTGTTACTGAAAGTGAAAGGGTTTTGAGAAGGAGCATGATTGGAGTCCCTCACAGATGCCAAGCCTGCCGTTTCGATGTGGCATGGCTGGTAGAGAAACAGTCTGCCTCAAGCATTACGCTCATTTTAAGAACTATCTCTGTGGGCTAATGTTGCAAAGAGCAACTCACAAGATTGGATGGAAACCTTAGCGGGCAGGCATGGATTGCGAGGGTGAGAATGGTCACACAAGCCTGAAGAATGGAATCACGTCACTAAATTGCACAGGTGGAAACTGTTGAATGAATGTGTGCTCTGCTGTGTATATTCTCAAAAGCAATAGCAAAATAAAATTTAGAGCGATGCCTAAGGAAGGAAAAATACCCAGGAGAGCGAACACCAATATCCTGCTACTAGCCAGCCCACACCCAGACATTGTTTCTGTTTGGTCTGTATTTTTCCCTGTGCCTGAGGAATTGTCTCCGTGACCCTCACATCCACTCCACCAAGAATGGAAAATCACTTGTTGAAAATATAACGAGTGTTAATAACTGGCAAGAAAGAGACAGCTAATCACCATTTTCTCTCCTTTTGCCCTTCCTCTTTCTCAACATTTTCTATCATAGTTTACTTTTCTCTTGAATACAGACCCAACTGCTCCCAGAATGCCCCAACTTAACCTCAGCATCTCCCTGTGGGCCTAGGGAGTGTGTGTGTGTGTGTGTGTGTGTGTGTGTGTGTGTGTGTGTCTCAGACAGGTGTACAGAGGGCTACTTCACAACCATGTGACAGATGACAGAAAAGGCCAGAAGGGAGGCTGTATGGCTTCATAGGCCTCCATTCCAGGAGAATGTATGACTTCATAAGGCTCTCTCTTCCTTCTTGGAAAACATTGCTTACTACTGGGATCCAATCAGCAACTTCATCCCCCAACTCCCCTCCCTCAAGTCTATAATTCATCCGATTCAAGCTGCACAAAGACATCTTTGCTAATGTGCTCTAACACCTTTCTCCAGAGTTGTTTGGGGCAAATGAGCTCAGAGCACACAAAGATGCTTAGCTCACCTTTTCTGTGAATGAAGTACTCGGGGCATTTTGTCCATGGGTGGGGAAAAGATTCAGTGTGCTCGGCTGCTAACCCAATGTTTGGAGGTTTGAGTCCATCACGAAGTGCCTGAGAATTAGTCCTGGGAAACGCTTCCAGGATCCTCTTCTACACCGACATGCAGATGGCTGCCCTGGGTTGGGATCCACTTAACAGCAGCTGGTTTGGACTATCATAGGAGTACTGATGGGCTTCAGCCTGCCAAGAGTTGTGGAGGTTGGTTGAATCCCTGGAACTATTGCCCTGCAATAACCTTTACATCTTAAAACCCCCCAAATCACACAATTGATGTATGTGTGGATTGTGATGAGTTGTATGAGACCCCAATAAAATTATAAAAATAAATAAATAAAAGCAAAAGAGTATTAAAAGAAAAAAAGTACAGCTAGTCAAAAAAAAAAAGGTCTTCATCGAGCTCTATGCTCTTTTAAGAACCACATACATGGGATCAAAGTGACAACGGCAACTCATAAGGTCAGATAGGAAGTTGGCAGGGGCAGTGAGTCTTGTTAATGATCAACACAGGGAGGGTGGCAATGCTGGCATGCAGGATTATCAATATTCTTAGTTGGTGTCCATAGAAACTACTGCAATAGTGTATACTGTGCTGTGTTTATTCTCATTGAACTATTTTACCCTAAATTCCCGAAAAGAACAGTCGCCTCTAATCCTCTCGGCCAGGTGTGGAGCCTACTCTGGCATTCGTAAGCAGGCTCATTTTCTCCTCAGGCCACTCTGAGGGGCAAAGACTCAGAGACCCCAGTCCTCCCTCCCGTACAATGCCTGGGGAACCCCGATTTTCCCGTCCTGACTTCTAAGCATCCAACACCGAATTGCAGGCTAGCCCTGGAAAAGGAAGGGGTAGGGGTAGGAGTAGGAGTAAAAGTAGGGGAAGGGGAAGGAGGGGGACTCAGTTTTAGAGATGAGCTCTCTCTTGTTAGATCACCATGGGGAGCTTAACTGACTCAGGATGTCTCCATACAATGTCTCCTTACAACAATGAGTCTGTTCAAACTGCCCATAGGCTGTAAATCTGTAAAGAAGCCAACTGTCATATCTTTTTCCTGTGGCATGACTACAGGGTTCAAAGTGCCCACCTCTCGGTTACAGTCAAGTGCTTATCCATGGTGCCACAAGGGCTCCTTAAATGTATCTACCCAGTTGAAAAAAACAAAAGGTTAACCCCCTGGTTGGCTGTGCCCAGACTCAAAATACTTACTGCCAATGCATAGTGACCCTGTACGACTTCCCCTTTGGGTTTCTAAGACTTTAAATCTTTCTGGGAGTAGCCAAACTCATTTTTTTCCCTTGAAGCAACTGGTGTGTTTGAACCGCTGGCCTTGTGATTAACAACAGCTCCGCTCTGTTCATTACACCAACAGGGCTCCTTTGGTTGTACCCACGTGATTCAAAACAACTGGCTCAATCGTTTTGTTTTCAAACACCTTTGAATGGTTGTTTTGGCTCTTGGACACAGCTTCCTTAAAGCACCTG
Source organism: Tenrec ecaudatus (assembly GCF_050624435.1). Lineage (NCBI taxonomy): Eukaryota > Metazoa > Chordata > Mammalia > Afrosoricida > Tenrecidae > Tenrec > Tenrec ecaudatus. The sequence goes on along the minus strand of NC_134530.1, from coordinate 252,052,610 downwards.
TGACTTGTTTTCCTGGCTTGGATACGTACTTTTTCACTCTTCAATTTTTAGCTGTTTTGCTACTCTAAAGGTTACATCTCTGGTGGTGCTGTGGGTTAGGTGTTGAGCTGCTAACTGCAAGTTCAGCAGTTCAGAACTCACCAGCTGCTGCTCCTTTAAAGGGTTACAGTGTCAGGAGCTCCCTCTAGGATCACTATGAGTTAGAATCAATCTGGCAAAGTAGGTTTTTGTATTGGTCTGCCACATCCGCAAATTAGCTTTTACTTTGAAGATAAATTCAGAAAATACATTGCAATTCTGAATTAAAAGGTGTAAATACAGCCTGGGTATCTGCCTTAGCAATATCATTGTTGCTGATATCAGTTTTCCTTGGGGTTGTTTCTCCATAAACTTAGGGACCATCTTTCCTCTACCTTGTAGCTAGGGATTGTCAGTGGGGTGGGGAGACTGAGACATTTTAAGACTATAAAAGCCAATGGGAAGTTGTTGTCCACATAGTCTCAAATATTCTCAAGTGCCAGCAACCCTCCTCTTGGAGGAGGTGCTGTCTCAGTCCTCATAATCTCAAAACTTACCAAGAAAATTCATTTTGTTGAATGCTTGCTTAGATGTCTTATTTCTTTTACCTTCTCAACCTAGCCGATATTATGTCATTGTAGTTTATATGAGAGGAATTCTGGAAGATCCCTACAATACTTGCTGATCCTACCTTCTTTTAAGAAGGAAGTGTGTGTGTGTTTAAAATTGATTTATTAATGTGGCAATGAAGATTTCAACAATAATGACATAATCCCCTTGAACTGACTCATAAAGTTCCAGCTCCCAATGAAAATAAATATACTTTCCAGCTCCCAATGAAAATAAATATATAGCATCAAATTTTAATTTCATCTAGTGTCTTTGGATATCAAATTTGGGCTTCAGTGAGCTGCAGGGGCTCCACACATTTACCTGCTTTCTAGGCCTGCTTTTGGTTAAGCATGTGGTAAATTAATCTGCCTTTGTTGTTTTCTTTTGGAAGTTAGAGATTAAGGTAACTGTAATTGAAATGGGTCAAGTAAAGAAGAATTAAACAAATTCATGGTAAAATAAGTGAAGAATAGGCTAAGGATCATGAAGATTTTCATAATGTAAGTGCAATTTGTTGTTCAACTCTTTAATAGTAAGCATTGAAACAAATGATTAGTTTGTAGTTTTAGAGTAGAACAGCAGGAATATTTGTAAAAGAGTAACTACACTGAAACTTATTCTTTTGAGTCCCGGGACAAAAATAACAACAAGATAAATTGTTCCATTGTGCCATTACCACTCAAAGTAGGATGACTACTGACCACCAGGGCACAAAGCAGTGCAGGAAAAAAGAACATGATATTTATTGTCTGATAGCGTGTGACTTAAAACACGATGAATGCTTCTTTCCCAGCCACCTTCCTTTTCTAATATGCAAAACCCTCTCCTTTCTCTGCTTGGGGGATAGTCTTTGTGGGACTGAATCTACTCTGGCTGTTTGAATACCATAGTCAATGAAAGTTTAGCTCTTCCACGGGCTCCGGCTCCTGTCTCGTGAATTAGCTTATTTATGGCAGGATAAACTTTGTTTCGTGAGCATTTGTAGATGAAGACTGGATAAACTTTGTTTCATGAGCATTTGTAGATGAAGACTTAAAATGGAAATAAATGGAGTGGGCTCTACAGACTCCATGTCAGGGAAAGGTGTCGAACACATTCAAGTCCTATGAGACTTCTCAAAGTCTTGCTCTTGACTCTAGCATGTGCTACATTATGGATTTGAGATTTTGTGAGACGTTTACCCCTTTCTTGCTTGGGAAAAAGAAGAGCTTCGCTCTATGAAGTTGTCTATTACATTTATACTCAACTCTCCCTGCAGCTACGTTATTATTAACGACCCTCTCAGAGTTTCCCCAGGTGCCAGGAGTTTCCTAGCACTAAATCCAAATAAAACCCAAGTCTACGCTTTCTACTACTTGTTATAATTCCAAGCAGCCCTGGTGACTCAGTAGTTAAGAAGCACTTGGCTGCTAAAGGTTGGCTCTTCAAACCCATCCAGAGGTTCTGAGAGAGAAAGTCCTGGCAATCTGCTTCCATAAAAATTACAGACAAGAAAGCCCCGGGGTACAGCTCTATTCTGTCACCAGGGATGCCCGTGAGTCAGCATTGACTCCAACGCACCCAACAACAACAAGGTCCCAGTTCCATTTTTCTGAGCTGCAGGAAATTAGTCCCCTCCTTCTTTCCCATGAAGAGACGGCCATCAAGATTCTTCAAAGCCCAGGTAGCCTTTCTGTAGGCAGGCTGGCACACAGCTGTGTCCAAACCAGTTAGAAAGGGTTCCTTGCATTTTTTTTTACTCAGGCCAACAATTCTTATGACTTGCAGGGTGTACACCTCACTTCAAAGACTGTCAACTGCAACCCCAATTCTACTGAGCAGACTTCCGGCGTTTTTCTGGTACTAATTTGAATTCTTCCTTTCCTATGGCTAATAATAGAGAGCTGGTTATATAACCTTAACAATGAGTCTATTTGGAGTTCTAGAGTTCTCGGCCCCGCCTCAGACTTTCTGTGAAAGAGTTCAATTCAGGTAAAAGTAGTAAGCAGCAACGGGAGTGCAGGAAGACAGAGTGGATGCGCACCCTCCCAGGTCGGGACGTGACAACCAAATAGGAAATGAAATTCTGGGATGACCCTGGTCATGGAATCGTAGCTATTCAAGAGAAAAGGGTGGGGTCCTTTCTTGAGTAATGGCTGAGGCATGAGACTAATGTTCTATTGACATAAAGCCTCATGACTTAAAGCCTTTCACTACGAAGCTTCTTGAGTATAAAGCAATTTCCCATTGGTAAGTTACCAACAGCTAGCCTGCCAATTCACTACTCTCCAAAGCATAACCCTCATCCTTCAAATTTCTCTTGAATAATTTGTCATCATGTTTATTAAAAGGTGCTTCTCCAAGGGGTCTTCAAAAAGCTCCTGGAAAATTGAAATGAAAAGATGATGGAATTTCCCCACTAACTTTATGAAACCCCCTTCATATTTTTTACTCGTACTACCAATGGGGAGGAAAACTTGTGTGTGTTTCATGAGCAGGTTTTATTCTACTTCCGGGTCTTGTTAACTTGTTTAGTCGATAGTGTTTTCTGCGTAATCCTGGACAGAATTTTCCAAGAGGACATGGAGGCTGAATTAAGGAACTCATCATGGGCAGAGGCTTTCAGAGTGAGAAGGGAGTGCAGGCACTGAGATCCACCGGGGCTGCTGGAGGGACCACAGTGGCGCATCTACTATTTCACCTTTCCTTCTTGCCACTGTCATCCGCCATCCCAGTCCCCAATCACACCCTCATGCTGAGACGATTATATATGTGCTTTTTAGAGTTTTGTTGCTGTGGTTGTTGTTGTATTGTTTATTGTTTCTCTTCTTCCCATTTGACCGTTTCCACTGTTACCCCCCACCCTTCAGATTACTGTTGGTTTATGGCAGTTTCTCAAACCGTGTAAAGATAAATAGGTATTCAATGAAGAAGCTTTTGCAGATTAAACAAAGTTAAAGAGTTTCTTTATGACAGGGCGTTTTGGAGCCCTAAGGTGCTAATAAGCATGCAAATTTTCAAGCATTCTCCCAAATTTATTTGACTAGAATCTTGGCAGGAAACAGATGGCTCATTCTAAGGAGTAATTGCAGGCACTATTAACAAAAGTGTGAACAGATTAGGGAAAGCAACAAGGGATGAGGAAGTACCCAGGGACTGCAACAGAGGGAAACCACTTCCACCTGAGGCATTAAGGTTAGGGAGGAAAACAGCTGCTGGGTATTATGGAGTTGGGAGAGGCACTACCTGGCAGGAGCTAACACCTAAGTAAAGACCACGTCAATGTCAAACACAACATGGCAGGGAGGAATCAGAGGAACAAATTCCTTGATCTTGTTCTCCTTCCATGTACCCAAATCTGTCAATCTTTCTCATCATTTGATGCTAACCCAAAGCCAAAGGGCAAAGGAGTCTAGCTCATACAGTTCACAGAAGTCAGTCTTCCAGGGAACAGAGCAAGTTAGAGACAGGTAGAGATTGGGACAACCAACATATATTCCACCCCCACCCCCCCGAACTTTTAGAGCGGTGAATTAGTTTCCCAGGACTACTAAAATAAATGAACATAAACTTGATGGCTAAACCAACAGATAACTATTTTTTACAGATTTGGAGACCAGAGTCCAGAATCAAGGTGTTGGCAGAATCTGGGAGATGCAATCAAAGCATCGTTCAGATACCACCTTATACCAATGATGTCAGTCAAATTCAGAAAGCAACAAATGCTGGAGAGACTGTGGAGAGACTGGAACCCTTATAAACTGCTGGTGGGTCTGTAAATATATGCAATTACGATGGACAGCAAAATGGCGCTATTTAAAACAACTGGGAATAGAAATTTCATATGACCCAGCAATACCTTTGCTGAGTAGATGCCCTAAAGAAGTAAGAGCCTGAGCACAAGCAGACATAAGCACAGCCGTGCTCATTGTGGCACAGTCTACAATAGCAAGACATTGAAAACAGCCCAAACACCAATTGGTCGAAGAATGGAAAACGCAGCTTTGGTATGTACGTACGATGGAATGCTATTATGTATTGCTTAAAACACTGAACCCACGAAGCACCTCGTGACATGACCAGATCTGGAGAACATTATGCTGAGTGAAGTGAGTCAATCCCCAAAGACTAAACACTAAATGAGATCACCACTGCAAGTATAAAAACCAAGATAGCAACTTACCTACGAAAGAGAACCGACTCTGGAGGTTGCCAAAGTGGAGAGGGCAAGGGGGTAAAGATGAAGCAACAGACTGGAGGGTTGGCCAGGTGTTGGCTTTGGGGAACTACAAGAGGAAAAAGAGAAATTAGGAATGGCTAGTGGCATCGAACTCTGGGAGAGGAGAGGAAGAGTGGTTGGATTTGTTGAATACGGAGGTGATGGTCTGAAATCTCCTCTCACTTAGTGCACCATTTAACAACAACAACAAAGTAAAGTGTTGGCAGGGTCAGTTTCTTTTGGAGGTTCTGAAGGAGAAACCATTCTGTGTTTCTCTCCTACCCTTTGGTGGCTCCTGCAGTCCTTGGCATTGCTTAATTTATATTATAGACAATCGGTCCAGTCTGTGCCTCCATCATCACATGACTTTCCCCTTGGATCTCGGCATGGTTGTATCCCCTTCTGTCTCTTATAAGGACACATGTCATTGGATTTAGGACCCACCCAAATGTAGGATGATTTCATCTCAAGATCCTTAACTTAATGATTTCTTCAGAGACCCAAATAAGGTCACATTCTGAGGTTCCAGATGGACCTACATTTGTAAAGGGAGCACTTTTGAGTCCACAACCGTCTGGTGTAACCCTATGTTTTTCAGGAAACCATTTGAGCCATGGGGGCATAAATCGAGGCAAGTCTATATTTCTTGGCTGGCCATTCAAGTCCCTACATTGTCTATTCACAAATTAGCTCGCCAACTTCTTTACTAGCCGCTACTTGAAAAAGCCCCCGGCTTCTACTTGGCCTTATTAACACATCCCCTTACTTCACGGCCCAGCCTTTGGTTTGCATTATTCCATCTAGAAACCTGACCATTTGAAACTCCTCAGCCCAAGCAAGGAATGTCCCAACTCCTTCCTCCTGCATTGAACTTCACTGGCCACTTAAATAAAAAAACTATTTCTTACTGGCTTCAAAATTCCAATAATTACAGAGACCATAATTTGTAAATTAGACTGGATACTGGATACTGATATAACATCCACAAGTGAAGAAACCTGAGAGATCTTGTTTAAGTGGAGTTGCCAAGTATTTGGATTGGTGACCAAGAGGGGGTTGCTGAAGCCCACACAGTGCTCCCTGGGAGAAAGTTGAGGTTTTCTGCTCCCATAAACATTTACAGCTCTGAAAAACCTGTTTTGGGTCCATGTGAGTTGAAATCTACTTCATGAGAGTTTATACACACACACACGCACACACACACACACATATATAACATTAGAACAAGGGCAAGTATTGGTAGAATTCTCTCCTTCCATACTGTAGATTTAGCTTCATTTCTAGCTAATGCACCTGAAGTGCAGGTACCGCGTCACTGTCAGTGGATCATTTTGCACGCCGTTATGATGATAAATAGGTTTTAGTGGAGCCTCTTGAATAAGACCGGTTAGACAGAAAGGATTGGTGATCTACTTCCCAAAATCATGAATTGAAACTCATATGGATCACAATAGTCTGATCTTGTACAGAGAGTCTCCATGAATGAGGAGTTGGTCTTTGCACTTTCAATCCTGGGTATGGAATTAGCACTTACACTCGGTGACTGAGGTTCCACTAAATCTTTACCAACACACACTCCTTCTCGGTAAGTTGTAGAGGAGAAAAGCCACCTCCAATTAAAATATAACTTATAGAAGCACATTTATTAGGTCTTAAGCAGGACAAAGACAATTTAGCTATATAAGAAAGACCGTTGGTGCACGGCCCTAATGCTGTCCAAGGATTTACAGAACTCCAGCTGCTTTAACAGACACGAGAATCCAAGGGAAACTCACAAAAGCATGACTGATGGCAAATCAATATAGCACCGTGGCTGGCAAGACTACGGAAGCAGGAGCGGGACCAGGACTGGGACAAATATGTGACACTAGACAGACAAGTTCACAAGATTGGTTGAGAACCCTCCTACCCAGGCAGTCAGGTCATGAATAAGGATCATGGGAACCCTAGCACCCCAAATTCCATCAGGAGCACATCCAGGCCAGTCCCTAAAGGCCAGGCTACACTTCCCTGGACTGGCTAGGGAAGTGATAGTAATTCACTTTCTAAATCACTCTGCCTGAGGGTAAGGCTTTTCATATTGCCAGTGAATGGTCAGAATTCAATGGTCAATGAATCTCTCTGGACACTCAAAAAATGGGGAGCTACTACAAGAAAGAACATGTCCTAAAATGGATTGTGGTGGTGATCGCACCACTTTTCTTAAAACGATTCAATTATTTAAATGTATATGTAAATGATGTCGATAAAACTTAAATAAATTTTAAAAAATTATTTAGGGCTCCCACTGTAAACCAGAGCCCGCTGCACTCTTTCTAAAAATGTTCTTTGATACCGTCAGTCTATAGATTCTTGCCCTAAACTGTCATCATTCTTAGTAAGAAGGCTGGGCTATGAAGAAGTTGTGGAACCACGTTTTAAGGAAGAGATGCCGTAGCTGGTTTGGGGGTTTTGTGTGCAGGATGGCCAGATGAGGCAGTGGCCCTGATCCCCGAGGCTGATGGCATGTACAGATCAGGTAAGGCGTGAAGAGTGAATGGGGAGGATGGCTGCTGGCCTTCGAGCCTTTCTCAATGTACCAGAGGCTCCTGGGCTCCTGCGACACGCAGCTTAGCTTTGACCTGACCTCCAAATCCCTTTGCTTTCTTTAGCTGGACGAAGAACCCCCCTTTGACAGTGTCTCGCAGCCAGCACGTCAATTATGTAACATATTCTGAGCACGAGGTCCGAAGAAGTTATGTGTAAGGTTCTCATTTGAATAAGGAAGACGGAAGAAAAAACGATGCATTTGAATTGTGGTGCTGGAGAAGAATATCGAAAGTACCATGGACTGCTGGAAGGACAAACTGATCTGTCCTGGAAGAAGCACAGCCAGAGTGCTCCTTGGAGGTAAGGATGGCAAGACTTCGTCTTACATGCTTTGGGCTTACTCTCGGGAGAGACCAGTCCCCGGAGAAGGATGTCACGCTTGGTAAAGTGGAGAGGGAGTGGAATTGAGAGGGACTGACGCAGTGGCTGCATCAATGGACTCACTGCAGAGGAACGTCCGTGAGGATGGTGCCCACGACAGGACAGTGTTTTGTTCTGTTGTGCACAGGGTCACTATGGATTGGAACCGACTTGATGCCGCCCAAGAACAACATCAGGTGTGAGGAAGGCTACAGTTTACAGTGGGAGAGCCCTCAATCCACTTTTTAGTCTGCAGCGTGCCTTCAAGCTCCACAGAGGCCTTTCTGGCCATTGACAATGGCCAGCAATGAGGACAGCTCTGCCCTTAGGCCGTGTGTTTGCAAGTGGATTACGATCAGCCCTCTAGCCAGCCCAGGTGGGCTTGCCTTGGTGGAGATTAGTGTCCTGGGGTAGGTTGCAGGTAAGGCTGCTACCACAGAGTCAGTAGTTCAATTTACTAGTTGCTCCTTGGGAAGAAGATGTGGGTTTCTACTCCAAGAAAGAGTTACCATCTTGGAAACCTACAGGGACAGTTGCATCTTGGCCTACATGGGGATGACTCATTAGTAGTGAGCTTTGGAGGGCCCAACAGTCATGAGCTGTACCCTGACTGCTTTGGTGCATGGCCCTGAACTGATTTTGCAAGCTTTTCTACCTGCATAGAGAACAAATCCTACTCACAGGCAGTCCCTTTCTTGTTTCAGTAGGCCCACCCCGCAGCTGTGACAAATTGATCTGTTGCCAATTGTGTTAGTCTGGGTACTTTAAAGAAACAAATCCACAGAAACTCATGTATAAGGGAGAGTTTTATATAAAGGTTAAGTGCGCATCAAGAAAACATCCCAGCCCAGTGCTGCCCAAGCCCACAAGTCCAACGTTAACCCATTAACCTATATGTCCAACACCAATCCACAAAGTCCTCCTCCATCTCACAAAACAGGCACAATGATGCCGTCTGCAGGAGGAAAGCCGAGTCAGCGAACGTGTAAACATCTCAGCGCTGGCAGGGGTCTCCACACGGCTGCTCCAGCACCCAGGGCTGCATCGGGGTGGGTCCATGTGGCTTCTCCTCAGGGATGTCTTGCAGGAAGTCAGCCTTGCCAGCTAAAGCAGGGAACTGCTAAGGCAGCAGCACCCTGGTGCGGCCATCAGAAAGCAAGAGACCGGAGAACTAGAAAGGTGAGGCTCACCACGCCACTTCTCTCTCTGCCCTTCAATTAACCCCACATGTGTTTACCAGTCAGGTTGTCACAATAAACGAACTATACCACCAATCATGATTTCGTAAGAGGTTCCTTTGCCCTCCATGTCTTGGGTTTCTATGAACCTTTGGCTAGCATTATAGCCTCATGCTGATTGTCTTCGTTGTCCAGATGACTTGTCTAAGACTTAGACACGTGTCTCTATGTGTTTGAATTGGGTCTCCTTTCTCCCATAGAACAGCAGTCAGGCGAGTCTTCCTCTCCGTCCTGCCCCCTTGTCTGAATTCCAGTTTAATTGGATTTTCAGCAACCTCTCTGGCCACCTCCCTCTTCAGGAAGAGACACTTTGGAGAAGGTTGTGATGTTTCATGGGATCTGAGGGTTCGGGAATATTAATCTTCCCATCCCTACAGTTCGGCACATGTATCAGCTTCGCTGTGCAAATGATTCCCACCTTATCTGAGTTTTTAGAGATGATCTGATTTTGTAAGGCATTGTTCAATGGGGACATGACAGGCAGAACCGAATCTCCAGCTGAAGGGTTCTTGCCCCTTTGAAGTAAGGTTCACCCATGAGTTTTAGATTTTAAATGAATTTGTAAAAAGGATCACTCCTCCTATGGTATAAAGTGTTTTGTTGTTATCTTTTTGTTTTTAAGTTTATTTTGTTATTGTTGTAAAGAATATATACAGCAAACCACACACCAATTCAATAGGTTCTACATGTAGCATTACATTCTTAGAGTTGTCCGAACACTCTAGACCACTTTTGTGAATTATTTCTCCTCATTCACATAACGTAACATATAAAAATAACTCACTGCCCTCTACGTTTTTCTATCTTGAATTTCTTGAATTGCTGTTGTCACCTTGATTGCAAGTAGGTAGTTCTTGAAGGAGCATGAATGCTCAAGGATAGCCTTTTGGTACTAGTTAAACTAGACTTTTATTTAGATTTTAAGAGAAATTCCGGTGATGGTTTTGTTTAGTATAAAGTGGTATAAATACCCTCAGCTCTTCTTGGCTATTTAGGAGTCTTCTATTTAAAACTGGGAGCCCAGGTGGTAGAGGGTTTACAGGTTGTGCTGCTAACCACAAGGTCGGCAGTTTGAATCCACCAGCTACTCTTTGAAGAAAGATGGGGCTTTCTACTCCCAGAAAGAGTTCAGTCTCAGAAACCCAGAGGGGTGGTTCTCCCCTGTGCGATTGGGTCGTTGTGTCTTGGATACAACTCAAAGGCAGTGAGCTTGGCTTTTATTAAATCTAAACCTGGTGGCACAAACAGCTCATTTTCTCAGCTGTTAATGGCAAAGATGGAGGTTGCAGCCCACTCCATGGTGCCTTGCAAGAAAGGCCTGGTGATCTACTTTTAACTGCTGCAAACGCCACGGAGAACAGTTCTACTCTGATACGCATGGGGTTACCATGCGCGCACGTGGGCCCAAAGGCTCCTGGATTCCAGGATTTGAATCTCAGCTGATGTGTCGGAGGGAAAGCAAATGTTTCTGCGATGAAGTTACAGTGTGTGTGTGTGGAGAGAAGTGGGCATGCTGGGCTAAGCAAGGGCGCTCCAGAATAAGTCCCGAGGTTGCACCGTCAATGGTACACTTGAAAAAGGAGTTCTGACAGACCGCGCTGGAGCCTCCCACAATGTGGAGTCCTGCCTGTCAACACCTGTGACCGTGATCTTGTTGGGAGATAGTCATTGATGACGCTGTCCCTTCAGTTAACAGGGAGGGTTAGGGTAGGGACGGTCCTCATCCAATCTGAGTATTGTCTTCAAAGAGGAGAAGAGCTACCAGGAGACACCCAGATGGAAGATTGCGAGGTGGCGATGTAGGCAGAGACGAGAGGGAACTTCTGGATGAAGGAACACAGAGACTTGCTGACCATCCCCAGAAGCTAGCCAAGAGGCGCGGGACAGAGTCTGTCTTCAGATGGAACTAAGAAGTCTGCCGTGCTGGTTTCAGCCTCCCCACCTCTACAGCTGTGAGTCAGTGACACCTACGCCTACAATCCACTCACAGTTTAGTACTCTGGTAAAGAGCCCTGGGAAAAGAAATAATCCAAGGTGCGACGTTTCTTTCTCTTTAAAGGGCAGAGGGCACAGACCACTGGGTCTTGCCAGCAGTTATTAGCAAAGGAAGAGTTGGGGCGGCCTGAGGCTCTTGGTTCTGCTGGCCAGCTGCCTGCACCAGTGCTTTCCAATGGGAGTGGCACTCTGCTGCGCTGGGGGGCTCCGTCCCTCACAGCTTCTTTGTCGGTGTAGGGAAAGCACAGGTGCCCTTCAGCCCTGGGCTTGGTGAGCTCCTCCTTAGAGTCTGCAGGGGTACTGCTCTCTACCCCGACCAGGCATGGGCAGGGTGAGGAGGATCCCTGTAGCCCTGGGGATTACAAATGTAAGTATTTCTGAATTTGACGTCTCCATCCTTCTCTCTACCACCATGATGACCACCACCACCACCACTGCCACCACCACCACCACCACCACCTCCACCTCCTCCACCACCACCACCACCACCACCACCACCACCACCACCACCACCACCACCACCACTGCCACCACCACCACCACTGCCACCACCACCATGACCACCACCACCGCCGCCCACCACCACCAGCACCACCACCACCACCTCCAGGCTAGCTCTCTCTTATTTCTGAGAGTCCAGGGGAGGGGAATTCTGGATAGGAGATGGAGCTGCCAACCTTCTTGAATTTGTCAGGAATTTTTCACTGTAGCTAGGAAGTAAACCATAGAAATTCCTTCAGAAGTTCTATTTTCTTGGAAAACAGCCCCAACATGCAGAAACTCTTGTGATCCTGGGGGATGGACGAGTACAGAAACAGTGGCTTCTCTGTGTTTCGGAGACATATCTTCTCTCACAAGAACAGTGATGCAGGTGAGCTCGCGGTTCGCTCTTTTTTCTTCAGCTATTCTGCTTCGCCCCTCTTCCGCCGGCCTCTCTCTTCCCTTTTACAAAGGACCTCAGTGCAGCCGGATACGGTACAAGCGGAGAGACAGCACTTCCTAGCGTACATGCCTCCTACTGATCTCTGAGGCTGGAGCGATTTCGTCTGTCGGTCCACTTCTGCCCACCCCACACCGCACGGAGCGTCCAGATTACAAAGACCCACTGTAGTCCCTTGCCCCACCCAATAAGGCCGGACAGGCACCTCTCACAGTCCTCACTTTATGCTTCTCCCACAGAGGGCAGTCGCCCTCCCCATCAGACAATTGGCAGAAGAGGAATCACTAGGCACCTGGCCTCCTGGGATCCGTTCCTGGGTTCCTTTCAGCCACGCTGGAGCCTCCCTGCCCAGCCCTGCCCAGAGCTTCCCCTTCCCTGGCAAGGCACGTGTTCCCCTGCATGGGGAGAGGCCAGGGGAGGACTCCGAAACCAGGGGCTTAAGTGTCTCATCGTGGTTAACCATTTGCTACCAGGGACCTGCCATCGCAGCAGCCCGCAGCTGCAACACTCTGTGGCATTAGTTATGTTTAGGCATGGCCAACTGGCGCTCTTACGACCTTGGCCTCGTTAGAGCGGCCCGGACGGTGCAGTCTGCACCAAGTGGCATTGTCAGAGAGGGGTGCCACGGTGACCATCTGTCAAATATTTGAGCTGCGTTTCAACAGACATTCATTCTTTTTAATAAAATATACCAGTGATGAAAGAAGAAACATCTTCATAAGCCCAGTTTACATGCATCAAATACCTACAAGGCTGAAGCTCTGCACCCAGGTACTTGTCGAAGCTCAGGTGCTCTGTTCAGAGCCGTCATCGATAGCCAGTTACAGTGAAGCTTTGAATCATGCGCTTTCGGCGGCGGCCACTCAACACAGTGACTGCTGTGTTCGTTGCTGCCAGTATATCATAGTTGCTTATTTTGTCAAATTGTCTAGTGTTTAAGCTACAAGACCGTAGTCAACAAGTAGTTATGCGCCTCCAGCGATGATTTGTGTGTGTGTGTGTGTGTGTGTAGAATGAAGTAGCAACCAAAGGAAAGGAAAGAAAAAAAAAGGCCACTCAGGAACTAATACCGAAGCTCGGTTTCATCAGTTACAACAGAATTGTAGCTAATGTTGTTATTCAATGTATAAAGATTTTACAAAACAATTTTAGCATGACTATAACCTTAAGAAATATGATATTCAAGCAATGTACAGCTGTATTATATATCATTCAATGATTAAATTTGATAAAAGACATTACTAAGGAGCATGTGTAGTCTGGTGTGGGAAGAGGTCCCCGGAGGGAGTAACACCACCCCTCGCGGCACCAGTCTCTGAAGAGAAGTTGCTCACTAGGACCCTCCTAGGCCTCCCTCCCACTCTGCTCTGTTGGCAGATACCAAACTCACAGCAGCCTTGTGCTCCGCAGAACTAGAGACTGTCCTGCCTTGCTCCAGCCTCACCCCTGCTCTGTGGGAGCACACAATTGCAGTTAACGGGTCATCTCATCTTATGAGGAGTCTCTTGTTTTGTCAATGACCTTCTACTTTACCAAATAGGGTGCACTTGGCCAGGGGCTGGTCTCTTCTGCTAATATACCCAAAGTACACGAGGTCAAGTCTTGCCATGATCACTTCTAAGGTGCGTCTAGGCTCTTCTTCTTCCCAGGCAGATTTATTTCTTCTCCGGGCAGTCCTTGGTACTTTCAATATTCTTTTCCAAAACTGCGATTCAAATGCATCAGTTCTCCTTCAGTCTTCCGTATTCATTGTTTAACTTGCGCACACCATCGAGGCCATGGAAAATACCATGGCTTGGGTCAGGTGCGCCTTAGTCCTTGAAGTGACACCCATCCTCTTCAACACCTTTATTAGGCAGCAGATTTTACCACTGCAGTGTACTGTTTGATTTATTGACTGCTGCTTCCATACGTACTGATTACGGATCCAAGCAAGAGGAGCTCTCAGACAATTTCAAACCCTTCTCCATTTAGCATGACGTCTATGGGTCCAGTTGTGAGGACATTGGTTTTCGTTACATTGAACTGGTGGCTGTAGTCTTTGATCATCATTAACAAGTGCTTCCCGTCTGCTTAGCTTTCAGTAAGCTGTGTCATCTGCATAGCACAAGTTGTTAATAAGTGGCAGTCACCTAATCTGGTGTCAATTTAAGAATTAAGAGTGTAGGGGTAGAGTCCAGGCTGTCAAACTGGAGATAGCCAATGAGACTTCTGTGTGGGCATGGCCTTCTCCTGAGAATTCTGGGAACTCTAGTATTCCTTTTGGAGGCAGGAGACACTATCTCAGTTCACTCCCTTGGAGACTCTCTACTGACAAGGCTCACACCTTGGGAGACATAGCAGCAGACAAGACACATGGACCCACCCTGATGCAGAGACACCTACCAGCGCTGAGTTGTTTCCAATGACACTGGATCCAAAGACTTTCTTCCCACTAGCCTGTGATCTTCTACGTTCAGCATCATTGCATGTGTTTCATGAGTCTGAAGAGGACTTTATAGATTAATATTGGACATTTGGGCTAATATCAGATTTATGGGCTTGATCTGGGCTGGGCTGGGATGTTTTCTCAATGTTCAATTGCTCTTACATATAAAACCCTTTCGTATACATATGTGTGTTTATGAATTTGTTTCTCTAGTCTACCCAGACTAACACAATAAGCATATTACAGGTTGTTAATAAGCCTTCCTACAAATATGATGCCGTGTTCTTCAAATATATAGTCCAGCTCCTTCAATTATTTGCTCAGCATAGAGATGGAATAAGTATGGTGAAAGGAGAAGTCCTGATGCTCACCTTTCCTAAATTTAAACAATGTAGTACTTCCTTGTTCTGGTGGAACAACAGGTTCTGCATGAGTACAGTAAACTATTCTGAAATTCCCATTTTCACAATGTTATCCATAGTTTTTTATGGTCCACGCAGTGAAATGCCTCCGCACAGTCAATAAAACACAAGTAAACAGCTTTCTGGTATTCTCGGTCTTGGTACAGTTGGTGCCACAGCCTCTTTTGAATCTGACTTAAATTTCAGGTCATTCCCTACTGATGTACCGCTGTAACTATTACTGAATTGTCGTCGGTAAAATTTTGCCTCTCCATGATATTCACTAATGAACTGGTCTCTGTATATTTGCCTTTCCTAGATATTTCATATAAAAGACTTAGATATTATTTGTTCCTTTGTTGCTAACTTATTTCACTCAGCATAATGAAATCACAAAATTGAACAAAGAAGTTTAAAAAGATACACTCTGTGGTGAAAAAGAATTTTAAAAAAAAATCTATGGATTTCAAACAGGGCTGTGATTTAGTTTATTTTGATGACTTAGATGAATATGATTGGCCAGAGAAAGAAAGTAATATCTTCACTATTAATAGCTATTTACTAGATGTGAAGGAGGATAAATACAAATATATTGGTGCTGCAGTGTCCCACAGTGTCAGGATTCCCAATTTCCATGAAGCCATGACTTTCTATACCTCCTCCCACACCTCTCTCACACCTGCCCCTGCCCACAATCTTCAAAAAGTGCCTGATGACACAAATTTCCACATTATGTGAAGATATAGAGTACTGTAAATTCATTCTACCATTATCTATCCTACATTTAGACTCTAAAACATTTATGAATCATACAAATTTAAATATCAAATTAAAATCAAATTTACATGAACAATATCTAGATAATTCTGCACACATCCCATAATAACTAGATTATCCTTCTGGGAATCCATTCTCCAGAATGGGACTGATCATCAGCCTGCTGCCCAGCATTCTTCTTCTTGCTCTCATAGGCCTTGTCTATGAAGTTTTGTACCTTTAAAAATTGCTTCTTTGATAATGGAAGAAATAGGAGCCAAGTTGCCAGAGTCCCTGTGGTGTGCAAATGACACCTGAAAGGTCACGTGTGCAATATTTTATTGATCCCTTCCTCCCCTACACACTACACACACACACACACACACACACACACACATTCTCTCTCAATCTCGCTGCATCCTCATAGGAGTCCTCGGAGCCATAGGGCTGGTCTACTTGTCCACATATTACAAATGTAGACATCGAGACTCACGGAGTTAAAGGACCTATGGTCCCATCTGGAATTCAACTCTGACACACGCTGACCCTACGGATGTCAGAATAGAACTGTAGTCCATAGCTTTGCAATGGCTGATTATTTTGAAAAAGTTCACCTGGGCTGTTCTTCCAAAGTGGACTTAACACCCAACATTGCAGTTAACAGTTCAGTGCATTAACTGTTTGCACCCATCGGGGATTATCAATTAAATTAAATGAGATTATACTGGAATAAAGTGGGTCCTAATCCTTATGAGCTGTTTTTATTGTTGTTGTTAAGTCATCAAGAAGACTTATTGCAAGATGGCAGCAGAGATAAATGTGCTGTACTGACCCTCTGCAACAAAGGCAGAGGAGAAAAGATATGGGGGCCAGAGCTATCTCCTAGAATTAATAGAGAGCCAGCTATATCATTCCACAATACAAACAATTACAAAGTAAATAGAGGGAATTGTGTAGCGACAAAACATTTAAATGGTGGACAAAAGTCAAGCAGTTTTCCTGAGGGAAATAAACTATTTTAAACATGGGAAGAAAATAATAAATGACAAAATAACTTCAAAGAAAATGGAAAAAATCTCATCAAAAGAAAAAAAGAAGAAAGCCACAAAGACTTAGTAAATAGTAAAATAATAGTAGAGAGAGCGAGTACAATAAAAACCATATACAAAATGAACGAATCACAGAAAATTTTGAGGAACAAAGAAATCAAGAACAACACACACACACACACACACACACACACGACAGCAAGGCATACCTATCAAGAATTACATGAGTATAAAGACTAAATGCATCAGTTATGAGATAGTGAGTAGCGGAATGGATAAGGAAATATGTCCCATCAATATTATGTTTACAAGAAACATTTTAGACCTAGAGATTAAAAATAGATTGAAATAGACCAAAGTAGATTTAAAAAATTAAAGGATGAAATAAAATATATCAAGCTAATGGCAATTAGCAATAGCATTGATATTGCATGCAAGGAAAAATTTGCTTAACATCATCCAACAAAAGTTGAAACAGTACATTGACACGGAAATGCCAGAAGTTCAAGCTAGATTCAGAAGAGAACATGGAACAAGGAATATCATTGCTGATATTAGGCAGATCTTGGATCACAGCAGAGAATAGCAGAAAGATGTTTACTTGTGTCTCATTGGCTATACAAAGGCATTCCACTCTGTGGAGCATAATAAACAATGTATAATGTTGAGAAGAATGGGAATTCTGGAACACTTCATTGTGCTCATGTGGAATTTGTACATGGATTAAGAGAAAATTGTGCAAACAGAACAAGGAAATACTGCATGGTATGAAATCAGCAAAGGTGTGAGAAAGGGTTGTATCCTCTCACCAGACTTGTTCAATCTGTATGCTGAGCAAATCATCAAAGAAGATGGATTATATGAAGAAGAGTGAGGTATCAGGATTGGGGCGGGCTTATGAAAAACCTGTGGCATACAGATGACACAGCCTTGCTTACTGAAAATGTGGAGGAACTGAAGCACCGCTGATGAAGATAAAGAAGTGTGGCCTTCAGTATAGATTACTACTCAATGTAAGGAAGACCAAACTCTCCACAGCTGGATGACAAGGTAGCATCATGATACATGGAGAAAAGCTTGAAGTTATCAAGGATTTTGTCATCCTTGGAGACACAATCAATGCTCACGTAAGCAGCAGTCAAGAGATAAAAAGACACATTGCATTGGGTAAATCTGCTGCAAAAGACCTCTTTAGAGCATGGAAAAGCAAGGATGTTGCTTTGAGGACTTCCGCCAGGGTGTTCTCCATTGCATCAGATGCATGTGAAAGTTGGACATTGACTAAGGAGGACCAAGAAGAATGGATGCATTTGAATTGTGGTGGTGCAGAAGAATACTGAAAGGACCACGCATGGACTGCTAAAAGGACAAGCCGATCTGTATTGGAAGAAATAAGGCCAGAGTGTGCCTGGAGGCAAGGATGGCAAGACCTTGTCTTAAATTCTTTGGACACATGTTAGGAGAAACCAGCCTCTGGGGAAGGACTTCGTGTTTAGTAAAATGGGCGGGGGGGGGGGGATTGGCACAAAAGAGAAAGGCCCTCCGTGAGCTGGATTGCACCGTGGCTTCAGCAATGGGCTCAGGCATCAGAACAACTGTGCAGATGGCTCAGGGCCAGGCAGTGTTTCATTCGGTTGTGCACAGGGTCCCGATGCCTCAGAGCTGACTCAATGGCACCTACCAACAGCAACAATGGCATCTTGAAAATGGAGTGGCAGTATTCATCTCTGATAAAACAGACTTCAATGGAAAATCCATCATGTGTGACAAAGAAGGGTATTGCATACTAATTAAAGGGAAAATGTAACAAGAATACATAGCCATAATAAATATCTTTGTGTACAATGAAAACCCCTCAAAATGCATTAATAGGATGTTTATAGAGCAGAAGACAGGAATCACCAATTCTACAGCAATAGAAGGAGACTAATACACCGCTCTCAAGGAAGGATAGAAAGACTAGAAAGAAACTCAACAAAGAACTACATACAATCAATGGATTTACAATAGAAAGATATGAACTTAAGTTAGAATAGAAAGATCTCTTAGACATATACAGAGCACTTCTGTGATAGGTTTATTGTACTAACGAGGCTTCAGTAGGAACATGTGGGTGGAGCTTAATCAACTTGATTGGAAGGAGACGAGATAAATGGCTTCCAAGGTCAGCCCCTTTCCCTTGTTCTCTGCTGCCCAAGCTAGTCCGTTTCCTCAACTGTGTGCTGCACTATTGTGGGCTGACCCAACCAGTGGATAGTGTCACCTTGCTGTAAGTTCATCACTAGAGCTTGAGGTTCCATGGAGACCTGCTTCACCGACTTCTTGAGGATCCATCAGACTGATTCACTACACTCCTGCTCTCTACGCCTCAACTTCTCATCTTCCCACTGTTGCTGCCCCATCCTGGTTGTCTTGCCTGAGTGCAGACTCCTCTGTCTGCTTCCTTGACCTTGGACCAGCAGCCTGAGTTGAAGGACCTTCAGTATATTAACTGTTCCACAAAAGTGAGTTGAACTGAGCCCTCTATACTGCTGTGTGGACTAATTAGTTGTTATAAATCTTCTTGCTATATAAACCAATCCTTTTATATATATATAATCATAAGGGTCCCTGTTTTGTTTCTTTAGAGAACCCTGCCTAACACAACTTCACCCAAAAATAGCACAATATTCTTCTCCTGCACACATAGAACATTCCAAAAATCATGGTTTAATACCCAAAGCACGGATAAGTCTGCTACTCTTCCTAATCCATGGTGTGAACTAGCAAAGATAATACCTAAAGTAGCACCACCGATAGATGAGATGCTGGTTAAAGAAGAGGCTCTGGGTGATCGTATGTTTGATATTTTCCAGGAGTTTTGTAAGGATGACAAGTATAGGGAAGCTGGTTGGCTGGTCCTTCGTACAATGGAAAGTGTGATTAAGGAGAGGGATGGTCTCAGAGCCTCAAAAGCACGCCTCAGGTGCAGACTAACGAATTTGAAAACTTCCATCTGTGCTACAAAGGAGAGCCTTCTCTCTAGTAAAAGAGCTGACATTGCTGAGAACCAGGTCTAGAGTCTCATATGAGTGACTGAATTACAACGGCAGATGAATTGCAGACCTAGAGCAGTGTCTTATACCAAAGTGAGGGCATTGATTGGTAAAAGTTGGGACCCTGTAACATGGGATGGGAACATATGGGCTGATGATCCAGAAGAGGATATTGAGCCCTTAGAAACAATTGACCCACCCCAATCAGATCCACCCCTCCCAGCTGAAAGTATTCATTCACAATCCACACCTGAGCAGATTAGCCAAACTATTCAAGTTGATATGCCAGGTGGGGCTGTATCAGTAGCATTGCCTGAGGGAGATGCCTTACAAGATGTTGCTGAGAGCACCCAGGAAACACCCTCACCACCCATTATTTCCGCTAGACCTGTCACTAAAATGAAGTCTCAGAAAGCTCCTAAAGGTGAGGTTGAGATGATAACCCAAGAAGAAGCGCGCTACACACATAAAGATCTGCTCGAGTTTTCGAATAGGTATAAGCAGAAGCCTGGGGAATATCCCTGGGAATGGTTACTAAGGGTGTGGGATACTGATGCATGAAATGTAATATTAGACCGTTTTGAGTTTCTGGATATGGGACCCCTAAGCACAGACTCTTCTTTCAATGTCTCTGTGAGAGAGGCTAAGAGAGGATCTAATTTTTTATTTGGTTGGTTCAATGAAGCATGGACGGCCAGATGGCCTAGAATAGACCAATTGAGGTACTTGACCTACCTTGGTACACTGTAGAGGAAGGCATCCAAAAGCTTAGAGGAATTTGTATGTTAGAATGGATCTATCAAGATATTCCCATAGATCCCAAAAGGGGGTGTCCTGAGGACATACCCTTTACCACAACCATAAGGAACAGGTTTGTGAAGTGGGCCCCAGCATCTCTGAAGACTCCTGTAATTGCTATTCTATGTGCACCAGGATTAACAGTGGGCACTGCACTAAGAGTACTCCGACATTTGCCCACAATGGGGCTGATTGGTCCCTGTGGTGGTAGAGGGCAGGTGTCAGCACTGAATCAACAGAGACATGGTGGGTGTGGTTATAATAGACAACAAGGTTTCAGTAGTAATCAAAGTAACCTGTCTCGTGTGGAATTATAGCATTGGCTACTTGGCCACGGTGTCCCTAGGAATGAAATTGATGGAAAACCTACTAAATATTTATGTGATTGATACAGGCAGAAAAATGGTAGATCAGGTGAACAGCAGAATAGACAGTCACGATCGCTCAATCAATTCCCAGACCTGAGCCAGTTTACAGACCCATAACCCCTTGAATGAGGGGGAGGCCGGGTACCTTTGACGGAGGACCCTGCTACATCACTGAAGGTCTATACTGTTAGTCTTTCTTCTAGCCATTCACAAAGGGACCTGCGGCCTTTCACAAGAGTGACTGTTCATTGGGGGAAAGAAAATAATCAAACTTTTCGGGGATTACTGGACACTGGCTCCTAACTGACACTAGTTCCAGGAAACCCAAAGTGTTTCAAAGGCCCACCAGTCAGAGTGGGGCTTATGGAGGTCAAGTTATCAGTGGAATTTTAGCTCAGGTACGCTAAACTATAATATGTCTATTATAACCAGTGGGCCCCTGGACCCATCCTTTGGTTATTTCCCCAGTTCCAGAATGCATCATTGGAATAGACATACTTAATAACTAACAGACCTCCATATTGGATCCCTGAAATGTGGAATAAGGGCTATCATGGTAGGAAAGGCCAAATGGACACCATTAGAACTGCCATTGCCTAGGAAAATAGTAACCAAAAACTACCTCATTCCTGGAGGGATTTCAGAGATCAGTGCCACCATCAAAGACTTGAAAGATGTAGGGGTGGTAATTCCTACCACATCCCCATTAAACTCACCTATTTGGCCTGTAAAGAAGACAGATGGATTCTGGAGAATGACAGTGGATTATCGTAAACTTAACCAGGTGGTGACTCCAATTGCAGCTGCTGTCCCAGATGTGATTACATTGCTTGAACAAATTATTACTTCTCCTGGTACATGGTATGCAGCTATTGATCTGGCTAATGCCTTCTTCTCCATACCAGTCTCAAAGGACCACCAGAAGCAGTTTGCCTTCGCTTGTCAGGGCAACAATATACTCTCACAACTCTCACGCAGGGGTACATCAACTCTTCTGCCCTGTGCCATGATTTAATCCAAAGGGACCTTGATCATCTGTGTATTCCACAAATGTCACACTAGTCCATTATATTGATGACATCATGCTGATTGGACCCACTTAGAAGGATGTATCAAAGATTCTAGATTCATTGGTACAATATCTGCGTACAAGAGGTTGGGAAATTAACCCAATGAAGATTCAGTTACCCTCCACATCAGTAAAATTTCTAGGGGTCCATCTGTATGGGGCATGTTGAGATATTCCTACTAAAGTGAAGGATAAGCTATTGCATTCAGCACCCCCAATGACTAAAAAAGAGGCACAACACCTAGTGGGCCTCTTCAGATTTGGGAGGCAACATATCCCTCACTTGGGTGTTCTACTTTGACATATTTATCAAGTGACACAAAAAGCCTCCAATTTTTGAGTGGGGCCCAGAACAAGAAAAGGCTCTTCAACAGGTTCAGGCTGCCGTGCAAGCTGCTTTGCAACTGGGACCATATGACCCAGCTGACCTGATGGTGCTAGGTGTCAGTTGTATTTGAAGATGTAGTATGGAGTCTTTGGCAGACCCCTATTGGTGAATCACAGCGTAGACCATTGGGATTTTGGAGTAAAGCCCTGCCATCCTCTAAGGACAACTACTCCCCCTTTGAAAAACAGCTGTTGGCCTGTTACCGGGCCTTGGTGGAGACGGAACACCTCACCATGGGCCACCAAGTCACCATGAGGCCTGAACTACCTATCATAAACTGGGCATTGTCTGACCCACGGTTACGCAGCAACACCCCATTGTTAAGTGGAAGTGGTATATACGAGATCGGGCCAAAGCAGGACCTGAAGGGACAAGTAAGCTACATGAAGAAGTGGCCCAAATGCCAACAGTCTCCACTCCTGTCACATTGCCTCTTTTATCCCAGTCTGCACTTATGGCCTCCTGGGGAGTTCCTTACCATACTTTAACTGAAGCTCAAAAAAGTCATGCTTGGTTTATGGATGGCTCTGCACGATATGCAGGTGCCACTCGTAAGTGGACAGCAGCAGCACTACAGCCCCTTTCTGGGATCTCCCTAAAGGACAGTGGTGAAGGGAAATCCTCCCAATGGGCAGAACTTCGAGCAGTGCACCTGGCTGTTCAGTTTGCATATAAGGAAAAATGGCCAGATGTGTGAGACTGTATATTGATTCATGGGTTGTGGCTAATGGCTTGGCTGGATGGTCAGGGAATTGGAAGGACTATGATTGGAAAATTGGTGACAAGGATATGTGGGGAAGAGGTATGTGGACAGACCTCACAGAATGGTCCAAGAAAGTAAAGGTAATTGTATCTCATGTGAATGCTCACCAAAGGATTACCTCTGAAGAGGAGGACTTTAATAATCAAGTAGATAAGATGACACATGTTGTGGAGACTGGTCCTCCTCTTTCCTCTGCCACCCCTGTTATCGCCCAATGGGCACATGAACAAAGTGGACATGGCGGCAGGGATGGAGGTTATGCATGGGCGCAGCAACATGGACTTCCACTCATCAAGACAGACTTGGCCACTGCCACTGCTGAGTGTCCCATTTCCCAGCAGCAGAAACCAACATTAAGTCCAAGATATGGGACAATTCCTCGGGGAGATCAACCAGCAACTTGGTGGCAGGTTGATTACATAGGACCACTTCCATCATGGAGGGGACCGCGTTATGTTCTTACTGGAATAGACACCTACTCTGGATATGGATTTGCCTTCCCTGCACGTGATGCTTCTGCCAAAACTACTATTTGTGGACATACAGAATGCCTCTTCCACCGGCATGGCATCACACACAGCACTGCTTCAGATCAAGGAACTCACTTTACAGCAAATACAGTGCGGCAATGGGCCCATTCCCATGGACTCCACTGGTCGTATCATGTTCCTCATCATCCTGAAGCTGATGGCTTGAAAGAATGATGGAATGGATTCCTAAAGACACAATTACGGTGCCAATTAGGTGGCAACAACTTGCGGGGCTGGGGCAATGTTCTCCAGGAAGCTGCATATGCTCTAAACCAGCGGCCAATATATGGTGCTGTGTCTCCAATAGCCAGAATTCATGGGTCCAGGAACCAAGGGGTGGAAGCTGGAGTGGCACCACTTACTGTTACTCCTAGTGATCCACTTGCAGCATTTTTGCTTCCTGTCCCAGAAACCCTGTGTTCCTCAGGCCTGGAGGTCCTGGTCCCAAAGAAAGGAACTCTCCCACCTGGACACAGCACAGATTCCACTGAACTGGCAGCTGAGAATGCCCTTTGGGCACTTTGGACTTCTCATGCCTTTGTGTCAACAGGTCAGGAAAGGTGTCACTGTACTGAGTGGTGTGATTGATCCTGATTACCAAGGAGAAATTGGACTGGTGTTACATAATGGAGGTAAAGAAGAATATGTCTGGAATCCAGGAGATCCCATAGGCCGACTCTTAGTGTTCCATGTCCTGTAATTAAAGTAAATGGTAAATTACAGTAACCCAATCCTGACAGGACTTATAATGACCCAGACCCCTCAGGAATGAAGGTCTGGGTCACCCCACCAGGCCAAAAACCACAGCCAGCTGAGGTGCTTGCTGAGGGCAAAGGTAATGCAGAATCGGTAGTAGAAGAAAGTAGTTCTACCTATCAATTACAATCACGTGATCAATTGCAAAAGCAAGGTTTGTAATTGTCAATGTATTTTCTTTTTATGTGCTTATTGCATATCTTTCTTTTGTTCGGATATGATATATCAGATACAATTGGACTCAGTGTA
Source organism: Tenrec ecaudatus (assembly GCF_050624435.1). NCBI lineage: Eukaryota > Metazoa > Chordata > Mammalia > Afrosoricida > Tenrecidae > Tenrec > Tenrec ecaudatus. The sequence goes on along the minus strand of NC_134530.1, from coordinate 252,028,070 downwards.
TTTTCATTTATATGTATGCTAGATGATTGATGATAAGTATAAGTGTGATTTCATCAATGTCCAGAAATTAAATAAGTATATATATATATATCTAAAGAATTGTGTACAGGTGCCAAGTTGGAAAGGGGTAGATTGAGATAGTTTATTGTGCCAGCCTGACCGATAGCCATATGTGGGATTGATTGAAGGGCGGAGAGATAAATGGCTTGGTGAGACTCGCCTTTCTTGTCTCTTGCTCTTTGATCATCAGACCAGTGTGTGGCTACCTTGCTTGGTCTGTGCCTCAATTTGAAAGCTACACTACCTGTGGGACACCTAACCTATGGACTGTGTTGCTGTTATTTGAGGTCTCTTTAACACCTGCCTCGCCAAATAATTGGAATGTACATCTCTGGAGTTGGGTACTGACTGTTGGTGACCTGTCTGACGGTTGGTGACCTGCTTTGCTGTTTGCTGCCTGTGCCAGGATAGCCTAGCTCTCTCTACAGAGGACTACCTGGTGGCCCTCAAGACTTGAAGGACTGCTAGTGTCTCACAACTCTCTCACGGGAGTGAGTTGCACTGAGCCATTTGTACTGCTAAATAATTTAACTGTTCATTTCTTGTATTATATATCTATCTGTATAATCTAACATTTCATTTCTTATATTATATATCTATCTATCTTTATAAATATATATATAAAATTATCAGCAATCTGGTTTTGTCTCTCTAGAGAACCCTGTCTAACACAATATTATATACTATCTTCTCAAATCACAACACTATAAAATTAGGAATCAACAATAGGAGGATCACAGAAAAAAATAAAATACATGGAAATTGAACAGCACTGTTAAAAACTCCTGAAGAAAAAAAGGATGAAAAGTTTTTAATTTCTTGCAACAAATAAGAACGAAAATAAAACACACCCCAATCCTGGGACACAGCAAAAGCAGTATTTAGAGGGCAATTGATACCAATGAACTCATATATCAAAAAAGCATGAAACCAACTTCTTTACTCAACATCTTCAACAATAAGAACAAGAGCAGCAAAATAAACCTTCAGCCACAGAAGAAAAGAGATAAATATTAGATCAGAAGCAAATGAATCAGGAAAGAGAAAAACAATAAAACCAACAAGACAAAAATTGTTTTTTAAAAAATTGACAAATAATTGGCACACTTCGCAAAGGAAAAGTTACAAGTATCCAGAATGAGAACTGAAATGGGTGACATCACAACAGAACCAACTAAATTTTTTAAAAATGATAACATAAGACTTGGAAGGACTATAACACATTTGAAAACCTAGAAGAACTGGACAATGAATTTACGATACTTTGTTCTTGCCGTCCTAGGAAACTAAGGCTAAGAAAAGAACCAAGGAAAAGTCAACAAATAACGGAAAAGCCACTGAGGACAGAAACTCAGAGAAATGGGGCACCTATACAACGTGCTATTGTAGGAGGGGATAGTGGCCCAGTGGGGCCAGGGATGTCTGTTAGGAAAAACTCTTCTTCCTTCCTCCAACTGCTAGGACTTCAGTGTTTCCCTCTTGATTCCTGGCACTTTTGGGGCCAGTGATAAAAAGTACGAGAAGGCCTTAGTGTGCTGCAGTTCTTAGCCATTCCTTACGCCTAGGTGGGCACTTACCCGCATCCACTCTCAAGTCCTGCCTCTAACTGCAGGGTGCAAGTGTGACTTACTGGCATTGTTACTTGAGGCACTTTGGCCACTGGCTCTCGATGGATTCCCTTGTAGGAATATCTTGGTCATAGTTAGAGCTGTTTCAGAAATAGCACAAAGGACACAAAGTAAATCCTCCTCTACTAATGGATGAACTAGAGGCACCCTCCTTGGTATTTTTACTACAGACCCATTACTGGTTGTGACTCGGAGTCCCTTTTCACTGCCCGTGCATATGTCTGGGACCACATCGCCTTCCTCTACCAACAATTGTTTTCCTTGTACCACATTCCTCCTCTCAACTCGACTGAGACTCTCTGCAACTTCTGTCCAAATTAGCCTAAACTAAACGGAAAGCTATATGCATCTTTCCACACCACCTGCCACTTTGCTGTACTGCGGTGGCTTCTGTATGACGACGATGCTGTGTTGGAAGCGATGTGGCCGGTGTTTCAAATGCCAACAGGATAGCCCATGGCGGACAGGTTTCCACCGACCATTCAGCTCAAGCTAGGTTAAGGAACACAATCTGGTGATCAGGTGCTGAAAAATCAGCTGGTGAACTTTAGAGATCAAAAGAGAATATTATCTGACCTCAGGCTGGAAGACACACCCCCAAAGTTGGAAGGTGCTCAAAATGCACAGTGATCACTATGATGGACTTGAGCGTCTCAACCGTTGTGAAGAAGGCTCAGAACAGGGCAATCTTGTATTCTGTTATTCAGGTGGTCACCATGCGTCGGATGCAACTTGATTGCAAATAAAGACCACCTTGTATTAGTGCTTGTTATGTACCCTGGCAATGCGCTAAACACCTTCCTTCATTTCAGGCCAACTCTGTGAAATAGGGATGGATCATTTTACTTACTTCGTGTGATGGTACCTGAGTGGAGGTAGGGGTGGAGTCAACCTGTCAGTCCGGTCATAGCCTAGGGATGCCTCCTGGGCGGCTTTTCTAAGAGGTATACTGGGATTCTCTCTCTTCCCTTTTACCTTCTCACTTGCCTGAATTGTGCACCTGGCTCTTGGCTTGGCAGCCCATGGGGCCTGTTGTCCTGGGGAGCTGTGGCACACTGCCCTGTTCCTGTGGACCACAGATCCACGTGGCTCTGCACTCTCCGGCCTGGCCTGTGATTTTCCAGTTTCTTGCTTCACAGCCTCCTTCATCCACCAGCCGCTGTGCGTGTCTGAAGTGGGCTCTGACTAACTTCGGACCTGTGGACTCGAGTTGGACTGGGCTGAGATGCTTTCTCAATGTAAAATGATTTCTTGCTATAAAGTGCTTCTATACACTTATGTGTAGCATTGGTTTCATCTCCCCAGAAAACGCAGCCTGATGCACTGGGGTCACAAGCTTATATGGGGAAATAGCAGAGATGGAATGCACTTAGAATTCTGCATGCTGTCCTTTCAAATGGGTCTTGGGGGGGGGGGGCGTGGAGCCCTTCAGGCCCCCAGCGAGTAGGGCAAAATGAAGTACTTGCACCCTTGGGTTAAGACAAAGTATTTGTACTCTTGCTCTTCACCCAGACTCTCTTTCCCCTTCCCCTTCTTCCTATTCTCTGAGGTTATCAAAACAAACAGAAGGCACAGGGTTTCATTTTCCTTAAGACATAGACCGCACATATTCCTCCGGAATCCATTCTGTTTAATGGTGTCCAGCCTGCGGACCACAGGCGGAGGGGGGGAGGACTTGAGGACAGGCCGGGGTTCATGGGCAGTTCAAGTGGTAGAAAAGAGTGAGTCACTGGCCAATGGCACCGCCAGGGCTGGATTACCCTGTGGCTCCCTGCCTTACATGGACAGAGAGTCCAACTGCTGTGTGAATTACAAAGACCTGAATGTCCCCCTCACCAATGGAGAACACAGCAGCCAGCTAGTGACCGCAGCAGCTGTTTTTTTCCAGAGTGCTGAAGGCTGCAATCCCAGCCCCACTCAGCTGTCAGAGCGCACCTCGTGGGGGCCAGCCGAGGGCACAGATGGCCCAGGGCCATCCATTCCACCCCTGGAAAAGCTCGAAGGGAATCTGCCTTCTGAGGCCAACTCCCGGGCCCCGGAGCAGTGGCCCTTTTATTTGAGGGAAACAGCATGGTTTTGGGGGTTCTTGGGGAATCCGAATGACGCTATTGGGGAGTGCACAAAACAACCAGCCTTACTTTCTCCCTGGAATGTTGAGCGTTGTAGATGCTCCTCGCTTTCTCTCTCCTGCCTCGTGCCCATGGCTGCTGGTGTTTGTCTCTGCAGAAAGAGTAAGAAGGCTGGGGTGTGGGCCGGCCTCAGATTTCCACAAAGCGGAAGGAAACGAATCACCATGATCAGCACCAGCTGCTCAAGCCCATTTCTATGTACCTCGGGCCAGACATGCCTCCACCCTCCAGCTGTTTTTTTTTTTAAACCTTTCTGTCACTGTACTTGTGTGGCTGGGCTTGATAAGTCATTACCATGGCCACACAGAACTCCTAGATGATGCTCATGATTATGGAGTTGCTTAGGGAAGTTACCAGGTTACCATTCAGGTGAGAAGTGCTCGGGATATACCTGCTCAGTTAGGGCTGTTTCTTCCTTGCTGTGCCCAATGGTAGGCCTCTCTCTGGCCCTCAGCCTCTTGGTCTGACTTCAGGCAATGTGACAAAGATCTCTTTGAGCTTCTCATAAATGCCCAAAGAGGACTTTCAAATGCTCCTTAAACCTCAACCAGTAGGCATGGAGCTCCAGCTCTGTGGGTCAGCAAATAGATCCCCCGACTCCACAAGCTAACCTCTTGCCTCAAAGCACTCAGCTCTATTTGCTCCGGGGCTGGGAAGTCCATGAGTCTTCCCCATCCTCTGGCTCCTGTGGTGTCAGAGTCGTCTCCTGCATCCAGGAGGTTAGTGCTCAGGGATCTTAGGGTCCAAAGGACTGCTCTACTCGTGGCTCTGTCCTCTGGCTGCCAGTGGGAGCTCCTTCCTGCTTTTAAATTGACTCATTTAATAACCAGCACAGTGGCACTCACCATGAATCATATAATCCAATCAGTAGTTCCCCCCACTTTCTTACCCAAACCCAGCAAGAAGAGTGGGAGTGACAAAGGCAATTACTAGAAGAGCCACGGTGAGAAATTCACTGCATCACACCTGGCTCGGTGTTGGGTGCACAGTAGCAGTTAGATATGTTACATAGTGACTGTGCCGTGTGCTTCACTCTTCGTTATGCCAAAGATTATGCCGATACGAAAGACATCTCTAGCCTCACTTCCGTCTCTTTCTGGCTGAGTGGAAAGCGTTGCACAATGAAGAGTTCACATTCAGTGTATCACCTGTAAAACCTCGTCGCTCTTCTGACGAGAAGAGGAAGTCAAAGAACTCTGTAAAGGGGGTTGAAACCGGCATGGTGTAGAAGCTAGAACGTGAGCTCTGGAAGCAGGACTGCCAGCAAGTTGGCCCGACTCGTGGAAACTCCTCGCACAACAGAATCCCCACGACCAGTTACTCATTGAGTGTTAGGTACAATAGAGTTTTCCCCTTATGGAATATCATTGGTCTGTTTGGAAATTCTTAGTCTGGAAGCTCCAATTAAACCTGTTCGTCATCATAGCAATACGCAAGCCTCCACAGAAAGATAGGTAGCAGGGGCACATGAAGTGCATGATCCAGGAATCAAAACTGGAACACCTGCGCAAAAGATGAGACAGCACGACCTCTGGAATCAGGCTCACAGGGACTCAAATCCTGTGTGTTACCTTCTTGTTTGGCTCCGGCCAAACTCATTCAACAATCTGAATCTCACCTTTAACATCTGTGAAAAGGGAACAATAGTAAACCTCAAAGGCTCAGGTGAGGGAGTCCCAATGGTGTTGTCAGGTAAGTATTGAACTGCTAACAGAAAGGTTGGTGGTTCAAACCTATCAGCTGCTCCAGAGGAGAAAAATGAGGCTGTTTTCCCCGTAAAGATTTGCAAAGCCTTGGAAACCCTATATGTGGTCACTGTGAGTCAGAATACATTCAATGTCAGGGAGTTGGGTTTGGGCTTTGAGGGTTATTGTGTGCATAAATTGAGGTGACATGAAATATTTGGTAGTGAACAAGAGCTCATAAAGAACAAAGTTGGGGGTGGGGGCTTCACCTAGTTCATAGAAAAATAGCCCAAAACATTTGAAGTCCCTCATGTAAGCTCCACCACCCCCATTCCCCTCTAAAGTATTGATAATTTCCATCTAACATATAAACGTCCATTGGGCGGGCTTTAGCAGATAGTTGAAGGCAGTGTGGGACCACATGGAGGAATTTTCTCCACCCTAAATTTTCTTCTCTACTCGATATTAATTAACAGGCCTGATTGTGTCAGGCTGACTGAGCCTTTGGTTCCTGGCCAGGATGTAGAGGCTCGAGGGTCTCATACATGCTTGGGAACTTAATGCCGTTTGGATTTGGTGAGCTGCTTTGATGAGCTTCTTCCAAGCAATCTACACTGTACCTACCCACATCTTGGTTCCTTAAAGAGACTGCTGCTTCCTGATTATTGTAGTTGTTTGTTTTTAAACTCTAAACTGTACTTCCATAGTATATATTCAAATGCTAAGCAGATGCTTCTGGAATGTTTAATGCCCTTGATTAAAAGTCACATAAACATCTCCATTGGGAGAGGCCCTCTTCTGACACAACCCAAGTCCTGCAGAGCTTGGGTGGCGCCGATGACTGTGTTTTTTGTACTGATGGACAGAATCCTCTTGCCCTGAGCAAGAAACCAGCATAGGGCCTGAGCTCCATCTCCCCCCTCTTTGTCTGTCTGCCCTACAAGGCACTCCTGTCCTCTGGCTCAGCCACTTGTCCAGGATCAACAAACATGTTGACTTGCAGTAAGTCCTCTTGGCTCCCCACATCCTCCTCTCGCTCAGTGCCGAGAGCTATTACATGGAATTAAAATGTGACTGAGAACCCAACTCAGCAGCTGAGGTTTGAACCTAGTGAACATGACCTCACATTTTACAGGGTTTGTTGAGTTTCGGTGGCTAAAACAGCTTGTAGCTATTCATAGATATTTTTTTGACACAAATTTCTCCAGGTAGGATGAGAGCCTTGCCAACGCAGATCAGGAGCACCATGATCCCATTGTGACGATGAACTTCAGAGAGAGTGAGAGCGAGAGATCTGGAATAACACAAATGCATTTGTCAGCAGTACATTGCAGTATTTTAGATGGTTCAATTTTTATTTTCTTTCTTTCCCTTTCTTCCCCCATTTACCTCTGTTTTGTAAAATTCCCCTAACATTCGTGTTTCATTCTTATAATGAGAAATCCAAAAATGTATGCTGAATGTGAAGACTTCTAAAACAGTTGTCCATCAATATATCATTTTTTTTCTCCTGGATGAGAAGAGTTTTGCTTTTTCCCCCCAGGCATAATTCATTGTTTGCTCTGTGTGAGTTGGTGAGTGCTAGTTACAAGAGTATTTTACGCTAACAGGCTTATTTTGGAAGGTTATGATAGACTTGGAGGGAATTACCGGATTTGAATTGGGCAATATTTATAGGCAGGTCCTGTTTTGATGGACAAGAGAAGAAATAACAAAGTGCCTCCTTGGCTAAGGGGAAGCAAGGTCCAGTCACTTGAGGTTTATAGTGGATTCAAGCAATTACCTTTTTTAGATGACGGGTAAACATTCCATTCCCCTTACAGGGTGAAGCAAGGATTATCTCTCTTTACACTTCTTTTCCCAGGGCTACTTAATTCTGAGAGAAATTCAGCTTGTGGACCCTTAGAGCTTGACATGGGTATGCTGAGGGCATTTCTTGATGAGAGATGGCACACATGCTTCTGAATGGAAGCAGCCACTCTGCCCAGTGATGTCTAGATTGTACATTAGAGACACATGAAGGCCTGTTTCAGGCCTTGCACTTGCAGTTTGGAGAAGGTGCAAGTTACCAGGATTGGAATTCCCAGAAGTTCCCTCTGTCTGCTGTCAGGCTTTTGCCCGCTTTCAGCCCATGAGTAATGGTACTTGATGATCCAGTGTTTTATTGAGTGTGTTCTCTCTGCCTCCTGGCGCTCCTGAGAGATGCCAGTGCGGAAGGCCTGTGTGCACACCCTCCGTGCTGAGGGCTGCTGAGCTGGCACTGCAGCTGGACCTGGAGTGGCAGCCTCCGGAGCCTGTGGGATGCCAAGCCTCAGCAGAGCAGCTCAGGCCTGATCAACTCTGGATCTAGGCAGGCAAAGTGAGCCCTCCATTTTGGGCGAATTTGGCAAGGCTCGGGTCTGCCACCGAGCATTAGAGCTTCTTTACCCACTCTGCTGTGGGGAAGGCTTCATGGCTGCAGAGGCTCGTGCCAGGGGGCATAACTAAATTGACTCCCAGAGTATCCTGGGACTAACTAATGGGAGGGTGGCTTGAGAAAACCTCTCAGCCTTGGAAGGAAGGAAACATTTGCCATTTTCATGGAAAACGATGCATTTCCTCCGTGTAAATGCACACAGACAAGCCCTTTGTTGATCGATGGTGCAAATGGTCTTACTTGCAGAGCCAATGGATACAGCGTGTTTGAGAATTGCCTTAACTCTGGCACCTGCGTGCTGATGCGATGAATTTTTTAGAGAACATTTCACATCAGGCACTAGTTGCTCAGGAAAGAGGATCCAACAGGAGCAATGGGGGAAACCGTTAGCCCTAGTGTTTCATTGAGTAGGCACACTCATGGGACTTTGTTTTATGGACTGAGAGTTTTCCTCGGTTATTTGTAAATTTCTCTCTTGACTGCTGGTAGGAATGCAAATTCTGTTTTTTCATTAACTTATGTTAAGACACCAGCAAAAAGGTATGTAGGTGTTCTAACCCTCAAGATTTATGAATGTCACCTTATGTGAACATAGGGTCTCTTCAGGGATAATCAAGCTAAGGTGAGGTCATTCCAGAACAGGATTGGTCCTAATCCAATGGTTAAGTGTTTTCAGACAGAGGGATAGGTGCGCGCGTGCGCACACACACACACACACACACACACACACACACACACACACACGAGAAATCCACGTGACCGTGAAGGCAGAGATCGGAGTAATGAAGGAACCAAGGAACACCAATGAATTCCAACTGCCACCAAGAAGAATTATTCCCGCTAGCACCCCCAGGGGAAGCACAGTCCTGCCAACATCTTGATTTCAGACTTCTAGCCTGAAAAGTGTGCAAGAATAAATTTATGTGGTCTCAAGTTCCTCTGTTTGTGATAATTTGCTACAGAAATCCTAAGAAACGAATGCAACCCCAGGAAGCTGATATATCATAAGCTCACAGATTGTCAAAATTGCAAAAAATAAATCTTAATTTGGGCCCGTAAAATTGTATAATTTGTAATAACTGAACTGCAGTCTAGCAAAGTTTACCTTAGTTTACTTAGCTAGCGATTCCTGGTGTTGCTGATCACTACCATCAAGTTGGTTCCAAATCATAGTGACCCTCTGTACAGCAGGAGCCATACTGCCTGGTCCTGCACCATTTCACGATCATCATTACGTTTGAACCCAGTTTGCAGACATGATATTAATATCTTTCACGAACCCCTTCTCCCCAGACTGCTCCCTCCTGATGACATGTCCAAAGTATGTGAGATGCAGTCTTCCCATCCTAGCTTCTAAAGGGCATTCTGGATGGACTTCTTTCCAGGCAGATTTGTTTGTTCTTCTGGAAGTACATGGTATATTTAGTATTCTCACTGATACCATAATTCAAATGAGCAAGTCTTCTGTGGTCTTTCTCATTCTTCATTATCATCCTCATGTTTATGAGGCAATTGGAAATACTATGGCTTGCATGTACTTTGGTCTGTATGACATCTTTATTTTTTTTAAATCTTTAAACACTTCAAAGAAGTCTTTTGTAGCAGATTTTCCCAAGGCAATTTGTTCTTTTTAGAGAATATAAATTAAGAGGACAAAAAATTTTGATGAACAGTGATGAACAATTTTAAAAATCATTAATGGAAAGAACTATTTCCAAGTACTTTCATGTTTTAGAAGAGCTAATGACAGTAAAATTGCCATTTTCTAAATAAACAAACACTTATTGAATACTCTGCTGGTTAAAGACAATCTTAAGTCCCATTGTTTGTAACCAATATCATAGACTCAGAAAACTTACAGACCAGACACGTACTTTAAATGCACCTCATTCCACTCCCAACCTTCTTTATGTGTCTTGCTCTCTGTCCTGAATATCATACGCAAACACCAAACTAATGAAGTCTGATTTTTGACATTACCAATGAATGAAATATTCCATTTTCATGAATTGATAGGCATTAGTCTAGCTAATAATTTTAGCAACATCTGATGCCTTTTACAACTGCCTGGTAAGATAATATCTTTCTCATTTTTCCCCTTTCTCGAAAACTTCCATCCTGCCTCTGTGAATGGCCTTTTGGAGTTTCGTACTAGCTCTTTGCCAAACTTACAGTGTCATGGTTTTCCCAGAGTTCCAGCCTCCCTTTGATCTCCTTTTGTTGTTGTTATTGGCCACTGAGGGTTTTTTTGTTAACTGCAACTCATGGTGAACTTATGTTGAACAGAATAAGACACTGCCTCGTCCTTCATCATCCTCATCTCCAGCATGTTCAAGTCCATCATCATGGTTACTGTGTCAATCCATCTTAGCAAGGGTCTCCATCACCTTGTGTGTGAGGCTGGTTTGACTAGAGAAAAAAAATCCAGGAATGCTCTCATGTATATAAAGGAGCTTTATATCAAGAAGTAATTATATCTCAAGCAAACATCTCAACTCAGTCCAGATCAAGTCCACAAGTCTGATACTACTCCATAAATCTAAAACAAGTCCATAAATCCCTCTTCAGACTCATGCAGCCACACGCAATGATGCCAAATGCAGGAAGTTCACAGGCCAGTGGGTACAATGTCTTGTGGATCCAGTGGCAGTGTACACATCTCCAGGCCTCTGGCTGCCATTAGCGTGGCCCAAAGTCAACAGGAAGGTGAAGCAGAGAGAGAGAATGTGTGGCCCATCTCCAGGAAGAAAGAGTAAAAGGTCTGCCTTGGAAAGCCATTTATCTTGGTGGCCTTCCAATCAAGCCGTGGTCTGATTGACAGGCTAAATTCTACCCACATGTCCCTATGGGAGTCATGTTGGCACACAAAAAAAAAACCTATTGGAGCCCACCATTCACTTTTATATCTTCAATTTGACACAAAATTATGTAACTACCACACGTTGGCTTGCTCTTTATTTAAACAATATGTTATCTTCCTCCAGTGATTGATCTCTCCAAATGATGTCTAAAGCAACCAAGATGCACAGTGTTCTGATGCGACCCAGAGCGTTTTCACTGTCTAATTTCCAGAAGTAGATCTTGTCTAGACACTGAAATCTGTCCACCATGGTGGGCTCTGCTAGTATTAGACCTAATGTCAAATCTTCCAGCATCACAGCAACATGCAAGTTACCACAGTGCAGCAAATAGAGAGGACGTGGTTTCTCCTTTCACCCTAGACTATTATCTGAACAGACTAATAACTACCATCACTTCCACCACAGCTTCTACGTACCATGACTCAGAAATCTGCCCCTAACACCAGCCTCCCCATAGACAAGGTTAAAACTAAAACGGCTGTAGTGGAGGAAGATTGTTATTCTGGTAGTATGAACACTGGACTGGGTGGGGGCACAGCAACAGGCATGAGTGATAGGAGACTATTGGGTCTAGGTGAAAAGTTACATGACATGTTATGTATGTATTTTGCTTTTATTACATTATTTAGTCCCACTTGACCTCTTGCCCAATACCCCGAGCAACCTGTTTTTGGGGCTGTCTTTATTTCTGAGCTGTGCATGATTTGAGTCAAAGGTCTATGCATTTCATCTTTGTATCTTTAGTCAGTGACAAATATTATAGACTTCATTACTTAAACCAATTTGGCAGTAGTGAATTTTGAAAGAAGGGAGGAGTTTAGGAAGACTGAACATCATATTTGGGTGACTGAAGATGGTAAGACCATGAACTTTGATTAGAAGACATCTGTTTCTGGGGGAAGACATCATGCTTGGTGAAGTAGAGGGCCAGCAAGGATGGTGGAGCCCCTCAGTAAGACTGACAGGCACAAAGACAGCAATGGACTGAAACATGCCTGTTGCAATTGTGAGGATGATGCACAACATTTGTTCTGTTGTATATAAGGTCATTATAAATGGAAATGAACTTGACAGCAGTTACGCATCTTGACTCTGTCCGAGGAAATTTTGGATTAATTAGGAGAGAAAAGGCAACAGCAGACTTAGCAACAATCTCTTTGTCTCTCCAAGGTTCTACTGCTCTTAGATTTGATAATTCGTGGAAGTTGTGGAGCTTGGCCATTCAGAACAAAAGTGCTGGGAGCAGTTTGCTTGGCTTTTGACATTGGCTAGACCCAACTGTGAACCACTGGGCAGGTGCATGGTATGAACAGTGTTACCCCAAACTTGTTTCCCCCCAGATCATTTGAAAACACATTGATCTCACACTTCTGCCTTTCAGAATTATGAGAGAATACCTTTCTCTTGTTTTGAGCTGCTAAGGTTGTGGTGATGTGTTACAGCAGCCCAGGCGTGTGAGGCTGCAAGTGGCCCAAGTGATCAAAACTTAGCTCCCCCTAATAACAAGGACTCTGGTAGTAGACGCGGGGTTGTTGAGAGAATGACTTTGAAAGCTTAGCACATTCTCGGCCACGTAGTAAGTGTTAATAAACACCAGCTCCTATCTTACTATTTCAGGCACACCCATCTTCACAAAAAACAATCCCCATTAGGGAAATATGGCAGCAGGAGGAGTGATGGAAAAGTGGCCTCCACATCACCTTGTTACAAAGAAAGGGAATGAGTAGAATTGGGCAAGTCTGAAGGTGACCAAATGGAAGGTTTAGCACAGAACCAGCATGCCCTCCATTCACCGTTCTTAAAGGTAGAGCATAATGGGAAAACAAAACAGTTTCCAGAATTTAGAAGTGAGGATGTTTCCGTTAATGTGAGGCCTGTTTTAAATAATTTGGCTAATTAGGTGATGATTAAATTACATCACTCCCATATGTCTGTGCTTTCTTCTATAAGGAATCTGTCTGAGTAAAAAGTTCTTGGTAAACTATGTGTTTGTATAGGAGTTCTTTGATACTCTGCACACAGTAGGCCATCAAGTGTGTTGAATGGTATATTATTTTAGAAAGCACATCATCATTAATAACAACAATCGCTGCATGGTGGAGAATTTACTGTGTGTCAGAAAGATACAGTTGTTTAGCACTTCCCATAAATTACTCCCATTTAATCCAATGAGGTTGGTATTATTACAATTTCCAATTAATTCCTGGAGGAAGCGACCACTTCCTTGCTTGTTATTTGAATTCTTGTTTGGGGGTGCAGAATGCACCTGAGGAAGAAATGAAAGGAACAATTTTTAACTTTCACTTTACATGCAGTTTTTTCTAAACAGAAGTGTTTGCTCAAGAACAAGGAGGAAGAGTATAAAGCCACGCTGAAGATAGGAACCAGAAAAATAGTGTGGTGTCACCTATGGTGGACAGAGAAGGGGGTGAGGAGGTAGAAGAGTGAGAAAGAGTGAGCTAAAGGGACCTGGGAAAGCAGACTGGCCAAGAGGCTCTGCTGTAGCACGGACTGCTACCCCGGGATGATGTTGGTCGTCCTTCACTAGGACCATTCTGATTGAGCCCAGTTGACTCACCCAACTTCGTTTCCTATTAGTGCCTCCTCTCACGCTCTAGTCTTCTTCCAAAGCAGTCAACTGCTTTCTGTTAACAAAATGTATGACTTCTTTTCACACGTCCACGCCTTTATACCACTGTGCTGTCTACCACAGGAACCTGGGTAGCATGATCAATTTGTGCTAGGCTACTAACCTATCAATTGGTGTCTTGTATCCTTCAGCAGCTCTACAGGAAAAAGACCTAACAGTAGTTACTGCAAAGCCCAGAAAACCCTACAGAGCAAATCTGCTCCGTCACACATGTGGGCTTGCCCTGAGTCACGGCTGACTTGATAGCAGCTAACAAATGGTCTATCTAAAATGTTGTTCTTTCTGGTCCCAGTGAGTGGATTTCATAAAACCAGCCCTTACTTTGTGTCCCTTATTTTGCCAGGCATTATGTATCTATTGATGTTTATGCTTATATTTATTCTTGAAACATGTTTATAATGTTTATAACTGTTCTACAAGGTCGGTATTATTAGTTCTATTTTGAAGATGGAGAAACAGAAGTCCAGATGGAGAAACAATGAATCCAGTTAGGAAGTGCCAGAGACTATTGGTCTGTCTGATCTCAAAGTCCATAGCTGTTCCCTTTTCTTAAAAAATTCCCAGGATATAGGGTAGAACGTCTACTTTTCATGCATTTGAAAGATTTGGGTTTGATTGCTGATGTGTTAGACAGGGTTGTCTCAAGAAACAAAGCCAGTACACTTATGATTTTATAGATAGATAGATAGATATCACAAAGGAATATAACAGCTAATTAGTTCACACAGCAGTACATAGGGCTCAATTCAACTCACTTCCATGAAACAGTTAATATGCTAGAAGTCCTTCAACTCATGAGGGCTGCTGGGTCCAAAGTCAAGGACACAGACAGCTGAGTCTTCTGTAGAGCAATGCAGGCAGTCGGGCCACAGGCAGCAAACAGTAGGGCGGGTCACCACCAATCAGCCAGATGACAGGATCCAGCAGTCCCCAACTCAAGCGATATAGACACCAGCAGGGTGGTGAAGCAAGTCTCGAAGGAACCTCAAGTTCTAGCAACATGGTTCACAGGTTGGGTGTCCCACAGAAAGTGTAGCTCAAAGGTTGAGGCAGAAAACTAGCTAAGGCAGCTGCACGCTGGTCTGATCACCAGAGAGCAAGAGAGAGACAGGCAGGCTTGCTGAGCCATTTATCTCTTTGCCTGCCAATCAAACAGAGACTTTATTAATCCCACATGTTCTTATTGGCCAGGTTGGCACAATAAACCTACCTATCACAGCAGGCCAATGTACCTCATGCACAGCTAACTCCAGTCTTCCAGTAGAGGTTTGGGTGTTGTGATGCTAAACAGGTTGCATCAGTCCTTCCAGACTAAGGCATACTAAGGAAAAAGGTCTGAGGAGCTACTTTTGAAAATCAGCAGATGAAAACCTCGTGGATCACAGTGCTTCAATCTGCAAACAATTATGGGGCTGATCTAGTGTTTCATCCCATTATGTATGGAACCACCAGATAAGTCAACAGCAGCTAACAACAATATCTTAAAGACACAGTGCTAACGGCAGCTCCTTCGGGAGGTCTTGCTGGAATTCCTCAGATTGTTGCATACTCCTGTGACATTCTGCATGCCCCTATAAAATATCCATTGAAGTTGTGTTCTAATTATATGTCCATATGATTGTCTTGCTTCTCCAGTATAGGTTCTATAAAAATAGAAGAGATACGTCTTTGTGCATTTTTATAATAATATTTTCCCTATATTCCATCTTCCAACCACGCCACCCATCCGGCTTGTCATATAACATGCCCTTAATAAGTTAATGTTAACATAATGAATACATTCATTAACACCAAGAAGCTGATTCGTAAACGTCCTCCTTTTGCCAGGTTATTGATTCTGCATCTCAGCGTGTCCTTTGCCTGCGTCCCACACTGGAGTGATGTGCACTCACCAGATGGCTGGCCATGGAGAGGCCATTTTTGGAACCCTCATCCTGCTTTCCAAGCCAGGGTGCTGGGAACCAGAAGACTCCACTTGGCTACCTTTTTTGTGGCTCCAGGAGTAAGAACAGTAGTGCTTAAACTAAGGATTGTTTAAAAGTCAGCGTTAACCCTCTAGATCTAGGATCTGACTGGGCAGCAGGGTGATATTCCTGCTGTGGTAGGTGACACGGGTTTGATCTCTCCTACATAATCCCCCATTGCAGCTAATTCAGCCTGTGCCTGGGCTGGTCTGCCGGTCTTAACAAGATCCTCATCTATTTGAACACATCTGCCTAGTCCCCTGCCCATCTTAAAAATGTTTGCTGAATCACCTCACACAAGCATGATTCAGGCCAGGCAGGCTGCGAGTATTCATCCCCTCTGGGACTGCATCTGACTGATGTTTTTCCCAAATGCCCCAGGCAGAACACTAATGCGCAGTTTACACTTGAATATCAGCGGGTTCACTTGACCTCTAAGAGGCTCACCCACAGTTCTTGTCAATCATTTCCTGGCCACGCTGTCAGCTTTGACCTACCCTCTTTGAGATTCCATCCACTTTTCCTCCTTATAAGCATGATGTCGCTTGTTTCCAGAATAGTTATTGAGAAATTGATGATAAACAAAGCCAGCCTCTGTCACTGAAAGGTTAATACCCCTTCCCCAGTGACAGGCCAGAGCTGAATTGCTGCTCAGGAGCTGATAGTGACCTATCTGTACCATCAAAATAGTGTCCTGAAGGGACAGTTTCTCCAAGGTTTTGGAAACAATGTGCAATGGTCACAGGCATTCTACTCTAATTCTCAAGAAGCTGTACAAGAGCAGAGAGTTCACACCATGTACCCTCTCCTTGTCGAGTGACAATCTGTTCTGGAAGACATTGGTTGCTCGGTGTCACCTCCTCCAGGCTGACATGTCACAGATAGAGGTAAGGTGTAAAGGGTTAATATGCTCAGATAACAACCAAAAGGTTGGATGTTTGCATCTATTCAGCGACACCTTGGATGGAAGACCTGATGATCGATACCTGCAAAATCAGCCACTGAAACCCTACGGAGGGCAGGGCTTCTGTGGCACCGAGGGGGCACTGGGCAGGCTAGAGTGGCACCTGTAAGACGAGAGACAACATAGGGTTTTCCCTATTCCTTGCCAGCTCTTCAACTCACCTCAGCCTCCCACCTCATTTTGCAAATAAGGAAAACAAGCCAGGGGAAGTGCTAACCAAGCAAGCGTGGGTGTTGCTGAGTGCATCTGAACGTGGAAGGAAGCCCAGCCAAGGAAGGGTGGCGATTAGGCAGATGTGTGCAAACAGATGGGGATCTTGTTATTAGACAGATGTGTGCAAACAGATGTGGATCTTGTCAAGGCGAGCAGACAAGTGCAGGCACAGGCTGAATCGGCTGCTACGGGGGGATCATGGAGGAAACATGCGCTCACTGTCACCAGGCACAGCAGGCACATCACAGAGGCACTTCCTAGCAGTGTCTGGGACGCCATGCATTTTTTCTTGCTAAAGACATTATGTAAATTCTTAGGGAAGAGTCATTAACTGATTAACAGATGAGTATAAATTAGCTTATATGATTAAGTGATTAATACCTATTGTGAACCAGCAGAGCCCAAAGAGAATAGAGTTTAATGAAATGGGACTAAATATTTTGCCCATGCCATTACAAGGTCTTTAGGTAGCCACGTGGCATCTCATTGTAATGTGATTTTCCCCGTTACGTTATCAGAATCAAAAGATGACATGTCGACGGGTACGGGAACAAATCTTTATACATGGAGACACCCGTACCTCTGCCTAACACCTCCCAGAAGCCCCGTGAAGAAGCATCCGTTTTTCATACTTACAGATGAGTTAGTGGGTCTTGGGGCAGTCAAGGTGGGCAACCAGGGCTAACAGCCAGGTTGGAGCCCCGATCCAGTACTTTGCCACTGGACCAGCCTGTCATGGGTGATGAGAAATTTACAGCCAGAGTTCAGCTTGCTCTTGAATGAGTTGAAACATGGGTGCTGCTGCGAAAATGACGACACACGGAGAATGCGAGCTCGATGATGGCGACCATCCCGGCAAGCACTACGATCCAGGCCCTCCATGGACCGTTCCCCTTCGTGAGCTCATTTAGTCCATGTGAAATACCCATGGCGGTTTTATAAAATATTTGTTCAATGAGGCATCTGAGCCACAGAGACAGTAGCTGAGTGGTTGTTCAAGGGCCTCAGCCCGCCTCCCTGCGATGATGAACAGCGGGAACAGAATGACAGAACGGACAGAACTTCCCAACCAGTCCTTGATGCCATCAGACTGGGGCGCTCCAAACTACAGGATCAGAACCGGAGCTCCCACTTTACTTTTTCCAATTTGGATTATGATTTTAAAACAAATGAACAAATCATTTCAAGGAACTTGATACTTAAAAATATTACCATTAACCCCAAACCTCTGACATTAAAAAGTAAATGCAGAATATTAGCTAGAAACATTTAGAGTTCAATCTGAAATGATGGGTGAATTTTATTCTCGGTATCATCTTTGTAAATAAAAATTGATAGCCATGTTTTTCTATTTTAACTGATCGCTATTGAGACAGGATAGAACCCTGGCAAAATCGTGGGTTACAGGTTGTGCTACCAAAAGGCAGATCCATAGTTCAAAACCACCAGTCACTCTGTGGGGAAAAGACAAGACTTTCTATTCCCTTAAGGAATTATAATCTCAGAAACCCACAGGGTCAGTTTATCTCTGTCCTAGAGGATTACTATGAATTGGAATCGACTTGATGTTACTGAGCTGGGGTTTTTTTTTGTTTTTGTATTGAGAAATGAAAAAAAAATGGAATCCTATTAAGCATTGTTTATTTCCCATACAGAAGACCTGAGTTTGAGTCCTGACCAATACA
Organism: Tenrec ecaudatus; assembly: GCF_050624435.1. Taxonomy (NCBI): domain Eukaryota; kingdom Metazoa; phylum Chordata; class Mammalia; order Afrosoricida; family Tenrecidae; genus Tenrec; species Tenrec ecaudatus. Next base: position 252,009,815 of record NC_134530.1, on the reverse strand, counting down.
CTTCATGCATGGCCATATGACAGGGGAGACTTGCATGTTGCTAGTATGCTCAACAGTCTTCCGTGGAACTTCCAGACTAAGACAGACTAGGAAGAAAGGCTGGTGATCTACTTCTGAAATTCAGCCATGGTAAGCTCTGGGGATAACAAGGTCCAATCCCCGGTGTTTGACTCTGCAGTGCATGGGGTCACCAGGATTTGGAGGTTGGCTTGAAGGCAGCTGATAACCACAACATAGGTGTTTTTGCAATCATCACATTTATTCTTGTGATCTACAACGTGCACATAAACCAAGAAAGACTGTGCTCAGATTTGCAGGAATGTCACAAGTGATTATTTGGCCTCTTTAACCCCCCCACCCCCTTTAAAGAAATGTGGCAATGTTGTGACAGATGATTTGCTATGCAGGTCTTCTAAATGATTTCTTCTTTCTGACTCCTATGCTTTGCAACATTAGATTCGAATAAGAGGTTGATAGGTTTACACATGGTGTGTACACTTTCCTCTGAAATGTACCTTTATCCAATTCTTATTTTCTTCCTTAATGGCTTAGGAAATCCCTACTAAAGTCCTCTGACATGTGCTAGTGCATTGAATGGCACAAATACATTCGAGCTTTGAATTTTTCCCACATTTGCAAAGAAGGCTGAGACCCCAAGGGGCAGGGAAACAATTCTGGGGGAAAGTGGGACACAAAGCGTTATGGGGCCTGGTCCCCTGCATCTCTACAGCAGGAAGGCAGGTAAATTAGAGCCTGGTTTATGCCCAGTCTTGGCCACACTGCCCCTGTCACTGGGCTGGGAGGCAACTGAAGCCAGGTGGGTGAGGAGCAGAGCGGCTGTGCTCTCTCTAAGGTAGCCAGATGGCAGTGAGCAGCCTGCTGGGCATGGTAATGGCCAACCTAGGCATGGGCATGTTTTGCTGGAATTTGTTCTTTGTTGTCAGGGCACCAGGTGTCATGGGTCATTCTTCCACTTCAAGCCAAGCTACCAGACAACAGGAGAAATCACCACCTAGCCAAGACACCTCAGTGAGCAAACCTTGCAGGGCAGAGCTGCAAGTTGATCCTCAGATGACAAAGTCTTTCTTGTTTGGCATCAAAGTCTTAAAATACTAATCATGCTGTGGTAGACGGTTATATAATTTTATGACAACTTGATATATAAGTGTAGGGGTGGAGTATAGTCTGGAAATCAGGTCACAGCCTCATGGTGCTTCCTTGGGGGCCTGACCTTCTCATAAAAAGGGTCCTGGAAATGGCCTTGGAGAGAGTTATCTGTAGGGCAGCTCGTGTTGGATCTCTGGTCAGACCTAGTTATGTCGGCTGTTGCCTGAACATGCCTAGGGATCTCATCAATTCCAGGAAATTTAGTCTTCTCTAAAGACTAAAGGAACCTGCAGTACCTCAAGGAAGCAACTGAGGTCTCAATAGAGGGAGACAAGGGTGCTGGAAAAACACAGACTCGTGTTCCTCAATTCAGTCTGCAGTATTTTTCCTGCTCCTCCCTCTTCCTGCCCATCTCCATAGCCGATCCCACCCACAAAGGCTGTCCCATTGTGATTTCTTTGCCAACCAACTCCTCGCTGCTGCTCATGTTAACCCAGTTTCCTCTTTTTAAATTAGGAGCTGAGGTCAGAATCCAGAATGAGGTCGTTTTTGAGTTCCCGAACACACAATTTCACATCCTCTGGTTCTCTCCAGCTGGCCGTGGCTTTTAGGGAATCGTCAATGAGGCCAAGTGTTTTTCCCTACCCAGAGGTGTCAGCTCCAGCACCAGACACTATGAAGAGCATCTTGACTCGTGGGGTCTCGTGAGTGTTAGAGGAGTGGCTGGCTTTTCAAAAGGAGGCCATCAGGGCTTTCTGCCAAGGTGGCTTTGTTAACCTTCTGGCTAGCAGTTCAGCACATTGGCCATTTGTACTACTCAGGGACTTCCCAGAGATACCCACTGCTGTTGAGTCCATTTCTACTCACTGCACCCTATAGGACAGTGATCCCGAGAGTGTAAATCTTCATAGGAGTAGTCTTCCTCATCTCTGAACCACATAAAAGGAGATCATATACATGGTCTTCTCCACATGGAGTACATAGATGTCCAATTGATGACATTTGTGGGAAGAGATGATGGCGTTCAATGTCAACAGCTAAAACCAGGCGAGGGGTTTATTGTGGAGCAGACCATCAAATGCTTATATGTACATTCAGGATAAAGCTGGAGAAAACGAAAATAAATACACCCGAGTCAAAATACAACCTTAAGTCTATCCCAAGGGAATTTCAAGAGCATCACAAGAATAGATCTGATTCATTGAACACTAATAACAGAAGACCTGATAAACTTGTGGAGGACATCAAGAACACGATTCATGAAGAAATCAAAAGGTCATTAAGAAAAGGGGGGAAAGGATCCAAATGGATGTCATAAGAGACTCTGAAACTTGTTCTTAATCATAGAGTAGTGAAAGCAAAAGGAAGAAATGATGTCAAAGATCTGTAGAACATTTCAAAAGGCAGCTTGAGAAGACAAAGTCAAATATTATAATGAGATGTGCAAAGATCTGAAATTAGAAAATCAAAAGGGAAAAACCTGCTCAGCATATCTTAAACTGATAAACGCAAGAAAAAAGTCAAGCCTTGCATTGCAATATTGAGATAATCCATGGGGAAAATATTGAATGATGGAAGAAACATCAAAAGAAGATGGAAAGAATACACAGAGTCACTGTACCACAAAGAACTAGTCAGCATTCTACCATTTCAGAAGGTAGAACATGAGCAATAACTAGTGGTGCTGACGGCAGAAGTTCAAACAGCACTGAGCCTCTGTGTGGGTGTGGCCTGCTCCTGAGAATGCTGGGAATTCCAGTATTTTACTCCTTGGAGTCAGGAGACACTTTCTCTCTCTCTCTTGGCTCACTCCCTTGGAGACTCTCTACTGACAAGGCTGTCTCCCTGTGAGACATCCCTGAGGAGAAGCCACATGGACCTCCCTTAATGCACCCCTCGGTGCTGGAGAAGCCATGTGGAGACCCCTGCCAGCACTGAGATGCTCACAACGCCACTGGATCCACAGGACTTTCCATCCACTGCTCTGTGATCTTCCTGCACTCAGCATCATTGTATGTGTTTCATGAGTATGAAGAGGACTTTCTAGATTGCTATCAGACATATGGGCTAATCTTGAAATTATGGATGTGATCTGAACTGGGCTGGGATGCTTCCTCAATATTCAACTGCTCTTTTATATAAACCTTTTTATTATACACCTATGTATGTCTATGAATTTGTTTCTTTAGTCTACCTGGACTAACACACCTCATATGCATATGAAAGTTGGACATTGAATAAAGAAAACCGAAGAACTGATGCATTCGCATTGTGGTGCTGGAGAGACTATTGAATGTGCTATGGACTGCTAAAGGAACAAACAAAGCTGTCTTGGAAGAAGTACTGCCAGAGTACTCTGTAGACACAAGAAGGGCAAAACTTCATTCTACATACTTTGGGCATATTGTCAGAAGAGCCCAGTTCCTGGAGAAAGATAACATGTTTGGTAAAGTGGTGGAAGTGGAGATGCAGCTAGGGAGAGGAAGGTCCTCAAGAAGATGGATTGACTCCTTAGCTGCAATAATAAGCTCAAGCATAGGGCCCTTTGTGAGGATGGCACAACACAGGGCAGTGGCCAGTTCTGTTGTACATAAGGTAGCTCTGGGTCGGAACTAACTCCATGGCACCTGACAACAACAGCCTCCTCTTTCTCCCACATAGTGACTGATAGATTTAAATTGCCCACTTCTCAGTTAGTTGAGCCAACACTCCCACCAAAGCTCTGTTGCCCAGAAGTAAATGAAAAATCCAAACTCACTTCAAGTCAATTCTGACTCACAGTGACCCTGCAAGACAAAGTAGAACTGCCCCCCTGCCCCCACTTTTCTAGACTGCAGCCCTTATGGGAGTAGAGAGTCTCATCTTTCTCCTGAGGAGTGGCTGGTGATTCCAAACTGCTAAGCTTTCAGCTAGTAGCCCATGTGTAACCTACTATGCTACCAAGACTTCTGCCCAGAGATAAGGCCCAAGGAATGCCCGAACTAGAATACCTTACTATTCTGTACCCTTCTCTTCTCTCTAGGCCACTACTAACAATCCTGAGAGCTTTTACATAATGATGACATAACTGAGTTTCCCAAGAGGTTGTGTAGGAGTGAAGGAGACCTCCACAGACTCAGTGTGTAATTAGTTGAAGCCAACATTTGTTTCCCAAATATCAATGTCTATTCACATCATTTAGGGACCACATAGAAATGCAGGTCTTGGTCCAGTAGGCCTGCGGCAGGCAGAAATTCTGCATTTTGAGCTTGCTCTAGGTGATGCCTTTGAGCTGGTCGGAGGCTAACAAACTGAGCTTTGAGGAACGAGCAGCTTCTTTGGCACACTCTTCAGCCTGAGGCTGGGTGTTCTCATCCTGGGATTATCTGAAGGGTAAAATCTTGCATTGAGGCTTTGGGAAGGTTACCCATGAAAAAGGCAATACCAGGCTGAGCCTGATTCACCATTTTAGAGTTACCATAACTTCGTAGGCACCCAGGCTGTCTACAGGATATGTTGGTATGAGCTCAGGGGTAAAACTATCCCGGGCCAACTCTGAAGTCAATCTTTAGCCATTCTCCTTTCTGTGTCCAGCCTCCTTAAGGGTTCTCAGTTTCCAAATATGTGTTTCCAATCTAACTCTTTATTCTTCTATCAATGAAAAGCTCTTTCCCTATAAATAATCTCACAAATCCATTTATACTATGATGACTGATAACTCTTACACAGTTCGGAAAGATTAATATTTTAAAAAGGAACAGATCTTGGTCTAAAGAAATAAAATTTTGACAAGGTCAAGAAAAGATGTGAACTCTTTTATATATAGTTTAACATATTCAAAGTGATGCTTATAGACATGCATATTGACTTGGAATGCAGGGGTATAATATTTACTACACAGAGGAAATAGACCTGACATTTTAGAGGTATGGTGTTTGGTTGCTAGTCTGGGTAGACTAAGAAACAAATTCACAAACACTCATATGTGTATAAGAAAGAGCTTTATGTACAAGAACAATTGAATATTGAGAAAACATCCCAACCCAGTCCAGATCAAGTCCATAAGTGTAATATTAGCTCATATGTCTGATACCAATCTATAAAGACCTCTTCAGATTCATGAAGTACATGCAATGACACTGAATGCAGGAAGATTACAGACCAGTGGGTGGAAAGTCTTGTGGATCCAGTGGTGGTAGAAGCATCTCAGTGCTGGCAGGGGTATCCATGTGACTCCTCCAGCTCTCTGATTTCTGGCTGCATTGGAGTAGCTCCAACAGGCTCATCCTCAGTAATGTCTCACAGGGAGTGTCTGTTTGTCCTGCCTCCAGAGAGCTATTTATCTCCTTAGCACCTCCAAATGAGGTCATCAAGCTGCGACCTGATTGACAGGCTAGACTCCACCATTCCACCAGTTGACACCAGATTATGTAACTACTACAGTGTGGAATGGACTGGCAGTTGGAATATTTTCTGCCTCTTAGAGTCTCCTCTCTTGATCTCTTCAATGACTGTCTTGAACCTGGTAGACAATTTTCTAGTTCTTGAAATCTGTGGTTCTAAGAGGAGTCCCTGTGCCTGGCAGCCAACCAAAAGGCTGGTTTGAGCCCCTCGATTGGCACTTTGGGAGGAAGTCTCAATGATCTACTTGCAAAAAGAGCAGCCGAGAAGCTTATGGAGCACAGTTCTACCCTGGCACACATGGAAGCATGATGAGTTGGCATTGACTTGAGGGCAACTGTCTTTTTAGGACTCTGAGGACATAGTAACCGAGATTTTTTTCATCAGATGTGGTCCCCAAGCGTGACCTGATGTAAAAGGCCCAAAACAAAGAGAATCACTGAAGTACCCAGGATGCTAGATCAAATGCTAGAAGAACCCAGTATGCTAGCCACCTAGACGGAAATCACCATTACAATCGATTGTAGAGGAACTCGGAGGCTTTCAAAGCAATGCCAACAAGATCCTCACATCTGGCAGGCTCTTCAAAGGAAGGCAGAGGATCAAAGGAACACACAGCCCAGGGGAGGGCGAACCTCCTTGGCGGCTCCGAGCACTAACCCCCTGGGCCAAAGATCAGCTTTAAGTGTTGGTATCAGTGATGTCAGGAGCATTGATGGTAGAGTGGGTTAAGCATTACAATGATAGCAGAAAAACTGGTGATTTGAAACCACCAGCTGCTCTCGGTCTGAGAAGTGGACTTGTGTAAGGATTACAGCCTTGGAACCGGTTCGGGGCAGTTCGGTTATGTCCACAGTGTCACGATGCGTTGGAATCAACTTGCAGGCACTGGTTTTCTTTTATCAATGATTTGAAACTTGAAACTTGATCCTTTCCCAGGGAACAGAATGAGGGTACAGTTCCTGAGAAACCAGACTGAACAGAAATTAGTCTTCACCAGCTGCTCCTATAATTGCATTTAAATTCAGCTAAACTAATTTATTACATTTGATGAAGTCAGTTGTCTTTCCAAATAATTCTTAGACTCTTCTATTCCAAACACGATAGAAATATATTACGACCAGGTTACAAGGGTCTTTCTGTGTGCATCTCTCGGTCGCCTTTGCTCTCCTTGACTCTTTCCTGGTGTACACAGGTCACTGTGGAGAGCCAGCGAAGATGAACTGACCTATTAGCATAAGATGCGGTGACTCATTGACTCACAGATTGTAAATCAGACTAACATCGGATTTTAATGAATTATATTAATTTTAGGGAAAACAACAAAACTAAAATGTCTGCAATGCTTCATTTACTGAGAAACTCTGAAATGTCTTTTATTTTTAGCAAGAGCCATAAAAACATCTCATCCTGAAATAATGTAAAAATCAAGGAAGATTTGTATTACTCAGCGTGATCACGCCCTTTAAAAGGCTCTGACATTTTCTTTATTTTTGTCAGATTTTTAGAAAGAAAAAAAGATATGATACATTACATACATATCCACACATGCACATGCCACACCAGACTCTGTACAACACTATTCACTATTAACTTCAGTTCAGTACAAGATGTTTCTATCTCAGATTCTCTCAAATAAAGGGAAATGCATTACTGAATTATAACAAGTAACTTGTCATTAGTTAGCGTTATTTAAAAGACTGCCATTATGTCAACAAGCCACTCAAACCACAGCCTCCATGACCTGAGACCAGAAGAGCTAGATGGTACCCAGCTAGCCCTGGCAGTGGCTTCACATTATAAGGTAGATCCTGCACAGAGTGGGATAAAAATGTGGAACCAAATGCAAAACCATGAAAAAGACCAGACATACCGGTCAGAGAGAGACAGGTGGAACCCCTGAATCTCTGGGCTTTAGTCACCCTTCAGGTATGGAAGTAAACTCACCCCACAACACAATTCTCGGCCAAATAATAGACAACAGATTAATCAACTGTTTTAGATCAAAAGAGCAACATTTACCCAAGGACAAGTTCACAAGGTTTGGGGAAATAGGGGCAATGGAAACTGGAAACACACAGGGGAAGTGAGATAAGTGATGTTTCATGGTGGGGATTGCAAGCAATGACATAAAATAAAATGTGTATGAATTGTTGAATAGAAAACTGATGAACTTTGCAAACATTCACTCAATTTTCAATTTAAATGAAGACTGCCATCATAAGAGATGCTCGAGAATTTGTGTACATACTCTATTTATAATTCACTACATATCTATTTATTCTTTCAAGGTAATTTATATTCAAGCCTAGATGTGCCTGTCAGGAGTCTATAGGTGACATACCTGGCAAACATGCTCAACTGCTAGCTAACAGGTTGGAAGTTTGAGTCTGCCCAGAGTGCTTTGTAAGAAAGTCCTGGTGATCTACTTTTGAAAAAGCAGCCATTGGAAATTCTTTGGGATACCGTTCTACTCTAATATACATGGAGTTGCCCTGCATCAAAGTCAACTGATGGCAACTAACATCTGTCACTTATGCGAGTTCTGGGAAAATAAAGATGAATGGAGCTTAAGGAGACCACAGTGCAGACAAGGAAATAATCAAGGGTTTAACATGGTTTTGCAGCATCCCGGAATTAAGAACAGGGCTTTGGGGCAAAGAGGAAGCATGCCTGTGGGCAAATGGAAACGGTCTCACAGAGATGATGACATTTTGAAAGCCAATAGGGAAGGTCTATGTATTTTCAATCAATCAGGGAACAGCTATCACTTATGTGACAGACCCTGGATAGGTGCTGGCAAATCCTCAGTCAATAAGCCAGACAGAACCAACAGCCTTTTAGAGTGTACAAACGGGGAGGAGGACGCTCATTAAATTGCTGTTGTGGTAAGAGCCCTTAAGGAAAAGTACAGTTGTTTTGAGGGTATATTTGATGGGAGTTTAAGCTATATGGCAAAAGTCAGCATAGACTTCTCTGAGGAAGTCACATCTGAGCAGAGACCTTCATGGGAGAGGCCAGTATGGAGAAGGGACTGTGGGAACACTGTCCCGGCAGGAGAAATAGATATGAAAGATCCAAATTGGAGAGGGAGTATGGGATTTTTCTGGAAAATGAAGAGTCCAGTGAAGTGTCTTAGGAATTCAGGTGGGAAGGAGCCATGTTGCATAGATTTTAGTCTCTAGGGTAAGATTAGAAGCCCATCAACACATTTTTTCTGCTGTTGTTATTTGAAAAGGAATTTGTTTTCAGGGAGAGATAAGGATTAGTGTCTAACATTGTGCCTGAGACATAAGAATATTATCCTTCCTCTTTATGTTCCATCCCACCAAAAAGCTGTGGCCATGGAGTCGATTCTTGGAACAGAAAGCCTTATCTTTCTCTCTTGAAATAGCTGGTAGGTTTGAACTACCAACCTTGCAGTTAGTAGTCCAATGCTTACCTGACAGAGCCACTGGGGCTCCTTCCCTCTTTCTATACTCAGCTTCAATTTTTCTTGGCTAATGTATGTACTCTTCTTCATTTAGTCTCCAGGAGTGTAGTCTGTCACATTGGTTCGGATTTTGATCCATAACTTAATTTTTTCAACCTGCCTCTGTGACAACCTAGGATTTCTACTATGATGAACCATTTGGATGCTGAGATAACTCACTTACCTAGTTATAGTCAATAAAATGCTTATTGATCTGTGTGGGTGGGTGTGTGTGTGCATGTGCACACAAGGTATCTTTGCAGCTATATTTCTCATTGAGCGTACAATATTGCAGAAGCATAAGATACACACATAAAAGTGACAATTTTCAACATAGTAGAGAGTCATGGCTATACAATAAAGTAAGAAAGAAAAGCAAAAGAATGTGTTAATCAGAAATCCAAAATATTTTATAGATAAATAATTAGAATTAATAAGAGTATCTAGTAATTTATAAAACTGAACTGGATTCCTATAATCAGCAATAAAATATATTAATATATTTTTAAAAGGAAGCAACTAATTAAAAATTCCAGCAAATCTTTCTGTAGAAATTGATAAATTATTCCTAAAATTTATATATATACATAATCTATAAGACTCTTTTGAAGAAAGAGTATAAAAGAGAGAATTTACTCTCCCAGTTATCAAAATTTGTTTGAGGTAATAATAAAGGCAGTGTGGTATCAGCACAGAGATAGACAAACGAATGGAACATGTGCTTCTGTGGATATTTGATATCTGAAGGAGGTGCTCGGCAGATCAGTTTGGAAAGGAATGTATTTTCAATGATGAATTCTAGATAGACTAAAGATCTAAATATAAATGGGAGAACATATAAGTTAGATGATAATATAAAAATCCTCATGCAATAAAAAACAGATTTAGAAGATTAAACTGATTTAAAAGTGAAAGCTTTATGAATTTTGCTACACTTAAAAAAAAGACTTGTGTTCTTCAAAAAGAGGTCAAGATGATTTTTTTTAAAGACAAGCCACGGGATGGGAGAGGGATTTTGAAGTATTTGTGATATATAACTACTAATAACTTGAGGATAAACAAGAAGCTAAATTAATTGGAGAAAATCAATCCAATGGAAATATGAACAAAACGTGTCAATTATCAAAGAAAAAATTCCAATTAGCCACTAGAAATGTGAAAGAAAAACATCCTCGATTCACAATGAAGGATCAGGCTCTGGGCACCAGCCCAGGGATGCAGTGCTCTGTGAGTTGGGCAGTAACCTCTCTGTGAGAGACTTTCTGCTTCTGTAAAGACTTACAGCCTCTAAAACGAGAGGCAGTTTTACTCTGTCCCATAGGGTCTTGGTGAATCAAAATTTACTACATGCAGTGAGTTCAATTTTGAGGACACATTGGGCTGCTCTCTGCAAGACTGGCAGTTCAAACCCAGCAGTCAATCTGCGGGGAAAGGATGAGGCTCTCTGCTCCCATAAAGATTTATAGTCACAGAAATTTTATAGAGAGCATTTGTGAGTCAGAAGTGACTCAGTGGTAGTGTTGTTTTTAAAACTAATGAGAGAAACACACATTAAAACTGCTAATAGATGAATAACACTTTGTACCTCCAGATTGACAAGAATTTAAAAGGTTAGCAGTATCAAATATTCATAAGAACTTGTGATATTGAGAACTCCCATGCTGCTGGGGGGGTGTGGCGGGGTATAAATTGATATAATGGATTTATAAAACAGTTTCACATTATCCACTATCGTTGAAGATATCCACAGCTTATAACTCTGCAAGTCTACTGCCAGATCTGTCATTGCAAAACCTACCTATCGTAGCCCTTGCTGAATGTAGTTCCTGTGGAAGTAGCTAGATGATGTCACTCTTAACTGTTAGGGTACACTGCCTCTTTAACAGCTCCCTTACAAGCAAATGCTAAACACTGGTTTCCCATTTCTCCTTTTAAGAAAAAATAAAGGCGAGACTTTGTTTCACATTCCCTTTAGATAGCACAAAGCAGTACTAATGCAGCTCTTTCATAAAAGCAAAGTGATGCAACTTGAACTTTCAAAAAGTAGAGGGTACCTGTATTAAAATTTATTTAATATTTAAAATCATTCAAATGTGTAAAGGGTCTTATTAAATATTCAGAGAGTTTGTTTTCTTTAAATATACATGCCTACAACACAAAACCGTTATTTCTCAAAGATAAATTCTACCATTACTCGATTCTACTATAACTTGAAAAACCATGCATGTAGTTTTAAAACAATGTTTCTACTCAAAGTCTACTCTAGTTAATATTATAAGAAAGGAACAAAAGAGGCAGCGGTTGGAGGTTGGGATGGTCCGAGGGCAAAGTCTAACAGATCATGCTGCTTTGAGGATTCCAGGGTCTGATGTGCTTCGCTCTGGCCAGTGTAGGAGGCACCTATTAGGCTGTCGTCCAAGACACTCTACTCTTCCAGTTTGACCACAGGAATGAGCTCTCAGCCAGGCCTGGCTGACTGGCTTCGTGAACATCCAACCCCTGCCACTATGCAACAATCTGCACCGAGACGTGTGCTGCACCTGGTGTATAGCTTTGATATGAACTTGAAATTGTTAATAACTTTTGAAAAGGGGCCCTGCACTTCCCCTTTGCACTGGGCCCTGAAGCTGATGGCATTTATCCTGCTTCCAGCACGCATGGTTGCTTGGTTTTTCTTTCAATGTCCCTGACCTCAGTTTAGACCTTGATTCCACCAGGTGAACTTGAGGGCAATCGATTTTCTCTCAAGGAATTGCAGTTGTAGTTGAAGAGTGGGTTCGACTAGAGCTGAAGTCTGAGACGAGGAGTCAAGTCGCCACAATGGCTGGAATCTGGAAAGTAAGTACAGAAAATATTGTTACTGAAATTATTCAAACAAAATAGTAGTCACCCACCCAAGGCCTTCCTTGGATTCCATACTGCGGTAGTTTACTTAATCTGGTGTCAATTTGAGAGGATTGTGAGTAAAGAGGTGGAGTCTAGCCTGTCAATCAAGATATATCCAATGGGACCTCTGTGTAGGCATGGCCTTCTCCTGAGAATTTTGGGAACTCGTGAATTTCCTTCTTCAAGACAGGAGAAACTCTCTCTTTTGACTCACTTCCTTGGAGACTCTCTACTGACAAGGTTGAGTCCCTGAGGAGAAATCACATGGGCCCACCCTAATGCAGCCAGAAACCTGGACCTGGAGAAGCCACGTGAAGACCCCCTGCCAGTGCTGAGATCCTAACACTGCCACTGGAGCTACAAGTCCTCCCACCCACTGGCCTGTGATCTTCCTGCATTCGGCATCATTGCATGTGTTTCATGAGTCTGAAGAGGACTTTATAGATTGGTGTTGGACATGTGGGCTAATATTGGACTTATGGGCTTGGACTGGACTGACTTGGGATGCTTTCTTAATGTACAATTACCCTTTCTATAAAACTCTCTTTTATACACATAAGAGTTTCTCTGGATTTGTTTCTCTAGTCTACCCAGACTAACACACATGCTATATTGCAGACTCTTTTCGACAGTTTCTCTTGTTACTTATTTAGGTTCTGTTCTTTGCAACCAAAGATGCTTGAAGAATGGTGCCTTGACTAGGACAAGGCCAATTGTATGTTGTTGTATGTTGGAGATGGCCCACACACTATTATGAGCACAATTGTACACACTTATTCCCAACTTTATGTTTAATAATATCACATCAATAGGTTGGAATCAGCCACGGTGGGAGTATTTATATCACGGAAATCATCAGATACTGAAAACAGAGACATCCTTCTTGCTCTTCTCTTGCCCTAGAAATAATTATTAGTGATTCACTAGCACACCAAGGCATGGATTAGTACACTATGAAGGAGAAACATTGGATTAAGGTCTTTTGCGACAAGGCAGGGGAAAAGACACGGCCCACAAACATAACAACAGAAAATAAAAATCCTTGAAATTCACGATGTCATGGCTGAGAGCAGACTCTCCGCTGACAGTGACCTTTTTGTTGTGAGAACTGCTCCTTCGCACATGGTTGTCATACCCAAACATGAATCATCTCCTCCGTTTTTTGAGACCAGCGATGGCCAGATCATCCAAGGGGAACTAATCAGTTTCTCTCTCCTGGAACTTGAAATTGGGGTTGTGTTGTTTCCTGATCGCAGAGCGAACACAAGCATTTCTCACAAGAACACGCCTCTCCATCCTTCTGAAACTCCAATAGAATGTATCAGAATAAATCCATACATATGAAGCCGTCATAAACAGATGGGATAGTTCAACCAATTCTGAAACATGAAAATAGTCTGGAGATAGACTGGCAGACAAAATGAGCGAGTCAGCAGTAGCCGAAAACCCAGGCAGCCGCTACAACAGAGAAATGGACATGCTAAGTAAAAACTCCAGACTCAATTGGTAGGCGACAATTTCTACCTCCTGAATGATTACACCAATTTTCTCCCCATTTTTCCTTCCTTCTTCTCTCCATCACTCCTAGAAAGGTAGCTTAATTTTTAAGCAAAGCAAAAGGAGAACCAACCTAAATTGAATGAGGGCTGTCAGGGTGGATGCCAGTGGGAATATTTTGTATTTGGAGGCCCCCTCAGCCCTAAATCTGGAACCACCCCAGATCACTGTGGCTTATTCTGAAATGACATGTGCTGTTTGTTAAGACCTCTCCACATGTAAAGCTTTTCAAGTCAGTCATTCTATTTCATAAAGATAAGGAAAAGAAACATGTAAAGGAGAGAAACTCCTTGCTAGCTGGGAGTGGGGGCTGGGGGTCCACTCACTCATTTGTTAATTTATTACAAATGAGCAATCAAAGTTTACCAGTCAAGATAAATTTAGTACCATAAGAACAAGACAAAACACAGCACAACACAACACAATAAAGGGAAAAAATGTATAACTAAAAAAGAAACATAAATATCCAATTAGAATCTAAGTGAGATTTTTTAAAAAGCATTTGAGGTAATTAGTTTTTTGTGCCAACCTGGACAATAAACACATATGGGGTTAATTGAAGGGCAGAGAGATAAATGACTCAGTAAGCCTTGCCTTTCTAGCTCTCTGGGCTGTTGCCTTGTGATGGTCGGACCAGGGTGAAGCTGCCTTAGTCAGTTTCCTGATTTAGCTTGCAAGGCTCACTTCCTACAAGACATCCCTGAGGAGAAGTCACATGGACCTACCCCAAAGCAGCCCTGGGTGCTGGAGCAGCCATGTGGAGACACCTGCCAGCGCTGAGATGCTTACACATTCACTGATTCGGCTTTCCTCCTGCAGTTGGCATCATAGTGTGTGTTTTGTGAGATGGAGGAGGACTTTGTGGATTGGTGTTAGACATAAGGGTTAATGGGTTAATGTTGGACTTGTGGGCTTGATGCACACTTAACATTTATATAAAACTCTCTCTTATACATGAGTTTCTGTGGATTTGTTTCTTTAAAGTACCCAGACTAACACAGCATTGAATCTGGTAAAACAAGAACAGAATGCTTTGAGAAAGGAACAAAGCAAACAGATCAGGCACATTAGAAAACAAGACAGAATTCCGGTATGTTAAACATATGGTTGCCAAAATCATCTTTTTCCACATGAAATCAGAGAAAGTCAACCTTCAGAGAGAAAGTGGGATTGAGTGAAGTTGCACAGTGGAAAAACAGAACAGGAGGGTAACCTGTATCCCCGTCTTTTTCCTGTTCTGATTCAGGGACGCTGGAGAGTTTCCAATGCCCTTGGGTTCTGTGAGATTCTCCACTCTTAACAAATCCCTCTGTTGGTTAAAACTAGGTCAAGTTGGTTTTTGTTAGACAGAAGACAAAACAACCTTAACCAAACCAAAAGGACTGGGGGAACTGGAAGCCAATCAAATCTCCTTCAGATCAACTGTAACTACTTGTATGTACAGAAGAACAGGCCACTCCAGTGAGAATCGTGTGCCCTTGCTCTGTGGTTAGCTTTCCCTGAAGATTGCACTGACATTCAGATGATGAAGTTGGACAGCAGATGCCACACATGCGGTGTTCCCTGCATTTGCATTTATTTTCTTAGCATCTTGAAAGAAAGATGGGGCTTAGCCTGCCAAATCTCTAAGTACCTTATAATAACCGATTCAGACATCATATGGAAGGATGAATATAGCCATTTCACACCTTAATACAGCAGCAAACAAAGCTACCTTTTCATGCATTCCCAGGTAACCTAGGAATCCAAACTGCAACTGTGGATTTATTAGAAAATAGAGGCCCCAAATTAGCAATTTGAATGGGAGACCAGGACCTAAAGCTTTTGGTAGTCTTCCTTCCTCACCAAGATGTTCTCCCCCAAACATACATTTTTCACACTAACCTCTGAAAGGTATTAAAATTGAGGTGCCAAAGAAGACTGGTAAAGAAGAACAGATATAACTCAGGTACAATTCCATTCAAGAAGGTGAAAGGAGCTTTGGTCAGAGAATAACATGAAGAAAAGTTAGCAAGAAAATGGGTGCTCTTATAAAATGAAAGATACAGCTATTAAGAGAAGGGCACTTCCTTTCTGAAAATTAACTTTGCTCTTTGTTTTTTTTTCCCCAAACATAGCAGTGATTTTATTTTCCTTTGTTGATTTTGTCCTTGTTTGTTTGTTTATATTCTGGCCTTGAGACAAGTTGCCTTCTCAACCCAGTTACAGTTCATGAATTTGTTGTTTAACCCAAATCCAATTGAGTGCTGCAGGAAAGAGAAGAGGAAACATCTCACACCCAAGTGACCCACACCATAAACAAAGAGGAGTCTCGCTGTGCCAGCTATTGGCTTTGATTTGGCCCAGTGGGGAACTGATGTCTTGGTGCCAGGGTGAGGGCAGCCGCCTAGACAGATGCTGGGCAACTGAGAAGGGCTATTGATTTCAGATGCTTAAATTCCTCAGGGTAGCTGCCCTCCTCCTCTTTTGGGTCGAGAGAGAGGAGGTGGCTGGGAGCTGGGCTGTCCACTGCTGGTTGCCAACACAGCTCCGAAATGGAAGAATTGTCCCCAGCCTCTGGCTCCAAGCAGAAGGTTTGTGAAGAGTCAGCATTGCCTATTTATGAAGATTTATGGAGAAGCCAACACACATTAGGCATTGAGGCAGAACTCAGGTGAGCTCTCTCTCAAATATGGAGGATTCAGGGAGGCAGTGTGAATGAACAAGAATGATGTCTTTTCCCCTCTGGTGTCGAATGGTCTTCCCACCTTGGGCCTGGCCCAGGAAGATGGCTTTCCGGTGCTATTCATTCTTCTTGAGAGAGCGAGAGACTGGCACTTTTTGTGGTATTTCACAGGGAGGAGGAAAGGCCAAGATAAATGGATAGTTTTGAGGTCATTAGCTTCCTGAGCTCACAGTTTGCTTTCCTCTGCCAGAGGACTGCTTGGAGAGGTTATAAATGTTTTGAGGCTGGACTAGAAGAGCTGGTGGTTGGATCCAGGGCTCAGAGACCTGCTACCAATCGCAAATCTGGACGCAGGAACTGTAGAGTATGTCTGCCTCTGCCTTCACACTCTTGCCCTGAAAGAGCGCAAGCTGCCAAATGTGGAATACTAGAGGACCTCCTGGAATACTAGAGGACCTCAACAGTGAATGGTCTCTAAAGAAGGGTCCCAGGAAATTAGCACATGATCTTTCTAACCTAAGCAAGAGAAGACATCAATTATTTTAAAAAAGAATGAATGTTTACAAAAGGCCACTCAGGTGGTAAGAGAGTGAGCTGGGCTGAAACAAGGGAAGGTAAAAGAAACTAAAAATCCTACTAACACTGAGTTGATTCAGACTCACAGTGACTCTGTATAGAAATTCTGAGACTGTGGGTCTTTATAGAAGCAGGCAACCTCATCTTTCTCCTGAGGAGCTGCTGGTGGGTATGGGAGGATGGAGTAAAAATGGCACTTTAATTCTTATTCCATTGTAATATGAATTTTAGTTTTATTTCTCTTAATAACTTTTTTATTCCCCAACCACAGCACATCCTCACTTCTGGCTTTACATTTAAATTTGCTTTATTTAATTTAAATGGATTAAATGACAGGAAAAACAAACAAAAATAATGAAGTTAAATTTTAAACTATTCAAATGAAGGGGGAGGAAGAGAGAGTGGAGCACATCCTGGCCCACCAAGCCTTGAGGATAACATCCCTGCTCAAAGTAGCCAATGCACAGAAACGATCATATGGCCAGCCCCACTATGAAATATGACATCCCTCACTGACCCATAGCCCTACGGGGGACAATACTGGAGACACAGTGCGGGAATTGCGCCCGATCTGACCATACCACATGGAGGCACAACACTAAGGGTGTGCAACAGAACAGCAAGGGGAGCAGAGCAAGGAAGTCCTGAAGGAATAACAAAAATAGACTCTGGGCAGAGCATGGAACCCTATCAGATTCGACCAGAAAAATGTTCCTAAAGGTCAACAAACAGATTTTGAACTATTTACAGGCTCTTCTTTTTTTTCCCCCCATTGGCTTTTTGTTGTCTTCTTTTCTTTTGTTGGTTTATTTGGCTCTGTCTTGTTTTTTGTGCATATTATTATCTCTGCAAGTCTATCCAGATAAGATAGACAGGATAAACAATCTGGAGGAGAAAACAACAGGACAGTTCAGGAGGGACATGGGGAGAGTGAGGTGGGGGGAAAGAAAGTGTGTGTTAACAAATCCAGCGACAAGGGAACAAGTGATCCAAAATAGATGGTGAGGAGAGTGTAGGAGGCCTTGTAGGGCTTGATCAAGGGCAATGTAACAGAGAGAAATTACTGAAACCCAAATGAAGGCTGAGCATGATAGTGGGACAAGATGAAAGTAAAAGGAAATAGAGGAAAGAACTAGGAGGCAAAGGCATTTATAGAGGTCTAAATACAGACATGTACATATGCAAAAATATTTATATATGATGATGGGGAAATAGATCTATGTGCATATATTTATAGGTTTAATATTAAGGTAGCAGATGGACATTGGGCCTCTACTCAAGTACTCCCTCAATGCAAGAACACTTTGTTCTATTAACTTGTCATTCCATGATGCTCACCTTCCGACAAGATTACTGAAGACAAAGCGAGTGCATAAGAAAATGTAGTGAAGAAAGCTTATGGTGCCCGGCTATCAAAAGATATAGCATCTGGGATCTTAACGGCTTGAAGATAAACAAGTGGCCATCTAGCTCAGAAGCAATAAAGCCCACATGGAAGAAGCACACCAGCCTATGTGATCACGAAGTGTCAATGGGATCAGGTATCATGCATCAAAGAACAAAAAATTACCGTATATACTCATGTATAAACTGAGTTTTTCAGCAAAAAAAATGTGCTGAAAACTGGGTTCGGCTTATACACTGGTCAGTAGTACTCCAGTGAGGTATAATATCTCGCTGCCCCACCCCTCACAGGTAATGGGACAAATGCCCGTTATCTCACGGGTGATTGCCATTTCTGCGCTGTTCATTCAAAGCCCCGATGACACTGCAAGGCTTTGAATGTTTGTTTACTCACATCTAACCAATCAGAGCCGTCCTATGATGTGGATGGCTCCAATTCGCAGAAGCACCCATAGAGATTCACTTACGGCGGCAGCTGAACTGGTAAGGATGTGTCTGTGGCTGCGCTCCATCTCTCCCCTCTGGGCTGTGTTAATTCACATCCTGCATCCCCGCACTGCACGGCCTCCCCGCCACCCCCCCCTTGGCTAACACGTTGTGGGGGGTGGGGGCCTTACCATGAAATTTCTTTTTCAAAGTCTTGGTTTTTTATCCTATTAGAAATGGATACTCTTGAACCAAAACAAAAATGCTGGTCATATGAGGCTGGTTTCAAAATGAAGGTTGTGTGAAGAGCAGAAGAGAGCAATAACAGTATTGCAAGTAGGGAATTCTGTGTTGATGAAAAGCAAGTGAGGGAGTGGCGGAAAATGAAGGCTGACTTGGAACAGATTCCAAAAGCTAAAACTCGTCATGGTTTAATGTCTTTTTATGGGGCTCTAGAGAGTGAATTGCATAAATGGGTTATGGAGTGTCGTCAAAATGGTTACTGCATAAGAGGCATGGGAATCCGCATACGTGCTCTACAAATTGCTAAGGATGACAAATATAAAGCACCAGGCATTGAAAAATTTGCTGAGTCAGCAGTGTGGTGTACTCGCTTCATGAATAGGTTTGACCTACTATGTTTGAGACAAAGAACAAAGATTTCCCAGAAATTGCCACAAGACCTTAAAGAAAAAATTATGTCATTCCAATCATTTAATATAAAACAAAGAAGGATTTATAATTGTGACCTGGCAGATATTGGGAATATGGATGAAACTGCCATGACTTTTTATCTTCCAAGCAACCGAACTGTGGCAGGTTTAGGAGAATAAAAACATTTTTCTCAAATCCACAGGAAATGAAAAAAAAAAAAACCCACCACTTTACAGTTGTTCTATCATGTTTGGCTAATGAAACTAAGCTGCATCCTGTCTTATATTTAAAAGAAATACCTTGCCTAAAAAGATCAATTTCCCACCAAGAATTACTGTGCGTGCACATGTTAAAGGCTGGATGGATAAAGACGGAACAAAAAAAATGGCTGGAAGAAATTTGGAACCGACGACCAGGAGCAGCCTTAAAGAAAAAGCCATCGTTACTTGTTTGGGATATGTTCAGAGCCCACCTATCGGGTGACATAAAAAAAATTGGCAAAATCTAGTAAAGTTACTTTAGCCATTATTCCAGGTGGGCTTCCATCTGTACTGAAGCACCTGGATGTATCTTTAAATAAGCCTTAAAGACTGTGTGCGAAGGATGTGGCATGAATGGATGCCATCTGGTCAAGCCCAACTAACAAAAGGAGGAAATCTCATGAAGCCTGACATAGAGTTAATAGCAAAGTGGGTTCGAGATGCATGGAAGACATTCCAGAAGACATGGTACGAAATGCCTTTCAGAAATGTAGTATTAGTAATGCTATGAATGGCAGTGCAGACTGCGCTTTGTATGAAAATGACAGCAGTGATGGTGATGACGGCGATCTCAGTGAGGACAGTGTCTATGATGACCTCACACCAGCTGAAGCTCTGCATTGGGATACGGATGATGATGAGGAATCCAGTTTTGAAGGATTTCAACTCTTTACATTTTAGCTTGGTTGCTGATTGAGCTCAGGGAAGAGTAATATTAAGGTATCATTGTTGATACCTTATTGTTTTTGTTGAACCTATTTTCCACTTACTGTGCTGGTTTACTAATGTTAAATGACTTCTTATCCTTTTATTTGTGTTTTTTATTTAAAATAAATATTTAAATACATTACCCCACTGATGTCTCAATTTTTAGTAATTTTATATTCATTTGTTTTGATTATTGAAACTCACCAATAGCTTCTGCATTTCCCACCCTAGGCTTATACTCAAGTCAATCAGTTTTTCTGGTTTCCCAGGTACCTCGGCTTATACTCAGCTCAGCTTGTATTTGAGCATATATGGTATATCATTGTGAATGAGGGGGAGTGTGGAGTGGAGACACAGAGCCCATATGTAGGCAACTAGACATCCCCTACAGAAGGGTCACAGAGAGGAGACAAGCCAGTCAGGGTGCAGCATAGTAATGATGAAACATACAACTTTCCTCTAGTTCTTTAAAACATCCTCCCTGCCCCCCTCCCCGTCATGATCCCAATTCTACCTTACAAATCTGCCTGGATTAGATGATGTACACTGGTACAGATAGGAAATGAAAACACAGGGAATCCAGGACAGATAAGCCCATCAAGACCAACAATGAGAGTAGCAAGACCAGGAGGGTAAGGGGAAGATGAGGGGAGAAACCAATCATGAGGATCTACATATAACCTCCTCCCAGGTGGACAGACAACAGAAAAAGTCGGTGAAGGGAGACATCAGACAGTGTAAGACATGACAAAATAATAAAAATTTATAAATTATCAAGGGTTCACGAGGAAGGGAGGCAGGAAGGAGGGGAAAATGAGCTGATACCAAGGGCTCAAGTAGAGAGCAAGTGTTTTGAAGTGATGATGGCAACAAATGTATAAATGTGCTTGACACAGTGGATGGCTGGATGGATAGATTGTGATAAGAGTTGTACAAGCTCCCAATAAAATGATCTATGAAAGAAAAAATGGAGCATAATTAAAGCATAGTGAATAATCACAAACACAATATGTAAAAACAATTTTAAGCTATTTATGCAATTCTAAGTTGCTTGCTGAACCTTGCCCTTGCACATATACAGGTTTTAAAATCAGCATGCGTGTACCTGGCTGAGTTCTGTTTAGTCCGCATAACATAATTTTACATATACATTTTCATATATTAGTATAGACCACGTTCTTATTCCTTTAACTGGCTAAAAAGTAAGCTACTATAGTGATGTATTAAGGGCTTGTCCATTTCTTAATGTCTGTATATTTGAGCTAATATGTATATGAGGGGGCTTCACAAATTTGTGTAAAAAATCTCATTATCTTTGTATTCCATTGTTCCACAAGCTTTTTGAAACCACTGTGTGTGTGTGTATGTGACATGACTATCATTTAAAGAAACTGCAGAGTGACAGTTCAAGGTGCCCTCTTACCTTCCTCTGTGAAGAATCCCGTCAGAGAGATCCACAATGTTCCATTCCCTGAGCTGGCCTCAAGGAGGTTTCAAGAAACAGGTATTGTACAAATGAGTGAATAATGCACTGCTTAATGTCCTTATGTCAGCGAGGAAGAATTCATTGGCTTGCTCAAAGTTATACAGTTACTGAATTTGGACAAGGGAAAGCATGCTGACTCCTGGTTAGGTTCTTTCCTTTTTGCTTAACTTATGAGCAAATATTCGAAAGGTTACATTTTTATTCATATTTTCTTAGCAACAATTTTGTTGAAAGCAACTGAAACTTTGTAAGGAAAAAAATTATTTACTACCAGGTTGGCTTAACATTAGACTGGACCAGAGCCAAATTCTGGAGTCGCTCTCAAATGAAAAAAAATTTTTAATCATTTTATTGGGGGCTCGTACAACTCTTTTTTTTATTTTAACAATTTATTGGGGCTCATACAATTCTTTTCACAGTTCATACATATACATACATCAATTGTATAAAGCACATCTGTACAGTCTTTGCCCTAATCATTTTTTTCTCTTTTCTTCTTTTACATTTTATTAGGGACTCATACAACTCTTACCACAATCCATACATATACATACATCAATTGTATAAAGCACATCCATACATTCCCTGCCCCAATCATTCTCAAGGCATTTGCTCTCCACTTAAGCCCCTTGCATCAGGTCCTCTTTTTTTTCCCCCTCCCTTCCCTTTTCCCCCCTCCCTCATGTGCCCTTGATAATTTATACATCGTTATTTTGTCATATCTTGCCCTATCCAGAGTCTCCCTTCCCCCCTTCTCTGCTGTCCCTCTCCCAGGGAAGAGGTCACATGTGGATCCTTGTAATCAGTTCCCCCTTTCCAACTCACTCACCCTCCACTCTCCCAGCATCGTTCCTCACACCCTTGGTCCTGAAGGTATCATCCACCCTGGATTCCCTGTACCTCCAACCCTCATATGCACCAGTGTACAGCCTCTGTCCTATCCAGCCCTGCAAGGTAGAATTCGGATCATGGTAGTTGGGGGGAGGAAGCATCCAGGATCTGGGGGAAATCTGTGTTCTTCATCGATACTACCTCACACCCTAATTAACCCATCTCCTCTCCTAAACCCCTCTATGAGGGGATCTCCATTGGTCGACACTTGGGCCTTGGGTCTCCACTCTGCACTTCCCCCTTCATTTAATATGATATATATATACATATATATATACATACATATATACATATACACATATATACACATACATACACACACTTATATCTTTTTTTTTTTTGCATGATGCCTTATACCTGGTCCCTTGGCACCTATTGATCGCACTGGCCGGTGTGCTTCTTCCATGTGGGCTTATTTGCTTCTGAGCTAGATGGCCGCTTGTTCACCTTCAAGCCTTTAAGACCCCAGACACTATCTCTTTTGATAGCCGGGCACCATCAGCTTTCTTCACCACATTTGCTTATGCACCCATTTGTCTTCAGCGATCCTATCATGGAGGTGTGCAGTCAATGATATGATTTTTCCATACATACATCGATTGTGTCAAGCACATTTGTGCATTTGTTGCCATCATCATTCTCAAAACATTTGTTTTCTACTTGAGCCCTTGGTATCAGCTCCTCTTTTTTCCCCTCCCTGCCCACTCCCCACTCCCTCATGAACCCTTGATAATTTATAAATTATTATTTGTCATGTCTTATATTGTCCAATGTCTCCCTTCACCCAGTGTTCTTTTGTCTGTCTCCCAGGGAGGGGGTTATATATAGATCCTTGTAATGGGTTCCCCTTTCTATTCCACACTCTCTCTACCTTCTCACTATTGCCGCTCTCACCACTGGTCCTGAAGGGGTCATCGGTCCTGGATTCCCTGTGTTTCCAGTTCCTATCTGTACTAGTGTATATCCTCTGGTCTAGCCGTATTTGTAAGGTAGAATTGGGATCATGATAGTGGTGGTGAGGGTCGGGGGAGGAAGCATTTAGGAACTAGAGGAAAATTATATGTTTCAGCATTGCTATACTGACTGGCTCATCTCCTGGGGATGTCCTGTTGCCTACAGATGGGCTTTGCGTCTCCACTCTGCACTCACCCTCATTCACAATGATAGTATCTTTTGTTCTTTGATGCCTGATACCTGATCCCTTTGGCACCTCGTGATCCCACAGACTGATGTGCTTCTTCCATGTGTGCTTTGTTGCTTCTGAGCTAGATGGCCGCTTGTTTGCCTTCAATCTTTTAAGACCCCAGATGATGCACCTTTTGATAGCTGGGCACCATCAGCTTTCTTCACCACATTTGCTTATGCACCCGCTTTGTCTTCAGTGATCATGTGGGGAAGGTGAGCTCAAATGAAAAAAAATTTAAAGAGACCAAATAATCTGTATTAGACAGGAGTACCTGTTCACAGAAATCAAATCAACTATGTCTATATAAAGAGATGATGGAAGAGCTCAATATTATTGATCACAACAAGGTCAGAGCCTGTGCGAGCTAAAATATGACATTGAGTATATGCCACTTGAATTTAGGGACCATCTCAAGAATAGATTATGCCTTAACGAGTGAAGCCCAGAAGTTCTGGGATAACACCCAGGACATCATTCATGAAAAAACCAAAGGGTGAGTAAAAGGTTGTAAAAAAAAGAAAAGACCAAAATCGATGTCTGAAGACTCTGAAACTTGCTCTTAAAGGTAAGAAAACTAAAGCAAAAGGAAGAAGCAGTGAGATCAAAGAGCGAAACAGAAATTTCAAAGGGCTCCTTGAAGGGGGAAAAAGTGTCATAGTGACAAGTGCACTTGGAATTAGAAACACAAAAGGCAAGAACGTGCTCAGCATTTCTTAAGCTGAAAGAACTGGGGGCGAAATCAAGCCTTGAGATGAAACACTAAAGTATTCTATGGGCGAAATAGGAAATCGAATGGCATAGTTCCTTGGTCTTTGGGCTACTAACCTTGAGTCCAGCAGTTCTCCCACCACATGCTCTATGAGAGGAAGATGGTGCTGTCATCGTACATAACAATAGACTCAGAAAACTCACAAGGAGAGTTATACTCTGTCTTATAAGGTTGTGATGCATTGGAATAGACTCAATAACTGTGTTTTGGGAATGGACAGAATATTGAATGACATGTGAAGCATCAAAAGAAGGTGGAAGGAATGCACAGAGTCACTGTACTAAAATAAATGGCTGGTATTCAACCACTTCAGGAGGCAGCATATGATAAAAATCAATGGTTTCAAAGGAAGAAGTTTAAGCTGCATTGAAAACATTAGCCAAATATAAGGCTCCAGGGATGATGGGATACCCACTGAAATGTTTCAACAGACTGATTCAGTGCTGGAGCAGCCACCCATCTATGTCAAGGAATTAGGAAGACAGCTACCTGGCCAACTAATGGAAAGATATGCCCATCTGTGCCCATTTCAGAGGGAGGTGACCTAACCGGATACAGAAATGATCTAACAATATCAATAATATCACAAGCAAGTTAATTTTTGCTAAAGAGAATTTTTTAAATGGTTGCAGAAGTTCATTGACAAGGGAACGACCAAAAATTCAAGCTAAATTCAGAAGATTCTGTGGAACCAGGAGTATTATTGCTGATATCAGATGGGTCTTGAATGAATGCAGATAATATCAGAAAGATGTTTATCTGTGTTTCACCAATTATGCAAAGACATTTGACTGTAAGTCATAGCAGATTATGGTATGCAGAGGACACAACCTTGCTTGTGGAAAGTGAAGAGGACTTGAAGTACATACTGATGAAGATCAAAGATTACAGCCTTTAATATGGATTGCACGTCAATGTTAAGAAAGCAACAATACTCACAACTGGATCAATAAGTAACATTGTTATAAATGGCACCAACATTGAAGTGGTCAAGAATTTCCTTTTATTTGGATCCACGATCGACAACCATGGAAGCAGCAGTCAGGAAATCCAATGACATGTACTGACATATCTACTGCAAAAGACCTCTTTAAGGAGTTGAAGAGCCAAGTTGTCCCTTCGAGGGCTAGATTGTTCCTCAGCCGCGTGCCATTTTAATCTCCTCGGATACACATGAGAGCTAGACAAAGGACCGGGAAAGCCAAGGAGGGGTCGATTCCTTTGAATTAAGGTGCTGGCCAAGAATATTAAACGTACCATAGTCTGACAGATGTACTCACACATCTGTTTGGGAGGGAGTTCACTTCTGCATACTTACAGGGTGACAGAAGAGAGTTTGGGGAGACCTCTGCTCACATACTTTGAAGAAGTTAGCAGTAGGAACCAGTCCCTGGAGAGGAACCTCACGCTTGGGAAGCAGATCAGATAAAAAGAATCAGACACCCAGTGGGGCAGTTTGACACAGTGGCTGCAACAATTGACTCAACAGTGGGAATGATTGTGAGGAAGGCAGAGGACCAGGTAGCATCTTGCTCTGCACACCTGTGGTGTGGGGAGTGGTTTGCTTGCTTATGTAAAGGTCAGTAGTAACTGGAACCAGCTCAATGGCACCTGACAACCACGCACCACCACTCAGTGTTTACATAACTTTATACTCTTTATAGAGCATCTATTTGCTCTACCGCCTTCAGTTCTCATAAAAACTGTGCAGATGCGGGTCTTGTTGCATTGACAGATGAGGAAAATGGGGTGCAGAGTGTCTGAAATTTCTCCACAATCACACAGCTGGTGAGGGACAGAGTCGAGATCAGAATACTGAGCATCTCCCATAAGCAGTCCACACCAGGATGAGTACCTGAAGGCTGTGATGGCCTGGAGATAATAACAGCTCATACCACGTAAAGGTTAGTGTGCTCTGTGCAAACTCATCCGATCTACCAACCTTTTCAGCTGAGAACACTGAGGAGCAGGGAATTTAAGAACTGGTTCGAGATCACACAGCTGGTAAGGTACAGACAGGACGTGAATCCAGATGGTCTACAGATTGTAACTTTAGATTGAAACTACTACCCACGTATCTCTAAGAAGACGTGAAGATGGCTGTGACTATGACTCCCCTGTGGTGTGTGGAGAGATGTGCTTGTTTATTTAAGGAAGGTGGGGCAATGAGCTACTACTGACCTCTAACTGCCAGTGAGCCCTTCACCAACAGAGGCACAGCATGCCAATGCAGGAACTGGTCTCATATATCAATCCTTTGTGATCATAAACCTAGAATTCTCTAGAATCTCCAAAATGGAGTAGTGAAGCAATTTTCAATGCTGAACTCAATCTCGGGGGGACACTGAAGGTTTCAAAAAGGGCAAGGTACAGCCTGAGCCGGCACCCTAGAAATACACGCTGTGGCACGGCTTCTGGAATTTTCTCAGGCTTCTCTGATACTGGTGGGGCCGTGAGGTCCTGAGAGAGAAGAGGTAGACCTATACATGATAGAAGCAGAAACATAAAACTTAATAATTTCAATTCATAAATAGCCAATTAGTAGCCCTAACACAATTGGGGGCTTCCTTAGTGTAAAGGAAAGAAACTGCTTTTGCATCTCGCTCTGCAACTGCGTGCTGTGAAGGCTAGGAGCTGCCCTCCCCACCCCCGCCCCCCTGCTCCCAGTGTTAGTAGGAGAACAGAGAGTCTCTGGATGAACCGGCTTGGCCTTTGTGGTATGAGGTAAGTTGGCTTGGCTCTTGGTCTGGGCTGCTGAGGCGACACGCCTGGCTGCTCCTACCACGGCGTGGGTTCTGACACAGAGTCCAGGAGGCCTGGAGACAGGAGATTGGGAGTTGGCGCTGAAAGCACTGGACTTGGACATTCAGGCTGTTTACAGTTGGACCACACTGGGTTGTTACTAGTCCTGGGTTTTGCTAGATGTCATTTATCCCTTTCAGAATCCTCTCTGTTCTGGGTCCCCTTATCTATCCTTCTGTTTTCAATCTTGTCTCACTTAATGAGTCAAGTAAGCCAGGTAGCTGTTGCCCCAATCTAGTGCATTAGCTCGTTTGTTCATTTATTTACTACTCCAGCATGATTAATCTTTCCATCATTTCCTGGTCCCACACTAGGTGACAAACCCCATCAATGTGAGTAGGACACAGTACATCCGCTTGAGCAATTTTCAAACTATTAATTCTGGAGGTCTACAGCAAAAATAAAAAATATCACATATGAAAAGAAGCAAAAGTTTGTTAAAAGGACAGGGGAGAATGAAAAGGCCAAAGTGATTATGTGAAGAAACTCTAGAACTTTCTCTTGAACAGAGAGCAGCTTAAGAAAGACATAATGAAATGAGTGCTGAGCAGAGCATCTTAAAGGGCAGCTGGAGAAAGGCAAAGTAAAGTATTGAAATTAAAAGACCTGGTCTTTGGAGTTAGAAAGCCACAAAAGAAAAAAGGAAGAAAGAAAGAAAGTAAGAACATGCTCAGAAAAGTCTAGTATATCACAAACTGGAAGAATTGGGGGGAGAAAAAGCAAGCCTTGGATTACAAGATTGAAGGATTCCATGGTCAAGATATTGAATGGTTCAGGAAGCATCAAAGAAGATGAACAGAATACTGTACCAAAAAGGCTCGGTCAAGGTCCAGCCATTTCAGGAGGCAGCCGAGGATCAAGAACCAAGTGTACTGAAGGAAGAAGTTCGAGCTGTACTCAAGACATTAGCAAAAAACAAGGCTCCAGGAATTGACAGAATAGCAATTGAAATATGTCAACAAATGGGTGAAGCACTAGCTCATCTAGGCCAAGAAATTTAGAAGGCTAATTGGTCAATTGACTGGAAGAGATCCCTATTTGTGCCCATTCTAAAGAAAGGTGGCCTACCCGAATTCGGAACGTATCAACCAGTACCGTTAGTATCACATGCAAGTAAAACGTTGCCGTTCATTCAACAATTGCAGCAGCACATCAATGGGGAGCTGCCACACATTCAAGTCCGATTCCCAAGAGAATGTGGCACAAGGGATAACATCATTGTTGACATCAGATAGATCTTGGCTCAAAGCAGAGACTAACAGGAAAGACATTTATTTGTGTTTTATTGTTTTAAACTGTGTGGATCGGGTGGGTAACATTGTGAAGAATGAGAACTTTATAACATTTCACTGTGCTCACACATAACTGTTCATGTCTCAAGAGGCAGTCAGTCAGTCAGTCTAGCAGAAAAGGAGGACGCTGCATGGTTTAAGATCAGCAAAGGTCTGTGGCATGGTTCTTTCCTTTCACCATACTTATTCAATATGTATGAGCAAATACGCCAAGAAGCTGGACTATATTAAGACTATGTCATTGGAAATAAAGCGACATAGGCAAATGATACAATTTTGTTTAGTGAAAGCAAGGAGGACTTGAGGCACTTGATTAAAATCAAAGATTGCGGCCTT
The DNA here is from genome assembly GCF_050624435.1 of Tenrec ecaudatus. Taxonomy (NCBI): domain Eukaryota; kingdom Metazoa; phylum Chordata; class Mammalia; order Afrosoricida; family Tenrecidae; genus Tenrec; species Tenrec ecaudatus. The sequence goes on along the minus strand of NC_134530.1, from coordinate 251,980,958 downwards.
CAATATGGATTGCAACTCAATGTAAAGAAAACAAAATTCCTACAGGCAACATCATGATCAATGGAAAAAATATTGAAGTTGTCAAGGATTTATTTTGCTGGAATCCACAATCGGTGCTCATGGAAGCATTAAATAAATGGAATTATGGGTTGCATTTGGTCAAATCTGTTGCCTAAGGTCTCTTAAAGTGTTGAAGAGAAAAGATGCCGCTTTGAGGACTAGGCACACCTGCCCCATGTCATTGCTTCATATGCAACGGACAATGAGTATGAAAGACTGAAGAAGAATCGACACCTTTGAATTATGAGGTTGCAAAATATACAGAATGTGTCCTTGTCTGCTAAGAACACACAAATCTATTTTGGGAGAAGCACGCCCAGTAGGCATGTTGGAATTGAGGCGGTGCAGATTCTGTCTCGTGTACAGTAGACATGCTCTCAAGAGAGATCAGTCCCTAGAAAAGGCCATCATGCCTTGTAAAGTTGAAGGTCAGTGAAAAAGGAGACTCTCAATGAAATGAACTGAAAGCGGCTGTAACAATGGCCTCAAACAGCAATAATTGTGAGGCTGGTGCAGGAATAGCTAGTGTCTTGCTCTGCTGTACACAGGGCCGCAATGAGTCAGAACCAATTCAACTACATCTAACAATTCAAAAATCATTTCCAGGCAAGGACATAATTAAGCAAGGATCTGTGAACCATTGTAACCTGTAGCCAGAAGGGCTTTTTATAGCCACGGTCTCGAACTTTGGAGTCCCTGGGTGGTGCTAACTGAGAAGTGAGAGGTTAAAGTCCACCTAGAGGTGCTTCAGAAGAAAGTCCCTATGGAGCACAATTTGAATTTGGCACACACAAGGTCACTATGAATTGGAGTCAACCTCGTGGTAATTGGTTTGATTTGGTCTCTCACCTTGGAATGAGTTCTCTGTGGAACCCAGAGAGGTTTCATGATTGATGCAGGGTCTCTCAGCTAGTAAGACACCTAACAAGTATTTGAACACACATAAGGCAGATTTTCCAAAATTTGCTAGCTATTCCTTGATGAACATGTAAATTGGCTGCCAACACTTAGGAAAAAAGGATCAACAACTGTACCAAGAGTGATGTACTGATAGTTGGCAGACAAACAAGATCTTGTGACATCGATGGCCTGTAGGTCGTATTAAGGAACATTTTATTCTGGCAATCCTAACATGGCCATTCTGTTATGTTCGGCCTATGCTCGTGTATATTAGGGTGTATCTCAGAGATGCACCGCCATTGGGGGTCGCCCTCTTGAAGCTGAGTTATTTGTTTCTCTGTTTTTAGGTAAATGAAACCCAGGGTTGTTGAACCTATAGGGAAAAGAAAACATAAGGGTTTGGGGGGAGGATCAATATAGAGGGGTGAGGGAGATAAGAAAGATGACATCAAGAAGCCCAGGAAGGAAAAGTATGTTTGGAGATGGATTACGGAAGCATTATACAAATAGGTTTGACATGATTGAACTAAGGAATGATATGACATGTATTAATTCCCAAGTACAAACAAATTTTTTTTTTTTAAAAGCACAGACCCAGGAATGTGTTCTGGGCTCACACTGAATCCTTGCTCCAACTTAAGAACAATTCGTTCTGACATCATGGCCCGGCTTCATACTCACCTTCATGAAATGATCCCAGAAGATAAGGGTGCCAAAGCAAAGTGTGGTGAAGAAAGCAGATGATGCCTGGCTATCAATTTTAATAGTGTCTCAGGTCTTAAAGGCTTGTATTAAAACAAGCAGCCTTCTAAACTAGGAGCCAACTAAGTCGACACAGAAGAAGCACATCAGCTTGTGTGATCCAAAGATGTCAATTACAAAATTCAAATATGGTGACAAGAAAAGTATCAGATCTAAAATTATGAACACACAATTTGTAGAAGGCTATGGAGGACAGTGAGAGCCCCAAACTCCCCTGCAGAGTATCGAGACAGATGGAACTGCTGGCAGATGCCCTCTAGTCAAAGGCAAGAGTCCTGAACAGCCTATCAGACAGAGACCATTGTAATCTTGATTATACTTCATCAAACTCCATTTGACCTCACCATAAACGTGACCTGAATTTGTTCCGGGTTCAAGCATCTCTTAGACATTCCAGGACAAAAACTCATGACCAACCTTCCCTGATTTCTTGAATGTTGATGGTTTTTTTTTTCTCACACACACATTATTTGTACTTTTGTCTTTATGTTATTATGATCTTATCCATACCACCTTAGTATAATTTGGTTTTCATTGCCTTCTATTGGCTTTCCCAGATGTGAAGCACAGGCGTGGATGTATAATGATACTAACTGATACAAGGTGTTTTAGGGAATGCAGGGGCGGGTGGCTGATGGGGAGAGAAAGGGATTTGGGGAGCAAATAATGAAGGCAGGAGGAGGGAGGAGGCACTCAAGCTGACTTGATTGCACAACTTACGTTAAAGGCAATTTAACCATTGGGGGGGGGGCATGACCAGAGTGATCTAAAGTAGATGTGTTGCCGATCGTACAGTTCCCTCGATATGATTGAATGATTGGAAATATTCAAATTGTTGGATATATAAATTTTGTGGCAATAAAAATGTTGGAAAAAAATAATTTCCATTAAAGAACTAACCAGGTTAACTGAGATTCTTTTTCACATAGTTACGTCACTATTAAAAAGAGTTGTATATACCTCTTCACAATCAGTTCTAGTGCACCCTCCCATCTCCCTTACCATTATTTGCTCCCCAATTCCCCTCAACTCCTTGCCAATGCCTGATAAAATATTACATAATTTATTGTCTCTATGTTTCCAGTCCTCTGTGTTTCTTCAACTGGGAAACATAACAGAAACATTAAAAAACAAAACAGAAAATAATAATAATAAAATAAAGAGAAAGAAAAGACTAAAGCAATATTGAAATAAGCTGTGTTGCAGGGGGTGGTGGGGGGGGGAGAGGGTGGCATTTCTGTCATGGCGCAAGCAGGAAATATTTAAACTTAAGCAAATTTGGGTGGGTCAAGAGGGGGGTGGTCAACTGACCAGGTATCATATTATACCATTGTTCCATCCATCATATTCAAGTTTACAATAATCTTTTCCTGATAGCAATGCTGCTTTACCTTTTCCTTCATCATATTTAACTGAGATTCTTAATGAAAAGCTGATTTTGAGCTTTGATTGGGTTTCTGGTTTTTTGTTGTTGTTGTTCACTTATTTAAGGAAATCTTATGTGGAGAATCAGGGTTATGCTCTGCATTTTGAAATTGAAGATACAAGCCTGTCCTGCCACTTGCTGAATGACTGCAGCCTGGGTGAGTCTATTAGATTTGCTTTATCAGTCACAGAGTGAAGAACTGACTCATGCATAATAATGGGAACACAGAGAGGGCTAGCCAGGAGAGGTAGGAGGGCCCTATGGGGGGCCGGGGGCTATGAATGAAGAAGAGAGATACACTCAACACAGAGGGGGTCATCCAGAAGGTGGAGAGCAGGGTGCAGAACCCGTTGATGTTTCCCCATTTTCTTAGAGCTGCTCCTGGAGGGGACAGTGCCCCAGTGACATAGTGGGTTACCATTTGGACTGCTAACCTTGCGGTCAGCAATTTAATTCAAAACCACCAGCCACTTTGTGGGAGAAAGACGAAACTTTTTATTCCTATAAAGAGTTACAGTCTTAGGCCTCCACAGGGGTTCTACCCTATTCTATAGGGTCACTATGATTTGGAATCTACTTGATGGCAGGGCGTTTGGTTCTGCAGTTTGGATCTTGGAGGGGAGGAGTTGTAAGATATGCCCTACTCACGCATCTCAGAGATTTAGTTCCGGAGATTATTTGGGCCACCTGTGTTGTTTTTCAAATGAAGGAAACAGAAGGTAAAGTGATTTGTTCAAGGAGGAACTGGAGATACAGCTGGACCTTGGTTGTTGGTCTTGACACTGCTCATCACGTGCTGTTTCTATCACACCATACTCTAATCCAGGAGCAGCAATTTTTTTCTGTAATGGACTGAATAGTAAATATTTTAGGTTTTGCAGACCATGTAGCCTCTGTGAGAATTACTCAACTTTGCCATTGTGGCCCCCAAATACTCATTGCATGACACCCAAAAATAGATGCCTGTCTCTGTTCCAGTAAAACTTTATTTTAAAAACATATAGGATGATAAGTTATGCCCATGCCTACAGTTCTCTGACTTGTGCTCACGACGGTATTCTTTTTTAAACATTCCCTCCAAGGTAAGAGATAGTCTCCATAGAGATAGTAATGGTGGTTTAGAAAACAGAATGCCATTTTCCACATTCAGGCCACTGAGAGCAGCCAAGGTTCAATGTTGTATCCTCGGGGAAATGAAAAGAAGTCATTCTGCGTCAATGAAGCCTAATATAATAAACTTTGATAACAGCAATATTTTTCCCATTTATGATGATGTTGCTCACTGGAAACCATCAGCCTCCAAAGTTGTGAGAGTGAACAAACAGAGCTTAGGGCAAGAAATAGAGGAGGTCGAGCTTAATAACTAATGCTTTCCAACTCAAAGGGGATCACTAAGGAAGGCTAAGGTGATATATGAAAATGTCCACATTACCTCTCTTCAAACTCTTCTTCATTTTAGAAAGGATTTAGCTTGATTAAAGAATTAAGTCAAGTGGATAATTGCCCTCCAGAATCACCTTCTGTTCCCTCAAGAGTAAATGGGTTACTCAAAAGTTGACTATGTCTGATTAGGTTACCCTCAACCCAAATATAGGGGAAAGATGAGCACTCAGTGGACAGAGAGGCAAGGAGAAATTATGTAAACCCAATTAATACAAGGAAATGACCACCTATTTGGGAGACCCGAAATGACAGGTTCATATGAATTTTCAAATTTGGAATTTCAGCATCCTTTCTTGGATAAATCTACAAAGCAGTGATTTTTCTTTAATGGCATTGTTTTTCTTTAGAATTAATATCTTTCTAGGATATGATCATCTCTCTAGTTCATGAGGTACAGCCTTCAAAACATTTAAGATTTGTGACGTCATGCTCCAAGGGGCTCCTGAATCATCCTTAACACAGCAACGGGGAGCCAAGTAACGGCGGCAATTGTGGCGCTGGGTATTTTTTAATTGATTAGAAGTTACCTAGGACGCACCATTGGGAGACAAGAACAGCCTTATCGATGGGCAAAACAATTGTGTGTGACTATTTCAAGAATTTAAGAGAACAGGAAATCACACAAGCAATTACCTAGTTATCAAAACCAAAAAAAAAAAAAACCACCCTCCCCCTCATTGCCATCAAGTTGATTGCAAGTCATGGCAACCCTCCAGGAGAGTGCAGAGCTCCCCAGTGGATTCCCAAGACTGTAACTCTTTACAGGAGTAGAAAGCCTTGCCTTTCTTCCTCAGAGGCTGGTGGTTTCAAACAGCTGGACTTCCGGTTAGCAACACAATGTGTGATACCAACCTTGTCTTCTCTATGGGGTCTCTGGCTGGAGCAAGTAGTTGCTAACTGAAAAGTTGGAGGTATGAGCGCCATAGAGGCTATTCTGAAACAGGCTTGGGGGTTTGCTTCGGAAAACTCAGCCATCGAAAACTCTGGAAGACACACAGTTCTACTCTGACACATGTGGGGTTGCCACGAGCTGGAGCCGACTCATCGGCACCTGGTTTCACCTACTCACGATCAGAATGTTTTTGACTGCTCTGAAAAGCAACTTAAAAGAGCTGACCAGATCCATTCGTTTATCTTAGTTTGATTTTGGATCCTGCGAAGGGAATTTTGACTGCTGGGAGCTGATTCCTTTTTACCCAAGTAAGAATATGGAAACAGTTCTGCCTTCCCCTTCACATTTGATTGATACTTTTCACTTTGAAAGCTAATTATATCTGCCGTGGAGGAAAAATGGAATCCAGAAATATGGGTGTTCTTTTCATGAATTTTCATTCTGAAAATGTAGGTCATCTGTTCTGTTCGCTCATGACTCAGTTTACTTATTTACCAGCTACAGTGATATTCTTTGCAGAGAGTGAATTATGGAATTGGCTTATTGTAATCCAGGCTCTCTTCAATTCCAGCTCTGAATGGACCCTCAAGGTCAACCTGCCCAATGCTTGATTCACGGCAGGAATCTTCTCCATTGGGTCCCTGGCAGGTGGTTATTTAGCCCTTGTGTATACTGTTCTAGAGACCAAACCTGCACTGAGTCATAGCAACTGTGGTGCTTACATAATCTGGTGTCAATTTGAGAGGATTACGATTGAAGGGGTGGAGTCTGGCCTGTCAGTCAAGATATAACCAAGGAGGCCTCTGTGTGGGCATGGCCTTCTCCTGAGAATTCTGGGAATTTCTGGGTTTCTTCCTTGGAGGCGGAGGAGACTCTCTCGGCTCACTCCGTTGGAGATTCTCTACTGACATGATGCTATGCCCTGGGAGCTGTAGAAGCCACATGAACCTACCCTGATGCAACCAGACCTCTGGAGCTGGAGAAGCCACGTAGAGACCCCTGCCAGCGCTGAGATGCTTATACCACCACTAGATCCATAAGACTTTCCACCCACTGGCCTGTGATCTTCCTGCATTCGGTGTCATTACATGTGTTTTATGAGTCTGAAGAGGACTTTATAGCTTGGTATCAGACATATGGGCTAATGTTGGACTTGTGGACTTGATCTGGACTGGGCTGGGATGTTTTCTCAATATTTACCTGCTCTTGTATATAAAGCTCTTTCCTATACACATCTGAGTGTCTATGAATTTGTTTCTCTAGTCTACCCAGACTAACACAGCAACCATGGTTCTGACTTATAGCAACCTATACAGGGTTTCTGTATTTGTCTGGGTTATCTAGAGAAGCAAACCCAGTGACACTCATATATGTAGAAGAAAGAACTTTATATCAAGAAGTAAGTTTATATCAAGAAGGCATCCCAGTCTAGTCCATCGAGTCCATGGGTCTGACGAGCTGCAACCTTCTTTAGACTCACAGAGCTGCAGGCTGATGACACAGAAATGTAAATGGGGATCCGGGAGCTCACAGGCTGGTGGGTGCCGATTCTCACGGATCCCAGATTGGTGGAAACACCTCCCTGGGTTGGCTGCCCACCTGGGACCACCCCTGGAGGCAGACACAGAATACCAGAAAGCAGGGAGCTTGAAGGGGCCAAGAGAGAGAAGTCCCCAGTGTCTCTCATAAAAGAGCCACTTGCCTAAGGAGACATCATCAGTACTATCTGATTGACAGGTTTGACTCCACCCCTAGCTCCACACGGTTACCCTCAAGCTGGCATAAAATCTAACCATAAGTTTCCAAAGCTGTAATTATCTAGGGGACTAGACACCCACATCTTTCTCCTGCAGAACTTCTGGTGGATTTGAACCAATGATTTTGTGGTTGGCAGCCTAACACCTAACCTACAGGGTCACCAGGGATCCTTCTTCCAGGGACCAGAGCCTTCTACATTTCAATTCACTGCCTTGGAGTCTGTCCTGACTCATGGCAACCCTCTAGGATCAGATAGAATTGCCTGTGTGAGTGTCCAAGACAGTAAAGGTTTACAGGAGTAGGAAGCACATTCAGGGCAGCCATTTTATTTTTGAATAGGTATCATAATTTTTTCTATCGAATACCTTCCTATAATGCCTACCTATTGTTTTTAATTCTGTCTCATAAAGAAAAGCAGAGTAAGTAAACTCTTTTCACCACATTTCAATCTTTCAGATTTGCCTTCTCTTTGGTACATTTGTTGTTAAGTTGCTTGATATGGGTTGTAGAAAAGAATTTTGAAAAACAAACAAACAAACAAACAAACAAACAACTTTTGTCTTGGTCATTCTTAATTTAGTTAGCTCCAAATTGAAAAAAACAAAACAAAGCAAACTATCATTGGTGGGGACATGTTATGTATGCTTCATTACTGCATTAGGCTTCCTTGACCCTGATAACCCCATTTCTGCTTATCACTAAATCCTGCCTACAATATCTGCACAGCTAAAGACATGGCTCCATTTAAAAGAACCTGATCAGAAAAAATACAATCTAAGACTTTCTATAAGATATGATAATGTGATACCCTGAATATGTGTATAAATGTTAGCATTTAGTAGAGAGATTACAAAACCAGTTAGGAGAGGCTTTTTTAAAAATATAAGCACCTATCTTAGAGGGCCCATTCCAAAGAGAAGTAACTCAACAGAATATGAAAATTATTTAACAATATTATGAATATCACAGTCAAATAAAATTTTGTTGAAGATAATTCAAAAACAGTTGCAGCAGTACATCCATAGGGATTTGCCAGAAATTTAACCTGGAATCAGAAGAGGACATCAATCGAAGAATAATATTACTGCTATAAGATAGGTGTTGGCTGAAGCAAGGAATACTAGAGATGCTTATTTGTGTCTCATTGAATATGCAAAGGTATTAAGCTATGTGGATAGCACAGGGAAGAATGGGAATTCTAAGACATTTAATTGTGCTCATGTGGAGCCCAGCCCAAGAGACAGTCTTTGGGATAAAACTAGGGCATCCTGAGTAGTTTAAATTGAGAAAGGGTGTGCATTGCAGTGGTATTCGTTCACCATGCTTATTCAATCTGCAGGCTCAGTCGATAATTAGAGAACTGGATTATGGGAAGACAAACGTGACATCAGGATTGGAGACAGACTCATGGACAACTTGTAGACAGACGGCACAATTTTACTTCCTGAAAGTGAAAAAGTACTGGAAGCATTTACTGATGGAGATCAAAGACGACAGCTTTGGATATGCACTCAACAGCGATACCAGAAGTCCTCACAATGGAACCAGTAAGCAACAGCATCACAAATGGAAAGAAAAGATCGATGTGATCAAGGAATCTGCAGCCAAGAAATCAAATGATGTATTTTCAGAAGACTTAGGAGCACCCGACCCAAGCCATGGTATTTTCAACTGCCTCATATGAATCTAATGACTGGAGATGACTGAGGAAGACATAAGAATGGATGCCTTTGAACTGTGGAGCTGGCAAAGAACATTAAATAGACCATGGAGAGTCAGAAGAATGAGCTGATCTGTCTTCGGAGAAGTACAACCAGAATGCTCCTCACAGCAGAGGATGGCGAGACTTGGTTTCGCCTTCTTTGGATATGTTACCAGGAGGGACCAGCCCCTGGAGAATGACCTCATGCTTGGTAAAGTAGGTCAGCGAAAATAAGGATGACCCCTAAGAAGATGGATTGATGCAACAATGGGCTCAGCAAAGGAATATTTGTGAGGGTGGCGCATGTTGTACATAGGGTGACCACGAGTCAGGACTGACGACACAACAACTAACGATAACCACATCTTAGGGACTGGAAGAAGTGTTCTCTTAATAATCAATAAATATCTATTATTATTTACTCTTCCGTTTGTGTTACATCAAAAAATAAGCAGCCCTAAATTCTTGTCCTTGTAAAGGTTGTTTTGGTGGACGAATTTTAAAAAACAAACAATAAAACATCCTACGCTTGTTGTTATTGAATCAGTTCCAACTCATATCGACCCTATTTACAAGGGAATGAAATACTGCCTGGGGTCCCTTACCATCCTCACAATTGTTGTTATATTCAAGTTCATTGTCATCGTCAAGGGAGCAGTACATCTAGTTGAGGGTCTTCTCTTTTTGGCTGACCTTCTATTTTACTGAGCATGCTGTTCTTTTCCAGGGATGGGTCCCTCCTAATAAGGTTGTAATAAGTAAGTAAATCCTATTGTGGCTTAGAAGGTGACATGTTCTTTGAAGAAAGACAAAGGAGAAGGGTGTTGTGAGGTTGCATCGAGTCAGTTCTGACCTAGAGTGACAAAGAACGTAAAATGAAGGAAACACCCCTGAGTCCTGCACCATCTACTGAGTTGTTCCTATGTCTGAGCCCATCCTTGCAGCCAATGTGGCAATCCAACTCATTGAGGGCGTGTCTCTGCCCCGGCTCCTCTAGGGCTGCAAGTAAAGATGGCAAATGTTAGGGTACCAGAGTGGTTCTGGAGACTTGAGCAAGAAGACTCACTAAAAATGTCCAAGAGGGGTAGGAGGAAAGCCAAAGAAAGTAAAATACCAAAATTGTGTATTTTTAAAAGTCATGATTCATGGTAGAGGGTTGCCTTTAACAAGCTAAATGTGACTTGGTCATTGTGAATGGTAACTTTGTGAAGGAGATTTTATCTTGGGTGGGAGCGTGGGGATGTGTGCTGAGAGAGGGGAAAGTGAGAATTTCGCTGGCCTTAATGTGTGGGTAATGTCCAGAGTGAGGAAAAACATAGCATGCTTTTGGGGAACTCTGGGAACCCCCCTGGACACCAGTATCACAACTCTCAAAAGTCGAAAGCAAGTGGCATTGGCTGGTCCCGTGCCATCCTCAGAGTTGATACACGTGTGAGCCCACTGTGTCTCATTAAAGGTCTTCCTCTCTTTTGCTGGCCTTGTAATTTAAATGTCTCCCAGTCAAATATTCTTAAAAGCAAATTTATAGTTTTTAAATTATTTTATAGCCAGATAACCCCCTCTATATTCGATGCAGGATTTCAGTATCTATTTAATATGTGTGATATGGAGTGAGGTTGGGACTTTCAAAAGTAAGAGGGTCAATCCCAAGAAGGTATAAAAACAATACTCACCTGAGGTCATTTGGAGGTATCAGGGAATCACCTACCAATTTAATTAAAAATCAAGGTAATCTATACAATTCGGAAGTCAAAGTGCATAGGATAAAGTAACAGTTAAAATATAGACCTAGGAGAGAAGGTTTCTAGTTTCTGAACTCAGATTCTGGGTTAGGTAGCATCTTTCTTCCAGCTTCCTGTGTGCTAACTCTGTCTGGCCTCCTTCCTATCCTCACCTCCCCCTCCCCCCTTTTTCTTTCCCAAACACGGCCACATCATTTACTTTTAGGAGCTCCTTTCTGGAACAAACTCTCACATCGCCATCCTTTTCAGAGTGTTGCAGCAACAGAGTTCTCAACGGTTTTGATTGATGGGATTTGAAACACGCTTTCTTTTTGGAAATATTTATATTTGATCCCTTTTGGACAGACTGCACATAACTAGGGCTTATCACATTGCTGGAAATTATGAGCAGACTCTACGAGGCAGAAACGCTGAGTGCACCAAGGCCTGAGAGAGTAAAGATTAATATCCATTTGTGCTATGCCTGTCCTCAACCCCTGATAACTGTAAATAACATTTGGAAACGATTGAGGTGCATCATGATCTATTACACAGTGGCAATGATTCTGGTTGTTGTGTCTTCCACAGTGATTTATCATTCTCTACAGTGGCACAAATCACAGCCCTTGCCTGACACTCCGGGATGTATGATCCACTGACTAGCAGTGATGAATTTGTGTTTATATCATAATGTCTTTAACCTGAGTTAAACCTGACCTCCTGCTCCAATTTGAAAATGCATCGAAAGGAAAAAAACAAAACATTAAAATCGCTTTGGTTTGGCAGTTATACAAATGGCATACAAATGGTGACAGTGTCAGATTTGAGAGAAATTAATAGTGAAATTGATATTCTTCTTAGGCGCTACTATTTTAACATACACGACACATTAAGCTTCCCCTTGTTTCAGTAACCAGCATCCTCAGAGGCTTTCCTTAGGAGGGGGCCTTGCCATTTTGCTCTTCCTAGGCCTGAAAAAATCAAGAAGAGGCTACTAGTCTCTCTCTAGGGATATATTTGAAGAATGTATATGGGATCCCTGGTAGTGTTATGGGTTACGAGTAGGGCTGCTAGCCACAAGGCCAGTAGTTCAAAGCCAGCAACTGCCCTGTAGGAGAAATATGAAGATTTCTACGTTTGTAAAAAACAAACAAACAGACAAAAAACACTTACAGTCTCCAAAACCTACAGAGGCAGTTCTACTCTGTCCTGTGGGGCCACTATGAGCTGGAATCAGCACAACAGCAATGAACTTGGAGTTCTGGGGATGTGGGGTTTGGGGTAAATATTTTGGTCTGTGTGCACATACACTTGTCCCATGAGTGGGGCAGGTTATTCAACCCAGCTTGCCCTAAAGCAATGATTTTGTCCTTTAAATAGGGTCCAGGGACGTAAGAAGATCATTAGGAGGATCTATATATAAAAGCACCATTTTTTTGAACATAATTCTTCTCTGTGAAGTGTGCGAGCTGCATGGAATTTAATCACAGACACATATTCATACCTTATTTATCGACACAATTAGGATGACTGCAGCATTCCTCATTGGGAATCACAGCACAGCCAAGTCAACACATAATCTTAGCCCCAAACACTAACATCACTCTGGCTTCACACCTAGGTTTTCATGCCTGACAGATGTACATCATTAACACACAAAATATTCTGATAGTTGAGTTTTTATTTTTTACAATGGTCCATAAATACCAAGTGGTGAAAAATGAGATCATCGATAATGCATGGACAAGGTCAAAAAGATGGCGGGGAAATTCCATTATCTTTGAAATTCAACTTTCCCGCCAACTTTTTGAAGCCCTTTCAACTATATTCTTATTTTTCCTGACTGGAATGAACTTTCTACTGGCTTCAAATTGATTGAGTTTTTTCATTCATAGGAAGGCCCAAAAGACCTAAGAAATGATATTCAAGTTGTTATTGTTTAAGTGAAAAAAGAAAACAATCCCATTTTAAGATACTTATTTTTAGATATTTGAGATTGCCAGTTTTGAAGCCAAATGTGACAGAATGCTCCGACCTGGCACAGGAGTAAGGAGGGTACTTTTCCCCAAGTGCCTTCTGCGGTGGAGCATTATTTCCCCAGTCGCGTGGTCGGTGAGGGTATCGATGGCCTCACAGTGTCCTTCCACACCACAGATCGTGCCCTACTTTCAGACGCCCGTCAACTGGCGGAAGCGACGCCTTTGCCTCTGATGAAATGCTTCTGCAGCATGCATTGTAACCAATGGCCCCCCAGAAGTAACTCTGCTTATGCTGCTGAAGTCGGAAGCCCATAGGAACACGAAAAGTGGAATTTCAGGCTAGTGTGAGTCCAAGAGACAATGGGAACAGGGTCGGTTGCATTGATTACATCGCACTTCTTACCTGGCAAAGTGGCTGTAATCTCTTATTCGGGCTCATTTTCAAATTTTTACATGTTTACAAAAAAGAAAACAGCCAAAGTATCTCTACCATCTAGAAACCTGAAAACAATAGAGATTTCTACAGTGACACTAATTTGCCAATTTAGATTTCTGATGAAGGGAACAATGACATCACCAGTGACCCTAACTTTAAAACCTGGATGAAGAGAAATGATCGTGACTTTTCAGAATATACCAGTACTTTGCATCTATCTCCATCTCACTGCCATCTGGAGAAATGTCCAAGTGGGTTTTTGAGGCTTTTAATTTTTTTTATGAGAGTAGACAGCCTTATCTTTCTCCCGCAGCTGGTGGGTTTCAACTGCTGACCTTGAGGTCTGCAGCTCAATATAGCTTCACTACACTGTCAGGGCTCCTCTGTACTTTGCATGGGCTTATTCATTCTCTCTCTCTCTCTCTCTCTCTCTCTCTCTCTCTCTCTCTCTCTCTCTCTCTCTCTTTAGTTAGGTAAGTTATTAATACCACTCAGTGTCTTGGCAAACACCATTCCTCACTACATTCTACTTTTTTATAAACATCTTATCTCATTCAACCTAACAGAACTCCTAATACTTTATATAGCCATGAAATTTAACATCCCACCTTCACTGCATAGTTCTTTTTCTTTTTCCAAGCCCAATCTTTCTTAAACTCGGTTCATACCACAATAACATTAATTGCTATTTTATGCATATTCACAGACAGACTGCTTCACAACTTTGCTTCTTGGTAACTTGCAAGTACACTGGTTGACAGCATCTTCAATTAGCAGAGTGATTCTCATATCCTGGACATATACATTGATCAGGAAAGATGACAATTTATATTTAGACAGATGCAGACTGCATATTTTAAATATATTTCCCATTTGGCAAAAATGGTGTTGTAGCTAATGTATGTACAATATTTCCAAAAACATTGGTACTTTCCCATAAATATCTTCCATATTTTTTCCAGTGAGTAATAAAAAAGGTTGAGGTGGGATGTGTTTTATCCCACCACATTATATCATTCCTATTTTTCCTCTTTGTTGGATGGCAATCAGGGGCCCTGATGCCAAGCTTTGGAAGCAACAGCATCTGGCTCCTTGGCAGATCCTGCAGGCAGACTTGTTGCCAGCCTCTAAGCTGTGTCTGGGTCTGTTGCATGGTTTGGCTGCAGATGGACTCTCTGGGTTGCCTCGTGCTTCTGGAAGCCAGTCCTGGCTTTCCTTTGATTCTGAGGACTTTACTCATTTTTATTCATTTGTGAAGAAGGGCCCATCCAAAAGCTTTATGAAACCAACATTGGAGAACATTAATGGATCAAATTGTGCCTTTGAAAAGGCAGAGGTCAGTGTGTACCTGGGCAGGAAGCAGGGCAGCCTGAAGATGGGTGTACACGTTTCTGTGCTTCTTCCCTGAACTTCTATTCTAAGCAGCTTGGAAGGAGGCCAATGATGTGCTACCATCTTCCCTCCTCTAAGCTGGGCCTCTGTGGTTACCTGGAAAGGCAGAAACCTGGGCGAGCTCAGACATCCTCAGATCAGGAAACTGCTACTTCTTTTGACTTCTCCATGAAAAACAAATAATGTTCATACCTGTGTGAGTCTGGGTACTTTAGAGAAGCCAGTCCACAGAAACTCATGTATAAGAGAGAGTTTTATATAAAGGGTAAGTGTGCATCAAGAAAACATCCCAACCCAGCGCTGCCTAAGCCCACAAGTCCAACATTAGCCCATATGTCCAACATCAATCCACAAAGTCCTCCTCCGTCTCACAAAACACACACTATGATACCCACTACAGGAGGAAAGTCAAGTCAGTGAATGTGTAAGCATCTCAGTGCTGGCAGGGGTCTCCACATGGCTGCTCCAGCACCCAGGGCTGCATCGGGGTAGGTCCATGCGGCTTCTCCTCAGGGATGTCTTACAGGAAGTGAGCCTTGCCAGCCAAAGTAGGGAACTGGCTAAGGCAGCTGCACCCTGGTCCGGCCATCACAAAGCAAGAGACCCAAGAACTAGAAAGGAGAGGCTCACTGAGACATTTATCCCTCTGCCCTTCAATTAATCCCATATGTGTTTATCGGCCAGGTTGGCACAATAAACTTTAACTATGTCAATACCCAAGGTCCTCTCATCTTATCTCCTGTCCAATATTCTTGTTTATATGTGTGTGGCTGACATGGTGGTTATATAGAAGGGTGAACATTAAGTTTTAATTTAACCTGAACAGAGCATACGTACAGTTCAAGCCAGATCATTTCCATTCAAATTCCTGAGACTCTGGCCTCTAGGGTGTGGATTTCCACCCCCCAGTTTTCTTAGCATTGCTAAATTCCATCACCATTTATTTTGTTTATTTTTCTAGTACACTCAAAAATGATCACAGCTAAGAGCCCCAATAAAATGATTTATAAACAAAACTCTATCACACCTCGAATTAAATGCAACTCTCTTGTTGTTCTGAGAATTATCACAAGAACTTTATGACATTTCTTGAGTGCATGCAATCTATAATTGATTCATTTACCATCAGGTATTTGTTGAATACCTCTTTTTGCTAAGAAATTCTGGTGGTGCAATAGTTAAGTGAGCTCAGCTGCTAACGACAAGGTCAGTGGTTCAAACCCACTAACCATTCCATGGGAGAAAGGTGTAGCCATCTGCTTCCACAAAGTCTCAAGGACCCTATGGGACAATTCTCCTCTGTCCTGTCAGGCGGCTATGAGTAGGAATCAATTCTTTGGCAGTGGGCCTGGCCTGGTATTTGCTAGGCATAATTTCTGTTCTTGTGGAGTGGATATTCTCCTGGGGGAAGCTGAGAAACACAATGATTACCAGATTACTTATCAAGATAATTTTTATAGTGCTAGTGCTACAAGGAAAATAAAACAGATTTACTTGTTTGTAGGAAAACAGAACTACTTAGGATTGTTTGAGAAGGCTTCTTTAAGGCTGTGACGTTACAGCTAAGCCCTAAAGGACAAAAAGTAGCCAGCTACAGTTTGGGGAAAGAATGTTATGGAGAGTTGAGAGAAAAGGCAAAGGCACTGATGTGGGAATCATCTTGGCACAAAATTAGAAGAACAGAGATGCTTTCTATTATACTCGAGGTCCGCGAGAAAGATGTGGAGGGACTGTTTTGAGGGCTAGCAGGGGCTAGCTCCTTTGGCTAAGGCTGAATCATTTGCGTCATGGTAAAATGCTTGGGGGGAATCGGTTAGAAGGTTGTGATTGTTTCAGAGATAGTTTTAGATAATCAAATAAAGCAATGTCTATATTATTAAAGGATTACTGTGTGTGCGGCAGTGGGCCCGCATTATCACAAACCCCTATCAGTAGGAATTATTATCCTTATTTAACAGTTGAAGAAGCCTTGTTGTTAGGTGTCGTTGAATTGGTTCTGATTCATAGTGACCCTATGTACACCTGAACAGAATGACACACAGCCCAGTCCTGCGCCATCCTCACAATTCTGTGTTTGAGCCCTTGTTGCAGCCACTGTGTCAATGCAGCTTGTCGAGAGCTACCCTCTTTTTCATGGTCCCTGTACTTTACCAAGGGACGGATCTCTCCTGATAGGATTAACATATATATATCAAGTAGGTGTGCTGCCTGCCCATGCTATGACATCAAATGAGAGTAGAAAACTGCTACTTTATTTTCTTCTGTACGCCTTCAATAAAAAATATATGAAATAAAGAAACCCATGTTAAGATATCAAAGTCTCACATATCAGTAAAATAGACAAAGTTCTCCTAAATAGTGCTATTTTGAAACACCAAACCAAAAGTCATAGAAGCACATTGTGCTGAGAAACCAGGAAGGACTCAGATGGAGCAATAAACCCATCAAAGCTTAAGAATATCTTTTCGGGTAACTTAAGAATGGGGGATAAGATTCTATGTCCACTACAGAAAAGCTGGATTTCCCTAGAACTTTTTGAAATGACCGTTTCTTTTTAAACTTCCATTGGCTCTTAGAATGCCTCAGTCCTTCTAGGTTCAATTAGGCAGGTGAAGAAAAGACAGGATTGACCTGATTTTGTAAAATCTGGGTGTTCTGGAATTTACTGGCATGAATGGAAAAACTATGGATCAACACTCTGCTAGGAAACTGATCTCTGTCTTAGAAGCAAGCACAGTGAACATCTGAATGTCTTCACCGGCAGAGACATAATAACATCGCCCAGATGGTGGCCAACCCACTTTGAATGTGTGTCATTCTGCACAGTTCTGGCAACAATTCAATCTTTTAAACCAGGTTCCTGAAAGTGTTCATGACACCTCTTCCCATTCTAGGGCTCCAACCAATAAATGTTTCCATTCTGGCTATTGTTGCAGTTACACCCACATTGTGCAAATTTGGGTCTGTTCTGATTTCACTGTTGGCCATGAGTGAATCGGTTAGAAGCCATTCGAAGTCCCGGTCTGAAATATATCCATAGGGCATCGAATACAGATTTCCTTCCCCTAGCATAGTCTACATTGTTTAGTCACCAAAAGTACATCTTATCAGGAGCAGAAACTTTTGGAAGGCTCGAGAACATTGAGTTCTAATTCACCAGAAAGTAACGAAAGGTGTGTCAGTGAAGGGTGTGTCAGTGAACGGGAATGCTTGCTGTTGTCTATTGCGCAGGAATCCAGGAGTTGTTGGGGGGGGGGGGTTAACATGCTCATCTGCCAACAGAAAGGTTAGAGATTCAAGTCCACACAGAGACACCTCAGAGGAAAGGCTGGTGTTCTGCTTCTGAACATCGGCCATTGAAAACCCTGTCAAGCACATTCGTCCTTGGGCACACGTGGACTCGCCATGAGTTAGAAACCACCAGGAACTGTTTTCTTCATCATTGCACATGTGAACACACAGGACCACAAAAGGCTATGCCTGTCACACCGTGACCATCTTATGAGAGGAAATTTGCAGAGGACCATTCTTGTGGGTCAATTGAGTGAGTGCTCTACTGGACTTTCATATCTTTAAGAAAGTACTCTTCTCAGATCGGCACTACTTAGTTAATATCATTTTTTCAAATCATTGCAACTGCCAAATACCTATGACTTTTATATTGTCCCCAATTCTACTATTCTATCATTTTCTAAAACGCAGAAATTTGCTTTCATAAACATCACCAAACTTCCCATAGTTTAATCTAATTAATATAAGCTAAGGTTTTTATCCCTGGTAAGTAAGGAAGCCCACCCAAATTATGTGTCCTCTGGACTCTACTAGCTAAGTCCTTTGACTCAAACTATAAGACATTTATTTCCCCCTTAAGTAAGACATTTTACTGAATTCATTGTTCACATGCCTGAATGTATCAATCAATTTAAATAGTAGAACCAATTATGTATATAGGCATAATCACAATAATGAGATCACCTTCATGGTGAGGCCATTTTTTACTAACACTATTGGACAAAATATTTTCCTTCGTGCTAAATTTATGTATGCTCCACTTAGAAGTGAATAAAATCTTTTACCACTAGATTTCTGTCAATTTAAAATGTTATAGAATTCACTGCAATTTGTTATTCAAATGTACTTAGTTTCACAGCCTTATTATCACAGAAATTAGACTTCTGTTATAATGACCTTGAGATTCCTCATTTAGACACATGCAATGACTAGGATTACTCTTACAAAAATGTTACAAAACCAAAAGAGAAGCTCATTTTAAGATTAAAGTATCCTGTTTGCTCAATGGGCTCAAAGTCTTTCTAAAATACATAAGTTGCTGGCCCAATAGCTTTTGAGATTCTTCTTTCCTGTGGGGTTCTGTGAAAAAGGGCTCAGTTAAGGTGACCAGGATAGGTTCGTGGAGAGAACGCTAGTGGGGCCCTCTCTTGTTTAGGTTACAGAGGTTGTACTACGTGGGTCTCCCCTTTCCACTTTTCCTAGGCAACCTGGTGACACACTTTACAAGGATTAATCTTGAAGAGTCATTTGATCTCCTGGATAACTCATCTCTATGATGTGTTAAGGGAAGGGACACTTGTGGCCTCTAGTCCTAGGAAGTGTGCTACACAGACTTCTGTGGAATATTGTGAAGGTTGAGGACTCCAGGTAAACAGATCGGATAGGACTGGAGCAAAGGGCTGAGCTAGCTCATCGATACAGCTTTGCTGCTGCTCTTGTTAGTTGCCATGGCGTCTGCTCTGACACATGGCAATCCTATGTGTAACAGAACAACATGCTGCCTGGTCCCGTGCCACCTTCATGATCATTGGTATGTTTGAGTCTCTGGGGCTATTGTTTCAATCTATCTCTTTAGGATCTCCCTGTCTTTGCTGATATTACAAGCCAGGAGGTCCTTTTCTGGCTAGTGAGCTTTCCTAATGGATCTGTCTGAAATAAAGCAAGCAGAAGCCTTGACATCCTTGCTTCTAGAGAGAATTCTGGTTGCATTTCTTGTAAGGTGTATCTCTTCATTCTTCTGACAGTCCATGACTACCAGGGACCTCACCCAGTAAGGTCAACACTGAACTCTGAAATTTTTCCTCCCCTCATACCACCTCAAAGCTCCCTACTTTCAATAAATAACATCACGCTCCCCAATTGACCCAACTACAGAGCTTTGAGTCATCATTATGCTTCCCCTTCCTTCAAACCCCACATTCAGTTCATCAGTACATCCCGTTGGTTCTGCTTCCAAAATATTCCCCCAAAGACCACATTGAACCATCCCGACTGCTGTAACCGTACTTCAAGGCTCTGTCATCTCTTCTATGAACCCCTGCTCCTAGCTGATTTCCCTGCCTCAACTACTCTGGTCATTCTTTCACAGGGTGAATGGAGAGATAGATAGATACATAGATACATAGATAGATAGTGAATGGGTATTTATATGAAGCAACAAATCAGAATCTGTCACTCTGCTGCTTAAAATCCTTTGAGATCTTTCAATTATGCTTAAAATAAGGTTCAAAGTGACCATTGTGGTCTATGTAACCTGACACGATCAACATCCGATTCTCTCTAGTTCTTCTGGGAGCTCCTCACTTGATGCTGTCTAAATATTGGCCTCAGTATATTTTCAGACCTTTCAGAATGTAAGAAGTTTGTTCCTACTCTTCCAATGTTTATCACTCGTTGGTCAGTGTGCCATGTTGTGGTGGCTTCTATTTCACCCTGTCTGGATGCTGGAATCTTTAATACTAGTAGTTCAAATACCAGCAGGGTCAGCCAGCATGAACAGATTTCAGCAGAGCTTCTAGACTAAGACTGAACTACAAGAAGGCATGGACTAACAACTTGTAAGGAATTAACCACTGAGCACTTTGTGGAGAACAGCAGAACACTGCCACATATCGTGCCGGAAGATGAGCCCCCGCAGGTCAGAAGGCATTCAAAACATGACTGAGGAAGAACTGCCTTCTCAAAGTCCAGTCAACCACAGTAACATGGCTGGAGGAGAGCTTGTGGGAGGAGAGCCCTTGTGAGCCTCATCTGCTGATATACCATAACCCCAAATGAGAAGTTAATCATTGGAACTTAAATATATTAATCATGAATCTAGGAAAATTGGAAATAGTGCAAAATGAAATGGAACACAGAAACATTGATTTTTTTAGGCATCAGTGAGCTGAAATGGACTGGTATTGGCCATTTTGAATCACAAAACTATATGGTTTACTCTGCTGGGAATGACACGGTCAAGAGGAATGGTGCAGCATTCACTGTCAAAAAGAACATTTCGAGATCTATCTTGAAGTACAATGCTGTCTGTGAAAGCTTGTTAAAAAGGCAAGAAATCAAGAAAAGAAGATTGTGGGTGTCAGGAGAGACTCTGAAACTCACCCTTAATCACACAGTAGCTATGGCAAATGGGAGAAATGATGATGTAAAGAGCTGAACAGAAAATTTCAAATAATAAAGTAAAATAGTACAGTAAAATCAAAAACATGGAGTTGGAGGACCAAAAGGGAAGAACATGTTCACTATATGTTAAGCTGAATTTAAAAAATTGAGCTTCAAATTTCAATATTGAAAAATTCTATGTGCGCAACATTAAATGTTTCTGTAAGCATTTACAAAGAGAGAGATGGAAAGAATACATAGAGTCACATTTTTAAAAGAACCAGTCAACACTCCAGCATTTTAAGAGGTAGAATATGAGCAAGAACTAATGGTACTAAATAAATAAGCCCGAGCTGCACTGAAGGCATTAGCAAGAGATAAGGCTCAACCAGGTGACGAATCGTTGGAAGCACTGACTCTCCTATGCCAAGAAATTTGCAAGACAGTTACCTGTCCAACTGACTGGAAAAGATCCGTATTTGTACCCATTCCAAAGAAAGGTGACCCAACAGAATGTGCAAATTACAGAACAGCATCATTGATATTCCATGCCAGTGAAATTTTGTCGAAGAGTTTTCAACAGCTGCAGTAGTGTGGAATAAGGGATATCATTGCTGACAGCAGATGGATCTCGGCGGAAAGCAGAGAATATCAGAGAGACTTACGTGTGTGCATTGCCTTTGTGAAGACCTTTAAGTGAGTGGATGACAGCAACCTACGCAAGCCTTGTGAAGAATGGCAATTTCAGAGCACTTAATTGTGCTCCTGCAGAACTCGTCCATGATCAAGAGGCAGCTACGAGAAGAGAATAAAGGAATATTGCCTGATTTAACAGGATAAAAGGTGTGCATCACAGATGCATCCTTTAACCACACTTATTCAATCTGTGTGGTGAACAAGTAATCAGAGAAGCTGGATTATATGAAGAAGGACTTACCATCAAGACTGGAGGAGGGTTTATTAACACCCTGTGATATGCTTGCTGATAGCGAGAAGGATTTGAAGCGCTTACTGAGAGGAAGGTCAAGAATTGCAGCCTTTAGTAAGGATGACAACTCAATATAAAGAAAAAAATTCTCACTGCTGTACTAATAGATAACACCATGATAACCAAGAGGAAAGATTGAAGTTGTCAAGAGTAGTGTCTTGCTCCCCAATCAGTGTTCGTGAAAACAGCAATGAACAGATCAAGCAATGCATTGTATTGGGTCCATCTGCTGCAAAAGACCTCTTCAGAATTTTGAAAAGCAGGGATGTTACTTTGAGGACTATAGTCATGTTACTACATGACCCCAACCGTGGTATTTTCCATTGCCTCAGATGCATGTGAAAGTTGGACATGGAGTAAGGAAGACTGAAGAAGAATCAATGCACTTGAATTGTGATGCTGGTAAAGAATAGTGCAAGTACCATGGACTGCCCAAACAACAAATGAGCGTGTCTAGGAAGAAGCGCAGCCAGAATGACTCCTTGAGGCAAGGATGGAGAGATTTGGGAACTGTTGCCAGGAGGGACCAGTCCCTGGAGAAGGACATCATGTTCGAGAAAGTAGAGGGGCAGTGTAAAGAAGCCCCTCAACAACATGGATCGTCAGGGGGGGCTGCAATGATGGGTTCAAACAGAAGACCAATTATGAGAATGGCGCAGGACTGAGGGTCAGAACCAAGTCGATAGCACCTAACAAGACCATTCCAGTTGTTTGCAGTATTCTTTCGCCAGATGTTTTTTATTGACTTCTCCCTCATTTGAGCTTCTTTTCCAATAGCACCTCTTCAGAGAGGCTTCCCTCCACTCTTCTTGCCAGGTTCTACCTCCTAACCCCCAGGCCCACGTTCGCTCTCACATTGTGGTTGCCACCTAGTTGGCTCTGACTCACAGTGACCTTACGCACAAGCACTGCAGAAGACAGTGCTCTGTCTGAGGCCACCTTCATGAGGGTTGGCATGCTTGAGCCCATTGTTTTGACTATTTCGCTGATGTATCTCCTGTAGACTTTCCCTCATTTTCACCGACCTTCTACTTTCAAACATGATATCGTTTTTCTAGTGATTAGTCTTTCCCGGTGACATATCCAAAGTAAGGGAGCCTAAATCTCACTCACCACGTATGTTTCTAAGGAGTATTTTGATTGTATTTCTTCTAAGACTGGTTTGTTTGTTCTTCTGGAAGTTCATAGTATATTTAATATTGTCTGCCAACATCACACGTTTGTCTCCTCAGGGCAGCTAGAAATACCTGAAATTACAATATTTGTTTGCTTATAGTATTTGCTGTCTGTCTCCCTCAACTAGAATGGAATGTCATAACATCTGCTCGATTAAAAGCTGCCATGAGGTTTCTTCCCATCTTCATCAAAAAGTTCTAAGATTTAATAAAACAAACATACCTCTTTTGTTATATTACTATCAACAACATTCATACCAATAAAAACTTCAAAAGAATTCCCACTGCACTACCATACAGTGCTCAGCATGAAAGATTAATAGACCATAGAGTTACCTACATATGTATAATTAAGATCATGGTCTTTCAGGATGACTAATTGAAAACAACAGGTGTTTGGAGAGTAGTGACTGTCTGAGAGCTCTTAGTGGAATCTGAAGTGTAACTAAGAAGCCCTTGTGATGCTGTCAGTTAAACATTGGATTGCTAACCACAAGGTATTCAGTTCAAATCTACCAGCCACTCCACAGGAGAACGATGAGGCTATCTGCATCCATAAAGATTTACAGCCTCAGAAACAGTGTAGACAAGCCAGAATCGACTTGATGGCAGTGGGGTAGAGTTTAGCCCAACATGTACCATGTGAAAACTCTTCCGTAGTCGTGTGAATCTTTTTGCTCATTTTCCAGAGTGTAGCATGACATGAAATTTAAATATTATCTCCTGATGGCACAAGAGTCCTCTCTACTTTTTGCCTGAGTTTGGGGAGCAAGGATTGGGAGAGCATGAACCTTGATGATGGCATTTCCTTGGGCGTAAAACAAGCATACCTATTTTACCTCTAACCAGGGCAGCCCATGTAAGGCACGGAATGATTAATCCTAGCTGCAACGCCAAGGCCGGCCAGTAGGGTCATTTCAAAAGCTACGGAGATGGTGTCATCTGGCCAGAAACAACTTCAGCCTGACCTCACAGCATCAAGAGATGCACTCTGAAGAAGCAGAGGTAATGGCCAAGGCATTCAAAGAATGCGCTGGCACTGGGACTACACAAAGGAGGAAATCCTTTCTAACAGGGAAATGAGTCAGCGTTTGCACATAACACTAGAGAAAGTAGGCACTCACATTTTAGAAGAGACTGGGTCATTTATATCCTTGAACTTCAAAGAAGTCTCCAATTTTCTTGGGCTCTATTGTTGACTCCTGGAGAAGCTGTCTCAGGAAGAGTCTCAGAATGGGAGAAGATGCGTTCTTCAGGCATTCTCTGAAGGACAGAAAACAAAGATCTTTTGGTGTCTCGGACAAAGTTGTGGGCAGTTCTCTGGGCGCCCATGAGGCATTTTGCATGTACCTAGGACCTTTCTGGAGATGGCAGATAGCTTTAGGACTCTGCCTTATTCCATCGTGTTAGAATAGAAATTTTGTGCTGACATGGTGTACCAGGCAGGTGGTCTGTAGCTTACGGGTTGCTTAAAATTTCTTCAACCACATACAGTATATGCTTGGAAGAAATTGTGGGAAATCACTCAAATAATCCTGCAAACATGCATCTAATGCTTAAACAAACGCCACATAAACAAGGAGAAAGGCTTCCAGGAGCCAGCATGTGGTTTACCCAGGAAGCTCCTGGGAGCTATGTGAGAAAGGTGTAGCAGGGAAATCTTCTACCTGGGGGCTTTAAGCAAACTCCCTTCATCCCTTTCCTCAGAATACTTTATCCAAGCTAATCTCACTCTGACTCTCAGAAACTGAGCAGCACCTCTTCATGGTCCACAAAGTAACCAATTAAAAGACCACATGCCATCTCCCGGCTACTCCACATTGATCAGAATAGGATTTTCAATGCCTCGGTTTTGGGGAGTAGGTCATGAGCACTCCTTTCCCAAAGTGTCTCTGGATATGTTCTAACCGTCAATGTTTCACCTAGCTAATCATCTGTCTCATCAAGAGGCTCTAATCAAGGGATAAACATTGATTATACCATTTTTTCCTGGCCTCTGTGGAGCCTCATTGTGACTCACTCTGACCTTGGTTATGAAATTTTCCCATGAACCATTGGCAATATTGGAGGATGGACGGCTACTATTCATCTTCTTATGAGGTAAATGGTTAACTAATGATAAAAGGAAGCAGAGAAGCCAACAAACACATAAGAAGGCAATAGTCCCTTATGGGACAGGAAATCAGAAGCAGAGATGTGCCACTTTGCCTCACCTGAAAAATGCCAATTGTCCTAGATTGAATTGTGGCCCTAAAAATATGTCAACTTGGCCAAGCCATTAGTCCCAATATTGTGTGGTTGCCCTCCATTTTATTATCTATGATAATTAGTCTCCACTTGGTGACAGGTGTTATGAGTTGAAATCTTTCTATGGTAATGAGGCAGGATTAGGATGGGCTGTATCTTGAATCACAGATTTACTCTATTAAGAGCTTGGCAGGAGGGACACTGCTTATCTCACAAAGAATAAAAAGAGAGAGGAGCAAGCAGAGTGGAGGGACCTGACATTCACCAAGAAAAACTGTGACCATGACACAGGCCAGGGCAGGTTTGACACTGTTATTCCATGGGAACGACCTCGACAGAACCTAACAACAGCAACTCTAAACTGTGAGAAGACACCATCTATTTTCTGTTTGCTAAAGCCTCCTGTTTAGAATTTCTGTTGTTTCTCATCTTCAGACTCTTAATGTATGTTATCATTTTGAAAGATGATTTCAAGAATGGTTTGGCAGCATTTATTTGATATTTGGGAACAATAGTGGTTGAAAAGCAAAATGCTCACCATTCAGGTGGGAGGCCTGGGTATAATTCCCAGCCATTGCATCTAATTGCAGCCAACTGCTGTCTCTCAGCAGTGGTTTCTGTGTTTCTATGGTACTGAATAGATCACAGCATAGATTCCAGACTAAGACAGACTTAAAAGAATGGTCTAGTGATCCCTTTCCAAAACTACACCAAGGAAAACCCTATGAATCATAATGGGCAGACTCAGAACTGATCGTGGAGTTGGTGCAGGACCAAGCAGCATTTCATTCCATTGTGCATGGGGCCGTGAGTCAAGGGCTGACTAACAACATTTGTTGTATATTGACAACCACTTGCCTATCCTCTGTGGGTCAGCCTGTTGAATCCCTGGGGAGTCAGATAATGAAAAGATGAAATTCTTGTTCTTAAGAAACTCATGTCAAGAAGATAACATAATAAACAAATCAATACACATAAGTCCATGCGTTTTGCTAGCACACATTCAGAGCAGGGCAAATGGAGGGAGGCTACCTTCACCTGAGAGGGGGTCCAAAAGGAAGTGCTTTGAAAGAAGAGGTGCTTAAGCTGAATTTTTTGAGAAGAGGTTAGCCAAGAGTAGGGAAAGAGAAAATACAGGCTGGGACAAGGAGGACCTGATGTTGAGGCCTGTATATGTGAGGTAGCAAGACCATCTCAAAGAGTTGGCTATAAGGAAAAGTGGGTGGGTGCCTCACTAGAAGGTGATGTAAGCAGGCGCCAAGCAACGAAGAGTCCTCTGGGCTATACGAAGATATGTTCACAATGTCCTTGACACCTTGGGGAACCTGGATTCTCTTCTAGAAAATTCGTTCTGGCAGCAGTATATCGGGCTGAAGAAAGGGAAAGACTAGAGTATGACAAATATTAGGATTCTGACAAATATGTGGAGTTGAGAGACGCTTCATAAATAGGTTGATCAGAATTGATAGCCCATTCTATAAAGAGATGAAAAGGTAAGGGATTGAGTAGGAGGCCTAAATTTCTGCATTTTACAAACCACTTTGCTTCTGAAAACACCATCGCAGAAAGAGGTTTCAAATGGTGAATAGTTCAGGATTCCCAAGGCAATTGCTTTCGAGTTTCCAGGGGAAACAAAATATCTTAATTCAACACACCAGTTCTAGGTTCCATTTTGACTCAGAATCAAGAGGCAGTGCTTTAACTACCTAAGAGGACACTAAAGCGTCGCATTAAATTATGGTGGCTGGATGTTCTCAGGGCATATGGCAATCCCCACTTAAATGAAGTGTGACCTTGCACAAACAAAGGGTAAGGGACCCAAGAATAGAGACTCCTGCCATTGCCCTTCAAGCAACGTATATAAACATGAATGTCAAGGCAGGCCAATGCATGAAAGGCGTTTAAATGCCTGTGAGTTCCAAAGTGCACTGGGCCTCGCATGAGCACATTGACCGCATAATGGATGCAACCATAGCAGAGACCACCCACCAGTGTTTTATTGCTGGAACTAGGAATGAGGGGTCTCCCTGGAACTATTGACACTGGATGGCATTGTCATTTTTAGCACATGCTAGCGCTGCGACAGTGAAAGGAATTGTCTCTTTTAAACTGGAGCCAGACTATTTATGGACACCCCTGCTCCCACCACATTCTTGTGCCATGGCCATAGGTAAGAAAAAAATTGGAAAATGGCCCTTTGGTTGCTTCACATTTTCCCATAAGTTCCCTAAACATGTTTAATTGACCAAGGAAGAAATATGGTATAGCGATCGCATTTGGGAGGTCCTCAGCGTAAGCTCAGCACAGGCCCCTACCTTGATTCCCTTTTCTTCCCTGGGTCTCAGTGTTCACTGAGGCCACCCACAATGCTATAAGTCAACGCATTGCCATTAAACTTTGAAGGGAGCTTCTTTCTTCCAAGACAGGAGGAGGCAAAACATCGCACTTACTATGTGGAATGCGGATACACTCACCATTCACGGCCAGCAGGGCAATGCGAACTCATAGTGACCCTATAGGCCAGGGCAGACCTGCCATTGAGTTTCAAGTCTGCAGTTGTTTGTGAGAATGGGAAGGGTAGCGAGCCCCATCTTTCGCCCAAGTAGCTGCTGGAGACCTCAAACTGCTGCCTTTGCTGATCACAGCTCAACACGCAACCACCTTGCCACCATGTAAGAAAATCATCATCTTTTTGTCCCTGCTTTTCAAGCACTTCTGTGTGTAAGCCCATACATGTGCACATGCACACGCACAAAACGTTTCCCCAACCCTCATACTCCAGGGGCGCTTCACACAGTAGGGATGCTGTCAGGGCTACCAGACTGAAGGCAAATCATTCGTATCAGGAGAATTTGCAAAGAAAGACATGTATTTAAAAAGCATTGAAGTCAGTAACCTACTCTGTCGGCAAGCAGGTCCGTTAGGATTTGGGGATACCAGCATGAGGGCTGATGGGAAGGTACAGTGAATTTGAAGCTGGCCTAGGATGAAAAGTCTGCAGCTTCAAGGACATCGATTCTTCTTCAGTCTTCCTTGTTCAGTGTCCAGCGTTCACCTCCATAGGAAGGAACTGAAAAGACCATGGCTTGGACCAGTCTTCAAAGTGACATCCTCGCTCTTTACTGCTTTAAAGAGGTCTTGGGCAGCAGCTCTACCCAGTGCAACGTGTTCCTTGATTTCCTGACTGCTGCTTCCATAAGCCTTGATGTTGGACTCAGAGTTATGACTAGTGACCCCCAAACTATAACAAAACCTAACGTAGTAAAGTACAGTGGTTACAACCGTCCTCAGGAGTCAGACACACCCGGCTTAGATTTTTCTCTGCCCTCTACTTGTGCTAACTTAGATGCATCAATCTTGTCTGGCCTGTTCATCGTCATTAAAATTGTGCATGGGAATAGTATGCCTTCCTTGTAGAATTCCTGTCAAGTTACACAACATCGTGCCTGGGACCTCGTAGATATCCCCAATGTTGTGATTGCTGTTAGCTTCCATCAAGTTGGCTTCAACTCAGAGTGACCTTATGTCACAAGGTCATAACTGAACAAAATGCTGTCCCGACCTGCACCATCGTCACGATGATTTTGAATATCGGAATCTTCTGTTGCCGCCACGGTGTTCGTCAATAGCACTGAGGGATTCCACATGCCGCTCTTTCTTTTCCAGTAACTGTTCTTTTCTGATCCTGTGTCCAAAGTACACTCGTTGGAGTCCCACCAGCCTCGCTTTTATGGTATGGATGTTTCTTCTGGGCCTGCCGTATGCATAAATGATAGCCTTGCATTTGGGAACAGGGTAGGAAATGCTTGCTTTTCACCCTGAACGTTGATGAAAGTTGTGGCTTCCCAATCAGGGACACCTATTCTGACTGTCTCTGGTCTTACTCCTCTCTAACCGCCACCACACACACACATTGCCCACCCCCTGCACTACACCCCCAGAACAAAAGAGTTCATAGCACTGTGTCAGTCATAATCACCCAGTAGATGGATGTGGACTGTGAAAATTACATGCATGAGAATCCACTGCCCTTATTTCACTACTTTCTGCAACATTTCACACCGTCTGGGTAGCACAGATTTCACTGTATTTCAAGCAAGAATAATATACCAACTGGGCCTGAGATGAAAACCAGTTGCTGTTACGGGGACTCTCTCATAGAAACTCCATCTGTGTCAATGGCTGAGTTCACAGAAGTGGATTTCCAAGCCTTTCTTCAATGTCTCTGAGTGGACTTGAACTATCACAAACCACTAAAGACACTCTTCAGTTCTCACTACTGGAAATGTCTCTTTGACTGGATCCCAGCAAAGAGCTATCCATAGTACAGTGAGTTCTGACTTTCAATGAGTCTCAGACATGTCTGCACCTCTGGGACAAAGAACATTCCAGGCAAGAATGAGAATCCTGGCAGAGGAAAGAAAGGGGAGAAGAGATAGGCAATAAGTGCAACAGGAATCTGAGAAAATTACACATATCCCTATGGAATAAAGGAGAATACCCCAGAAGTGAGAAGCAGTAACTTATCTTTTTTTTAAAAATCTTTTTACTGGGGCTCATAAGGCTCTTATCACAATCTGTACATACATCAATTGAGCAAAGCACCCTTATACATTCGTTGCACTCGTCACTCTCATAATTCACCTTCCACTTGGGTTCCTGGAATCAGCTCGAAAAAAAAAAGTAACTTATCTTATGGACTCGTCTGAAGTAAAATTTACCAATTTTTAAAATACATTTCAGTCCTTTAATTTCCATAGATGACTGTATATTTCACCTCTGATGTGCTGTTACAATATCCAGAGAAGGCAAGTGGAGGATGAAAGAGGGAAAACTGTAATTCATGCAAAAATGGACATCAGTTCCCCTCTTATAAAATGCTGTGTGTATGCTTAATGTCTGGATAGACTTGCTACAACAGTGCATGCAGTTAAACGTCATGGGATTGTGTGACCGTAATAACGAATTCTTTTTCTTTTTGAAATGATTAGTTATTGATAGAAACTTGGTGGAGTTTTCTGGTTTGGTTTGGTTTTTACTAGCTTTTGAAATTTTAAGGTCATAGAAAACTGAGTTAATTGAGCTAGGTTACAAATTTCTCAGAAATCCCTCAACGTCCTAAATGAATACTTTGGTTGCCAGTTATATCTACGCCGTTTATCCTCAAAGAGCAAACAGAGGCGTAGCTAGCACACAGCTCATACTACTTGGGACCTGCGCTTCTGCCTGGAAACCTTCTGATGAATAGGCCCTTTGTTTTGTATCTTTGTGTCCTAACAACATGCCGTTACACTGCTTTCCGGGGCCCCCACAGAGCGAAATAAGTAAACCAAGCAAGGAAGTCAAGCAAAATGCTCTTGAAGCATTGTGATTATTGCTGAGAAATAAACGAGGGAAGGGTGTTAAAATAGGTGTAGTGAGACAAGGGCAGTTTAAATAATGAAAAATATCAGCACCTTAAAACAGAAAAAATTCGCAGAGAAATTGATCAGAGTCCAAACTCACTGCCAGCTTGTCTATTTCAACTCATAGTGACCCTATAGGACAGAACAGAACTACGTCTTTGTGTTTCCAAGATTTTTATATCAATATAGGAGAAGATAGCCTCAGGTTTCTCCCATGGAGCAACTAGTAGATTCAGACCACAGATCTTGTAGGTTAGCAGCTCAATATATAGTCCACTAGGACATCAGACCTTTTTAGTAAAAACAATAATGATTTAAAACTCAATTAGGAAGACAGTCATGAAATGATTAAAAACTCAATTAGGAAGCCAGTCATGAAATAATATTAGAAAGTCTAAATGTAGTACTATGAGCCTTTTGCCTATGTTTTCCCCTTTCAATCCCTTGAAAGCAAGTTGAAAAACGTCTTTCCTTTTAAACAGTTAGTGTTTTTGATTTTTTTTTTTAAGACCACTAAGTAGTTAGTGTACGGGAGCTGATAACCTATCATTCTCCTGTGGAGCGACTGGTTGATTTGAATTACTGACCTTGCACTAGTTAGTCCTCTGCTTATCCAGTTACCCCATGAGGACTCCTACATATTTATCCACAATACCAGGTTAAGGCAAATAATGCATACATTCTGATGCTAAGGGTTAGCGGTTCCAGTCCCCAGAAGAGAGGCTTGGTGTCTTAGCTATGTAGTGCTGATGTAACAGAAAAAGCACAAGTGAATGATTTTAACCAGCATGCATTTATTTTCTCACAGTTTCCGACCAACACAACTCGCTGCAATTGAGTCGCTTCCAACTTAGAACCAAGTGGAACTACCTCTGTGGATTCCGGAAATTAGAACCGCTTGTGGGAGTAGAAAGCCTCATGTGTCTCCCTCAGAGCAGCTGGTAGGTTTGAACCATTGACATTGTAATTAGCAGTTCAGTGCGTAACCCATTAGGCCACTAAGGCGCCTAAAACTCACGGACATCAGGTTAATTTCAAGTCATGGAAACCCCTTAGGATAGCACTTCCTCAGCGGGTCTCTGAGACTGTAACTCTTTATGGAAGTAGAAAGCCTCATCTTTCTCTCTTAAAGCAGCTGGTGTTTTTTAATTGCTGACCTTGCAATTAGTGCAGTCCAATTCATAACCACTATACTACCCACCCCCCCCCTCACTGTTTAAGAAGCTATAAATCTGAATCCAGGGCACCAGCTTTGGGGCAAGGTTTTCACTCTCTGTTGGCTATGGGAGAAGGTAACTCTATCTTTTCAACATCCGTGAGCCAGGCCATCCTTGGAGATGGCCACGTGTCTTGGCATCAATCGTCCTCTGGGTCTACGATGCTTTTAACACAGGGCCTCTGGGTCCAAAGAATGTGCTCTACCCTTGGCTCTTCTTTCTTGGTGCTATTTAGGTATTTTATTCTGTTACTGCCCTCTCTTTCCATCTCTTGTAAGATGTAGGCCATGCCTCAGGGAAACTCCCCTGACATCTGATCCCTTCTAACTGATTGACTAGCACATCAGGTCTCATCACGGATCAGATCAGATCACTAGATAACTGAAACATTGCATCACTCCATAACCACCAAACCAGAATCATGACCTACCCAAGTTGGCATACATTCTGTGTGGGGTAGGTTGGGGGTGGTGGTGGTGACATGATGACACCTGGTGATCTATTTCCCCAAACTCAGATATTGAAGACAACGCCCACTGCTAGTCTGATATACATGGAGTTTACAAAAGTTAGAGGCAACTCTAACTTGAAAATTCATCAAGGCTGTTGCTGTCAGGCATCACGGCGTCAGAGTGTACTCATAGTGACGGAAACATGGCCTTCTCCTGTGCCATCTTCACACCGGTGTTATGTTTACGTCCATTGTTGAGGTCACGGTGTCAGCTGATCTCATAGAGGGCCTTCCTCTTTTTGACTCCTCCTCTTCTTTACCAAGCATGCTGTCCTTCTCAAGAGACTGGCCTCCCCGATGGCACAGTCCAAGTACAATACAAAGCCTCATCAGGTTTCATTAACTTGGGAGAGATTGCTATGGATCTGAGTGATTCTGCATAATTTTATTGTTGATAATATATTCTTGATAATCCAAAGTTGGAATAACTTAGAAAACAAATTCTTCAAACTAAGACATAGGCAAAACTATAATTGTTGGCATCTCTGGAGATGTTATCAGGGAACAATACAGTTTGAAGAACTGAGAGAAATCTGGTAGACTTTCAAAATAAGAGTGAGCATGTCACTCACACGAATTAGTTCGGTATCAGAGAAACGGTGTGGTGTGTTAAATAAAATGGCAGAAACCAAGATTCAGGGTGGGTATTTGTTTAGAAAGAAAAAATAAAATGCAATCCAAGTAAAATTTTGGAGGAAGTTACCTCTGTCTTATTCCAATACATTTCCATCATCCCCATATTCATAAATTAGGAAAAAGGGCTGTTCTTCCTGGAGACATTAGTTTTGAGGAAAGGGTAAAAAATATACTCAAGTGAAGTTGACACAGTGGGGGTACTCAAGGTGGGCATATAAACTAAGCTCTCTGTACTGAGCTTGACAACTCCCATAGCTACAGTAGTTGTTAGCAACGAAACAGGGCCATGCAAACCATTCACATACAAAAATGACTTTTGGCTGGTGGCTGCAGCTGCTGTTTACAGAGCTGTGTGCAGCCTTGCCTCCTTGCCTCCTTTGCACAATAGGGAGTCATTCCATTCCTCCCCGCCCTGAGCCGGGGTTGGGGGTGGAGGGGGGGAGTCACTCCGATCCCGTTTGTTGCTACTGCTGCTGTTGTTGCGGCTGCTCCCCAGCTGTGTGCAGCAAGGCCAAGCTGTTTGAAGTTGGGCACAGTGTGCCTTTGAGGTGACTCTTTGGACCATTTATTGCAGCTGTCCCATTTGTGCTTGCTGTCCGCAGAGCAGCTGTCTGACCCACTGCAAACACCTTACCCACAAGGCTTTGGATGGGTGAGAGACCCTGGTTCTAAGAGGCTCCTTAAATTGGGCCTTGTGGTCTTATGTCTGAACTGCATTATGTCTTATGATGACCTTGCTGCCAGTTGCTTAGCATTAGTTGGGTCAAGGTGATGAATCTGGTGTCCATGTGAGTTAGTTAATTGTGCGTACTTTCTCGGTGACACTAGGATATGCCCGTGCCTCTGATCTGAGAGCCTGAGTAAGAAAGCCTGGCAGGACTGATGGGAAGATCAGTCCTAAGGGAAAAACAACTCAGATACCTAAGCGAACTAGTTGCTGTCAAGTGGATTTCAACTCAGAGTGACACTGTGTGTGCAGAGGGGAATTGCTCCACAGTGTTTATAATACTACTGCGACCTTTCCAAAGTGGATCACCAGACCTGTCTTCCAACCAACCAACCGACCAAACACCCACCCACCCACCATCAAGTCAATTCTGACTCATAAAAAACCTATAGGATAGAGTAGAATGCTCACTAGGGTTTCTGAGGTTGTAAATCTTTATGGTAAGAGATAGCCTCATCTTCCTCCCAAGGACCAGCTAGTGGGTTTGAACTACTGACCTTCTGGTTAGCAGCCCAACTCATAACCCACTTTGCCACCAGGCTTCAAGGCACCCTGGGTGGGTTTAAACAACATTTCCCTTAGTTGTTGAATGCTTAGCCATTTGCACCATCCAAGAACTCTTGTATGGTTTTGTAGGAGCCCGATGTGTCCTGGGAAGCGCAGCGGCCTTACTTTGCTGAATTTAGGTGGTATAAGAAGCCTACTGCCCATCTTTAAACACAACCTTGTCTTAATTAAAAGTTCTGCCTCTTAATTGTCAACTTTTTGATTGTATGCATACTAGAAGGCATTGATAGTATAAAATCTTACCGACTAGAATAGATAAAAAGTATTGTCACAACATAAATGTAAAATGTATCAAGGAATAGCATAAAAAAGTGAAACTGCTGTTTCTTTACATATCCTCCGTCTACGTCTATAAGTTCTGATGGTGTTATTTTCATCTCTCAAATCCTTCCCTCAAAGAATTTTGTGCTCTTCAACTTAGGCCTTGTCAAAACAACATTTTTTGGTATTTTTTGAGGGATTCAAGTAAGCCTTCTTTTAAATGGCCGTAGAATTGGGGGAAGGGAGGGTCTGATGGGACAATATTAAGGCTGTGGGTAGATGGAGTAAGTTTCCCAGCGAAATTCTCTTAGGATGGCTCTTGTTACCCGCAAAGAAGGAGCACGTGCATGGTCAAGATGGGGGAAAAGGCTCAGCACAGCCTTCATGGCCTTTTTCTCACAAACTGAGTTTTCAATTTTCTTAAAACTCCTCCTTAATAAGTCCCCTGTCCCCAAACTTTCCTGTACTCTTCAACAAAATCTATCAAGATTACCCATTGGAATCACAATAAACTATCCTTATCGTCTTTTGTGTTGACCTCTCTGTCTTGAATGTACCTGGCTTGGCAAGTTCCCTCAGACACTTAGGTTCTCATAGAAGTTTTCTTTCTTTCTTTCTTTCTTTCTTTCTTTCTTTCTTTCTTTCTTTCTTTCTTTCTTTTCTTCCTTCCTTCCTTCCTTTCTTATTTCTTTCAGCATGCTTGTGAGACTAAGAGACATTCACTGATTACAGAGGCATGTTTAAACACATTTTGTTGAAATAAATCTGTGCACGTATAAACTAGAAGCCCAGTAGCAATAATTTTTGACTTATCCTCATAATTTGTGTAAATAACTGTCATTGGGCATTTAATTTAAGAGGGCTGGAAAATGAGCTGGTTTTTTTTGCCCATACCAACATACTGGATTGAACCTATAAAGTAAATCCAAGAAATGTCCATTGGGCTCTATTTCACTTACAGACTTCAGGGGACACACTGCTCCTACATGACTATCTCAAGGACTAATCATTATATTTATAGTCTATTAAACTTTAAATAGTTCCCCAGAAGTTCTGCATCAAATTTGAAAAGAAGTTGCCTTCAAATCCCTTGTGTCCAAACACTTTGTATGGTGACCTGGCACTCTTCCATACTCACCTTCCCATGATCACCGAAGACAAAATGGGTGCATAAGCAAATGTGGTGAAGAGAGCAGATGGTGCCCAGCTATCAAAAGATATAATGTCTGGGGTCTTAACGTTTTAAGGTTAAACAAGCAGGCATCTAGCAGGGAAGCAAATAAGCTCACCTGGAAGAAGCACACCAGCCTGTGTGATCATGAGGTGTCAACAGGATCAGGTATCAAAAGATCCAAAACAAACAATTATATCAGTGCAAACAAGGGTGGTTGGAGTGGAGACACAAAGCCCATCTGTAAACAATTGGATATTCCCCCATAGGAAAGGATGATTCAACCGAGGTATAGTATAGCTCCTGCGAATCACACATCATTCCTCTAGTTTCTGAATATTTCCTCCCACCCACTACCATGACCCAGGTCTACCTTACAAATTTGGCTAGACTGGAGAACACATATTGGTGCAGATAAGAGCTCTCAACTCATGGAATTCAGGACAGATAAACACCTTAGGAAGAGTAGTGAGGTTAGTGATATGATGAGGGTAGGGGGATGACTGAGGAGGGGAAAGGGGGAGAAAGGGGAAACCCATCACAAGGTTGGATATATACAGCTGTCCCCCTCAAAGGGAATGAATAACAGAAATGTGGATGAAAGGATATAGTGGACAGTGTAAGATATTAAATAATAATAACAATATATAATTGATCAAGGATTCACAAGGGTGGGAGGGGAGGGGAGGGAGGGGGAAAAGAGGCGCTTATATCAAGTAGAACATATTTTGGAAATGAATATAGCAACATATGTCCAAATATGCTTGATACAATTGATGTATGGAATATTATGGGTTGTAAGAGGCCCCAATAAAAATGATTTTTAAAAAAAGAAGAGGATCCCTCGTGTCTTAAAGCTGAAAAGGAAATAAGAAAAATGTTACCACCTCAATCTGCTCTCTTCAGATATACACAGTATGAATTTTTAATTTTAATAAATCCAATAGTAACTTTTAAGCCTCTGATGCCTCTTCAAATACCAGAAAGATTTAAACAGAGAGTTCAATTGTCTGTGATTTATAAACCTCTCCTCTATGCTCTAAGTTCTTTTAAGGCAAAGGCCAAGCACCCATGAAAGTAATATTTGTGTGTGTATGTATATATATATATAATACAACTTTTTCTTAATTATTTCACATCTTTCTTTAACTGGTTAACAGTATCTATTTGGAATAATGAAAAATTTTGGAAGTAAATAATGGTAATGGTGACACAAATTCTGAGTATAATTCATGGCACTGAAATGTGCACTTAAAAATGGCTAACATGTGGCAGCCATCCAAGGGCATAACAATTGGCCGCTGTTCACCTGGAGTAACAGGAAGAAGGAAATGGATGTATGGATAATTGCCTCAATGAACAGCTAACTACCTCTTCTGCTGTGAGACCAGAAGAATTACTGCCATTGGTGAACATTTTGATCAAAGATTCTACAGAAGAATCCTGATCACAAGGGAGCAATTCTCATATAATCCAATCTTTCTGGAGTCATGGAGACTAGATGAACCCTTGAAACTCTAGCCCTGAGATAATCTTTTAAACAGAAAATATCCTTTCAAGTCTTATTCAAGCCCCAAATAGTTCAGTTTAATTAGTCAAGAATGTTTGCTTAAGCATGATGCTCCTTTATTTTCTGTCTATATGACATCAAATGGACCACAACAATTCATAAGAGTAGATGGGACCTTTGGTAGGCAGTGATAGGGGGAGGAACAACTGAGACACATAGGGTGAAAATGATCACACAGCTCAAAGAACATGATCCATGTCACTGAATTGTACATGTAGAATTGTACATATTGAAATGGTGTATGGTCTACATATATTCTCAATGGTAAAAAATAAAGTAAATTACTAAAAAATAAACAATTTTCTCATCCCAATCCAGTATGTTAAGGTTTTCTTGGTGTGTTAGTCTGAGTAGACTAGAGAAACAAATTCACAGACACATATGTGTATAAGAAAGAGAATATTGAGAACACATCACAACCCAGTCCAGATCAAATCCATAAATCTGATATTAGCCTGTATGTCTGATACCAATCTACAAAGTCCTTTTCTGACTCAGGAAACGCATGTAATGGCACTGAATGCAGGAAGACTGCAGGCCATTGGGTGGGAAGTCCTGTGGATTCAGTGGCAGTGTAAGCATCTCAGTATTGGCAGGGGTCTCCTTGTGGCTTCTCCAGCTCCAAGGCTCTGGCTGCCATCAGCCTGTCTCCATGTGGCTTGTCAACAAGAATGTCTTTCAGGCACTGAGCCTGTGTCCTGCCTCCAGCGAGCTATTTATCTCCTTAGTGCTTCCAAATGAGGTCATCAGGCTTTGATCTGATTGACAGGCTAAATTCCACCCCTTCACTCTTAATTCTTTAAAATTGACAACAGATTATGTAATTACCACAAACCACCCCTTGTCAATTTGACACTTTCACACAGCTCTTTAGCCATATATACTTTACAAACAAACTAATAAAGTCATATCTGTACCTCACAGAATAAAACTAAAATGCATACGATTCAAAAATGTGCCACCCTCATTTAAACACAACATTCGATAAGTGAGCGAAACGAAAATATTCTATGCCTAACAATTGCAGTTAAGTAATACCTACACCTTGATCTTATGAATAGATTCCCCCACATATGAGAGTTTGTAAGCCAGCCACTTCATGCCTTTATCTGTCCCATTTTGGGTATCCAATTTCTATTCTGCCCACTTATATCAACCCAGTGCTCAGAGGACTATTTTACTTTGTTTATACTGATTTTAAAACAGTCAAGTTCAATCCTTATTTAGCTTATTTCAATCCTTTTCTAAACTAGTCTATTGATAGAAAATACGGGATTAGGCCTCTGAGAACATCATGCCAGATCCAGGCTTTCTGTTAGCCGTTTTGAATTTCTGTCAGCCAAATTTTGCTAAGCAAGCATGGTTTCTGAGAAATTCAAAGGGCAATTTCTACCCCTGAGCTCAGAAAATAGTTAAACAATGTTCATTTTCGCCATTTCAAACAAGAATAACCAAAGACAACAAACAAACAAAATAATCCAAACTTTAAATTCCCAGTAAACTGCATGGACATATCTGACTTCTGACTAGCAAAGAAGAAACACTACCATGGGGGAGAGGTCAGACACCCACTCTCCATCTTCATGATTTGTTTCTCTAGTACCTTACTCCCAAGGTACCATAATGTATTAGTTTGGGTAAACTAGAGAAACAAATTTATAGACACTCATATGTATATAAGAAAGAGGTTTATACACAAGAGCAATTGAATATTGAGAAAACATCACAGCCCAGTCCATATCAAGTCCATAAGTCTGATATTAGCCCATACATCTGACAACAATCTATAAAGTCTTCTTCAGACTCACGAAATACATGCAATGATGCTGAATGCGGCACAGTTACAGGCCAGTAGGTGGAAAGGCTTGTAGATTCAGTAGCAGTGTAAGCATCTCAGCACTGGCAGGGGTCTCCACATGACTTCTCCACCTCTGAAGCTCTGGCTGCCATCAGCCTGTCTCCATGTGACTTATTAACAAGAATGTCTCTCAGAAACTGAGCCTGTGTCCTGCCTCCAGCGAGCTATTTATCTCCTTAGTGCCTCCAAATGAGGTCATCAAGCTGCGATCTGGTTGACAGACTAAATTCCACCCCTTCACTCTTAAGCCTCAAATTGACAACAGATTATGTAACTACCACACCTGGAGACCTAGTGACAATTTGATGACACAGTGGTTGTGGCAGTTACATAACTTCCTGTCAACTTGAGTGAAGGGGTGGAGTCTAGTGTCAATCAGGTCATAGCCAATGATGCCTCTGGGTGGGCCTTCTCCTGAGGATCTGTGAACTCCTAACTTACTCCCTGGAGGCAAGACTCACACCCTCTCTGCTTCATTTCTGTTGACAAGTCACATGAAGCTATGCTGATGGCAGCCAGAGCCCTGGAGCGACAAGAGTCACATGAAGAGCTGTGCCAGTGCTAAGATGCTTCCACAAGACTTTGCACCCACCAGCCTGTGACCTTCCTGCTTTTGGCATCATTGCATGTGCTATGTGAGTCTGTAGAAGATGGACGGGTATCAGACATATGGGCTAAAATCAAACTTATGAACATGATCTGGACCGGGCCAGGATGTTTTTTTAATAAACAATTACTCTTGGATATAAAACTCTCACTTACATATGTATGAATGTCTCTGGATTTGTTTCTCTAGTCAACTCAGACTAACACAGTGATTAAATTTTAGGCTGCTAACCCAAAGATTCAACGCCACCAGTTGCTCCATGGGAGAAAGATGTGGCACCTTGTTTTCATAAACATTTCAGCTTTGGATACACAGTCTGTCCTATGGGGTTGCTATAAATCAAAATCACTCCGTAGCTATGGTCTGGATTTGGGATTTAAATATACTCCTCATCAGATGATAAGAATTTATTCTCACGCACTTATAACTAGATAAAATTGAGCTGCTTTATTTTCAATATAATGGATATAAAGGCAAATGTTCCAAGAGTTGAATCATATCATTTCTCAATTTTCCATCTACTTCCTGAAATCTTAATTCTCACTGGAATATAATTGACTTCTTTCACTGCTGTAGTTGATTTTGTGTTCTTTGACAATTTTGAGACATGTAGATATCATATTATTAGATTCTGCATATCTTCCAAGCCTTGGTCTGACTATGATATAGTCACAGCCATGCTAATAACAATAACATGTACCCATATAGGTAGTGAAACAAATATGCAAAGATACGACCAGTGAGGAATAAATAGTATGGTAAGCAGAAGCTAGCAAAGCAAGAATGGAAATCTCATGATTAAATCCATATTTGGACACTGAAGGGAGGAAGGCAGTTGGAAAAAT
This sequence comes from Tenrec ecaudatus, assembly GCF_050624435.1. Lineage (NCBI taxonomy): Eukaryota > Metazoa > Chordata > Mammalia > Afrosoricida > Tenrecidae > Tenrec > Tenrec ecaudatus. The sequence goes on along the minus strand of NC_134530.1, from coordinate 251,940,309 downwards.
CCTGGTGAGACAAGAGGTCTTGAATTAGGTAATGATAAGTGATGCAAAAATGAGAGCAACACAAGCATACTTAAAGAGATAGACTTAGCAAGATGGTGGTTAGATGGGAGGGCAAAGAAGAGGAATTAACAGAAGTAACCTATATCCAATTTCAATGTCTTCCTGGAGTCTATACTTGTATAGACTTCATGTCTGGAACTGACTTCACCCCCATGATCCAGAAGGTGAACAATAACACTAGGGAGGTCACACACTTTAGAATAATTTGAGATCAAAAGGGCAGTTATTTCTCAAGTACAACATTCAGAAGGCAGGAATGTTTAGGAAAGGAGAAATGGAAACTGGAAACACAAGCTAGTGGGATAAGTAATGTTCTCTTGTGGGGATTTTAATCAATGACATGACACAACATGTGTATACTTGTTGAATAGAAGATTGATTTGTTCTGTAAACCTTCATCCACTCACAATAAAAAGTTTCCCTTAAAAAAATAATGTCTTAAGATAGTCAACTAAAAAGGAGAGGGATGAAAGGAAAAAAAAGACATGCATAGCAGGGGAACAGGACGCTAACCCACCCAAGAGGAGGGCATTGTTTATATCTCCGCAGGGAAAGAGGGCCCAGATTTCAACCTGGTGCCCCAAGTAGTGAATGCAGCATGGCTGCATGGAGTAGGGAACCAGTGGAAAGGTCTGAGGGGCCAGCCCCAATCCCAACTACATGGACAGCACCCCCTTCCCCACAGAAGAGTACACTTCAGAGGACAGCACTGACACTGTCAGTGCTCAGGGAGAGGGACATGCCTGGTTAGAGCACACAGGAGCAAATGTAGGGGGAGGAAGAGAGAGTGGAGCACTTCCTGGCCCACCAATCCCTGAGGACAATATTCCTGCTCCGGACAGCCTATGCACAGAGAGGATCATAGGACTGGCCCCACTATGAGACATGATATCCCTCACTGACCCACAGCCCTACAGGGGACAACACTGGAGACAGAGTGGGAACTGCGCTTAATCTGACCCCACTTAGGCGAAACACTAAGGGCATGCGACAGAACAGCAAGGGGAACAGAGCAACGAAGTCCCCATGGAATACCAAAATAAACTTTGGGGCCAGGACGTGGCACCCAATCAGACTTGAGCAGAAAACACTCCTAAAGGTCAACAAACAGACCTTGAACTATTTACAAGTTTCTCTCTTTTTTTTTGGTCATTTTTTTTTTGGTTGCTGTTGTTTTGTTACTTTGTTTTGCTCTGTCTTCTTTTTTGTGCATATTCTTATCTCTGCAGGTCTATTTAGATAAGATAGGTGAGATAAACAATCTGGAGGACAAGCCAAGGGTACCACAGGTTCCAGGGAGACATGAAGAAGGGGAGTTGGGGGAAAGGAAGTGAGTGTTAACAAACCCAGGGGCAAGGGAACAACAAGTGATCCGAAATCAATGGCAAGGAGGGTGTAGGAGGCCTGGTAGGACTTGACCAAGGACAATGTAATGGAGAGGAATTACTGAAACCCAAATGAAGGCTGAGCATGATAGTGGGACAAGAGGAAAGTCAAAGGACATAAGAGGAAAGAACTAGGAGGCAAAGGGCATTTATAGAGGCCTAAATACAGGCATGTACATATGTAAATATATTTATATATAACGATAAGAAAATAGATCTATGTGCATATATTCATAAGTTTAATATTAAGGTAGCAAATGAACATTGGGCCTCTACTCAAGTACTCCTTCAATGCAAGAACACTTTGTTCTATTAACCTGGCATTCCATGATGCTCACCTTCTCAACAGGATCGCTGAAGACAAAGCAGGTACATAGCAAATGTGGTGAAGAAAGCTGATAGTTCCCAGTTATTAAAAAAATAAAATAGCGACCGGGGTCTTAAAGGCTTGAAGATAAACAAGTTGCCATTTAGCTGAGAAGCAACAAAGCCCACATGGAAGAAGCACACCAGCCTGTGTGATCACAATGTGTCAATAGGATCAGGTATTAGGCATCAAATAAAAAAAAAATCATATCATTGTGAATGAGGGGTAGTGCGGGGTAGAGACCCAAAACCCATCTGTAGGCAAATGGACATCCCCTTACAGGAGGAGACAAGCCAGTCAGGGTGCAGTGTAGCAACAATGAAACATACCACTTTCCTCTAGTTCCTAAATGCTTCCTACTCCCCACCCCCCACCACTATCGTGATCCCCATTCTACCTTACAGATCCAGCTAGACCATAGCATGTACACGAGTACAGATAAGAGCTGGAAACACAGGGAATTCAGGACAGATAAACCCCTCGGGGCCAATAATGAGGGTAAAGATACCAGGAGGGTAAGGGAAAGGCGGGTGGAGAAAGGGAGATCCTATCACAATGATTTACAGCCATTACAGTCATATAACCCCCTCTAAGGGGGAAGGAAAACAGGAAAGTGGGTGAAGGGAAACAATGGTCAGTTAAGACATGAAAAAATAATAATAATTTATAAATTATCAAGGGAATGGGAGGGAGGGGGGGAAATTGAGGAGCTGATACCAAGGCTTCAAGTAGAAAGAAAATGTTTTGAGAATGATGATGGCAACAAATGTACAAATGTGCTCGACGCAATGCATGTATGCATAGATTGTGATAAGAGTTGTAAGAGCCCTCAGTAAAATGATTAAAAAAAAGACATGGACAAAATCAGAGACTATTATGTCCAGCAAAGTTATTCAGTGTCATGAAGATAAATATTTTCTGACACCATTATTATAAAGGAAAATTTTAAAAGTAAACTGGTTTTCATTAAAATAATGTCATAAGTAAGCTTCATAAAGTTTCATAAAGTTTTTACTGAATTTGCAGCAAATAACCCACATTGTTGCTTGAAGTGCTACCAGACATAGCTGGCCTCTGAATGAGTGACAGCTGTATCAGGGTTGGGTGGGAGGACAAAGCTGTTCCTTTGTTCTGAACATGTAAGAGCCAGACTTGTCTTCTCACACCATCTGAAGGTCATCTCCTGTAGTTTAAAGGTCACTACAGCAGGAGGGATTTTTCTACTTCCTCTGAATCACTGAGGGTACACTTTCCTACTCTCTTATAATTATACACTTCTTTCTTGAGTCATGTAGCCCAATTTGTGATGAGGTCATTATTCATGTGATTATGTGAACAGAATCTTCTCTCAGTCCATGAGAACTGGGACCATGTTTGTCTAGTTCAGTGAGCAACCCCTAGTACACCCAGTGACTAGCATTCAGAGGTGGTTTGGCTATTTGTTAAATGATTGACTGATTGATGGATCAACTGACTGAATGAATGAATGAGATGCAGAGCACATGCTCCTGCTAGTAGAGACAGTCCAATATATAAGAGTACAATTGCTCTACAGATATACTTCAAGTGTAAGTGAGTAGTTAACAGCTTCAGCTAATGTCAGACAAACCAAGGGTTCAGCCCTTTCGACCTTCTATAAACGGAGTGATCTCAAACAAGTCACAATCTCTTGTTGTTGTCATTAGATGCCATCGAGTTGGTTCTACTTAAAGCAACCCTTTGTATATCATAAGGAAACACTGCCCCATCCTGTAATATCCACATAATTATTGTTGTTTGACTCAATCCTTGCTGTCACTGTATTGACAGTGTATCTCTCTTTTTCACTGCCCTTTACTTTACCAAACACAGTGTCCTTCAGCACAGGGACTGGTCTCTCCTGACAACATGTTCCAACCTGAGACAAAGTCTCACCATACTTGCCTCTATATTCTGGCTGTACTTTTTCCAAGACAGATTTGTTATCTTTTTTTTAAATACTTTTATTGGGGCTCTTACATTTCTTTTTTTTTTAAACAGTTTATTAGGGGCTCATACAACTCTTATCACAATCCACACATATACATACATCAATTGTATAAAGCACATCTGTACATTCTTTGCCCTAATCAGTTTCTTTTTTTTTCTCCTCTTTTCTTTTTTTACATTTTATTAGGGGCTCATACAACTCTTATCACAATCCATACATATACATACATCAATTGTATAAAGCACATCCGTACATTCCCTGCCCCAATCATTCTCAAAGCATTTGTTCTCCACTTAAGCCCTTTGCATCAGGTTCTCTTTTTTTTACCCCTCCCTCCTCGCTCCCCCCTCCCTCATGTGCCCTTGGTAATTTATACATCGTTATTTTGTCATATCTTGCCCTATCCGGAGTCTCCCTTCCCCCCCTTCTCTGCCGTCCCTCTCCCAGGGAGGAGGTCACATGTGGATCCTTGTAATCCCCCTTTCCAACCCACTCACCCTCCACTCTCCCAGCATCGCCCCTCACACCCTTGGTCCTGAAGGTATCATCCACCCTGGATTCCCTGTGCCTCCAGCCCTCATATGTACCAGTGTACAACCTCTGCCGTATACAGCCCTGCATGGTAGTTGGGGGGAGGAAGCATCCAGGATCTGGGGGAAAGCTGGGTTCTTCATCGGTACTACCTCACACCCTAATTAACACATCTCCTCTCCTAAACCCCTCTATGAGGGGATCTCCATTGGCCAACACTTGTCTTTTGGTAGTTCATGGTACTTTCAATATTTTTCACCAGCCCTATAATTCAAATGCATCAATTCTTCTTCAGTCTTCCAAATTCAGTGGCCAACTTTCACATGCGTGTGATGTGATTGAAAATACCATGGCTTGGACCAGGCCTACCTTAGTCCCCAGAGTAACTTCCAAAGAGGTCTTGTGCTGTAGATGTAGCCAGTGTCATGCATTGTTTGATCTCTTAACAGCTGCTTTTTGAGCACAAATTGTGGATGCATGCAAGACATCATTGACAATTTCAATCTTTTCTCTGTTTATCAGATTATCTTTTGGGACAGTTGTGAGGATTTCGGGTTTCTTCACACTGAGTTGTAATTCATACATATTGAAGGCTACAATCCTTGATCCTCCTCAGCAAATGCTTCAAGTCCTCCTCACTTTCATCAAGCAAGACTGTGTTATCTGCCTAGTACAGTTTGTTAAAAAGCCTTCCTCCAATACTAATGCCACATGCTTCTTTATACAGTCAAGTGTCTCTAATTTACTCAGCATACAGATTGAATAATTATGGGGAGAGGACATGACGCTGATTCATGCCTTTCCTAGTTTTAAGCCATGCGCTATTTCTTTGTTCAATTTGCACAGCTCCCTCTTCATCTGAGGCCAAGTGCTGCGGGCACAAAACGAAGGGTTCTGGAATTCTCGCTCTTCCGAAGGCTATCCCTAGTCTGTGATGGTCCATACAGTCAAATGCCTTTGCACAGTGCATAAAGAACAGGTAAACATCTTCCTGGTAGTCTCTGCTTTCAGCCAAGATCCATCTGATAGCAGCAATGATGTACTTTATTCCACATCCTCTTCTGAAACTAGCCCGAACCTCTCTGTCAATGTACTGCTGCAACCATTGGATGATCTTCAGCAAAACTTTACTTGCCTGTGATATCAATAATATTGTTCGATAACTGGAACATTCTGTTGGGTCACCTTTCTTTGGAATGGGTACAAACAGGAATCTCTTCCAGTCAGTTGGCCGAGTAGGTGTCTTCCAAATTTCCTGGCATAGATGAATGTGTGTTTCTATTCATGTTCCGTCTATTCCAGGAGCCTCCTTGTTTGGGGCTAGTGCGTTCAGTGCAGTTCGAACTTCTTCCTTCATACCATTGGCTCTGGCTCACAGGTTACCTCTTGAAATTGAGGACTGTTGATTCGTTCTTTTTCACACAGTGACTACTCTTTCCATCTTCTTTTGATGCTTCCTGCATCATTCAATATTTTTCCCAGAGAATTTTTCCATATTTCAACTCGAGGTTTGGAGTTTTTTCTTGAGTTCTTTCGGTTTAGGAGATGCTGAGCATGTCTTCCTTTCTGGTTTTCTAACTCCAGGTCCCCGCACATTTCATTATTATATTTTAGTCCATCTTCTTGAGCTACCCTTTGACATGTTCTGCTCAGCTCCATACTCTATCATTTCTTCCATTCGCCCCACCTACTTGCTGATTAGGAGCACGTTTCAAAACCTCTCCTAACACCCACTTTGCGCTTTTCTTTCTTCCCCGTCTTTTAAATGACATTTTGCTTTCTTCGTGTATTGTCTCCTTGATGCCACCCCACAGCTTAAGTCTCTGTCATTAGTGTTCAATTTCTTTTTGACGTGGTCTCAAAATTCCAGCAACATAAACTCAAGGTCATATTTTGGCTCTCATGGAATTGTTTTAATTGTCTTCAGCTTCAACTTGAACTTATATATGAGCAGCTGTTGGCCCTGGACCTGGTTTTAGCTGCTGATATTTAGCTTCTCCATCATCTCTTTCCACAGACGTAATCAATTTTATATTTCTATATGCTGGAGAAGTCCACATGCATAGTTCCTGTTTATGTTGTTAAAAAACTTTTTGCAATGAAGAAGTCATTTGTCTTCTGCCATGGATCTCCAGCTTCATTTCTATCACCAACACCATATTTTCCAACTACCCTTCCTTCCTCTTTGTTTCCAACGTTTTCATTCCAATCTCCAGCAATTATCAATGCATCTTGATTGCACATTCGATCAATTTCAAACTGAAGATGTTGGTGGAATTTTTCAATTTCTGCATCATTAGCTTCAGTGGTTGGTGCATAAATTTGAATAATAGTTGTATTGATTGGATTCCCTTGTATGTATACAGGTGTTTTGCTCTCATAGACAACATTGTACCTAACAATAGATATTGAAATATCCTCTTAATTGTGTCATTCTCGGCATAGTAAACCATATGATTTCCTGATTCAAAATAGCCAATATCAGTCTATTTCAACATACTGATGTCTAGAATAGCAATCTCTATATGTTGCATTTCATTTTTAACCACTTCCAATTTTCCTAGGTTCATACTTCGTACATTCTAATTTCAAATTATTAATTGATGTTTTCAGCTATTTCTCCTCTATAGGAAAGGTTATTTATAAAATAATTCTAAACAAGCAAATATATCCAAATTTGTTAGTTGGTATTCTACCTCACTTTTCTTCATATTTAAAAGTATAGAACCTCATAGTCCACTTAAATGGACACTTAAGTGTCCACGCTGTAAATGGAAACAAGAATAGCTGGTAGAGCAGCCTTGGAGAAGCTCTTGGAACACTATGTGCAGCTAACAAAATAATCCAAAGTAAAGAATTCCTTTGTGAGCTGTGTTAAGACAATAACTAAAAGTATATCATATTTGAAATTATTTCAGTCATATTTTAGTATAAGTTAATGAATATTTTAACCACAATCTTCTATGTAAATATTTGCCAGATACATTCAGTATAGTAAATTCTTTAGGTACTGAAATCTAAAAATACACATTATAGAAAAAATAAGCACTGGAGAATTCTGCCTCCATCCTTATGGGAAAGGTGGTCTCTGAAGTCCATTGCCAGGTTTATGATCTTCTAATCTACTGGAACATTTTTTAGACAATTTTGTATCACTTAGGAATTATAACTCCTAACCTTACACTAAGTGTGAACTCTTATGTTTATTACCAAATTCATGATTTTATGATGTTCTAATTTGTAGCATATAAAATAATTGCTGTAAGACACTCAATTTATCACAACCATCATTGCATGCCTTTTTATTAATGTGTATTTATTTACATGTTTTCTGTGCTTTTCAGTTTTTGTACATCTAAAAAATTTTAAAAACATTTTATTATGGGCTCATACAACTCTTATCACAATCCATACATATACATACATCAATTGTATAAAGCACATCTGTACATTCTTTGCCCTAATCAGTTTCTTTTTTTCCTACATTTTATTAGGGGCTCATACAACTCTTATCACAATCCACACATATACATACATCAATTGTATAAAGCACATCCGTACATTCTTTGCCCCAATCACTCTCAAAGCATTTGCTCTCCACTTAAGCCCTCTGCATCAGGTCCTCCTTTTTTTTCCCCTCCCTCCCCGCCCTTGATAATTTATAAATTGTTATTTTGTTATATCTTGCCCTATCTGGAGTCTCCCTTCCCCCCCTTCTCTGACGTCCATCTCCCAGGGAGGAGGTTGCATGTGGATCCTTGTAATCAGTTCCCCATTTCCAACCCACTCACTCTCCACTCTCCCAGCATCACCCCTCATACCCTGGTCCTGAAGGTATCGTCCACCCTGGATTCCCTGTGCCTCCAGCCCTCATATGTACCAGTGTACAACCTCTGCCCTATCCAGTCCTGCAAGGTAGAATTCGGATCATGGTAGTTGGGGGGAGGAAGCATCCAGGATCTGGGGGAAAGCTGTGTTCTTCATCGGTACTACCTCGCACCCTGACTGACCCATCTCCTCTCCTAAACCCCTCTATGAGGGGATCTCCAGTGGTTTTAGGACCTGTAGGAAAGCATCCATAAGACACCTGTCCTATCAACCATCCCTAGCCTAAAAAATACTGATCTCATCAGAGTAAATTGGGCAGATACTAATACTTTACATTAGACAATAAAGTACTGTGTGCTTTTAATTAAGTATGTGTGAGCAAATAACGAATTCTACATACCACATACAAACATCATTAAGGCTTAAAGGTAAGGCAGATATCGATGTTCTCACTGTATCTGAGGCCCTGGGTAGTTCAGTTGCTCCTTATAGTAGCAGAAGGTCAGTGGGTTACTAAGTGATGTCCGCGTGCACAGAGCCTCTCTCAAGGCTTTGTCCCCTCCATTTGGTGCTCACTGGGTTTGGTTTCCATTTAGCTTGAACTGTCCACACAGAACTGATTTGGGGATGGATTGAGGACCTTGAGCACTGGAAAGCACATACTGAATGTGAACGATCCAGCTTACATACTGCAGATGCGAACACAAATACAATAGCCACTGTCAAGTAAAGTCTGACTCATGGCAACTCTGTGCATGCCCAAGTAGAACTGTTCTCCAGATGGTCTTCAATACATAGTTTTTTGGGGAAGTATGTCTCTAGGCCTTCCTTTTGAGGTACTTTTGTGTGAACTTGACTGAGTTTGTTAACCATTTTCATCAGTCAGGACCCCCCCTTACAGATAGGGCATATTTATTTTGGCCAAGTTGTGAATTAAAACACTTGGCAAAATACCACTTGCCTTATGGAAAAGCAAAAAATAAATAAAATCAGATTCCTTGATGTTTCCTCACTCTCAGAATTTTAACAGTTAAAGAAAAAAGGAAGATTATTTGCCATTTTCTCAGCAATGTGGGAAAAGATACAGCACTTCTTTCACTTTCATGTGTATAACTGTGTTTAGTCATACTGACAAGTTGGGTTTTAAATGTCAAAGATAGGATTCAAGTGTGTGGGCATAGTTCCCATTTGTATTGCATGGAATTTAGAGAAACAGGACTATTTTTAAAAAGTATTGCAACAAAAGTCATAGAAACTTTTATTAAGCAAAATTATCAAAATGTGAAGCTGTTACTTTTCTATACCATCTATCTAGGGCTATACGTTTGTGAATGTGATATTTCCATCTCTCTGACCCATAGGCTTCCAAACTGATTTGCATGGGTCATAGAGAGGGAAATATCGCCTTCAGAAACAAACAAAAAATAAAACCTTAGTGGCCGCTGGAAATTAAAAACACTTGTACCATAGTCCGGAACCCAGGATAAAGTGTAGGTATCTGCTTTCGCACCCCCCGTGGATCATTCCAGCAGCCCACGGGGAAAACACTTTGGAAAGCCCTGCTCTAACCCTTCCCGAAGAGTTCTGCAATCTTCAATGCACACCACATCAGACTGTGACCCAAACATTCCTTAGAAAGGTTCCTTGAACTCAGTGGTGGTGATGGGGTGGGGGTAGGGGTGGGGGCGTGTTGAAGAGGCAAGAGCAGGGCCACAGTGCAGATGGAATAAGATTTCTCACCCTCAATTCTCATATGGCAGCTTTTACTGCCCTGGAAGAATGAGCATGTCATGATGGAAACACATTCCTGTGCACGATTTCCTGGTCTTTCTCACCAATTCCGTTTTTAATGGAAAAACAAAACTTCTTCATAGTAAGTCCTCATGATTCTCCTGTGTTCTTTAGAAATGCCTATCACAGGATTGCTATTAGGGATAATCTTCTGCCAGCGACCCCGAAACCCTGATGTTGCTCTTTCACACTTTTTTCCAAAACTCAAAGAACATTTCAGAGGAACACAATTTGAGTCCCTGGAGAATGCCAAAACTCTTGTTTTGACATGATGTAAATCTAAGAGCACAAACCTATCGGAGCGGAAGGGTTAGAGAGATTATTTCAGAAGTGTGTAGTCGTAGATGGAGGCTATGTGGAGAAGCAATCACTTCACATATTGGTATTTTTGTTCAATGAATGTGTATTTAGGTTTTGATAGTAATACTTTTTTGACTCACCCTCAAATCAAGATTGAGGTTGCCATGGGACCCTCCAAGACTGTACAGAGTTGGTGATGTAGCTCCACTTAAATTGTTATGTCTTTTAAAAGGAGGGTGTGACTCTTGACCTTACAGCCAGATTCTGAAGTCACTCTCCTTCACAGGACTTTTCCCAGACACCTTGCAGTAAGTACACCCTGTAAGCTCTCTGCACTGCTGCCTCTCAGAATGGTGGCTGTGAATTGTGCTGAGTCAGAGATCTGACTGGGCTGCATCATCGCGTCAACTCTTTCGGATGCCGATGGCAGGCTGAAACCCCAGCAAGCGCAAGAAGGGCAGAAAATGGGAAAATCAGAGCCAGAAAATAAAATCGTACCTAGACCACGTCATTGCTATCCAGTCGATTCTGACTCACGGTGACCCCGTGTTTATCGGAGGAGAATTGTGCTCCCAGTCAATGACGATGGCATTTCTCATGACAAAATCACCTGGCCTTTCTTACAAGGGGTCTCTGGGCGGAGTCCACCAAGAACCTCTGGGTTAGTAGCTGAGCTCCCCACTGTTTGTGCCACCCAAGAACTCCTATGCCAGGCTAGAGCTACCTGGTTCGTATTGTTTGTAGACTCAAACAGACACCGTTTCAGACTCACTACGCTGCGGCGACTGTCCTGCACCACTTCTTGCTTTCCTCATCAATAAAAATGAAGATGACAGCAGGGCCTGACCTAGTTAACTAAGTTGTTCAACTTACTCTTCCATGATGATGAAGCTGTGAGCACATGCATGTCCCTGAGCACGCAGTTGGTACTGATACGTGTTCACTATTATTATTGTGTCTGTTCAGCCCAATGCTGCAGCGAATATGCAGAGGGGCTTTTTCTCATTTACTATTTATTTTTTCTGTAGCTGTCTCATGGCTGAAATTGGATATTGAGATCAAGCTAGGAAAAGACATCTATATTTACAGTACATTCGCTATTACCCCTAGCGAAATCCCATGTCCTCTTGGTGTTTAAACATGACCCTTACTCTCTTGCCAGTGCTGGTGTCCCTGGAGGAGAGGTGGGCCATGTAGCCAAAGCAGACTTGAGAAGCAGCTGGCCATAGATTCATGTGCACAGAGAGGGAAGGCGTGTGCTTGGAGTGGACTGGGATCCTGTTTCCCAGGAATCTCCAGTGAGTCTGTGTTGAGGTGACATTTAGAAAGCACTTAGCCCAGCAACTAGTGCATGCCTTCACCAATGGTCCTATTCAAGTGCTACTGACGAGCATCATGCTGACGGTGCTTAGAATCTCAGTGCTTAGATTTTAGGAGGCATTCGCTGAATGTTTGCCTTTTTGTTAAAGCCTTGTAATAAGCATTAATAGGCTCCCCCATACCCCCCGTACTGCCCAGGTGATTTAATATTCCTGAGCCTAGAAAGTAAAAAGATGATGGGCTAAAGGATTCTGTTTTGTCTGAAACTACGGAAATGTATGGCCAAATCTCAGGGCATCATTTCCCATCATTCAGGACTAGAGGGAAAGGGAGGAAAGCTCTCATGACTTCCCACAAGCCCCCAGTATCTGAAACATCCATGTGCATGATGCACAGCAAAGTGAAGTTTGAAACTTGTTTTGTTTTTTTTCCCATGGATATTGTTCTTCATATCCAATAATACTCATATTACATTGAGCCATTTAAACATGCTGTGCTTTGAGTAAATGAAACGTGGCAATTCATGATGTTCAGCATGATAGTGAAGGTGACTTTTAGAAGCATGTATTGTATTAAAAAAGAAGTAATCTGGCTTGGTTTTAATGTTTATTGATTAAGGAAGAACCTTGAAATGGAGCTACAGTTTCTATTCTACCTTCCTAAAACTGTGATCCAAAAGGTCTGTTTCTGATCATCCTGGCCTAAGTACACTTTAAAAAGATCCTAGTATTAGCCTCATGATTTATATATTTCTTAGGCTTACTCTGAGAATTACAGACCAAGTCATTTTGCTGTGGTGCTTGGTATTTAACATAATCCCCAAACTCTCTCTCTCTCTCTCTCTCTCTCTCTCTCTCTCTCTCTCTCTCTCTCTCTCTCTCTCTCTCTCTCTCTCTCTCTCTCTCTCTCTCTCTCTCTCTCTTGCTGCTTCCATCCAGGCAATTACAACTCATAGGGACCCTGTAGGGTCAAACTGCCCCTGTGGGCTTCTGAGACTATAGCTTTTTATGGGAGTAGAAATCCTTATCTTTCTCCCACAGGACGGCTGATAGCTTCAACCTGCTGAACTTGTGATTGGCAGCCCAAACCACTAGGCCACCGGGGCTCCTAACATAGCCCCAGGCAGAGGTAATTGTTTGTCAGGGACTGTTGGAAGCACTTTAAACACATGAACTTATTTTTCTCCCTTAACAATCTGTTGAAGTAGATACTATTTCCTTGTTTTAAAAAGGAGGAAATGGAAGTGTCGAGAAATTAAAGAAACATGCCCAGTCATACAGCTAGTAGATAATCGATTCAAGCTATGCTTCTTCTCACTATTATGTTAAGATACTTCATGCCAAAGATGGACATTGAAACAATGACTTGTGAAACAAACAGGTTTTTTCATATGATATGAAAACGCTGAAATTTTCCCACCAATCAAAATATGGTAATTTAAAAAAACATGGTAATTCAATATTTGTAACTTTTCTCAGTGGTCAAAGAAGAACCGAGCTACGTCATTGCATCTAGCTCTGCCAAACTTAGTCATAGGAAGGGAAATAAATTAGAAAAGCTTCATGCATTTTCACAATGGTTTTGTTGGTCGTACATGCTCATTTTGATGTGACCTTTTGTGTCAAAGAAGACAAATATAAAGAAGCTGGTCCCAGGCAAAAGTGTAAGTTGTTTTGCTGCCCTGTTGCTGTGCAACTGTGGGGAATGACTCGATTCTCCTGGATCTCTGATTCTCTTCTCCACTGAGGGTAGTCAGCCAGAATTGATGTGCTGGTGATAGGAGATAACACCTGGACAGGGCTTCGAACAGTGCTTGGCTCCTAGTAGGTGTTTAACACGTGCTCATTCCACCCCCACCAGCTTCTTGAGCTCCCAAGAGGAATAGCAAACAATAGAGTCCGCCAAGCCCGACACAAATTCTTCTTAAGTAAATTTTGGCGTGTAAAAATTTCTTTCTGAAAAATTTTCAAAAATGTTAAGAATTTAATGCTAACTTTCCCCTTCATCATTATCTAAGGGGGAAAAAACAAAACAAATTGTGAGTGAGTCGTTCAGGAGATAACGAAGAAAAGGGGGGAAGTGTTTTTTTTAAATGTAAAAGGTAGCTGCAATCATAGATTTTTTTTATTTTTTTTGCAATCAGGTTTTAGGAACAAAAGGCACACGAGGGGAGGCCATGAGATCCTTAAGACCAGACTTTTCTCTGGGCACACCGCAAACCGCGGTATGTGCTCAAGGCCATGAGCTTTACATGAGCAGTTCTTTGCAACTCAATGTTCCCCATTCAACACTCTAAATGTCTCTAACTACAACAAACTTTGGAGAGTGGAAATCCAAATGATACAATACAAATATTTGAGTAGTTAAGCAGAGGGTTGGACACAGAATTAGCATCATTATTACATTCATCAAAGAAATATGAATATGTAACCATCTGATTTAAATTTTATGAACCAAAATCCAAAGAGTTCTAGCAAGCGATATGCTATACATAAAAAGTAATTTCATAGCACAAACTATTATGTAGCTGTCCAAAACATCATTAATTGCTGAGTTATTTTATTTCAAAGGGATATATAATTATACTCAAAGAGTTCATAAACTCAATCTGTAACTTCTGCCCCAGTCACCCTCTTTTTCTCGCAAGGTTTGAATTTTCTAATCCTTCAAGTAGGAAACTAGCCCCGACCCTTGGAGGAACAACTGAACCTTGACTTTGTGTGTGTGGTGGGGGTGGGGGGTTGTCTTGGAGAGACTCTTTGTGGTATTTTCCTGGTATGTCTGATGCTTTCCTTAGCTGCTGTTGGGTCAGACCCTAGTTCATGACAATCCCATGTGCACAGCACACTGCTTGGTGCCTGCCCCATGACTCACTGTAGTACTGACCATTATGATCTGATATGGCTTTCACTGGCTCACTTTCAGAATAGCAAGTCTTTCTTTCTACTCCATCGTAGTCTGGATGCTCCCCTGAAACGTGTACAGCAGCACAGCAACACACAGCTCTCTGACAGACAGGTGGCGGAGGCACATGAGGTGCATTGGCTAGGAATCACAACTGGTCTCCCACATGGAAATGGATAGTTCTACTCCCAATGCGATGCAAGCATGGAAATTCTATGGCATTAGCCTAGACACTTCGAAGGCCTCTTCACCATTGTACTGGGTGCTCAATAATAATTTCATCAAAGTGTGGTACAGCACTTCCTTCCTTTGGTCACTTGAAATAGCCCAACATCAATGAATCATTCAAGTGTTGGCCTTGCCTGCCAGGAAACTCAGAGCTGACCTCTGTGCTCAAATGAAATAGCTTATTTTCATTAGGACGTGACAAAATTGTCCCTTTTCTTGTCTGTCGCTGTTGTTTTCTCTTTAATCTCTTGTTCGTAGTTTGAAGCTTTATTGTACCTATATTTTTATTACAAACTTACTGAAACCCCTCTCATTTTGAAAAGATGTTTATTTTTCAAAATTGTTATGGAATCAATTCTGAGTCGTGGCCACCCTCCGTGTGCCAAGGTGGAGCTGTGCTCCATAGGCTGACTGGCTTCTTGGTGCGGATCCCTAGTCCGCCTTACGGAGGCATCTCTGAGTGCCCTCGAACCATCTACCTCTTAGTAACCAAGTGTGTTTCTTGTTTGCATACTCAAGGCCTTGCCATGTAATTAAATGAAATCAAATATTAATATAGACGAGTCTAAGAGACCTTGTACATTTTAGATGTTTCTGTGAGGGCGAGTGACAAAAGCGTTGCTGTTAGAATTCCATGTCATATGTGCACTGGTTTATTATTAACAAAATGTGTTTAAACACGTTTCTGTGATGATGAGATAGCTTTGTTAGGATGCCTTCCACAAAAATAAAGTCCAATAAAAACAGAGGCTTCTGAGGGGATCTGCTGGGCCAGTTAAATTCAAGGCAAACACGTCAGTTGAGGAAGTTATGGTGACTATTTTGTGGATTTCCAAAGACGTAATCTTGATAGGGTTTCTTGAAGACACCATGCAGTCCTGGAGGCTTATTAGGACACTGTTTTAAGAAAATTGTAAACTGCATTGGTGAGAAAAGCCCAGGAATGTTGCACCAAAGAAATCCCGCCCCCCTCATTACAAGAATGCACCTGCTCTTTCCTCAAGGGCAGCAAGGGTTCTCTTAAGAGAATTGCATGGGGAGGCTCTACTCCCTCCATCCAACAGGTCTCATATTCCCCCTTCAGCCTGCTTTTTAATTCCCAAACTCACAGAACATTGCCAACATTATTTGAGTCCCTCGATGATGGTGAACTTGCTGTTTGGGTGTGCTGTAAAGTGCAGAACTCCTAGACAGAGGGGTTAGAGAGATGGAAGTGCCAGTTTCAGAAGTGTATGGACTTAAGTACATCAGAGCCAAGTTTCACATTTTGCTGTGTTTGCTTAATAAAGATGTCTCAGATTTTATAGCAGTATATTTTGTTTGTTTTTTTTAAATAGTAGTATATTTTGAACTGACTTGTGTATTTAGTCATTCTCCTTCCTCCTTCTTTGAAAGTGTTGATTTTCAGGGCATTTCTGCAGGACTCACATTTTATGATGCACTTTGCTGAATGGGCACATTTGCATGCAGTGACCTTTGCCCAAATGAGCTCTGGTAGCACAGTGGTTAAAGTGCTCAGCTGCTAGCCAAAATGTCGGTGGCTTCAACCCACCAGCCATTTCAAAGGAGAAGAGGAAGTCTGCTTTCCTTCCAGATGTGCAGCTTTGGAGCCGCTGTGGGGCGGAGTGACTCTGTCCTATTGTATTATTATCAGTGACAATGAGCTTGCTTTGGTTTTGGTCTCTTGTATTTATAGTCCAGTTGTTCAATAGTGCTATTACCTATTTAAACAAAGTCTTTCTGAGTACATTTAGACATGCTTATATTTTCACTTACTATATAAAGGAAAGTTCATTGTTCAGAAGATTATATTTTGGCCGGTGGTAATTATAAACTCTTAGCGAATAGCTATAATAGCACAAAAGATACATTTCCAGATTTATATCCAGTTCGCAAAGACTGAAAGCTATTCAGCCAAACTCTGCTTTCCTTCATCTAAAACCTTAACCTATATTAGTGTAAAGAATATGTCTAATCTAGTCATGAAGCTTCCTAGAGAACAAGCTCCTGTATCTACCAAGACAACAATTTCTGAACAGCTTAATTGAATTAATGAGATGATTCACTTGGCAGGATGTTGGGGGGGGGGGGTTGGTAGTTGTTGATCACAGAGCATCCTGACTGTTACAATTGGCTACTGCTATCAATTTAAGTAATTTAATCAATTTAATTAGTAGTATGGATTCTGTCTCAAGTAGTTCTTCATTCCAGAATTGGAGGTTTAGAGAAATATTAATCATCCTTGGTGTAGTTCATTGGATGCATAAGTAACTTCCCTGACTTTTCAAAGATATGATGTCTTTTTCCCATCTATGTATTATTCATGTACTCACTCCACAATGAGTACCCACTGGCAACCAGTCACGTGTTGGGACTGGGGATATATAATGATACAAAACCTTGAAAGGCAGGACCGCCCAAAGTCGTTTAGAAGGATGCAAAGCAGCCCTTCATCCTTTGCATCCAGAGAGATCTCCTGCATGGCTTCATGGACAAACCCTGCTTTCATGTTGAACCGCGTGACTAGCTTCTGATTCACATGTTAGTGTCAGAACCCGAGGATTTGAAAATAATTATTCAAGCCTCTGGGTGATGGCATTTCAAATGGCTTCCTGGACTACTGTGAGTTATATTTCCCCCCAGATTTTCTATTCTATATGATAGAGGGTTGTTGTTATTGTTAGGTGTTATCAAGTCGATTCTATTTCATAGCAACCCTTTGTACAACATAACAAAACACTACTTAGTCCTGGACTGTATTCACAGTCCTTCCTAAATTTAAACTTATTGTTGCAGCCACTATGTCAACCCATCTTGGTGAGGGCCTTCCTGTTGTCCTCTAGCCGTGTACTCTACCAAGCATTATGTCTTTCGCCACGGACTAGTCTCTCCTAGTGCAACAAAGTGCATGCAATGAAGTCTTGCCACTCTGACTTCTTAGGAACATTCTGGTTTTACCACTTCCAAGTTACATTGGTTCATTCTTCTGACAGACAAAGTATGAGTATATTTAATATTTTTCACAACACCATAATGAAAAGGCATCAGTTCTTCTTTGTTCTTCCTTACTCATAGCTGTAGAACATTGTTAGATATAGCATTGGAAGATGAGACCTGTCAGGTTGGAAGGCACTTAAAGTATGAAAGAAGATGTGCTTTCTCAAAGTAGAGTTGACCATAATGACATGACAAAAGTAGCCTTTGGGATTTTGCGTTTTCTTCATGAGAAGAAACAGTTGCAATCACCTATTAATAGTCAGAACATAAAATACACAAAATATGACCTTAAGAAAATTAGAAGCTGTCAAAAATGAAATGGAACACATAAAGTTGATATTATAGGCATTAGTGAACTGAAATGGACTGGTGTTACTCATGTTGAATTAAGAAGTCACATGGTTTCCTATGTCAGGAATGACAATTGGGGGAGGAATAATATCACATTCATCATCAAAAAGGACATTTTAAGATATGTCTTGAAATACAATGCTGTCTGTGATACGAAGTATCTGTATGTGTGTTAGTTTGGGTGGACGAGAGAAACAAATACAGGGAGACTCATCTGTGTATAGCAAAGAGCTTTATATAAAAGAGCAATTGAACATTGAGAAAATATCCCAGCCCAGGCCAGATCAAGTCCATAAGTCTGATATTAGCCCATATGTCCAATACCAATCTATAAAGTCCTCTTCAGCCTCATGAAACACATGCAACGATGCCGAATGCAGGAAGCTCACAGACCAGTGGGTGGGAAGTCTTGTGGCTTCTCAGCACTGGCAGGGGGCTCCACATGGTTCCTCCAGCTCAGGGCACTAGTGTAGTTCCATGTGTCTTGTTAGCTGCAATGTCTCCCAGGGAGTGAGCAGAGAGAGAGAGTGTCTCTCCACTACAAGGAGGGATACAGGAGTTCCCAGAATCCTCAGGAGAAGGCCATGCCCACAGAGGCCTCATTGGCTATGACCTGATTGACAGGCAAGACTCTACTCCTTCACTCAATTCTATCAAATTGACAAATGATTATATAACTACCACACTAAGTCTACAAGGAAATTCAGCTAAACAACTATTCTTCAAATGTATGCATTAACCACAAAAGCGAGTGATGGAGAAGTTGACTCCGTCCATCTGAAATTCATCAAACATGCACTCAAAGTACATGGAAAATAATTTGCAACTGGAATGAGAAAGTCGGAAACAAAGAGGAAGAAATGGTTGTTGGAAAATATGGCCCTGATGATAGAAACGAAGTTGGACATCACGTGATAGAATTTTGCAAAACAAATTATTTCTTCAATGAAAATGCCTTTTAATCACATAAATAGCAACTGTATAAGTACACTTCCCCAGATGGAAGACATGGGAAACAAATTGACTACACCTGTGGTGAAGAAGTTCAATATATTCAGACAAAACAAAGGACAGGGGCTGACTGTGGAACAGATCATAAATTGGCTCATATATAAGTTCAGGTTGAAGTTGAAGAAAATTAAAATAATTCCATGAAAACCAAAATAAAACCTTAAGAATATCCTACATTTATTTTGAGAACATCTCAGGAACAGATTTGCTGCATTGAACACTAATTACCAAAGGCCTGATGAGCTATGAGATGACATTACACATGAAGAAACCAAAATGTTATTTAAAATATGAGAAAGAAAAAATCAGAACGATTGTCAGAAGAGATTATGAAATGTATTCTTGATCATAGAATAGCTAAAGAAAATTGAAGAAATTATGAAGCAAAAGAGCTGAACAGAAAATTTCAAAGGGCAACTCAAGAAAAGAAAACAAAATACTATAATGAAATGTGCCAAGACCTAGAGTTATAAAATCAAGATGAAATAACACCTAGCATATTTTAAACTGAAAGAAATGAAGAAAAAATCCAGGTCTTGAGTTGTAATATTGAAATTTTCATGAGCATAATATTGAATGATACAAGACGTATTTAAAAAGTGAATGTAATATAAAGAGTCACTGTATCAAAAAGAACTGTAGGCATCTGGCCATTTCATAAGGTAGTGTATGATTAATAACCAATGGTACTGAAGAAGGAAGTCCAAGCTGTACCCAAGGCTCCATGAATTAGTGGAATACCAATTAAAATGTTTTAAGAGGTTAATGAAGCACTGGAAGCGTTCACTTGCTTATGCCAAGAAATCTGGAAGACAGCTACTGACCAACTTACAAGAAAAATTCCATATTTGTGCCCATTTCAAAGAAAGGTGACCCAAGAAAATGCAGACATTATCAAACAATACCATTAATATTCAAGCAAAGATTTACTGAAGATCATTCAACAACGGTTTCAAGAATACATTCACAGGGAGCTGCAAAAGTTCAGGCCGAAATCAGGAGAGGGCGTGGAACAAGTGATATCATAGCTGATGTCAGATAGATCTTGAATTAAAGCAGAGACTACTAGAAATACCTTCACTTTTGTTGTACTGACTATGCAAAGGTATTCAATTTTGTGCATCAAACTATGGGTAGCAGGTGCTCATGGGGAACCAATACATGGATCAAGAGGCAGTCTCTCAAACAGAACAAGGGAATTCTCTCTCTAGTTCTCCCTCTCTCTGCTACAGAGTCAATTCTGATTCATAGCGATCCTATAAAACAATGTAGAACCAACTGCCCCTGTGGGTTTCTGAGGCTGTAGTTGTTTGTAGAAAGTCCTGTCTTCTCCTGTGGAGAAGCTGGTGGGTTTTGTTAGTTTCTGACCTTGTGGGTCACAGCCCATTGTGTGTTGAATATACAACAGGAGAAACGAAGCATCAGAATTGAGGCAGACTTAAAAAAAACAAACCTTTAATACGCAGGTGAACCAATGGATAATGTCGTGATAAAAGGAGGAAAGAATGAAGCGATCGAGAATTCCATCTTGCTCAGATCCACAATCAACGCCCATGGAAACAGCAATCAAGAACTCAAATCTGCTGCCCACGGCCTCTTTACAGTGTTGAAGAACAAGGCTGTCATTTTGAGGACTAAGGTGCACCTGAGCCAAGGTATGGTACTTTCAATTGTCTCCTATGCATATGAAAGCTGAACAAAGAATAAGGAAAACCAATGACGAATCCATGCATTTGAATTATGATGTTAGTGAAGAATATTGACAGTACCATGGACTGTCAGAAGAACAAGCAAATCTGTCTAGGAAGAAGGATGCTCCTAAAAAGTAAGGATGGTGAGATTTCATATCAGGTACTTTGTACATGTTGTCGGGAGAGACCAGTCCTTGGACAGTGATGTAATGCGTGGTTATCTGGAGGGGCATCAAAAAAGAGGATGGCCCCTGATGAGATGGACTGACATAGTGGCTTCAAAAATGGACTCAGACATAACAATCATTGTGAGGAAGGCGCAGGACTAGGTAGTGTTTTGTTCTGTTGTGCATGGGGTTGTTATGAGTCAGAACTGACTTGATGGCAACTAAAAACAACATGTCCAGTTTTCACATATATATGAGTATGAAGCCATTGGAAAAGCCATAGTTTGGGTCAGATGCATCTTAGTCCTCAGGGTGACATCTTGAGTGAACTTTGTAACACTTTAAAGAGATTTTTTTAAATCATTTTATCGGGGACTAATACAACTCTTATCACAATACATACATACATCCATTGTGTCAAGCACATTTGTACATTTGTTGCCATCATCATTTTCAGAACATTTTTTTTCTACTTGAACCCTTGGTATCAGTGCATCATTTCCCCCTCCCTCTCCCCTCTCCCTCCCTCAGGAGCCCTTGATAATTAATAAATTATTATTATTTTTTATGTCTTATACTGACTGATGTCTCCCTTCACCCACTTTCCTGTTGTCCATCCCCCAGGGATGTAGATCATTGTGATAGGATCCCCCCTTTTTCCCCCTACCTTTCCCTTACCCTCCTGGTATCCTTACCCTCATTATTGGTCCTGAGGGGTTTATCTGTCCCTTGATTTCCTGTGTTTCCAGTTCTTATCTCTACCAGTGTACATTCTCTGGTCTAGCCAGATTTGTAAGGTAGAATTGGGATCATGATAGTGGGGTGGGAGTGGGGTGGAGGGAGAATTATTAAAGAACTAGAAGAAAGTTGTATGTTTCATCAGTGCTATACTGCATCCTGCCTGGCTCATCTCCTCCCCACAACCCTTCTGTAAGGGGATGTCCAGTTGCCTACACATGGGCTCTGAGTCTCTACTCCTCACTCCCCCTCATTCACATTGATATGATTTTTTTGTTCTTTGATGCCTCATACTTGATCCTATCGACACTTCATGATCACACCAGCTGGTGTGCTTCTTCCATGTGGGTTTTGTTGCTTCTCAGCTAGATGACCACTTATTTATCTTTAAGACCCCAGGGGCTATATCTTCTGATAGCCTAACACCATCAGCTTTCTTCACCACATTTGCTTATGCACCCACTTTTTCTTCAGCCATCATGTCGGGAAGGTGAGCATCATGGAATGCCAGATTAATAGAACAAAATATTCTTGTGTTGGGGGAGTACTCAAGTAGAGGCCCAATGTCCATCTGCTACCTTAATACTAAACTTATAAATATATGTACATAGATCTATTTCCCCATCTTCATATATAAATATATTTATA
Source organism: Tenrec ecaudatus (assembly GCF_050624435.1). NCBI lineage: Eukaryota > Metazoa > Chordata > Mammalia > Afrosoricida > Tenrecidae > Tenrec > Tenrec ecaudatus. The sequence goes on along the minus strand of NC_134530.1, from coordinate 251,918,023 downwards.
TATGTACATGCCTGTATTTAGAGCTCTATAAATGTCCTTTGCCTCATAGTTTTTTCCTCTATTTCCTTTAATTTTCCTTAAAGAGATCTTTTGAAGCAAATTTACCCAATGTTATTTGATTTCTTTGCTGCTGCTTCCATGGGTATTAGTAGTGGATCCAAGTAGAATGTGGAACTGAGAATTCTTAAGGCAGTCCTACAGAACTGACTATCTTACAGCAAATTGAACTGGTTTAACTAGTCTGGGTTGATTTGAAGAAATTCTCAGCTCAGGTCCCTAGCCCCCAATCTCCAATTCTCATTGGTCATCATGATAATAGTGTTGCAATTTGCTGTCCCAGGAGCTAAGATAACATTAATTTACATTTCAAAGAAGAAATCTATGGAACAGCAAGATTGCAACAGGGCACCTGAGTTAAGGCAAAGGAGCTTGGAAGTGGGAGGGAACATTGACAGATTTTCTGGAAGGGGTCCCAGTAGCAATATCTGCTGCATCCATCACCTGATCTACGTTGGATCCTGTTATTCAAAGACGTTTGGGGTAGACAAAAGGAATCTATGGTTTTCCCTCTCTTTTCTGTGAGACAGGGCTGCTGTCCCTGATCCTAGTGAGGCGTGTAATGACTTTTAGCATAAAGACCCTCCAAAGACCTGTGATTTCATAACCATACCACACATAAGCACTTAGCTCAAGCAATGAACACTTCTTAGGTGGGGAGCTGAGCCAGTTTTGTCTCCAGGGCCAAACCTCTGTGCTGCTAGCTCATTGGCTAATGGCTGAAACAGACTGATGAATGGGTCTCAAGGCCAAGGGAAATGCTTGTTATACCAGTGAATAAACATTTGATCATAAAGTTGAGCCTTACTCATCTCTCAGTAAACCTACCTGGCACCCCACTGATACTCTCCCAAGGGTGCTACAATGGTCTAATTTAATTTTATGAGTGCCTCATAGGTAGGAGCCAAGCCAAAGTTTCCTTCCCCCCCCCCCTATAATTTTGATGTCTTCAAGCAAAACTGTTACTTTATTCAATGGATTTCATCTAAAATGAACATCGCTAAAATGAACAACTTTATTTATACATGGTATCTGATGAGAGTAATTTGCTTCAAAACGGAAATTATGATTGATAGGACAATTTATGTCTTAAAACATTCTGGATATGTCATCATGAAGTTTTTAAAAGAAAATCTTCTATGGAAGAATGTCTTCGATGGGAAAATGTATAGCACACATATAATTTTTTAAATGTTTATAGTATAAACAATAACATCTAAAAGGATTTACATCAAAATGTCAATTCCTCAAATGGAGGTTGTCTGATTGCCTACTGCTACAAACCACCCACAAAGGCATAAAACTCCAAAACACAGCGTCTATCTTTGTTATCTCTCACAGCTTCTGGTGGGCTGACAGGGTTCGGTTAGACAGTTTTCCCTCGGAGTGTCTCATGTGGCTATAATCAGCCTGCAATGACTGGTGTTGGAGTCATCTCAAAGGTCCCTAACGTGTGTCTAATTGTTAGCGTGGACCTCATTTACTGGTTAGATCACCTACAGGTGACATCCCCCTGGAGCTTGGGCTTCCTCCCATCAAGGCTGCTATCTTTCAAGGGTAAGGATCCCACGAGAGAGAGCAAGCTGGGTGAGAGCTCTCACACTCTTTCTGACCTAATCCCAGACTCTCTCAGCATCATTCTATTACAATATCTTTGTTCAGCTGGTCCCAGCCACATAAAAGGAATTAGACACTTGCTTGAGGGCAGTGGTTCTCAACCTTCCTAATGTCAAGACCCTTTAATACAGTTCCTCATGTTGTGGTGACCCCCCAACCATAACTGTAATTTTGCTATTGTTATGCATCATAATGTAAATATCTGATATGCAAGATGTATTTTCATTGTTACACATTGAACGTAATTAAAGTATAGTGATTCATCACAAAACAATATGCAATTATTATGTAGTATGAAATATTTATTATTTTGAAATATATATCTTTCCGATGGTCTTAGGCCACTGCTGTGAAAGGATTGTTCGACCCCCAGAGGGGTCATGACCCACAGGTTGAGAACCACTGCTCTCGATGCTAGGAGTACCTAAGGATTTGTGTAGATGTTTGAAAAGAATCACAGATAGATTTTTTTACTCATGATCTATTCATGAGTTCTTAAATAATTAATGAGCTCTGTTTGAAAATGACATCTTTTTCCAGTTCATGTGTTTCCATATGTAAAAGTAATATTCCGTTTTCTAAGTTCTTTTATTGTCATCCTTAATGCTTTAAATAGTGTCAAATTATAGGTATGTCCCACTTAACATGCCGGAGCCTTAGTGGTGGGTTATGTACTGGGCTGCCAACTATAAGATCAGTAGTTCAACACCAGCAGCCACTCCTAGGGAGAGAGATGAGGCTTTCTCAACTACCTCATCTTTCCCAAAGTCAGTCAGTCTCAGGAATCCACAGGTGGCAGTCTACTCATAGAGTCTCTATGAGTTTTCAGTGAGTGAGTTACTTACCATCTAGTATACAGTCTGTGAAACAGGGTGCTAGATGATTTGGACATTGTGGGAACACCTGTGTCTGGAGAGCATGAAGATCCCAGGAAGACTGGCCTGGGGCTTGAGATACAGCAAGTGTGGCCTGGACAGTGCGAACTATGGGTTCTTCAGATGGCACTTGGTTAAGTCCTACCCAACTCTCCCTGCCTTCTTTGCTAAGTCAGCTGCAGGGAAAGCCAACTCAAACACGAAAAGCTGCTGCTCAGGGTAGATAGGATGCTGGCCAAAGGACCTGTCTGTGGCCCATGGAACCAATGGGGAAACTGGAATCTATATTCCAGACCACCACTTTCCTGTCATTCTGTAACACTATGGTGGCTTACATGCTACCCCAATGCCAGCAGTTAGGCCACAGTATTTGAAATGTCTATAGGGTTACCAAGGTTAGACAGGTTCCAGACTAAGGCAGACTAGGTAGAAGGAAAAAAGATGTGGTCCACTTCTAAAAAATTAGATACCAAAAGCCTTATGATTAACTATGGAACATTGTCTGATATTGTGCCAGAAGATGAGCCCTACAGGTTGGAAGGCACTCAAAATATGACCAAAGAAGGGTTGCCTCAAATGAGAGTTGACTTTCGTGATATGGGTAGAGCAAAGCTTTGGGGACCTTCATGTGCTGATCAAATATGATTCAAAATGAGAAGAAACAGTTTCAAATAGCTATTAGTAGAGCACATAATATGTGAAGGATGAATCTAGGAAAATTAGAAGTCATAAAAATGAAATGGAACCCATAAAAATCAATATCCTAAGCACTAGTGAGCTGAAATGGACTGGTACTGGCCATTTTGAATCAGACAGTTTTATCATTTACTATGCCAGGAAATGAATAAAGAAGAATCTATGCATTTGAATTGTGGTACTGGAGAAGAATAGTGAAAGTACCATAGACTGCTGAAAAAGGGCAAACCAAGATCCCCTGGGATAAGTACAACCAGCGTCCTCCTTACAGGCAAGGATGGCAAGACTTCATCTTACATGCTCTGGACATACTTATCAGAAAAGACCAGTCCTTGGAGAAGGACATCATTCTTGGTAAAGTAGAGGGGCAGTGAAAAGAAAAAAGTCACTGAAGGAGATGGAGTGACACCGTGATTGCAACAATGGGCTCAAGCACGGGAACAATTGTGAGGATGGTGCAGGATAAGGCAGTGTTTCCTTCTGTTGTGTATAAGGTTCCTATGACTAAGAACCAACTCAATGGTGGCTAACTAACATGCCAGGAATGACAAATTGAAGGGAAATGGCACTGGAATCACTTTAAAAAGAACATTTCAAGATCTATCTTGAAGTATAGGTAATACCTGTACCCCTGCAAGGAAGCCAATACAACCATTGTTCAAATTTACACACCACCCACTAGTGTCAAAGAAATAGAAAATTTTGACCAACTTTTGTAGTCTAACATTGATCCAACATGTAACCAAAATGCTTCAATAATTATTGCTGATTAAAATGAGAAAGTTGGAAACAAAGAAGAACCAGCAGTTGGGAGACACTGGCTTTGGTGATAGAAATGACACGGGTGATTGCATGATAGATTTGCAGAATGAACAATTTATTAATTGGAAATACTGGTTTTTCAACAACATAGACAGTGATTATACATGTGGACCTCTAAGGAAATCGATTACATCTATGGAAAGAACTAATCGGGAAGCTCAGTATCATTAACCAGTACAAGACCAAGGCCATCTACAGAACAAATGATCAGTTGTTCACATTAAAGTTCAGGTAGAAGCTGAATAAAATTAAAACAAGTCCATGAGAACCAACATACAACTTTTAGAATATCCCGCCTGGATTTAGAGACCATTTCATGAATAGATTTGACCTACTGAACACCCATGACTGAAGCCCAGAATTGTGGGTTGACATGGGCAAATCAAACAGTCATTTAAAAGATTAGAAGAAAAAAAATACATAAACAGATGTCAGTAGAGACTCTAAAACTCGTTCTTGAAGATAAAATAGAGAGAATGGAAGAAATAATGGCACGAAGAGCTGCACAGAGGAATTGCAGGGTAGCACAGGCAGACAGGTGAAGTATGACAATGAAATGTGCAAAGATCTGAAGTTAGAAACCCAAAAGAGAAGGACAAGTTGGCATTTCTCAAGTTGAAAACACCGAAGGGAAAATTCAAGCCCCTACTTGCAATATTGAAATTTTTATGGGCGAGATACTGAATGATGCATAAAGCATCAGAAGAAGACTAAAAGAATGCACAGGGAAAAAATTGGGAGAAATCAGTCATTTCAGGAGGTTGCATGTGATCGAAATTTAATGGTACTGAAGGAAGAAACCCAAGTTGCCCTGAAAGTATTGACCAAAAGCCAGTTTCCTGGAACTGGTAGAATTACAACTGAAATGTCTCAACAAACGGATGTAGCATTGGAAGTGCTCCCTTGTCTAGGCCAAGAAATTTGAAAGACAACTACCTGGCTAATCAACTGGAAGAGGCCCATATTTGAGCCTATTCCAAAGAAAGGGATAAGAAGATTATCAAATCATATTATTTGATAAAACAAAATCACACACAAGTAAAATTTTGCTTAAGGCAATTAAAAAATGGTCTCACCACTGCATCAACAGAAAGCTACTAGAAATATAATTTGGATTCAGAAGGAGACTTGCAATGAGGAGTATCATTACTGATTTAAGATGGATCTTGGCCAAAAGAGGAACTTACCAGAAGATGTTTGCTTGAGTTTCTTGACTCTGCAAAGACATTTTACTATGCGAATTATAACAAATTATGCATAACACTGTGAAAAATGTGAATTTCAGAAAACTTATGCTGAACTTAAACACAGACCAAGAGGAAATCCTTTGACCAGAATAAGGGGCTATTTCATGGTTTAAAATCAGGAAAGTGCCTCCACACACCCCCCCCCCCCCACTATCATGATCCCAATTCTACCTTACAAATCTGGCTAGACCAGAGGATGTACACTGGCACAGATAGGAACTGGAAACACAGGGAATCCAGGGTGGATGATCCCTTCAGGACCAGTGGTGAGAGTGGCGATACCTGGAGGGTGGGTTGGAAAGGGGGAACCGATTACAAGGATCTACATATAATCTCCTCCCTGGGGGATGGACAACAGAAAAGTAGGTGAAGGGAGACATCGGACATTGCAAGATATGACAAAATAATAATTTATAAATTATCAAGGGTTCATGAGGGCGGGGGAGTGGGGAGGGAAGGGAAAAAAGAGGAGCTAATGCCAGGGGCTTAGGTGGAGAGCAAATGTTTTGAGAATGATGAGGGAAATGAATATTCAAATTTGCTTTACACAATTGATGTATGTATGGAATTATGATTAGAGTTTTATGAGCCCCTAATTTTTAAAAAATCAGGAAAGTGTGCATCATGGTTGTAGCCTTTCGCCATATTTATTCAGTTTAGTCAATAAAGAATTTGAGAAGTTGGATTGTATGAAGAAGTACACAACATTAGGACTGGAGAAAGACTCATCAATAGCTTTGATGATGGTTTGCTGATGACACAACCTTCCTTGCTAGAAGTTAAAAGCACTTATTACTGCTGATCAGAAACTAAAGCTTTCAATTAAAGTCCTTACAACTGGACCAATAAACAACACCGTGATAATGGAGAAAAGATTGAAAGTCTCAAGGAGTTCATTTTACTTGTATCTACAATCAGTGCCCATGGAAGCAGTAGTCAAGAAGTCAACTTATATATTGCTTTTGGCAAATCTGAAATGATCGCTTTAAAGTGTTTACTAACAATAATGCCACTTTAGAGACTAAGTTACACTTGATCCAAGTCAAGGCATTTTCAATTGTGGGTGAAAACTGAGCAGTGAAGAGTGATGAAGAAATGATAACTTTGATTTATGGTCTTGGTGAAGAATATTAAATATACTATGAACTGAGAAAAAGAACAAATCTTTGTTTGAAGTACCAACTGAATTGTCCTTAGAGAGGAGAAGGGGAAATTTTGTCTCACATACTTTGGACATGGTATCAGGAGGGACTCATTCACTCACTGCCAGTGAGTCCATTCTGACTCCCAGTGACCCTAAAGGACAAGGCAGGACTTACCCTGGGGGTTTCTGAGATGGTAATTTTTTCTGAGAGTAGACAGTCTCATCTTCTTCCCGAGGAGTGGCTGGTAGTTTTGAAATGCTGACCTTGGAGTTAGCAGCCCACCGTGTAACCTCTATGTCACCAGGGCTTCTAGTAGGAGAGACCCATCCCTGGAAAAGTACAATATGCTTGGTAAAGTAGAGGGTCAGTGAACAGAGGAAGATCTTTAATGAGATAGACTGACACCATGATGTCAACAATGGCAGAAACAGAGAAATGATTCTGAGGATGGTACAGGAGTGTCCAGGGATTTGTTCTATTAATCATAGAGTCTCTGGGAGTCAGAATGGACTTCATGGTACTTAACAACAACAACTCGGTGGCACTCACCCAGTCACAGGAGCCTAGCTGGGAGTTCAGGCCCGAGCCTTCCTCACCCCACAGGCTATATGGTTTCTGGACCAAACACAGAGATGAAGTAGAAGTGCGGCCCTGGCACATAGGTACCCAGGCCCATGTGTGTATATGCGGTTGGACATTGCCTGAATAGATGTTAAGCAACACATACTTGTAGTTAAAGTAACTTTAAAATTCTTTAATATTTGAAACTTTATTTGTCTCCCCTTTCAGTCCCTTCTTTTGCACAACTTGCAGAACCATATTCACTTCTACAACTCATAGTAGGCAAAAATTAGTCTGTGGAATGGGAAAAATGACTATTAGAATCTTAGTGGTAATGTTACTTTCACGACTTTGTGTAGTCCTAATTTAATTATTCATTTCATTAATTTATTTTAAGAAGGGAGGGGTTGGAAAAAAATGATAGCAAGAAAATTAAATTTGCTATTACTTAAGTTAAAAAAAATAAGACCATGGGTAAGAGCTTGTGCAGCGTGGTTGAGTTTCACTGGCTCATGGAAAAAGAGTTGCTGAATCTTCAAGAAAACATTCTAGGAATATTAGAAGCTTCAACCTAAGTGTAAGGAAAAGGAAAACAAATCTTACTGCCGGGACGACCCCAAACTATGAAAATTAAATGAGCTCTGGGGTTTGGAGCAAATGAGTACAATCTAAGTATAAAAAAATGAATGGATAGGTAAAATAAAATCTAAGCAAAAGTTGCGACGTGGTCCTCAGAACAGTCCCCGAGGGAAGATAGAAAACACTCTTCAAAAAATATGCACTGGACAAGGTGGGATCACGCCTTCCCTACCTGTGTCTGTGCTTGTGGCTTCAATGGTAGAATTCCCACCTTCCACGAAGAAGACTGCCGTTTGATTCCTGACTAATACACCCCATGCATAGCTGCCACTTATCCATTAGTTGAGACTTAGGTGTTTCTAGGATGCTGGTGAGTTTCAGAGAAGCTTTTGGACTAGAGGCTACCTATCCATCTGAAAATCAGCACCCCCAAACCCCTATAGATCACACTGTTAGGATCTGCAACCGGTCATGAGAATGGTGTGGGATCAAGCCATGCTTCGTCCTGCTGTGTACAGGATGACCGTGGGTCAGGGGCAGGCTAGATGCCAACTACTAACAATGGAAAAGGCGGGCTGTTTTTAGTCATAATTGGGTCCTTGGTCAACTGAAAGGATCTTTTAAAAAATCTTCTGAAGTTTTCAACCCTTAAGGAGTTTTCCAAATTACTATGAAGGTACTGACTCTCATTTTAGGCATGATGCAGTGAAAAAAACAGTTACAGAAGGACCAGCGCCACATTTGATAACACTGGGAAAGATGAAAGGAGGGAGTGCTTTGGAAGGCCAGCCCTCTACCCGCAGGAAGGACTACACCCATCTCAGTTCAGCCAAGGTCACCCTCCAACTTTTAGAAGCTGCAGGAAACAAGCAAGAGTCACATCAAGAGGTTTTTGTTTTTTTTAACCCACAAGCCACTCCTTAGGAAAGACGCTTTGTATTCCCTTAAAGAATTTCTGTTCTGAAATAACCAAACTCATTGTCATTGAATATATTCCAAATCATATAGGACTCTATAGGACAGTGTGGAACTGCCCTATGGGTTTCCAAGAATATAAGTAACTCTCTACAGGAATGAACTCCTCATCCTTCTCCTGTGGAGCAGCTGACAGTTTTGAACTTTTGACTTTAGGTTGGTAGTCCCCATACATAACCACTAGACCACCACAGCTCCACAGAAAACCACAGGGCAATTCTACACTATCCTATAGCTCACAACTAGTCTGGATCAACTCAATAACAGTGAGTTTTCCTGCAATTAACATTGTACTATTGACTGTTTATTGCTCATACTTTTCTATTTCTCTAAGTAGGCTGTGTTTTGGGTGAATTTGTATATCTCATAACTGGCGCATAGGACACATGTAAATGTTTTTGGTTTTTTGAATGGATATTGGGTCGATGGATGGACCATCATCTTATAATGCTAGTCAAAATGTCTTTCAGAATAAATTAGGATTCACACCAGTTTATTCTTTCTGTAAATCCTCACAACTGGACCAATAAACATTATGATAAATGAAGAAAAAATTAAAGTTGTCAAATATTTTATTTTCCTTGGACCCACAATCATTGCCCAGAGAAAAAGCAATAAGAAAATCAAATAATAGTTTGCAAAAGTTCTGCTGAAAAAGACCCCTGTGACAGGTTTCGTGTCAACTTGACCGGGACAGGATCTTCAGTGATTTGGCAGTTTCGGCCTAGTACTGATTCCCTAGGATGTGATCTCAAACAATGTAAATTGCCTCCATAATGGGATTTACTATAAGCAGCCTAATAATATAAGAAGACTGGGGTGAGACAAAACAACCTTACTCAGGTTACACCCTTGAGGCAATTATTGAAGGAAATTTCCTCTGAGGTGGGCTTGTATTCAATATAAGTGTACCCTGTACTTGCTTGGAAAGCTTGTTTGATTTTTTTCAGAGTCTGGATCTTGCATGTAACTCATTGACCTCCTAGTCCTTGAGCCAATAATCTGCTATATTACTTGAGAGCTGTCAGAGACCCACCATCTGATCTGTCAACTCTGGATTTATTCACCTCAGCAGCTATAAGCCTGATCTGCTGACTTTGGGTGCATCTGGCTCTCTCATCATCAGTCTGTCATCTTCCTGCCAACTTCGGTTCCTCAGCACCCTCAACTACTCAAGTCAGTAGAACCTGACCCACAGATGTGGAACCTGCCCAGGCTTGAACTTTCCTATTTCTATAAATAAATATGTATGTATATGAAGAGTATGTATAATCTTCACTGGCTTTGTGAACCTTGTTAGCATGTTAAAAATCAAAGCTGTTACGTTGAAGACTTTGAAGTGCACCTGACCCTTATGTGCATGTGGAAGCTGGTGAATGACTAAGGAAAATCAAAGTAGAATTGAAACCTTTGAATTATGGTATTGGCAAGGAATATTACATACACCACGACTTCCAGAAGAACAAACAAATCTGTGTTGGAAGAAGTATGGCCAGAATGATCCTGCACAGAAAGAAGGAAGATGAGATTTCATCTCAAATACTTTAGAAATGTCATTGAAAAATGTCCTCAAGAAGGACATCTACTTGTTAAAGTAGCAGGTCGCCCACAAAGAGGAAGACTCTCATCAGTTGCAATATTGGGCTTAAAGAAAGGGAGAATTGTGAGGCTGGAGCCGGACCGGGCGGTGTTTTAGTCTATTGTACATAGGCTAAACAGTCGGTCAGAATAGACACAACGACTTCTAGTGACAATAGCAACACCCTTCCTATTTCTTTAAGGCAGTCTTAAAATTTATTAAATTGTCTTGTAATGGTTATGAAACTTCACAGTGATTTCATTGACAGCTAACAAGAGTGGGCAGAGGAAAGGGCTCTGCTGAAGTTTATGTGGAGTCAGGGGTACCAGCCATCATAAAGCTCTGCATTATGCACGGCCACGTTGCCAGCGCTCATGTTAGTCAGACGCTGCTTGTCTGGGAGCACAAAAATATCCACAGAGATACATTTTTCCTGTGTTATTTATTTTCCAAATAACAGCAGCAGACTGCACGGGGAAGAGGTCAGGAGCTCGGAGAAGGAGCAAGTCCACCTGAAATCCCTCAGGAGGTAAAGAAGAAAATTAGAAATATAGGAGACCAAGGGGAGAGGATGAGTGGAGGTACTAGAAATGAAAATTGAGTGTCTTCTGCTTCCTTGGCCTAGATGTGGCATGTCACTAAGCCTCAATTTCTTCATTAGGAAAATTTGGGGTTAGACCTCTTGATTTTAGAGTTCCTTCAAGCTGTAAAAAGGAGCCCTGTTATGACGAAGAAGAAAAGCATCAGAGCCTAAATTGCTAGCACCCAATATGTAGCAGGTTGTGGGGGACAGTGGGAGCCCAAAGCCCGTCTGCAAAGTATCTAGCCTGATCAAACCACTGGCCCATCCCCACAAGCCACGGGCAAGAGTCTTCAACAGCTTTACTATCACATAGAGATCATTGTACTCATGAGTATATGGAATCGAACTTGATACTTGGTCAGCTGACCTCCCTCTTGATCCAACCTGAAATTGTTCTAAGTGCAGGTCTTTCTTGCTAGTTCCGTGACAAAAATTTCTTCCCTGGCCTTTTAAATATTCATGGTGCCTCTTCTCTGATACTAACTATAAATATACACATGTCATACAATGTAAAATGATATGGCACTACACAACTGGGAATGAAAATGCAATGCCTCTACTGGGTTTATACACCCTAAAGACGTCAGAATTGCAGCACAGACAGACAGACAGAGGCATGCCCTGTTCATCTCAGCCCTGGGCACGATAGCCAGAAGTTGGACACAGTCCAGATGCCATCGGTAAAAGAATGACTACTCCATGATACATACACACAACGGAATATTACAGGTCTCCATAAACCAACGATGAAACCATGAAGCACCTCATGACACGGGCAGACCTGGAGAACATTGGGCTGAAGGAAGCCAGGCAATCACAAAAGGACAAATATTATATGAGACAACTACTACTATAAGGATAAAAATCAACTTAAATACTTGGATACCAAAGGAAACACACTTTGGAGGCTATCAAGAGGGAAAGGGCAAAGGTGGGAACATGAAGCGATGAACTAGAGGGTTGACAGGTGTTGGGTGACAGGGAGGAAGGAGGGCCACAAGAGAACAGAAACCAGAGGCGGGGGTGTGGTGTAGAACATGGGATGGGAAAGTGCTGGGTGGTTTAAACTGTGGAATCAAAGTTGATGGTCTGAAATTTAGACACCCCCCCTCCACCTACCTAATTCATAATAAAATATTATTAAAAGAAAAATCTTCACGGGAGCAGACAACCTCTTCTTTCTCTTGCTGAATGGCTGGTGGGTTTGAACTACTGACCTTGCACTTAGCAGCCCACACCTAATTCACAGCTCCACCAGGCCTCTTAAAGTAGAGTCAGCAAACACAGGAGGACATTTAACAAGCTGCAACAATGCACTCAAGCATAATGACAATCGTAAGGATTGGGAAGTTGCTATGAATTAGAGCTAACAATACCAATAGTTTTTGGAAGTAGATCACTAAACCTTTTTTTGCAATCTGTCTTAGTCTGGAAGATCCAGTGAAACCTATCCATATGGGTGACCCTACTGATATTGAAATCCCAATGGGTTCCCAGCTTCTAATAAACGCACAAGCATCACAGTAAAACAAACTGACAGTTTAATCTTAAGGACATCAATCTTTAATCTAAGAACATTTTTGAATACCTTATGAAACTGTACAGATCAAGGTGGTATATATTATGAGAAAGAAACACACAGACATGGGTGAGTTCTTGATATCTGAACTATTACCTCTGACTATACGAGACTACTGCTCTTTATACTAATCTATTACTGAGTTACTTAAATACTTTTTTTAAGCCTCTGTAATATGTTAGACGTAAATGTTCCCAAACACTGGTTCTCTTGATTTCTTTTATAAAGGAAGGATTATTTGCACCCACATAATAGCCAGTTCTATTGAATTCTTTACCTTTCTCCCCCAAGCCAGCACTGTTAAAAGCAGGCATGCATCTTGCCATGGTTGTCATTGTTCTTCAGCTGCTTTAAAATGCTGGTCATGGGGAAGTGACCAATGGACTCAAAGAGAGATGTGGTTAACACTGAAGCTGCTCCCTCTGGGGACCAGGTCAAGTCTAAACTAAGTCTCTTAAGTGCTGTTTGACTGGACAGAGAGCAGCAGAGAGACAGGTGGTTCCCTCTTTCTGGTTTTTTTGGTTGCTGGAGCCACAGCTCCTGTTAGGCCATGTCTTCATCCAAGAGGGCCACCAGTGCAGAGCAAGACAGCTCTGCTTCCCCTATCCTTGTGAGTTCAGGGAAGGAACTTGGGACCTGTATTTATTTTTTAAAGACTGGGATTTTCAGGATAAAGACCTTACTTTGCTCTCCTTCCAACTCGTAACCTTCTCTCTTATTCTTGGTAAATTGAAGTCTTATACAAAGGGGCTTCAGAAAAGTTTGTGGAAAAAAATGGAATGAAAAGATAATGAAAAATTTCCAGGAGTTTTTAAAAGTCCCTTCATTTAAAAAAGCCAAAAAACCAAGACAAGCAGGGAGATTGGGCAAGGTTAAGGCTGCACCTGTATCTTACCTGCCTCTTAATCTATTTTAAAACACGTGTGGCTTTTTTTATTTTTTAATATCCCAAAAGCCCAACTAATTTATTCTGATGTTTCAAATCACTTCAGCCCTCCCCCCCCCCCCCCCCCCCGGTTCCTAACTCAATGTGAATGTGAGGGTCTACTTGGAGGCTGGGGGTAGCTGCCTCTGGAATGCTAGGCCTCAGCCACCTGCAGTCAGGGAAATGCCACAGTGGGCAGGATATCCTGCAAAGGGTCAAAAAAACATACTTTCCCATTGTCTTTGATTAAACTGTAGACCGGTCCTTTTGCCCAACCAGAGACACGTCTGTGTCGCCATGGTAACCAAGGAAGATGTGCAGGTCGCTCTTTGTCACCGTGGTGAAATTGCTGATGGTCACCTTCACAACAAAAGAAAACGAGAAGATAGGGTGTTTCTGGATACGACCCTGGACTTCCCCTGCCTCCATCTAGTTGGTAAAATGGGAACACTGCAACTGAAAACAAACAGAGGCAAGAAAACCCAATCTAACACATCAGAGGCGCCTTCTAGTTTAATAGGACTCTGGCTTAATCACATTGCCATACTAGATTGTCTTATGAGCAATGGGAAAAAGAATTAAGTAAGAAGACTGGAAAAAGGGTAAGAAATAACCCTGTACAGGTTGGGGAGAAAATCATATCATCGTGAATGAGGGGAGCGCATGTTGGGGACCCAATGTCCATCTGTGGACAACTGGACATCCCTTGCAGAGGGGTAGTGGGCAGGAGATGAGTCACTCAGGGTTCAATGTAGCAACAATGAAACTCACAACCTTCCTCTAGTTCTTAAACGCTTCCTCCCCGCAAACTATCATGATCCCAATTCTACCTTGCCCACCTGGTTAGACCAGAGGATGCACAGCGGTGCAGTTGGGATCTGGAAACACAGGGAATCTAGGGCAGATGAACCCCTCAGGACCAGCGGTGAGAGTGGCGATACTGGGAGGGGAGGGGGGGTATAAAAGGGGAACCAATCTCCTGGATCTACATATAACCTCCTCTCTGGGGGATGGTCAGCAGGAAAGTGGGTGAAGGGAGACATCGGGCAGTATAAGATAAGATAAAATAATAATTTATAACTGATTAAGGGTTCATGAGGGAGGGGGAAGCAGGGAGGAAGGGGGAGGGAAAAAAGGAAAATGAGCTGATTCCAGGAACTCAAGAGGAAGGCGAATTTTGAGAATGATGAGGGCAACGCATGTATAAGTGTGCTTTACACAATGGATGTATGGATGGATTGTGATAAGAGTTGTATGAACCCCAATAAAATGATTTAAATTTTAAAAAAAGAAATAACCCTGTGGACCTCGAAGGAATAGTCTCAAAGGCCCTGAGGGTAAGAGAGAAACTTGTAAAGGGACTTGGCCTGATGCTATGATGCTAGAGCCAGTGGGTAGATTAATGATGAGGAATGGCGATGCTAGTCCCAGATTTTGTACAGCATCTAACATAGAGTTGGCAACAAGAAAAATAACAATAGAAGCAGTGAGCAGAAAATCTTGGACGTGACTCTGGAACTCTATGGGAGCTGAAGCTCTGCCCGGCACAACCTGCAGCTTGCTTCCTGTACTGCAGGCTGCTGTCACCTGGATTTCCACTATTATTCAACCACTGTCTCACTACTCCCTTGACGCCCTTTAAGCAGCTTGCATTGCCAGGATTCCACAGGGTATGTTTGCGGCTATTTGAAGCTGAGCATCCACAGTGAGTCCACTGGGCCTATCTGTTGGGTCAGTCTTTTTCCTGAATGACTCCAGCAGGAGGCTACTTTTCGAGGGCTTTGATTTTTGTCTCTCACAACTCACCTGCGCTGGCCCTGAGTATGGAATAGAGGTCGATGCTGACCGGAACGATGGGGGTTGAGAAGGTTTCTAAGAAGGCTGAAAATGAGTGACATATAGAAAAATATTCTCAGTAGGGTTGCTTGTTGTTTTTTGACAAGTGTCTGGTTTCTTAAAAAGGTCAAGCGTGGTAATTGGTGAAACAAGTCAAAAGCAAACACACTGCCTTTGAGTGGATTTCGACTCATAGCAACCCTATTGGACAAGGTAGAGCTGCCCAGGGGGTGTCCAAGACTAACTCTTTAGGAGAGTAGAAAGCCTCGTTTTTCTTCCAGGGAGAAGCTAGTGGCTTCAAACTGCTAACCTGGAGTTTAGCAGCCCAATGGGTAACCATTATGCTGCCAGGGCTCCTCAAGGTAACATAGGCCATAGCAAATTATTTCGCTGTAACTATAACAAGTACAGCAAATAACTCATCAGAGTGTGACCTACAGACATCTTTAAGGAGAATGATGCCGGCCTCAGTTTGAATGGGTGAAGTAGACACCTTCCTGAAATTCATAGAAATTTCCAGCATAGAGTAATTTTTTCAACAAATAGTTGGTGACTATGCGTCTGAGTGCATGAATTAAACATACACATCTTCCAAGAAAAAAAGCAAACACCACAGTTTTATTGTGGAAACAACCAACATATTATCTTCTAAACCTACCTCTTAGTAAAATGCCTGATAGAAGTCACCTTATGCGATCAGGAAATCTTTATAAAGACCAGGACTTGCCAAGACGTGCTAACATA
Organism: Tenrec ecaudatus; assembly: GCF_050624435.1. NCBI lineage: Eukaryota > Metazoa > Chordata > Mammalia > Afrosoricida > Tenrecidae > Tenrec > Tenrec ecaudatus. The sequence goes on along the minus strand of NC_134530.1, from coordinate 251,902,203 downwards.
TGTTGCTACTCTTGACGAGTGCTGATGAATAGTTTTCAGCTCATAGTCATCATGTAACAGAGCTGAACAGCTGGAGACAGACCACCAAGTCCTTTTCTTACTGAGTTAATAGGTAGGTTCAAACTGCCAACCTTTCTGTTAGCAGCCAAGTGCTGAATAATTTATTTGCACCAACAGTGCTCCTTAATATAAATATACATATGTATATATATACATACATGTATGAGACTAAGTCCAAAGGTACTGCTAAAAAAATTCTTACACGTTTAAGTCAAAAAGCATTGCGACTGGGGCTCCAGGTTGTACAGACATGGGTTTATTCCAAACGAACGGTATTTAAATATGTCTCCATCATCAGTGGATCTCTGTAGACAAGTACTACATTTGTCTTAGTCTCATTGGGGTGCCTTCAAAACTCAAAGGTCTCACTGAAACAGCTGCTTTGAGGAGGATCTGCCAGGCCAGTCAAAATCAAGACCGTGAGCTTAGCTAAGAAGCATATGGCAGCTGTATGGGGGACTTCATAGAATTTCTCCAAGGACACAAGGGGGCTTACTAAGAAAAAGTTTTGACAAAATTTAAAGCAGTATGGGTGAGAAAACACCAGGAAAACTGTGCCAATGGTTGGTTGGTGGTGGGTTTTTTTTTTTTTCTCCTATCATGACAATGCATTCCCTCATTCTTTGAAGGTACCAGACTGTCCTCTGAGAATTGTGTTAGGAAACCTTACCCCATCCACAATCTAACCTGGAATTTGCCCCTTCACATTTCTTTTTAATCCCCAAACTCAAAGAATATGGAAAAGGAATGCAATTTGAGTCACTGAAGGATGTCAGAATTGTAGTTTTGACACATTGTAAACCAAAGAGAACATGAGTCTTTGGGGAAGAGTTAGTGAGATGAAGATATTGTCTTCAGAAATGCATAGGCTTAGATGGAGGATATTGAGAAACAATAGTTTCAGATTTTGATAGTTCTATGGAATAAAACTTTCGATGATTTTTTAAAGTTTACCCTCCGTTTGCACTTCAGATGAGAATACTTATGTCATTCCATTAGCACTTTTCATTTCTAGTCCAGAAATCTTTTGGGGGGGGGGCATCAGAAAGTTGTTGATGAATGCAGTCAGAATAAAGGGAAGTGGATGAATTACCAGAGCTGTGTATAAATGTTATTGAGTACCTACTACATTTCTGTCGCAATGACAGGGTCCAAGCACTTCACATGTAAATTTATTCAACCATATTTAATCTTCACAGTAATCTTGTTCATCAAAGTTCTAAGAGTTAACTGATGTTCCTAGCACCATAATGGAGCACAAAGACATGCAAAACGTGTCTTCAGAACGAATGAGTCAATCAACAAACCAACATCCGTTTCTCAGCAAGTAACTAGCAGAATGGGATTTGAATCCAGGTCTTCTGATTCAAAATTTAACACTTTTGAGGTAATGATAACCTGTTGTGTTTGGAGGAAATAGGACATTTTATCTCGCAGAGTATCTCTAGCAAGGGAGTCTCGTTTCAATTGATGAGTAGATACATGAACTAGTTTATTTTCTCACACATTCACGCAGTCATTCCTTCAACGAACCTTGAATTAGTACAAAATATAAGCCACTATTGTTCATCACTCGGAAATTTTGATTGCATACGAAGCGTAGTGAGTGGTTGCTACCTTACACAAAAAAATGCATCATTGCTGTGGGCACAAAGCGATTCAAGATACAGTTCCTGCCCATAATGAACTCAACCTTTTGGTGAAAACATGACACATTAAATGAATACAGCAAGGGTTCTCAAATAATGCATGAATGAGACAAAAACATTATTTTTCTTTGATTTATCCTTCAATTACTTCAACAATTACTTTAATTAAAAATAACATTTCATGTCAACCATGTTATGATGGTATCATTTTGAGTCACAAAAAAAAAAAAGCAGGATGGCCAGAGTGTTAGTGGATGTAGGTAAGGCAAAAGTAATCATCATCACCATGATATGACACCCTATAGATAACCTGGCATCTCTGTCTTTTGACATCAGCCCAACAGTAGATGGAGAAAATGTTGTGGAAAGGCAAGACTTGATCAATCTTATGTATATTTGCTTCGACCTTCATTCCTGAACAAGATAGGATCAAAAGCCACAGTGTTGTGCTCCCTGATCCTTCATAAAAATCCAACACAGCTGGCTGAACATCCTCTCTATACATCAGGCAAGGTCAATATTTTTTATTAGAGCCTTCCCAAAATGTGACTTTGCTTCAATATAAGAACTTTATGTTCATACATCTTTCCATGCTGCTTATAATACTCGCAAGGAAAAGAATCCACACACACAATTGTGAAACCACATTCCCTGGAAAACAGTCAAACAGGCTTGTAGTTTGGATCACAGACGGAATGTTGAAACACTATCTCTCTCATATAAAGTCATCCACTGCAGAACAGAATCCCCAGCATGCCTGCCTGCCTGCCTTTTTTTCCCCTGTTGCCATTGTGTACAATTCAGCGACACTAATCACATTCACCACGTTGTGCAGTCATCACAACTATGCATCAGACCAAACAGAAACTCAACCCCTCCATGCAGCCAAACCCCCCCTCAGTCCCTGACAGAAGGGGCGCAGCCAGTTCTGAACACAGCAACCATATAGGATAGATAGAGGATAAAGGCCCAATAGGATTTCTGAGACGCCCTCATTTTCCTTCCATCAAGTGTGTAATGGGTTTGAACCACTGACTTTCCAGTTAGCAGTCTAATGCTTACCCTCGCAAACACCAATAAGGTATGGTCTTTATGCATTTGCTTATTCCAGATGTTTCTGGTGGTATAGTGGTTACGTGTTGGGCTGTGATCTGCATGGTGGGAGTTTGAAGCCTCCTACAGCTTCTTGAGAGAAAGACTGGGCTTTCTACGCCCACAGTTATGTCTCAGAAACCCACAGGGGGTCACTATGAGTCAACATTGAATCCTTAGCAGTGAGTGAGATTTCATATAAATAGTATCACATAATATTTATCCTTTTGCATCTGGCTTATTTCATTCAGCATATGTTGTCCAGGTTTACCCATGCCATAGCAAATACCAGACCTTCACTTCTTTTTATCACCAAGCAATGATCTATTGTATGAATATACCATATTTTGCTTATCCATCCATTTATCGATGGACACTTCCATTGTTTCCGACTTTTGGTTATACTGCAGTGAATATTGACGTTAAAGTATCTCTTTGAGGCCCTGCCTTCAAATCTTTTGAGTACCCAAAGGGACTTTCAAAATTCTGTGGGGAAAATGGAATTAAAATATAATGGAGTTTTTCCCACAAACTTTTTGAAGCCCCTCATGAAATTGCTGGGTCATGTGCTATTATGGTGGCCACATTTTTGACAGGAGCCATTGAATTGTTTTCCACAGCAGCTGGGCTGTTTTACATTCTCACCAGCAGTTCCTCATTTCTTCAAAGTCTCGACCAACTTTGGTGTTTTCAAGCCCAGCGAAGAAGTGGTAACTCATTGTGGTTTTGAGTTTCTTCTCTCAAATAACCAGTGACTTTGACCCTCTCTTCATGAGTTTATTGGCTGTTTAGTAATCTTCTTTGGAGACATATCTATTCAAGTGCTTTACACGCCTTCTAATTGGACTGCTGATCTTCTTATTGCTGAATTGCTGTCATTCTTTCCAGAACAGGGATCAGAAAACTTTTGAGATGGAAGAAACCATTCTATTCCTCACAACAACTTAAAAATGATTCGGGAGGCCCACGGTCCATCCACTACCTTGATACTAACATACACAGTTTTGTACATAGATCTATTTCCATATTATACATATTTACACATGTACATGCCTGTATTTAGACCTCTATAAATGCCCTTTGCCTTCTAGTTCCTTCCTCTATCTCCTTTAACTTTCCTCTTGTCCCACTATCATGTTCGGCCTTCATTCGGGTTTCAGTAATTCCTCTCAGTGACATTGCCCTTGATCAATTCCTACCAGACATCTTATACCCTCCTTGCCGTCGATTTTAGATCACAAGGGAGCAGAAAGACATTGGGCCTCTACTCAAGTACTCCCTCAATGCAAGAACACTTGTTTTAATAACATGGCATTCCACGATGCTCACCTTCCCAACATTATCACTGAAGACAAAATGGGTGCATAGCAAAAAAGCTGATGATGCCAGTCTATCAAAAGATATAGCGTCTGAGGTCTTAAAGCCTTGGAGACAAACAAATGGCCATCTAGCTGAGAAACAACAAATCCTACATGGAAGAAGCACACCAGCCTATGTGATCATGAGGTGTCGAAGGCATCAGGTATCAGGCATCAAAGACCCAGAACAAAAAATCACATCAATGTGAATAAGGGGGTGTGCAGAGTGGAGACCCAAAGCCCATCTGTATGCAACTGGACATTCTCTTACAGAAGGGTCGCAGGGAGGAGATGAGCAGGACAGGGTGCAGTATAGCACCGATGAAACATGCAACTTTCCTTAAGTTTTTTAAGGCTTCCTCCCCCACCCCACCCCCACAACTATCATGATCCCAATTCTATCTTACAAATTCAGCTAGACTAGAACATGTACATGGGTAAAGATAAGAGCTGGCATTCTGTAACTGGTTTTACTCCCCTGGTTTTTAAAAAATCTATAACATACTCTTTTGGCTCATTTCTTTTAACATTTACATGTCCTTACATTTGACATTTGGCCAAAAATATTGAAATCTTTCCTACTGCTACTTAACATTTGTCATTTTCACCAGGCCTGAATTATCCCTTAATTATTTAAGAGATGTTTCTCAAGAAAACGAAAGAGAACATTCTTCCTCAATCTATGAAAGTTCAGTGACCTTTCAAAGCACAAGCCTTGAAGGGTTTTGTTGAACATTAGGCAGGACATTGTTGTCTTTATTTTCTTGTTTGCCTGAAGTAAAAACAGAGTTTCTCCCGTTCTCCTTCTCCCTCGGAGCACAGAGAGGAGCCATGGGCGGGCCTTACTTGGTAGATGGTTTTCCGTGTGGGTAAATAAAAATAGCTGTGCTTTCCAGGCCCCACAGTCGTAAATAGGGGACTGCCACTCTGGACGAAGAAAAGGAAGGCAGACAGTTATGTGAACTTTCTAGTACCAGAAGTGCTTCAGGTGGCAAAAGTCAAAAGGAGCAAACCTTATCAATTTATCTGAAGTGAAAGCATCCCAAATGGACCTCAGTGATTTTAACCTCCTTGTGTTCATGCTTCTGGGTCGAACTCTCCTATAATGACTAAGGCTGAGCAATGTAACAACAGTACAGCAATGACTATATATATAATTCCCGAGCCTCGCCTTCTTGTAGGTCTCACTTGCATCCCTTTTTCTCTCCCTCTTGGATCACTCACTCTGGGAGAATACAGCCTCCCTATCACAAGGACACTCCAACAGCCCTAGGTGATGATCTACATGGTAAGGAGCTGAATTCTCTGATAACAGTCAACACAAACTTCCCAGTCATGTTGAATAAACCATCTCAGAAGTCGCCTTCAGATGACTATAGTCCTACCTGACGTACTGACCACCTCTAACAGACCAAAAGCCAGAATCACCCAGCTAAGCTGCTCCAAAACTTCTGACCCATTAAACAACAACAACACCAACCCAGCAAACCCACCCCCATCAAGCGGATTCTCATCGTAACCCTAAAGGACAGAGTAGCACTGTCCGTGTGAGTTTCTGAGACTGGAGTAGAAAGCACCGTCTTTCTCTTGTGGAGCAGCTGGTGGTTTTGAACTGTTGAACTTCTGATTAGCAGCCAACTTCTAACTATCAGGGCTCCATATAAGATAATAGATGTCAATTATTAGGGCAATTTTTACACAGAAATACATAATTATATGTGTGGAAACCTTGAAATGCAACAGAGGTCGTTTAAGGGTTGCTTCTACTCCTATTTAAAATGAAAACAGATTAATGTCTTTTTTTAGGCATAAAAAGAATCAACGACTCAGATTTTCCCAAAGATTTCTTGTTGGTTTAAGGGTAGAGGAAATATATGATATAAATTCATGGAATTGGAAGAATATTAGAAAACTATAACATCTCTCAAAATAAGCCTAGAAAAGGAAGTTATTGAAGCTCTGCTTCCATTTCCTACCTTCCTGACTTAGAGATTACACTACTTATAATCATCAGATTGAAAAGTTGACTTCCCAACACCCATGTCATAATTCCTACACATCAGTCAAACTAAGCAAGATATGTTTCTCATTGAAATTCACACATGACCATAATTCAGTTTTAATATTTTTATTTGCAAAATTTGCATGGGTTCCTATTTTAATGAATGTGACCATACCTAGTCAGTCTGTATGCTGGGCAAATAATCTGAGAAGCTACACTATAGGAAGAAGAATGGCATCAAGATCAGAGGAAGGCTTATGAACAGCCGGTAATATGCAGATGACACAACCGTGCTTGCTAAAAGCAAAGAGGACTTGAAGCACTTACTGATGAAGATCAGACTGCAGCCCTCAGTATGGATTGCAATTCACTGAAAAGAAAATCACAATCTTCACAACAGAACCAATTGACAACATCAAGGTGAATGGAAAGAAAAGTGAAGCTGTCGAGGACTTCATCCCGCTTGGATTCACAACCAGTGCTCGTGGAAGCGGCAGTCAAGAAACGATGCGTTGCACCGGGCAAATCTGCGGCACAAGATCTCTCTGCAGTGTTGAAAAGCAAGGAGGTCACTTTGAGAACTAAGCTACACCTGACCCACACCCTGTTTATCTTCAAATGCCTTCTCTGCAATCTGGGAAATGAATCATGAACATTAGAGACTTGATGCATGTGAATTATGGTATTGCCAAAGCACATTGTGTACACCGTGGCATATACAGAAGAACAAACAAAGTCTGCCTTGGAAGAAGCTCAGCCAGAATGCTCCTTAGAAGTTAGGATGGCGACGTCTCATGTACTTCTGAGGTATTTTCAAGAGAGACGGATCTCTGGAAAAGGACGTCGCACTTGGTAAAGCAGAGGCTCGGTGAAAAGGAGGAAGCTCTGGATGACATGGATCGGCACAGCGACAATGGGCTCGGGCAGAAGGATCATTGTTAGGGCGGCCTAAGATCCGAGCGCATCGTCCTGTTGTATCGAGGGTCTTTCAAAACGAAAACCAGCCAGATGGCACCTAACAACAACATTATTATTGAGGCTCTACTTATAAATGGCCATTTATAGAGATGCTTTCTAAGAAATCTAATCATATTTATGTCGATACTTAATAGCTTCAATTTCATAGTATTTTTAAAACTTTACTCCTCTTCAGGAGGATCATCTTTTCGGAGGGGTGTGGCTCACCATGTGCTGAGCACCTGGGCTCCAGAAGGAGGGAATTAATCAGTCCGGAGGTTAAAGGAAAAGAAGAGGAGGCTGCAGGGAAAGGCAACATTCAAGACTGTCTAGAGGCAGAGTCTCACGGGGATGTTCTCTGTCTGTTTGGAGGTTGCCCAGTTCTGCCTACCCCTTGAGTTTGGAGAAAAATCTGTCCAACAGGAATCCCTGTGATTAAGATTTAGGGTCATGATTTTATAAGTTTGCCCTTGTGCACAACATCAACGAATTCTAGGTAGGTGTGAGAAACAACTTTTAAATCTTTCTCTGAAAGGTGCTTGGCTATCTGTGTTGGCTTCTCATTTTCCTTTTCTTTCTTAATTAACCGGGACATCTGTATTAACACAGGATCATTAATTTACGATCTAGTGGGTCTTCCCCACCTCTAACTTTCCTCATGAAAGAGAATGAATCACAAAGACAGTGTTTGATGAAGACTTCTCCCACAGATTTAAAAGATGGTCCTTGAATCACAGTAAAGGCGTAGTTTTTTCTGTTGTCCATTTGACCGGTTGTGAGATAAATACTAACAATAAAATGGAACCATTGACATTCAGTTCTTCTATCACTGCTTGCTCAGCCATTAATACGAGAGCATATTGCCATTTTCTTTAAATTCCATAGAGAGCCAAGTTTCCGTAACACCAGCCCAAAATGTACAATTTCTTGAAACCAAGATCGCAGTTTCCGCCGAAGGACTTTCAGAAAATGTAAAAGAAGTGGCAAATGGCTGTGTTACATTTTCTCACTTAGAACTCCTCCTCGCCCTTCCCTGTTTATTCTCTATCTGGGCTTGTGTCTCGCTATGTTTTCCTAACACAAAGCTTGTTGAAGGCAGAATCATTAACTCCAAAAAGGAACTTCAGAAGCAGTAAGCACAAGTGTTTTAGTTTGCTGCTCGTCAGGAGCCCTGGTGGCATCGGGTTAGGGGTGGGCTGCAAACTGCAAGGTTCACAGCTTGGATTGGGGAAACTCCTGCTCCTTGGGAGAAAGAAGGCTTCCTACTCTTCCAAGAGCTAGAGTCTCAGCAGCTCACAGGAGCATTTCTCCCCTGGCCTGCCAGGTCTCTATGAGTCAGCCTCAACTTGGTGGCGGTGAGAGAGGGTTTTTGCAGTCACAAATTACCACGAAGTTCGTGAGTTTAGAAACAGCACACCTTTCTTCTGTAGGATAGAAATCTGCCCAAGTCTCAAGGGTCTAAGGTGTCAGCAGGACTGTGTTCCTTTCCGGTGGTTCTTTCCCTTCTCCGATTACTGGCAGTCTGCTGCGTCCCTTGATGGGTGGCTTTCCGCAAATACGGTTGTGCTATCCAGGTATCTCAGGCTCTTAAGGAGATTTCCTCCGATCCTGATGCTGCATGCGTCTTCAGATAGTCCAGCTCCTCAGAGTATTTGTTCAGCATGCAAATCTGTAGATTGAATAAGTCTGATGAGAGGACACAAGCCTGATGCACACCTTTCCTGATTTTAAATAATGTAGCAGCTCTACCTTTTAGCCTGTGTCAGTTCCACATGAGCACAATTACGTGTCTGGAATTCCCACTCTTCCCCAGGTTATCCATAATTGTTTTATGATCCCCAAAGTTGAATGCATTTACATAGTTAGCTAAACATAGGTAAATATTTTTCAGGCATTCTCTTCTTTCAGCCAAGATGCATCTGGCATCAGTAATAATATGCAATTTTTGGTATTGTTTCTCTCACTGAGGACATATTTTTCAGCAACCAATCCTTCTTCTTTGTAACCAACTTTCACGTCCCAATCACCAGGAATTATCACCGCATCTTATTGTATGCCTGATCAGAAGTTGGATAAAAAGTCTTCAATATCCTCATCTTTGGCGTTAGTGGGCAGTGCATAACTTTGAAGAATCATCATATTAACGGATCGTCTTTGTAAGCATATGGGTGTTATTCTATCACTGACAGTATTGTCCTTCAGGATAAATCTGGAATTTGTCTTTTTGATAAGAAACATGGCTACATTCCTCTTCGATTTGTCAGAACCAGCACAGTATGATATATGAGTATCTGAATAAAAATGGCTAATATCGCTCCATTTCATCTCACTAATGTCTAGGATATCAGTCTTTATGCATTCCATTTCATTTTTGATAACTTTCAATTTTCCTAGATTCCTACTTCTTAATATCCCACCGTCTATTTATTAACAGGTGTTCCTTCTCACACTGAGCCATGTCACATCAGTAGATGAGAGTCCTGAAGTTCTACTCCATCCAAATCATTAAGGTCAGCTCTTCTGCGATGAGGTTGCTCTCCCCCACTTGTGTTTTGAGTGAGCCAAGTGAGGGCTAGATTCCTGCAGTATCACACACAATATTTCACTGCTCCTCATAAGGTTTTCACTGGCCACGTTCCCCGCACCCTCCAGAAGTGCATAGGCAGGTTCTCCTTTCCAGGCTGTTTTTAATCTGGATGTTCTGCTGAAATCTTTGCACTCAGGGTGACCCTGCTGGTATTTGAGATCTCTGTGCCATAGCTTCCAAATCACAGCAACACCTGAACCACCTCAGTATGACTGACAGACAGGTGGTGGGGACATCCTTGGGGCGAGGGGAGGCATTATTCTGTCTACACACCACCAGAAACGACGAGGTGCTGTTAAGTCGATTCCAACTATATGTACTTCCTGTGTTTCAGAGTCAAACTGTGATCCTAGAGCTTTCATGCTCTGACCTTTCAGAAGCAGATCACCAGGCCTTTCTTCTGAGGCACCTGTGGGTGGGTTAGAACTGCTGACCTTTGACACAGTGTATCATTTTCACCACCCAAAAGTGTCCATTATTTAAGATGCAGGGCTTTCTTAGAATAAGCAATACCCTAGGTCTCAACCTAGTGAATGTATGAACAGAGTGTAGCAGTCAGCAGCAGGATTATCTGCTTCCTTTGTAGTGCATGTCCCTTCAGTTTGACGCCAAAAAGAACAGCAGGTAACACACACTGCAGGAAACAACCCCATCTCGAGGGAGACCATGCATGTCAGTGCTGTTCTTGCTGCTGCTGCTTTTAAGATTCCTTGCAGGTGTCAAGCATTCATCCTATAAATGTTACTATTATATTTACATTTTTACTTTAAGAATATTGACCCACAGGAAAGAACCATCTCTTAAATTTGCTACCCACAAAAGAGGCAGGGAGGCCAACATTTCTTGCCATTTGGCATTGTTCTTTCTCCCCAAGAGTGAGGCACATCGTGGGTCCATATTTGAGGTTATGTTAATCAGCTTCATCCCAGCAGTCATGATTTATAGAGCTGAGCAAGCAATACATGTCTTGACGATGCCCTTGTTCTTCTAAGACTTGCAACATTTTTATAGACAGATTCGTATGTTTTCCTTATTTGTATGATATTTAATTGGTATTTTATGAAATTGGAAAGAGTGTATAATTCTAACATTATGGGATGCATTCCATAAAGGATATTCACCCACGTTTCATCAAACCGGGATAAATAAATAAAAACAAAATCGCTACAATGACAAAGGGCACACGTTGAACCAGCCAAAAGCTTTCATCAAATATAAATTCCATCTGTGAATTTTAATATACCTGAAAATGCCTGGAATTCCAAACATGGTGTCAGATGAAAGTGTTCATTTTGACGTTTCAGATATAATCCAGGGCAGAAGTGAGTAGAGGAAGATTTATTTCTCTGGTGGGCAAAGGGCACCGATTTCTTTTTGATGGTCATCAAGTTCCAACAGCGTTCTAAGCAGCCCAGGTGTTGCAAGCTCCACCCTGGATAATAACGGTACTTAGGGGTACAATAAGGATCAATGTAGGACATGTGCGGTCCACATTTTCATTCCTGTTAAAGTATCTTGAATAAATGAGAAGGAAAGATATTCCTTGAAACCTACAGGTGGTTATAGTTATTCAACTGTTTGCCTAATTGCTCAAACCTCTGATATTTAAACTAAATCTTGTGTAAAGCTTCCTCATCAACCTCCAAATGTTGCCTACACCTATTTTTTTTAGCATAAATCCCCTCTTGTGCATTCAAAGTTAAAATATATTATGCTCTGCCTTTACTCTTTGCCATCCAGCCTCAAGAAGCTACATCTGATAAGCACAGCATTAGAAAAGAAAAAGACGGGAGAGATAAAAAGGAAAGAAAAGAAACCAGCAGGTCCTGCCACCAGCTGTTGCTGATAAAACAACTACACCCTGTGCTTGGAGTCCCTCCTCCACCTTCATAGCCCTGCGACAGTGCAGTGATTGTGGGGTTCAGGGAGCAGATCTCTCTCAAGGGAGAGAATACGAATATTAATATGAATGCAATAGCTGCTCCTTCAGATGGGAATGGAGAAGATGAAATGATGTAAAGATGATTTGATCCATCCTTCCATTTCTTGGCAAGGCAACAATGCCTTTGCATTTAAGAAAGAGCATCTGGGTAGAATCACAGTCGTTAAAAGGACTGGCTGGTTGGCAACTAAAAATTCACTTAATGGATGGAGTTAGACTTTTAAAAGAAATTTCCCTCCCACTCCTCTCCCTTAGACTTCTGGCCCTGCTGGGGCAAGAGCAAAACTTTGAAATCTTTTACATGGAAGTATGTGCTTACCTCTTTGATACATTGGCGGGAGGGGGGAGGAGGGGAGCCGGGGCGTCTTCCTGCTTTACTAATTAATTAGCAGGGTCTAAGAAAGTGTAGAAGGTTTCTGGGAGATCTGGTCAAGCTGTCTGATTCTGAAGAAAGGGTGGCCACCCTCAGACCCTTCCTGACTCTGTGACCCCCATGTCTGCTCCTTGGAGCTGTCTGTTCCCATTGCTGCCTGGGAAGTGTCTGCAGCCAAGTGCTCTTCAGGTCAATGTAGAGAGTTAGCCAAACCTTTCAAAGTCTGGGAGAGTCAAGAGGTGGCAGTTTCCCTTGTGACCAGAGCACCAGGACAGGGTCACCACGAAAAAGACCTCGCACATGTCAGCTAGACACGGGCTTCTTAGGACATGAAACATTTCAAGGTTTTGCTACTGAAAGCACAAGTGAAGCCTTGTGAAGGAGGCAAATATGCATGACCCCAGGGAGGGGGTGGGGACACTCCAATCCTTTTACTGTCCTCTCTATGAATAGTGATGGACCCAGCGGGGAGACATCTGTGACCTGCTCCCCTCCCCCCTTGCCAGATGCCAGAAGGCCATTCGTTAAGCAGAAAAATGACCTTTTCCGTGACATGCCTGACACCCATCTACTCCCCTGAGAAAAGTTGTTCGTGAGTAGGATGGACTTTGGGAGTCTGCTTCAGAACTGGGGTGGGGCTTCTCAGGGCAAAATCCGCACACAAAGTAAATGTGGAAGATGATGGGCAGGAAAAGACAACAATAAACAGGGGGTGCTGGGTGATCAACCTAAACTTAATGGCTAGTGGTTCGAGTCTACCCAGCGACCCCTCAGAAGAAAGGCCTGATGATCCACTTCCATACAATTGGCCGCTGACAAATCACGTGTGTTCTACTCAGACACACCTGGAGTCGTTTTAAGTCGGAATCAACTTGATGACAGCTGATGAGGTATGCAAAGAGGATCTTCCAATCTAACATATGAGCTTTCTAAAGAGATGCACTCCATCTCCTAGAGGACAGTTACTCCCCCAGAACCCACTCCCCGAGTCTTTATAGTGACTTGTAATGCCTTGATTGTCTAACATCCATTGAAACCCCATGAGCTGCATTCTACACAGGTCACTCACTCTTAGAGCTACCCCAACAGGCTCCCCAGGGAGCCACATGGAGCCAACGGTATCAAGTGCAATGGTCTCTAGCCCTTTCTTTTTCCTGTATAATTTACCTTTTGAATGTACATAATTTCAAAGTATTTGATACCATTATCCACAAATGTGATTGATACAATTGATGTATGGATTGCTATAAGAGCTGCAAGAGTCCCCATAAAATGTTTTTTAAAAGAATAAATACTATTATTATGAAGAAGCATTTTTTTTTAAATCTTATTGGGAGCTCGTACAACTCTCTTTTTTTCTTATCTTTATGAGCTTTTTAAAAACATTTTATTAGGGGTTCATACAACTCATCACAATCCATACATACATCAATTGTGTAAAACACATCTGTACATTCATTGTCCTCATCATTTTCAAAGCATTTGCTCTCCACTTAAGCCCTTGCCATCAGGTCCTCTTTTTTCCCCCTTTTCCCTGCTCCTCCCTCCCTTATGAGCACTTGATAATTTATAAATTATTATTTTGTCATATCTTGCCCTGTCCAACATCTTCCTTCACCCCTTTTTCTGTTGTCCGTCCACCAGGGAGGAGGTCACATGTAGATCCTTGTAATCGGTTCCCTTTTTCCAACCCACTCTCCCTCTACCCTCCCAATATCGCCCCTCACACCCCTGGTCCTAAAGGTATCATCTGCCCTGGATTCCTTGTGCCTCCAGCTCCTATCTGCACCGTGTACATCCTCTGCTCTATCCAGACTTACAAGGTAGAATTCGGATCATGGTAGTTGGGGGGCAGGAAGCATTTAGGAACTGGGGGAAATCTGTATTCTTCATCGGTGCTACATCGCACCCTGACTGACTCATCTCCTCCCCTAGACCCCTCTGCAAGGGGATCTCCATTGGCCGACAAATGGGCTTTGGGTCTCCACTCTGCACTTCCCCCTTCATTAACTATGGTAAGATTTTTTTTTCTGATGATGCCTTATACCCGATGCCTTCTACACCTTGTGATCGCACAGGCTGGTGTGCTTCTTCCATGTGGGCTTTGATGCTTCTGAGTTAGATGGCTGCTTATTTACCTTCAAGCCTCTAAGACCCCAGACACTATCTCTTTTGATAGCTGGGCACCATCAGTTTTCTTCGTCACATTTACTTATGCACCAGTTTGTCCTCAGCAATTGTATCATGGAAGTGTGCACCCAATGATATGATTTTTTGTTCTTTGATGCCTGATAACTGATCCCTTCAGAACCACATGATCACACAAGCTGGTGTGTTCTTCCATGTGGGCTTTGTTGCTTCTGAGCTACATGGCCGTTTAACTTCAAGCCTTTATGACCCAGACGCTATATCTTTTGATAGTCAGGCACCATTAGATTTCTTCACCACATTTGCTTGTTCACCTGCTTTGTCTTCAGCGGTTGTGTCAGGAGGGTGACCATCATAGAATGCCAATTTAATAGAAGAAAGTATTCTTGTGTTGAGGGTGTACTTGAATAGAGGCCCAATGTCCTTCTACCACCTTAATACTAAACCTAAAAATATAGGCACATAGATCTATTTCCCCATCCTCATATATACATTTGCACATATACATGTCTTTGTCTAGACCTCTATAAATGCCCTGTGCCTCCCAGCTCTTTCCTCTATTTCCCTTGACTTTCCTTTGTACAACTCTTATCACAATCCATACATACATCCATTGTCTCAAGTACATTTGTAAACATGTTGCTATCATTGTTTTCAAAGCATTTTCTTTCTGCTTGAGCCCTTGGTATCAGCTCATTTTCCCTCCCTCATGAACCGTTGATAATTCATGTCTTGTACTGTTCAGTCTTCCCCCACCCCTTTGTCTGTTGTCCATTCCCTGGGAGGACATCCTGCTGTGACTGGTTCCCCCTTTTCCCCCTCACCTTCCCCTTCCCCTCCTGGTATGGCTACTCTCAATATTGGTCCTAAGGAGTTTACCTGTCCTGGATTCTCTGTGTTTCCAGCTCTTATCTGTACCCATGTTCTAGCCAGATTTGTAAGATAGAATTAGGGTCATGATGGTGAGGGGGAGGAAGCATTAAAGAACCAGAAGAAAGCTGTATATTTCATCCGTGCTACACTGTACCCTGACTGGCCTGTCTTCTCCCCACGACCCTTCTGTAAGGGGATGTCCAATTGCTTACAGATTGGCTTTGAGTCTCACTCTGTATGCCCCATTTATTCACATTATTATTTTTTGCTCTGGGTCTTTGATGCCTGATTCTTGATTCCTTCAACACCTCATGATCACACAGGCTGGTGGGCTTCTTCCATATCGGCTTTGTTACTTCTGAGCTAAATGGCTGCTTGTTTACCTTCAAGCCTTTAAGACCCCAGATGCTATATCTTTTGATAGTCGGGCACCATCAGCTTTTTCACCACATTTGCTTATGCACCTGCTTTGTCTTAAGGGATCGTGTTGGGAAGGTGAGCATCTCAGAGTGCCAGATTATTAGAACAAAGTGTTCTTGTGTTGAGGGAGTACTTGAGTAGAGGCCCAATGTCCATCTGCTGAAGCATTTTTATATTCATTTTTTCACAAGATTCACTCAAACAAAACGTACTGCCATTGAGTCAGTGCTTAGTCATAGCGACTCCCTGTGGAGTTTTGAGACTGTTGACAGAGTAGAAAGCCCAGCCTTTCTCTTAAAGAGATGCTGGTGGCTTGGACTGCTGGCCATGCAGATTGGAGCCCAACTCGAATGATGACACCACCAGGGTTCCCTTTAAGACCTCCCTTATTGTTCAGAAAGATGTTTCTTTTTTTCCCCATTGGATGAACGTCACTGAGGACCCCCGTTTCTAGAACAATACCTGCCATGTAATCAGGAACCATTAAGTCAATGTTCCCTCGGAGTAACGTTAGGTTTTCAGAGTAGCACTCTACTCCACAGATTCTTCCATGATTTATTTCTCAAAAGTAGATCATCAGGCCTGGAGGTAACTCTGTGTGGACTGGAAATCAAACCTTTACGTTAGTGGCCACGCACTCTACCACTTGCATCCCCAGGGGCTCATGTCTTAAAAACCCACTGCCATTGAGTTAATGCCAGTGAGTCAGTTAAAAGTTTATTGTGCCAACCTGGCCAATAAATCCATGTGGGGTTAATTGAAGGGCAGAGGCACAAATGACTTGGCAAGCCTCTCCTTTCTACTTCTAGGGTCTCTTGCTTTGTGATGGTCAGACCAGGGTGCAGCTGCCCGGGTGCAGCCTCCCCGATGCAGCCCTGGGTGCTGGAGCAGCTGTGTAGAGACCCCTGCCAGCACTGAGATGCTTACACGTTCACTGATTCAGCTTTCCTCCTGCAGTTGGCATCATAGTGTGTGTTTTGTGAGATGGAGGAGGACTTTATGGATTGGTGTCAGTCATATGGGCTAATGTACTTGTGGGCTTGGGCAGCACTGGATTGGGATAGTTTCTTGATGTGCACTTACCCTTTATATAGAACTCTCTCTTATCTGAGTTTCTGCGGATTTGTTTCTCTAATGTGCCCAGACTAGCACAGCCAGCTTAGCTCATACTGCCTCTGCAGGACAGAGTAGAGCTACCTCATAGGCTTTACACCGCAGTCATCTGTGGGGAAGCAGACTGCCACATCTCCCTCTCTCAGAGCAGCTTGTGATTTCAAATCGCCAAGCTTACAGTCAGCAGCCGGGAGCTTTAATCAATGCACCACCAGTCCCTCCAGGACTCTTCTAGAATATCTATTTTGTTAGCGCAATTAATCTATTGATATTGATAATTAAAGATCTAGTTCCCCCCCTTCTAAGAAGACAGCACCTAAAGCAGCAGTAATATAGATAGATGATAGATAGATAGATAGATAGATAGATAGATAGATAGATAGATAGATAGAAGATAGATAGATAGTTATAACCAGGCAATAAAATGTTGGCCATGTCTCATTTCATAAGATAAGGACTGATTTCATTTCTACTGTTGTGCCATTTTTGGACCACCAGCAGGTGAGAGACTTCAAATACCTTCATGCGAACATGCATCCATACACGTGGTTTCTAAAGAAACACAGTTCTCCTCTTTAGTACATGATGTTGTCGCTATGGAAACAGAAATATTTTAAAGAACACTGGAACGTTCCAAATACAGTATTTATTCTTCTGGTACCAGCAAAATAATGTGCTCTGCCTAAGAACTTGTGATGTGATCTGCAGTTAAATATAAAGGGACAGATTCTCGTCATGTGTAAGACTAGGGGAAAATTTGGACCAAAAGCTTTAGAAATACATTTTAAAATAAACTCAGTGCAAAACCCTTGACATAACTGGGGCCTTCAATGAGACACTTAATAAGTCAGATTTGTTTTGAATTAGAACAATTGTTTATATTTGAACCTTAGAAACGCTCTCTGCATGTTTATAAACTGTCATTGCCTTTGGATTATCAGAGGACCAACTTTACTTGCTACTTATGTCCATGATGTCATCAATATCTCTGTAGTGTTCTGCTAACTAATGTGTCCCTGGAACTCTTGTGTGACCTCCAGGTCTAACCAATGAGGTATGAGACAAGATGAGGTCTCATCTAAGCTCCAGTAACACAAGAGAAGATCAATTAGGGTTGGATTAGGGTTATCAAAGTGTCATAAAGCCCAAGTCCATACACATGGAAGAGCCATATCAATTGATCATATTCTCTTGTACAATCTTTCCTTATTTCCTGCAAAAATGGCACGTGCATGGCTGAACCCCCATGGCTTTACCATAAGATAGAGAAGAGTTACTATTAGTTACAATTACTAAGATTGATTCCTATGAGGCATGCCTCTGCCCTCCAACCTTGGTTAGCAATTCCACACCAGACTTCCTCCCCGTGGCACTTGCTACTTCTTTGCTGGTTTCCAGAACCCATCACAAGGGGCACAAAAATAAGTGTGATTAAGAGGCTTCTTACGAAAGTAATCGGTTACAATTCAGGATCAGGAATGCTCAGGATTCAGTTCTACAATCAAGAAGTCTCTTCTCAGCCGTGACTACAGGCCTGCCTCGCTCTCATCCACAATTCCCCTTGGCTCTGCCCAGCTCTGGCGAGTGTATCTAAGCAAACTCACTGCTGTCCAGTGGAAACTGACTCCTAGAAGTCCTCTTGGACAGGGTACAACTGCTGCAGGGAGTTCCTGAGACTGTAACTCTGTATGGGAGTAGAAAGCCCCATCACCCTCCAGAGGAGCACCTGGTGATTTCGAACTGCTGACCTTGAGGAGAGCAGCCCAACGTGTAATCACTATGTCAGCAGGGCTCCTTAAGTGTAGCTCTGCCAATTAGAAGTCCACGCTGCCAGGAAGCTTCAGCCTAAAGGCACACAGTTCAAGCTAGGTTGGCAAACGTCACTGCTTACTCCTTATGTGCCTGGAGGCAGTCCACTCCACCAGCAAGCCTTCTGCTTGACGTTACAAAGCATTTTCCTTCTGTGGGCCAGGGAGCCCACTGTGGTGCCTCATGCTGCTTCTGCTGCTACCGCTTCTCTGCCATCTCTCTCCGTCTCTGCGGTCACGTTTCTGTGTCTCCTGGGTCAAGGAGGTTCCGTGCAGAGATCTTGAGATCCAAAAGACACACTCCATTTCTGGCTCTTCTTTCTTGACAGTAGTCAGATTCTCATTTTCACCTCTGAGGTGGCTCATTTCATCCCTAACAGGATGGCAAAACTGACCGTACATACACCTTATTTGCATGGTCCCACCCCACAAGGATGTCAGGTACATTACTTACATTATTAGCAAGCTATCCCTCGGTGGGTCACAAGCACCTTATATTTATATAATCTTACCCGATCGCTTATGCAGCGGTTCTCAACCTTTGGGTCACAACCCCTTTGGGGGTCGAATGACCCTTTCACAGGGGTCGTCCGATTCATAATAGTAGTGAAATGACAGTTATGAAGTAGCAATGCAAATAACTTTATGGTTTGGGGGTCACCACAGCATGAGGAGCAGTTTGAAAGGGTCATGGCTTGAGGAAGGTTGAGAACCACTGGCTTACAGAGACTGGTGGTGCTGTTGGATCAGTGTTGAACTGAACTGCAAGGATGAGAGTTCAAACACAGCAGTGGCTCCAAGGGTTAAGGGGAGTCTTTCAGCTCCCCTAAGATTCACAAAGCCTCAGAAACCCTCTATAGGTTTTTGCTGTCAGTTGGAATCAATTGAATGTCAGTGTGTTGCTTTTGGGGGTTACCCAGTCATAAGGTGGGAGTTACAAAGATAGTGATTAGCAGGACCATATCGAGTGACTACACTGCACTTTCTTGCTTGTTTTCTCAACAAAATTTGGATATGATATAGTTTTAGAACTTCTCTTCCTGTTGATTGAAAAATCTAGGACCAATGATCACAATATGAAATTCCAACAGAATACTGGCAATGCCAGTTGCTCATCAATTACAACGCACAGCTACCCAGTGTGTTGCAGAGCAAAATTGTCCTCCAACGGGTTTTGAGGCTGGTGCTCTTTTGGAAGTAGACCAGTAGGCCTTTCTTTTGAATCGCCTTTTAGTAGAATCAAACCAGGAAGCAGTCTGATAATTCGTGAACACATAACTGTTTGCACAACTCAAGCACTCCTTCCAGCAAAATAAACCAAAACCCACTGCTCTGGAATCAGTTCTGATGAATAGTAAAGCCACGTAGGGTTTTGGAGACTGTAATCTGTGTGGGAGCAATAGTCTCATCATCCTCCCATGGAGCAGCTGGTGATGGTGAAGAGAGGGCTTTGTGGTCTGCAGCCCAACGTCTAACCCGCAGCACAGCAGGGATCCAGCAATGGAGAGCTCATCATCCTACCATGGGCTAGGAACAGAGTTTCCACATTTGTTCTTAGTCTAAATCAGTTATTCATGTTCAGAAGTGGTGACAACCCTTTTCTTCCTTGGTGATGGGAAGAGGATGAACGGGAAGCCTATGGGACCTAGTTCTGCATTCCACATTTTCAGCGGCAGGCTGTTTGCCCTTGAGCAAAGCACCACTTTCTTCAACCAGTTTCTCAACAGAGAGGGTTGCATTGAAGACTTAATAAGAACATGTATAAAGAACCCACAACAAATCCCAGTAGATCATAATTATTTTCTTTCTCGCATAAAGGAGCCCCGGTGGTACTGTTGCTCAAGTCTTGGACTACTCATCATAAGGTCAGTGGCTCAAACCCACCAACTATTCTGTGGGAGAAAGATGAGGCTATCTGCTCTGGTTAAAATTTACAGCCTCAGAAACCCTGTAAGTGGATATGAGTTGGCATCAACTCAACGGAAATGAGTTTGGTTTGGATTTTTCCTTAATCGTGGACCTATTCACTTAAACCAAATATTCCTCCCACTACTAATTTAGCTCCGATCACAGATAAACATTAGCCAAATATATTCTTACAATGTTAGAGTTTGTAATTATCATTTTATATGCAAAGACATCAAAAGGCTTTACAAATTCAAAATATCCAAAATCTGTAATGATGTACTTATATATAATATTTCAGCGATAGATAAAACTAATGAAATGATTTGCATAAAGCATATTACTATTAGTTTGTTGTTGAGAATGTACAAAGCAAAGCATCCAGTAATTCAACAAATCCCACACGCACAACTCTATGACACTGATTTCATTCTTCAAGTTGTGCAACTATGCTCCGCCTTCTTTCTGAGGTGTTCCTGCCCCTTAACAAAAACCTCAGTCTAGAAGGCTCCTGTCAAATCTTTCAAGTTTCTCTTGACCTTTTGACTCCACGTAGATAGTTCTTACAAGGTTTCAGGGAATATTTTTGGCTCGAAGTTAAAGTTTACCTCAGGGAACTAGTTGCAGTTCATCTAGCCCTCATGGCTCCAGAAAATATGGGGTCCTTTAGAATATGAAATTCTGCTCTGAATCCCCCCGCCCCACTCCTTTTGACTAGGCTTTGATTAGAAGCCAGGCTATTATTTTTTTTCTTTTTTTACATTTTATTAGGGACTCATACAACTCTTATCACCATCCATACATATACATACATCAATTGTATAAAGCACATCCATACATTCCCTGCCCCAATCATTCTCAAGGCATTTGCTCTCCACTTAAGCCCCTTGCATCAGGTCCTTTTTTTTTTTCCCTCCCTCCCCTTTCCCCCCTCCCTCATGTGCCCTTGGTAATTTATACGTCATTATTTTCTCATATCTTGCCCTATCCAGAGTCTCCCTTCCCACCTTCTCTGCTGTCCCTCTCCCAGGGAAGAGGTCACATGTGGATCCTTGTAATCAGTTCCCCCTTTCCAACCCACTCACCCTCCACTCTCCCAGCATCGTCCCTCACACCCTTGGTCCTGAAGGTATCATCCACCCTGGATTCCCTGTACCTCCAGCCCTCATATGTACCAGTGTACAGCCTCTGTCCTATCCAGCCCTGCAAGGTAGAATTCGGATCATGGTAGTTGGGGGGTGGAAGCATCCAGGATCTGGGGGAAAGCTGTGTTCTTCATCGGTACTACCTCGCACCCTAATTAACCCATCTCCTCTCCTAAATGCCTCTATGAGGGGATCTCCATTGGCTGACACTTGGGCCTTGGGTCTCCACTCTGCACTTCCCCCTTCATTTAATATGGTATATATACACATATACATATACACATATATACACATACATACACACACTTATATCGTTGTTGTTTTTTTTTGCATGATGCCTTATACCTGGTCCCTTGGCACCTCGTGATCGCACTGGCCTGTGTGTTTCTTCCATGTGGGCTTTTTCGCTTCTGAGCTAGATGGCTGCTTGTTCACCTTCAAGCCTTTAAGACCCCAGACACTATCTCTTTTGATAGCCGGGCACCATCAGCTTTCTTCACCACATTTGCTTATGCACCCATTTGTCTTCAGCGATCCTATCATGGAGGTGTGCAGTCAATGATATGATTTTTTGTTCTTTGATGCCTGGTAACTGATCCCTTTGGGACCCCTCGATCACACAGGCTGGTGTGTTCTTCCATGTGGACTTTGTTGCTTCTGAGCTAGATGGCCGCTTGTTTATCTTCAAGCCTTTAAGACCCCAGTCACTATCTCTTTTGATAGCCGGGCACCATCAGCTTTCTTCACCACATTTACTTGTTCACCCACTTTGGCTCCAGCCATTGTGTCGGAAGAGTGAGCATCATAGAGTTCCAATTTAATAAAAGAAGGTATTCATGCATTGAGAGAGTGTTTGAGTAGAGGCCCAAGTTCCTTCCGCCACCTTAATACTTGACCTATAAATATAGACATATAGATCTATTTCCCCATCCTCCTATATATATTTGCTTGTACATGTCTTTGTCTAGACCTCCATGAATGCCCTTTGACTTCTAGCTCTTTCCTCCATCTCCCTTGACTTTCCTCCTGAGCCTGGCTATTATTACTGAACATTTTGATCAAAATTTTGCATACAAGTGTCTACTACCTTGGTAGCAAAGCCTAAAGCCAAGTCCTTGGCCAATGAGTCAACTCTAACTCATGGCAATTCTATGTCACAGACTAGAAGTATGTTCCAGAGGGTTTTCTTGGCTGTGATCTGTATGGAAGCAGACCATCCAGTTTCGTTTTCTCAGTGTCCCTTGGTGGGTTCGAACCACCAACCTTTAGGTCATAATCAGGTACCAGTGATTTTTGCCACATAGGGATCTTACCTTGGTGATATACCTGACAATAAAACACAAAACTTTTATAGTCTGTCTACACTGCATATATACCGTGCTATTCTTTTCTATGCCAGGGCCTGATATCATGGGGTTAACCAAAGTCTTCTCACATTGACCCATAGAATTTTAACACAGTGCTCTCAGCAGCCCCCATCAAGCAGGCTGAAATGGCTTCTAGCTTAAATTTATTTGCCTTCCCTGAGTTGGACTATTTGCCAAATGTTGTCGACATTAAGGATATATTTACAAAAATGGAGCACCAAGCATGCTTCTTTTTTCTCATTTTTTAATGTTAACTAAAATAAATCCTTGAAAATGTAGTTTTTTTATTTGCCATTTTTAATTGGACTTGGCACAATTAAATCTCAATACATTAAGCATCAAAGAGACAAGATTTGCTGAAAAATTGCCTTGAGTCTTATTCAGAGAAAATCATACCTGTGCAGTTCTCCAAGACCACCCAACTGCACTATTGAATTCTATCTCGTTACTTACTCACCATGCTGTACCGCTGACTGCATCTCCTTCTATCTGAAATATGACCTGGTTCCATCAACTTTCCCCTTTCTGCCTTCTAAGGTGAGTGTTCCCTCCAGTATCTTCCCCTTCGTATTTTTACATAAAATCACCCTGCTATCATACTCTATTGCAACTATTTGGCAATGGCCATCAATTCCTGGCAACCCCACGTGTGTCAGGGTGGGACTTCCCCAGAGGGTTGTCAAGGGCTGATTTTTTAGAAGCAAATCACCAGGTCTTTCTTCCGAGGTACCTCTGGGTAGACTTCAACTTTCCATCTTTCACAAGCAATCAAGCTTTTCCACTATTTGTACCACCTAGGGACTCCTCTTTCAAGTGTATGACTACAGATGTCAGTTGTGCCCTCAAGGCTGCTGCCTTATTTTCTTCTTCATTTAATCATGATTGTCTCCTTTCCCCCATCTATTTCACTAAAGTTTCTAAACCTTCATCCGTCTTCTCTTTGCTCTTCCTTACTGCTACCCCTTCACCCAGCTGCTGGTCTCAGCAGATGCCTAGCTTCTCATACAGAGCACAGATGCTCCTCTGAGTTCTACCTGCAACCCTGAGTACAATTGTTCCTGACTTAGTTTCACCATCTTTTCTGAAAATGTCTACCCCACCCAAAATGTCCATCCCTCCCCTTGGTTCTGTGCCCTTCACCTGGGCAGGACAATAAGGCATTATTCCCTCCTCCATACCACCCAGTCCCCCAGCCCCCCTCCCCCACCCTGACTCCAACACACCTTTCATATCTTTTCTTGGACTAATACCTTTAGCTGGAAATAAAATAAAAAGCTTCCCTCATCAAAAGGGAATAAGCAAGCAACAATAAAACACTTGCTTTGAATGGGTTGTTGTTACTAGCTGACTTTCACTCAGCTTTAGTCTCTCGGGGGCCCCACGCACAACGTGATTGGACTATTGTAATCCAGAGGGTATTTGTTGGCTGATTTTCTTGGAAGATGATCTCCAGGTCTTTCTTCCTATCCATCTTAGTTTGGAAGCCCACTGAAACCCGTTCAGTGTTATAGCAACACACATTGACAAATGGGTGGTACGTGGTGGCTGTACATTGGCCTGGAATCAAATCTGGGCTTTCTGCAAAGAAGGTGAGGTTTAAGCAGCTGACATGCCACTGTCTCACAGAAGCACCTTTACCCAAGTCTACTGCTGTTGAGTTGATTCCAACACATAGGAACCCTGCCCTACAGAGTAGAACTGCCCCTTGGGTTTTCAAGGCTGAACTCTTCATGGGAGCTGACTGATACTTCTTTCTCCTGTGGAGTGGCTGGTGGGTTAGAATCTCTTACCTCTCCGTTAGCAGCTGGCCATTGTATGCAGGTGCCATCCAGATACTAAATGTATGTGCCAGCATGTGCTTAGCACTTTAGGAATACAAAGATAAATCAGACTCTGGCCGTATTTAACTTCCAGCAGCAGATAAAATCTGCTGTGAACAAGTTGAAGTGGAACTTCCAGACTTAGATAAACTAGGAAGAAAGGCTTGGTGATCTACATCTGAAAATCAGCCAGTGAAAACCCCGTGGATCACATGATACACACCTGGTAAGAGGGACAGTGCAGGCCAAGGCAGTATTTGATCCTTGTTATGCATGGGATCACCGGGAGTTGGCAATAACACCAAGAGGTACTGGTCGCCGTTACCACTAATTTCAATGTTCTTTGAACTCTTTGTTCACAGTCTTTATATTCTTGAAAACTTTGATTCAGGGAGTTGTAATGATGCCATTTTTGTTGTCTCTAGAAAGTTTCTTGAATCTCTGCTTTCCAAATGGATGGCCAAATGCCTATTTAACCATTGTGCTTATTGTGTGGTTGTTAGCTGCCATGGAATTGGTGCCAGCCCATGGTAACCTCATGTACAACACAACCAAACATCGCCCCTGCCTGGGCTCTCTTCAGGATGATTGGTATGTCTGAACCCATTGCTGCAGTCACTTTTTAAGAGCCTTCCAGTTTAGGAGATGTACCCCTTAGCACTGTGTGAGCGCATATCCTATTGCTGCCTATAGTTTTCATTGGCTACACCCAGAATTGTATCAGCATTGGAGACAACTTATTAACAACCTGCCATATGCAGATGACACAACCTTGCTTGCTGAGAGCAAGGAAGCCTTGAAGCACTCGCTGATGAAGATCAATGGTTTCAGCCTTCGTACAGTTAACAACCCAGTGTAAAGAGAGCCAAAATCTTCACATTGGAACCAATAGGTAACGTCATGATAAATGGAGAAAAGTTTGAAGTTGTCAAGGATTTTGCCTTGCCTGGATCCACAATCAGTGCTCATGGAAGCAGCAGTCAAGAGATCAAAAGATGAATTGCCTCGAATAAATCTGCTGCACAAGAACTTTTTAGAATATTGAAAAGCAAAGATGTCATTTTGAGTACTAAGTTGAGCCTGGCCCAATCCATAGTATTTTCTTTTGTCTGAGATGCATGTGAAAGTTGGGCGCTGAATAAGGAAGACTGAAGATGCATTGATGCATTTGAATTGTGGTGCTGGAGGATATCAAAAGGAACATGTCCTGCCAAGAGAACCAATAAATCCATCTTAGAAGAAGTACGGCCAGAATGCTCCTTAGAAGCAAAGATGGCAAGACTTCATGTAACATACTTTGGACGTGTCAACAGGAGAGACTCGTCCTGGAGAAAGATATTATGCTTGGTAAAGTGGAGGGGCGGCCCAAAAGAGGAAGGCCCTCAACGAGATAGGTTGACACCATGGCTGTAACATGGGCTCCAACATAGGAACAATGGTAAGGATGGCTCATGACTAGGCAGTGCTTCCTTCTGTTGGGAATAGCGTCACTATGAATCAGAAGTGACTCAATGGCACCTAACAACAACAAATATTCAGAAGTAGATTGTCAAGCCTTTTTTCCTTGCCTGACTCTAATCTGGATGCTCCACTGAAGCCTGTCCACCATGGGTGACTGTCACCATGGGTTGAAATATCACTGGCATTGCTTTCAGCAGCACAGCAAGGCACCATTCATCTATCAGCCTGGTGTACGGTGGTAGCTTGCACGTTACATGTTGCACATAGGAAGAGTTCTGTAAACATTGAATGAATAAAAAATAAAATAATTTGATGGACGTGATATCCATAGGGCTTATGTGTTAAGGATAAAAAGCAGAAGGTTTGGGAAAGAGTAAATAACACAGGAGGGGTAATTCGGCTCCCTGCCAGCAGAGAGCAGGCTGGAGCCAAGTGCATTCTGAGTGGCTAACTGTAGGTCTCTTATTCAGGAGACTAGTTACTCTCTCAGGCCCACTGTAGATACCATTCTTTTTGATGTACTGCATTTTCTTGTTTGAAATATTTGACAATGTAACATATTTGTTAAGTTATAATATAAATGTCATTTGTTAAAATTGTTAAAAAAGCTAATTATGTCAAATTCCAATTCTTAAAGGTCTGAGTTAAAAATATCACCAGTCATAAACATATTAGGGCATGATTTTCTTCTTCTCCTAGAATTTCACACCGAGGAAGGATCTAAAATGTTTGACCAGGAAAGCAATTTCAGATGACTAAAGAAAAATAGTCAAGATCATTTTTCTTTCTTTCTTTCTTTAAGAATACAAATTCCAAAGTGTGTACAACTCTCCTGGAGGGATCTGGGTACCTTTTGTTGCTTTTGGTACTGTTTACTGTAATTACTGTTCACCTAGATCTCAGTTTTATTATGTTTGACAATGATAGGATTATGTAAAAATCTCGTGGCACCACAGGCATTTGGGGAAGATCAAAGTACAGTCGCTGGATAATAAACAGCTTGCAAGTGCTCAGGAACGTCCACGCCGTTACTGGATAGTACGCTTTGTAAGCCTGAAGAGGGCTTGTGAAAAACATTCACTTGAACCCAGTAGAAACTCCAAAGAACTCTACTGCACCTTCAAACCATAATACTAGAGCTTAGTGAAAGACAACCACACTCTGACCAAACGAGAAGCAGAGAGAGACTATGAGCAGTCCACAAAATTCTTCAGTAATTGCCTCACTGAAAACACTCTAAATAAGATGATCTTAAAGGGAAACTTAATAGTGTGAAGAAATGACTGCACACTTTTAGGGGGTAACCAAAGGCCGAATGTATTTGTTTCATTCCTCGCTGAAAAGCAGGAGCTGATTTCCCATGGTGGAAAGGAGTCATAATGAGCTTTATTACAGGGATTAAAATATATCATAACCGCTTTCGTCAAAGGAACAGACTTTATATATAAAAGAAAGCATAGCTTAGGGAAGGCTTTGCATAAAAATGAAGTATCAGTTACAACTCCAGTTCCCAACCACCTTACATAATTTATCTTCCTAAAATGGATATTTTAATCTCGGTTTTTAAAAACTGGAACGTAAGAGTGTTAGATTGAAATAATTTGTCAGATCACGAAGTCCCCGTAACATTTATCAGCCTTAATAATGCATCTGCTCTTAGAATGTGGTCTCTTGATAATAGCTGTCTGAAAGTGTCTGAATTTAGGGATTATTTGAGACAACAGATTTCCTTCTATTTGGAATTGAATGAGGCATCTGCTCCCTCGCCGTTAGTTTTGTGTGATGGTCTCCAGGCATTCATTAAAGGGCAGATCACTTTGAGTATTATGAGAAGGAAAAAGACCTTGGTTGACAACATGAGATCGGGAAAGAAGAATTAAGAATATTGAAGAATAGAAGCTGATGTTTGGAAATACAATTCCACAGTTTCTTCTCCAACCTGGTAGAAAGAACATTGGCTCGAGTTGAAAAATAAAACAGCTCTCCAAAACCAACAATTTAGGAAAAACTTTGATAGAATACAAAATAGAAATTCATAAAATTTCATCATATCTGATTCAGTACAACCAACAGAACTCAATGGAAATAGGTGACCATCATCAGGCCAAAGACCATATGCCAAGTTGTATCTAACTGTTAGGAATAAACTAAATAGAACAAAAACTTATACATAAAAATAACTTTCTCCATTTTATGTCCAAGAGAGAATATTCTTTAAAAAAAATTAAACTACTATAACATCTGTATGCAAGTTCAAGGTTAAACGGTATTTACAAAAAAATGTCGTTCAAGAGCTCAAACATCTTTGAAGATACTTGACCTTTAAGGAAGGGATCATTATCAGCAGTTAACTACATTTAATTATAAAGATAACCATTTATATTTAGTCACATTCATTTTCAAATGATAGTGTTACCCTTTACTTCCGTGCCCATCCATAAAATATTCTTTACATTCAGAAAGAAATTAAAGGGGAAATGTAGATAGCTCTCCAGAACTGTATATGTTGCCATGACACAGACAGCTCTGCTGACAGAACGAATGGATCTCTAGCGACAATGGCCACCACTTGTTTGTCAGTTTGTCATGGTGTGATGGCGTTTGCACTGCTGTCATGCCGGAAGCTGTGCCACCAGTACGTCCTGTATGAGCAGGGGTTTCTACAGTGAACAGGTTTCAGCAGAGCCTCCAGACTAAGACCAATCAGGAAGCAAGACCTGGGGTCTTTTTCAAAAGGACAGTGGAAACCCTGTGGGTTACAACGAAACATTGCCCAATCGAGTGCAGGCAGGTGGGCCTTCTAACAAAGACATTCAAGATGCATCGTGGCAGGAGCCATGAACTCAGCATACCAGTGATGGTGAACATACACTGAGTCAATGAGGACTGGACAGCACCTAACGAGAAGAATACTTTTTTGCTTACAAAACCACACTCCCTATGAATCAGTCCCTATTACATGCCCATAAAATACAAATATATGATCTGAATAATGCACCTATTAGATAAATAGCATCACGCAAGAGAGTTAGATTCTACATTGGTGGTTTAGTGGGTGGCATAGCATTTGACTATGAACTACAAGGTCAGCAATTCAGCTTTCTACTCCTGTCAAGTTTGCAGTTTCAGAAACCTACAGGTGCGTTCTACTGTCCTATAGGTCACTATGTGTCAGAATCTATTCAACGGCAGTGAGTTGGGGGTTTCGTTGTTTCAGAACAGTATAAACATGATTATAATAATAAAGCATTAAAAATGAATTCTGCCTGAAAAAATGCAGCTGTTTAATCACTTACCATAAAGGACAAAGCCTAATTGTTTGGGGACTAACGAAAAGAATAATGAGTAACACCTCGCCGGTTGCTGTTTGATTTTCAGTGTCTTTATTCTTGGATCTCTCTGATTGCCCTCTGCTTGGGAATCGTTTTCCCTTGGGACTTTCTGCCATGTGTCTTGGTATCTCTTTCCCTGAATCCAAATTCTCTTCTCCCCGAGAGATCCGAGCATGGGCGGGACAGTAAGGAACCCCATCATAAAGGGGGTTATGAGTGTTCATGAGGTAGAGGCTGATGCAATAATGCTATCTTGTTATGATGATTTTTGAAGCGAACAGTTCCATATAACAAAACTTACCCTTCATCAGCCCAAAATGCAAATAGTGCTAGACTTTTGAGAAACACTGCATAAAAACAACAACCAAAAAATAGGTGTTTGATCTTTCATTTACTTCAGAATCTCTATTCTTACGTGCTTTATTTCTGCAGGGGTCAAATATCCCATGTACACACAGCCTCCCAACTTTGACTCTCTCTCCACCTTTGAGTGTTACTAATCCAGGCCATCACCGAAGATGCTGGAGACGACCGACCGCGTCAAGGGCAATACAGAAAATATCCATTCAGATGCCAAGCAGACAAATGCCTGCTCATTTTGGCTTCTTCCCCTACCTTTATCCAAGTGATTGGCTTCTAACAATTCTTTTTCTCTACAGTGTCTTCTGAAAATGTTTATTTTTCCAGCTCAACAATATGATTACCCCATTTCTATCCTAACTGACTCCCCTTAAAGGCAATCCCTTCTACATACCACTGCTGCAAAGACATTATTTTTTATGAACCATGATCAAATCTGGTAATTAGTTCACATTGTGACTCTTCAGCCCATTCTCAATGACGTTCTAATCGAAGTCGGCTATCCCACCTTCATCTTCTAACGGCCCCTGAGGTAGATCTTCCACCTCACACACGTTTTCCTACCTGAGAGCACCATGTAAAGGTCCCATTCATTCATTGCCCAATACCTTTCTAGCCACTAGTAATGCCAACTCCTTTCCCTCTCCATCTCCGGGCTCAATAACAAGGCAGGTAGGAGCCATAATAGAGCTAGAGGCAAGGAAAACATCAGTAATACTGGTCCTGACTTAAGGATTGTGCTGTTTCATTCACTAGAAGTTGTGTGTAATAAATGTGATTTGTTAAACTCTTGCATAAATATTGTTTCTCTTGATTACCGAGTTTCTAGGCATCCCTCGTATTTTTCGCCAAGGACAAATGTCTTGCTCTCCTCATCCTAATCCCAACCTTACTGTGTGGTTTCTTCTATTCTAACCCTGCTAAATTTTGATTCCTCCTAAATGTCCTTCTTGGTGAACATTTTCAGTGCTTTATATCCATTTCTAGCTCTCGTTTAATCGCTGCCTTGGTCAGATAGGGACACTTTGCCATGTGTGTCCATGGCCTTTCTCCCACCAGGAACTCCTACCCTGAACGGGCAGTCCCCACCTTACCACGGAGTCCATCCAGATGACTCCAGTATAAGTCAGTTCTGACCTAAATAGAATACTTCCTTTTGTTTTCAAGCTTTTTATTTTTTCTGCCTTCTATTATTAGGCGCCCTGGTGTCCTAGTGGGCTGTTACTTCAAGGTCAGCAGTCTAAAACCACCAGCCACTTCCATAAAGAGTTACCATCTTAGAAACGCACAGGGGCAGTTCTACCCTAACCTATAGGGTTTCTATGAGTTGGCATCAACTCAAGACAGTGAGTTTGGGATTTGTTTTCTGCCTTGTACTAGGTAGCATGTTTGTAAATCCAATTTTACTTTTCTTTGAACATCTGCAGATGGACATACACTATATATAGTCCATATTGCTAAAGATAAAATTTTTATTAAAAGACAGGCTTAGGTGAGATTAGTGGTAACCCCAATATGTCAGGAACAACCTATTGCCATGAAAGTGCTCATGTGTGTATGTATAGTTTGGGGGCATTTGATCCCCTCTGGGACCAGGGTTCCTATGCTGTGCTCTCCACAGGCTCAATACCCCTAAATGTATGCCTCTTAAAGGCTGATTAGCATTGCAGGATACAGGGGTCAGACTTCAAATGAAACCTCAGATATAGGAATGTTGATTGTTACAAAACACAATAGAACAAATAGTCATTACCCAAATCCTCACAGGATGCAACTGTTGCTTTGCCTTTTTTAGTTTAATTCACATAATTCTGGAAGTATAGAAATAGAAAACTTAAATCCGTCTGAGTCGAGGTCTTTGGGAAGCCAGTCTGAGCACCCTGAGATCATACAGGGTGACCCACCATGAGTTGCATCCACAATCGCTGTTCCCAACTCTCACAGACCCTCGCCCTCATGCAGTCCATCTCTTTCCCAGCAGAAAGATCCTCCCAGCTCAGTGCAAAACACACGGCTGTTAAATACAAGGCTAAACATCTCTGAAGGGCATGGCAGAATAAATTGGTTTCATCTCAGTGACGGCATACCGTTTCCCCGAAAATAAGACATCCCCCAAAAATAAGACCACTTAAGAGTTTTGCCTCTCGCTGAAATATACGGCATCCCCCCCGAAAATAAGACCTCCCAAACATAATGCCTCCCCAGTAATAAAGACCCCTGAAGCTACCTAACTCTGGACTTTCTGGATCATATGGCAGGCACTGGCGCAGTTCACTGTTGGCCGCAGCGCAGCCGGAGCAGAAAGGAAGTGTGAGTAAATGCACCATAGATTATGAGTAAATGTACCATAGATTGCTGAACATGGAAATAATGGTAGTAACAAGAAATTCTTGATACTGTAGGCTTCACAGTTTGTCTGGTTATGCTGGTTTGTGATGACAACTACTACCGTACCGTATACAGATAATAAATTTCCTTTTTTGTTGTTCAACAATAAATGTGTACCGTATTCTTCTTCATGGAAAAATAAGATAGCCCCTGAAAATAAGACCTAGCGCATCTTTGGGAGAAAAAATTAATATAAGACACTATCTTATTTTGGGGGAAACAGGGTATCTACCATGTTTGAACATAAACACTTGTGAATCTGAAGGTGGGATTTTACTAACTGACCTGGTCTTGGACGGCTCCATTTTGAAAATGAGTAGAATCAAATATTTGGATTTGGGATTCATTAACTTCAACTTCTAAATGTTCTCTTCTTTATCCTCATGCCTCTCACCAGCATATCTCTCTCTCTCTCTCTCTCTCTCTCTCTCTCTCTCTCTCTCTCTCTCTCTCTCTCTCTCTCTCACACACACACACACACACACACACACACACACACACCCTGTTGCCGTCCAGTGGATTTCAACTTCTGGAAACCCCATAGAACTTTCCTGGCTGTAATCTACAGAAGCAGATCCGCAGGCCTTTCTTCTATGGTGTCACTGGTGGGTTCAAACCACCAACCTTTAGGCTACGGCTCAAATACCAGCTGTTTGTGCCTCCCAAGGACATTTTCAAATGCCTAGGTCTGGTTGATAGCACAAAAGTAGAAAAAAATAAGTGAACTTGCCAACAGGAAATGATTTCTCTGTGCATATGAGGTAAGAAAATATTGCCACTCAAGTTCTCATTCATACATCCGGGGAGTTATTTAAAATAAATGGACAAGTGTGTTTAACCATGTCTCTGTGGCCAGTGATGGATGGCTACAGATGAGTTCTCAGTCTACTAGTCTTAGTCTCATTCGGGTGTCTTCCAGAACTTTTTTCATATGCCATAGAAAATTAAACACCAGTCGAGATTGGTGCTTGTGATAGGTTATTCTGTCATGTTGTCTGGGCCAGGATTTGCAGTGGCTTAACAGTTCAGACCCAAAAATCCGTAACACAATGTACTCACCTCCATAAAGGAGTTTGTGATGAGCAGCCAATCGGTGGAAGAAGATCAGGGTGGTATGCAACTCCCTAATGACATCACAGCCCGGATGCAGTCGATTGAAAGGACATTTCCTCGGGCGAGTGGCCAATGTAAGTGGAAACTTGGAAAAGCTTGCTTGCTTTTTCTCTAGGTCTGGATCCTGCATCTGGCTTACTGACCTTCAATTCTTTGGACTGGAGCCAATAGCCTCGGAGGTGTCCGAGGCTGTCATGTGACCAACTGACCTTAGATTCATTTGCCCCTGCACCCACAAGTCTGTGGGCTTCCTGCCAGTCTTGGGTTCATCAGCCCCTGCAGCTACACACGCCAGGAGAAGCCTGACATCGGACCTCGGACTTAAAATCGGTGCAAACTGGGACCTGCCCACTTCTGCAACGGTGCGAATCATGTTCTTGATATAAATTTCCATATGTACATATACATAGGCAAGCATCACTGATTTTACTTCTCTAGAGAAGCCAACTTAAGAATATTGCTCATGTTAAATATTTTAACACACTTCACGTGGACATCTCACTCATTTACAGGAATGCTGCCCCACATAAAACAAGTTTTTAGATGGATCAGTCATTCTAAGGAAGCTTGAGAAGACCTCAGAACTAAACAAGACAGAGAGGTTATCTCAGAAGGTGATGGTGGCTGTTTGGGGAGTCAAACAGTGATCTTGATAGAATTTCTCAAGGGACACAGGACAATCATAAAGCTTTTAGAAAACTGAAAATGTCATTAGTGAGAAGAAGGTCAGAAAAATTACACAAAAGATTATTTTTCCGTCATGACAATACACCCGCTCCTTCTCCTAGGGTTGGAAAGGGCTCTCCTATGACAACGGCACTGGGAAATCTTACTCCCTCCCCTACAGTACAGAGTCTGCCCTTCCAGTTTTCTTTCTATTACCCCAAATCAAAGAACATTTCAAAGGAACAGGATTTGGGTCCCTTGAGGGTGCTAAAACTACAGTTTTGACAGGGTGTAAATTGAAGAGCATATCATTCATTGGGGGACTGGTTAGAGAGAAAGAAGCGCCGTCTTCAGAAGTTCATAGACCTGGATGGAGAATATGTTGAGAAACCACAGCTTGTTACTTATCCTCATATATCTTCCTTAGTTCCAATATAGTATCTTTTTATGCAGAGCAAACAAATTATGCATGGGGCTGTTCCAGGCACTCCTGAAACGCAAAAGCTTCTCTAAGATTTTATTATTTTGAAAATTAGGCCAGACACAATAAGACGTATCATTTACAACTAAAAAAGGAACAAGAAAGTGGATATAAGGAAAAACAGGTCTTCTCCTGCTGTTACGTTGGGGCCCCTTGAACTTCTCAGTTCTGAGGTTGTTGCCCAGGTTCAGGGTGATCCCATGTACAACCAAATCAGACCCTCATGCTCCAGAGGGTCTGTATGTGCTGATTTTTCAGAAGTGGGTTAGCAGGCCTTTATTCCTAGTTCACATTAATTTGATGCTCTGCTGAAACCTAAGAATATGAGGTGTATTAGCTGGGAACTGAACCCAGATTTCCCACTCAGATGTCTTGAAGCTCCCCATTGATAAGATTGTTCACAAGAGTATTAAATTGCTCCACTTGGAACATCGAGGTGGAGTCTCTCAGCCTGATGGTAGGGTTGAGCATATCAGAGTATAGATGTGCTCTCTGATCTCTAGTCTGTCCCCTCTCCCAGGAGAGGGGCTCCTAGACAGTGGAATAAAAAGCCCACCAAACCAACAACAATGAAAATTTTTACAGATTGAAATAAATTCAAATGCATAAAAATATTGGGGTTGTTTTTCCCAATAAAGAGGATTTTACTAAACCCAAACCAAACTTGAAAACTTATTTTGTTCACGCTGCTATTTTTGGTTCAGTGATAATATTTCAGGTGTAACAAGACCATTGGACCATTTATGTTTGTTTTGCACCTGACACCATCTCTACCAAAGAATTCTCTGGTCCATGGTTAGTAGAGATAGCATTTATTGTTTCAGCAAGAGACACTGCGCAGGTGATGGCTGGTGTTACGTGAGATGACTCACAAACCAGTCAAGAGTTTTCTGTTTCCACGGGGTGCTTGGCCTCTCTCACAGTAACTTGAGCGGTGCCTACTGAAAGTGTGAGAAATGCTCACCGCCGAGAACACTTGCAGTCAGAGCTCTGAAAGAGCTGGTTAGACTGCACCACGTTCTGAACAAACTTTCAAGGGCATGGAAATTTGTCAGGTGAGTGTAAATATTTTAAGCATACGTTATTCTCATTTTAAAATGTGATATTTAAGCTCGAGCAATAGAAAATTGAGTATAATGTTTGATTATTCCATTTTGGTATTCAATCTCGATTTAAGGGTACATATTGGACTTAAACGTTTAAATTGCATATTCATCTCAAAAAACTGAAGTGATAACAATTATCACCAGAGTATGGAGGAAAACTGATGCTTCAATTGCGATATACTACAGTTCACGGAAAACAACTTCCTGGCATCACTAGGAAGTTCGATTTTTCTTCAAAAGATGCTAGGTAAATGTCCAAGAATGTGGTAAAGTGGGACTTTAGCAAACTCTGTGAATGTAAAATCGAAGTCATGCCAGTATTTCTAATATACTGATGGTACTTGAAGAGTTTTAATACACACTGGCTTGAATTTCTACAAATGTGTTTATAATTTTATTCCTTTTATATTATCCAAGTCTAAGACTTATTTTTACTACAATTTTTTACTATTTTACTATCATACCAAAAAACACTACCATTGAGTTAATACCAACTGATAGTGACCCTCTAGGACAGAGTAGAATTGCTCCATAGTTCTTCTGAAACTATAAATCTTCATGAGAGCAGACAACCTCATCTTACTCCCTCAGAGTAGGGGGTGGGTTTGAACCTCCAACCTTGTTAGCAGCCTAATGTTCAGCCCACTGTGCAACCAGGGTTCCTGTAATGTAACATAGTACCTGTAAAACATGCCCGAATGTGAATAATTGCATTACCTCTTGGATTCTAGCAGGTCAGAGAAAACCCATGTCTAGAATATTTTATTTATTGACTTTTATTTATTTTTTAAAATGTTAATAAATCATTTGATTGGGGGCTTTTACAGCTCTTAAAACAATCCATACATCAATTGTATCAATCACATTTGTACATATGTTGCCTACAACATTTCCAAAACGTTTTTTTCTACTTGAGCTCTTGGTATCAGCTCCCCTTTTTTACCCTCCCTCCCCCACCCTCCCACCTTTGTGAACCCTTGATAATATATAAAGTATTTTTATTTTGATATTTTATACCTCCAGCTGTCTCCTTTCCCCCACGTTTCTCTTGCTTGTCCCCCTGGGGGGTCTAGAATTTTTAAAGTGTGAACAATTTTTAAATAAAAGAATCTTCCAGCACAGACACATGGTAGGAGACCATACAGTGAACTTAGAGTGGTACCTGAAGCATCACTCTACTGATGAAAACTAAGGACCTCTCAGAAGTCTTCCCAATAAGCAACAAGCCCAGTAAGCCATTCCCGAATGCCTTCAGGTGAAAGCAGATAAACAATTACCAATGCATGTGTTATTTACTGCTGGTTGTTCATGTGAGTGAACTAAACAGTCTGACATTCCACAAAATGTTGAATCTTATTATTGTTTCAATTAGCCAACACTTTTCAATCAACTCAGAATATGAGGGGAAAGTGTTGCTTGCTTCACCTCAAAATTTAGTTCAAAGTTAGTAGTAATCTAGAAAACCAAATAAACTCCTTGAAAGTTGATATTGCCAGCAGATGGAGTTGGCCAACTCTAGAAATTAATGCTCAATTCACACAAGAAGGTGAGATATCTCTATTGACACCGAGAATCAAAGGAAATACGCACAAACCTGCACAGAGAAAACACTGTCTTGAAGTTTAGATTTTTATTTGCAACAGATTTATTCTGTAACCACAGATAATGGCTTGAATATGATTTTAAAGTTTTTATTTGCTCAGAAAGGATGGCACAATTGAATGGAATATGTCAGGGCAAATGATCATTGAAGACTCTGACTTAGTGCATTCTGACTTCCAAATATTTACTATCACAGAATGCAGTGAAACTGACAAGGTTTATAGGAAAAGATTCATAAAAAGTATGTTGCACGTACACTTTAAATAATTATTGAAGGCACAAAGGGGGAGGGATTAACTTTTAGGAAAGTGTTGTTAACTCATTTGAATACTTTGTCTTCACATATTGTCTACCAAAGTTTTGAATAATAATTAAGAAAACCTTTACCTGCATTTTCCAACAAGATAGAACAGTGTATATACTGTGCTAAAGACCTCCTAGAGATTATGCAAAAATCTCTGTGATGAGATATTTAGCTCAGAATGATATGAAATACTATGTTTCTAGTGGCAAATGGGCACATGTAAGATTAATCTTGAAAGATTAAAACCGTTCAAGAAAGCTCTGATAAGATTACAAAGTAAATAATCAAGTATTAGTGTTGGTTTTTGATGTGTGGGTAGAGCTATACTAAGATTAAGAAGTGTTAATATATTTGAAAACACATTGATTGAAAAATTGTCTGAGAAAAAATTATCAGTGAAAATTATGAAGGCACCCTGGTAACCAGCCACCATGGCCCCAGCCGCCCTCTGACCCCAAATAATCCCTTTCAGGAACAAGTACCCTGACCTCAGCTACCATGTGAGTTGGGATGAACTATTTTTGGATCAGATCACTTAATCCCAGACAACCTATAGGTAGGCTGGAATTCCATGTAGGGCCCATCCGCCCCATGGCACCCCATGAGCTTCGCAGGTGGTTGCCCAATATCAAGTGCCCTGTTGCCCACGGTTCTCTTTTCCCTATTATTCCCTCCTTTGGGTTTTCTTCTCTCTTTCCTATTCTTCTACTTTTCTTTGATTCCTTCCCTTCTTTGGTTTTGGTTTATAATTTTTTCATTACTATTCTCTTTCTCCGACCCATGACTGTTTATTGTATTTTTTCTTAGTTTTCTTTGTTCTCTACTAATTTCCCTTTCTTTATACTTTTCTCTTCATTTGTAAACTTCTACTCTCTGTTTTCTTGTTTTGGGCCTGCTTTCTATGGCTTGTTTCTGTTTTTAATGAATTCTTTCTTGGTGGTTGTTTCTTTTTGTTTTGTCTTTTTCCTCTTGGTTTTTATTGTTTTATGTGTTGTTATTGTTTTCTGATCCCATCCAACGAAAGACAGCAGCCAAGTCCACCTGGTCCAGCCACATGTATACAAATTGAATCTCCAGCATTACTCTCAAAAGAGAGCAACCAGATGAGGATGCCGTTTCTCGCCAGTCCTAGTTCCTATTGTGCTGGAAGTCTTCACCAGAGTTAAAAGGCAAAAAAGGGAAATTAAAGGCAGCCAAGATGGAAAAGAAGTAAAACTCGTTCTATTTGCAGGTGATATGGCCCGATACACAGAAAATCCAAAGAGTAGGTAAGAAAATTGTTGAAACTAGTGGAAAGATTCGGCAAGGTGTCAATGTACAAAATCAACAAACAAAAATCTATTGGGTTAGCTTATGTTACCAAAGAGAACTCTAAAACGGAAACCAGGAAAACAGTACCCATTACAACAGCCGACCCAGAGATGAAATACTTAAGGAACAAGAATTCTAACCAGAGACGTAAAAAACCTGTACTGGGAAAAAGCACAACAGAAGTGAAAGGAGAAAGATGTAAATGAAAGCATAGATTTTGTTCACAGATAGAAAGACTTAACATTGTGGAAATGTTAATAATCATCAAAACAAACTGCAGATCTAATCAGTCCAAATCCATATCCCGGCGTCCTTCTTGACAGAGATAAGAAAATTAATCACCAATTTTATATGGAAAAAGAAACAAAGCACTCCTGAAGATGAACAAGGTAGAAGGCTTTTCAAATCTTGATCTCAAAACTGCTGGTAGGCAAAACAGATTCCTGGTGGTCAAAACAGCCTGGTACTGGTACAAGGATAGATATGTAATCTCATGGAACAAAATTGAGAACCTAGAAGTAAATGAATCCACCTATGGACAGCTGATCTCTGACAGAGAACTGAATCTCATTAAAAAGAGAAGAGACAGTCTCTTTAACAAATGGTGTTGTCAATACGAGATATTCATTTTCGGAAGAATGAAACAGGTCCCAATCTCAGGCCATATAAAAAAATGAATTCAAACTGGATCGAAGATATAAATGTAAAATTTAGAACAATATAGATCATCAATGAGAAACAGGTGTAAACCTAGAGACCCTAATACATGTCATAAACACACATCATACGAGTTAAGATCACACAAACAGCAGGAGACAAAAAGAGGTCAATCAGATACCCTCTAAATTAGTCACTTAGGTGCATCTACGTAAATAGAGAACACAATAATAAAAAAAAGAGCTCACAGACTGGAGAGAAAATTGGCAATGGCATATGGGACAAGGGACAATTCTCAAATATGTATAGAAAACGTCAACACCTCACCAAGAAAAAGACAAATAATCCAGTTTTATAAATGGGCAAAGGACTTGAATAAACAGTTCAGACATTCAGGTGGCCAGCAAATATACAAAAAATTGCTCGTGATCATTAGCCAGTCAAGAGATGCAAATCAAAACAACAATGAGATATTACCTTGCACCTACCCCTCCGTTAAATAGCAAAGTACAGAAAAGAGCAATGCTGGAGAGGGTGTGGAGAGAGTGAACCCTCACACACAGCTGATGGGACTAAAATATGGTGCAGCCACTGTGGAAAGTCCAGTGGAACTTCCTCCAAAAGGTGAGAATAGTAATAAAATATGACCCAGCAATCCCTCCATTCAGTATATATCCTAGAGAAATAAGTGCCACAACTTGAATAGATACATGCACACTTACGTTCATCAAAGCACTATTCACCATAGCAAAAATACGGAAATAAGGGCCCATTCGTGGAGGAATGGGTAAATCAACTTTTGAACATACACATAGTGGAATCCTGTGTAATGTTAAAGCATAGCAATGAGTCTGTGAAAACACCTCACAACATGGGTGAACCTGGAGGATGCTGTCCTGAGTGAAATTAGTCAAGCACAAAAGGATAAATACTGCTTGAGACCCTATTGTAAAATGTCAAGAATGGTTTCACACGAAAAATAAGATTCTTTGATGGTTGACGGGGTTTGGAGAAGCGAGAGGGATGTCACTGACTATAGCGTAGACAAGTGTTACGTTGGGCAAAGGAGAAGGCAGTGTATCGTAGGAGGGAGGTTAGAGAAAAACGATGGGGCCACGGGAGGTTTACAAGTGTTCAAGGCAACAGAGGCAACTACTCTTAAGTAGACAATCATGCATTAGTGGTGATGCTTGGATAGACATGGATGCTGAACGGGTGTGGAAGGGAGAATTCCCATGAATATATAGAAGCTATTTGTATATGTTTATTTACCTTTACTGAAATTGTATTTATGAACGTGGTGGAGCATACAGGAAAAGTTATGAAAAGTTCCTAGACACAATTAAATAACTTGAGAGAAAGAGTCACTAGTTTACTATCTTGGTTTTCAGCTTATTTTGTCTTTGTGTCTAAGGTGTGTCTCTTGTAGACAGCATATTGATGGGTAATGTTTTCTTGCTGATTCTGCTATTGTTTGTTTCTTGACTAATACAGTTAATCCATTTATGTTATGTCTGATTATCAATAGACGCTGGGTATTTTGTTTTGTTTTTTGTTGGTGATGACAATTTCTTTGTTCCATAAATTTTTCTATACTGAATTTTTTGTGTTTATGGATTTTCTTAACCATTACCTACATTGCTGTTGTTTTAGTGTCTACTAAATCTTTACTATTTCCTTTTTCTCTTTATTTTGGTAAGAAGGTTTGTTCATTTTCTTTGAGGTTAGACTAATTTATTATTATCTTTTTAAGTGTAGGCAGTCCATTCTGTGTTCACATAATCTTGATTACCTCTCCAACTGGAAATTCTTTACACCATTTGTCTACCCCTTTTGCCTTGTTATATTCATTGATTATAAATTGACCTATCTGGTTTCCTATCTGCAGTCTTAAAACTTTATTTTATGTTTTAAGGTACTAGAACAATAAAAATTGCTCCACAGCACATCCGTCACTGAAAAACCAAAGGACTACAACAATAAATCAAGAAACGTTAAACCACCAACTGATACTAATCTGCTTTCTTAAAGTCAAAGACTACTGCACAATTTTACTTTTAAAAACTGCCACCCAGAGAATGCTCAGGAAACTTCCTCTTCCAGGGGCCACGTGATTCTACCACCATGTGCCATCTAATAGCCAAAGTAAAAAAATTCACCCCAACTACCAAGTAGTTTTTAAAATACTTAGCTCGAAGCCCATAGCAGGGGCACTCCCCACAAGAGCCCAAAGCAGTGGACACACCCTGACCTGCATCTCGGGGGTAAGCGCTACAATGGAAGTCAGCCAATCCACCAGGGGGCGCTTCACCAAGAGCGAGGAAAACTCCCGTCACCTCCTTAATCCCCCGACCTTCTCCACGCTCCCAGTGCACGTGCTGCGGCGTAACCACGGGCAACGCGAGCGATGGAAGCCCCTCACTAGAATGCCACCCCACTTCAATGAAGCAGCCTCAAAGGTAAGTCGATCGACAAACTCTTATTAGTGATCGCTGGGCGAGCAATCGCCACCTCACGAAGGTTGTGGTGTGTGGGCTACGCGCCGCCGGAGCAGGCCTTCAAATGGCGACTCCACGTCCGTGCGTCGCGCCCTCCGTCAGCTGGTGGATGGCTTTCGTGATGGAAAAGCCAGGTGCAGAACGCAACCGAAATGGTTTTCTAAATCTCACATTTTCTCAAATCGTATCTTAAAATAATAATAATAATAATAATAAATTCCTGATCTTCCCGTCCCGGCACAACCTATTGACCCTGGCCCCGGGGCTGATTCCGAACCGACAGACACGACGGAGTGGGGACTCAGAAACGACGTGGTCCTGACCCGTCTCAGGCCCTCGGGTCAAGAACGAGCTCCCGCCCAAGCGCCGACTCCGACAGACGCCAGTTTGAAGAAGGGGTTCTGGCCCGTAACAAGGAGGTCACCCAGAATAAGGGAAACGTGGAAAAGAGGAAGTCTGGAGAGCTTGGAAGCGCCATTCCTTAAGGAACTTCCGAAGGTATTGAGCGCCCCAAAAGGCGCCCTCAATGGAAAGGCCAAGGCCTGGTCCCATGCGTCCCTTGGTCCCAACACCGTGGTGACGCACCGCCCCCGCCCCTCCCGCGAGCGCCCCCACAGGGGGTAAGAACGCCCCCCCACCCCCCGCACCCCAAGGCCAGGCAGCATCCTCGGGGGCCCAACAAGCTCCGCCGACACCACACCAGAACGTCACAAAATGGCGGTGGCATCTCTGTCTCCCTCTGGGGCCCCGTGGGGCCGAACCGGCCACCCCTGCAAGCGCATTCAATACTGTTTCCCATTCGTCTTTCTGTATCAGGCTTCTTACGGAAACCTGGTCGTGCAGACGCAGAGGCTCCGTCTTCTCCTCCTCCGCCTGGGCTACCGCGCAGTCCCGCGGCTCTGTGGTGCTGGAAACGGCACGGCGTTTTATTTTTGATACTTCTATATCTGGGTCGATTTATAGGTGATGTTGTCATGTATCTTAATTTCAGGTTGTTGCCTGGTGTTTTGGTTCTCGAAGGACTTCTTTTTGACATTTATGGCTGATCTGATTTCGGAGGATTCCAGATGTCATAGTAGTTACTCATGGGGCTGCTAACTGTAAGGTCAGCTGTTCAAAACTACAAGCTGCTCCTCGGGAGAAAGGTTGGGCTTTCTACTCCAATGAAGAATTACAGTGTCAGAAACCCACAGAGACAGTTCTACCACGTCCTACAGGGTGTCATCCATTCATAATTAGAATATGGAATATACAAAATATGAACCTAGGAACATTGGAAGTTTTCAAAAATGAAATGGAATGCATAGAAAGTTATAGTCTAGGCATTAGTTAACTAAAATAGACTGGTATTGACCAGTTTGAATCAGATAATCATATGGTTTACTGTGGAAGGAAGAACAAATTCTAATATATGGTGTCCCATTTACCACCAAAAGGAACATTTCAAGATCTGGCTTGAAATACAATGCTGTCTATTATTGGATAATACCTATCATCCTACAAGGAACTCCAGTTAATACAACTATCTTTGAATTTACTCAGCACTCACTAAAGCTAATGATGAGGAAATTGAAGAATCCTATCAATGTCTTCAGTATGAAATTAATCAAACATGCAGTTAAGATGTATTGATAATTATTGGTAATTAGGATACAAACATTGTCAACAAAGAGGAAGAAACAGCAGTGGAAAAATGTGGCCTTAGTGTTTGAAACAAAGTTGGATATTGCATGGTGGAATTTTGTAAGAACAATGACTTCTGAATGCAGATGTCCTCTTTCAACAACATAAATAGCAACTGTACACATGTACCTCCCCAGGTCGAAAACACAGGAATCAAATTGACTACATTTGTGGGAGTTGTCATGGTGAGGTGGGTTGCACATACTTAACTGCTAACCACAAGGTCTGTGCCACCAATAGTTGACTCAGTTGCAGTGAACTGGGTTTCTTGGTTTGGATGGAAAAATATTAAACTTTGCAAGTAGCATCAAAAGAAGATGGATGAAATATGTACCACAAAGAACTGGTTGGCATTCAGCCATTTCAAGTGGTAGCATTTGATCAAGAACTGATGGTACTGAAGGAAGAAGTCCAAGTTACACTGAAGGCATTCTTGATGAAGAAAGCGCCATGCATTGATGGAATATCATGCATTGATGGGATATCAATTTCCCATCAATTTTTCAGTAAGTTGATGAAGCACAGCAAGCACTCATTAGTCTCAAACATGCCAAGAAATATGTGAGATAACCGCCTGACCAGCCAACCAATAGATCTTTACCCATTCCAAAGAAAGGTGACCCAACCGTGTAGAAATTATCAAACAATAGCGTTAATATCACTAGCAAGTGAAATTTCACTGGAGATCGTTTTAAAACAGTTGCAGCATACATAGAGAGGGAGCTGCTAGAAATTCAAGTTGTATTCAACAAAGGACGTCATTGCTGACATCACATAGCTAATGGTCCAAAGTAGAGAATACCAGAAAGCTGTTTCCTTTTGTTTTATTGACTGTGCATTCAATTGTGTGAATCATAACAACCATGGATCATAACAGAGAGAAAATGGGGATTCCAAGACACCTCACTGTACTCGTATGGACTCTATACATAGATTAAGAGCAAGTCTTTTGAACAGAACAGGGGGATATTGAATTGTTTCAAATCAGGAAAGGGGTGTTGATATGTCTCATCATACTTATTCAATCTGTATGCTAAACAAATAATCAGAGAAGCTAGACAATGGGAAGAAGAAGTATATATTATTAGGATTAGAAGAAATCTTATGTCACTAACAGTATGCAGATACACAGTCTTGCTTGATGAAAGTGAGGAGAACGTGAGGCTCTTGCTGATGAAGAGCAAGGATTTCAGCCTTCAGTGTGGATTTCAAGTCTGTGTAAAGAAAACAAAAATCCTCACAACTGTATAACATCATGATAAATAGAGAAAATATTGAAGTTGTCATAGATTTTATTTTGCATGGCT
The DNA here is from genome assembly GCF_050624435.1 of Tenrec ecaudatus. NCBI lineage: Eukaryota > Metazoa > Chordata > Mammalia > Afrosoricida > Tenrecidae > Tenrec > Tenrec ecaudatus. Next base: position 251,857,315 of record NC_134530.1, on the reverse strand, counting down.
CGACAATTAATGCCCATAGAAACAGCAGTCAAGAGATCAAGTGACATACCGAAAGCATTTCTTCATATGGTTACATCTGTTCATGACCACTGTCCAATTTCCAATTGGGTTATTTATCTTTTTCTTGTTGACATATTGAAGTTTTCTATAAATTTCAGATTATTCCCTTCTCCAATGTGCTATTAATAGTTTTTTCCCATTCTGTTTTCTTTTTACTATCTTGGTGAAATATTTTGATGCATTGAAGTGTCTGATTTTTATGAAGTTATCTATTTTGTCCTCTGCTAATTGTGTGTTTTTCCCATTTTGTTTTATAGTGTATTTTTGCCATATACTCGGGTCTTTAATCTTGTTTGTATTTTCCAGTGATAGTCTTTATATTTCTAAATTTTACATTTAGGTATTTAGTTCTGGCATTTGGTGTGATCTGTGGATCTTGTTTCATTCTTCTGCAAATGCATATTCAGTATTGGCAGTGACTTTTGTTAAAGTCTCTTTTAATGCGTTTTGGTCCTTTGTTAAAGATAGGCTTCCACAGGTGGATGGATTTACTTGTAGGTTTTCAATTCTGTTCCATTGGACTACGTTTATATAATAGAAAAAGGCATTATCATGCTGTGATGGGCCAGGGAGTGCAGGACCTCAAAAGGAAATACCCACTGCCAAGCAGCAATAATCATGGTAGGTTGACACCATGCTATATAAGGTTGTATTAATATATTTACAATGTTAACTCTTCCTGTTCTTGAGCATAGAACATCCTTCCATTTATAGAGGTCAACTTCTGTTTCTTAAGGTAGTGTTGTGTCCCTTTCTTTGTCTAGGCCTTTTATTTCCCTAGTTAGATTTATTCCTTAAGTATTTCATCTTTTGGGTGCCCTTTGTTTTCCTGGTTTTCATTTCAGGATTCTCTTTGTTGGTGTAAAGGAATCCAGTTGATGTTTGTATGTTGATCTTGTACCCTGACACTTTGCTGAATCTTTTTAGTAGTTTGAACAATTTTCTTAACAAATCTTTGTAATTTTCTAACTATAAGATCATATCATCTGCAAATAGAGAGTCTTACTTCGTGTTTCGACATTAGATGTCTTTGATTTTCCTTTCTTACCTTGTAGCTCTGGCTAAGATTTGCAGCTTAGTATTCAATGAGAATGATGATAAAGGGATCTTTGTCTGCTTCTTATTCCTATGGGGAGGGCTTTCTATTTTTAAAGACATTTTATTTTTTTAATCATTTGGGGGGGGCTCGATCCGAAGGACTTGGGCCCCCCACAAGCGACAACGGGGAGTTTAACTCATTTTAAAAATAATTTTATGACAATACATACATGCATGTGTCAAGCACATTTGTACATATGTTGCCATTGTCATTTTCAAAACATTTTCTTTCTACTTGAGCCTTTGGTATCAGCTTCTCATTTTTTTCCTCCCTCCCTCATGAGCCCTTAATAATTTATCATTTTTTTCATGTCTTATATTGACCACTGTCTCCCTTTACCCACTTTTCTGTCATCTGTCCCCCTAGGAAGGGGTTAGATCGGATCCCCCTCCCCTCTTGGTATTGCTACTCTCATTGATCCTGAGGGGTTTATGAGTCTTGGATTCTCTCTGTTTCCAGCTCTTATCTGTACCATGTACATGTTATGGTCAAGCCAGATTTGTAAGGTAGAATTGGGGTCATGATAGTGGAGGGGAGGAAACATTAAAGATATCGAAGAAAGTTGTATGTTTCCTCACTGCTATTCTGCATACTAACTAGCTCATCTCTTCCTTGTGACTCCTCTATAAGGGGATGTCCAATTGTCTACAGGTGGGCTTTGGGTCTCCACTCTGCACTCCCCCTCATTCACATTGATAAGTTTTTTTTTTGTTCTGGGTCTTTGATGCCTGATACCTGATCCCATCGACACCTCATGATCACATAGGCTGGTGTGCTTCTTCCATGTGGACTTTGTTGCTTCTCAGCTAGTTGGCTGCTTGTTTCTCTTCAAGCCTTTTAGACCCCAGATGTTTTATCTTTTGGTAGCCAGGCACCATCAGTTTTCTTCACCACATTTGCTTATAGACCTATTTTGTCTTCACAGCAATTGTTTCGGGAAGGTGAGCATCACAGAATGCCTAGTTATTAGGACAAAGTGTTCTTACCTTGAGGGAGTACTTGAGTAGAAGCCCAATGTCCATCTACAACCTTAATACTAAACCCAAAAATATATGCACATAATCTACTTCCCTATGGTTATATAAAAATATATTTAAATATGTGCATGCCTGTATTTAGGCCTCTATAAATGACCTTTGCTTCCTAGTTCTTTCTTCTATTTCCTTTTACACTCCTCTTGTCCCATTATCATGTTCAGCCTTCATTCAGGTTTCAGTAATTCCTCTTGGTTACATTACCCTTGATCAAGCCATACCAGGCATCTACATCCTCCTCACCATTGATTATAGATCACTTTTGTTCTCTTGTCTTTGGGTGTTAGTCTGGGTAGACTAGAGAAAAAACTCGACAGAAATTCATATGTATATGAGAGAAGTTTATATAAAGGGTAAGTACATTAAGAAAGCATCCCAATCCAGTGTTGTCCAAGTGCATAGGTCCAACATAAGCCTGTATGTCCGACACTGATCTACAAAGTTCTCCTCAATCTCACAAAACACATCCAATGATGCCGACTGCAGGAGGAAAGCCAAATCAGTGAGCGTGTAAGCATTTCGGCACTCGCAGGGGTCTCCATGCAGCTGCTCCAGCACTCAGGGCTGCATCCGGGTAGGTACATGTGACTTCTCCTTGGGTATGTTTTGCAGTAAGTGAGCCTTCCCAGCTGAAGCAGGGAACTGGCGAAGGCAGCTTCACCCTGGTGGGAACATCACAAAGCAAGAGACCCGAGAACTAGAAAGGCGAGGCTCACCACGCCATTTATCCTTCTGCCCTTCAAGTAATCCCACATGTGTTTATCGGCCAGGTTGGCACAATGAACCTTAACTATCTCACCCTGGGTTTGGTAACATCCACTTCCTTTCTCCTGCCTAAGGGGAGGGCTTTCAATCTCTCTTCTTTGGAAGTAACGTTAGTCATTGGTTTTGTATATATGCCCCTTATTATGTAAGGAATTTCCTTTTTTTGTTCTGTTTTGGTCCGTGTTTGATTTTGAGTGTTGGATTTTTGTCACATGCCTTTTCTGACATGTGTTTGTGTGGGTTTTTTTCCTTGTGTGCTATTTATGTGGTGGAGTACAATGATTGTTTTTCTTACATACCTATTTTCATTACATGTCTGTTATGAATAATACTTGGCAATGAAGTATTATTTTTTAATATAGTGCTAAAGATTTTATTGGCTAAAATTTTGTTCAAAAATTTTTTATATATGTCCATAAGGGATATTGGTCTATATATTTTTTATGTGTCTGATTTTTGGTATCAGAATTTTGCTCACTTTATAAAATGAATTTTGCAATTTTTCATCCCCTTCTGTAATCTGGACTACTTTGAGTAAAATTAATGTCAGCTCTTCTCTGAATACTTGGTAGAATTCACCATTGAGGCATCCAGGCTGGTATTTTTCTTTGTTGGGAGTTTTTTAATGCTTTAATTATTATGCTCCTTTGTTATGGATCTGGTCTGATTTTTTACTTCAGTCCATGTTAGTTTAGATAAGTAATGTGTTTTTTTAGAAAATTTTCAATTTCTTCTAGGTTTGCAAATCTGTTGGGGTACAGTCCTTCATAGCATCCTGTTACTGGCTTTCTATTTTCGTTGGTTCTGTTGTGATGTTGGCCATTTCATTTCTCATTCATTTTATTTGCACTGTCCCCTTCTTTTCCTTTCTAAGCTTTCCCCGTGATTACCAATTATGTCAAATCTTTCAAAGAATACACTTTTTCTTTCTGTTTCAAATCTTGCTCTGTCTCTCTCTCTTATAAGGACACATATGGATGCATGTAGGAACAGCTCAGATAAATGAGAATAGTTCCCCCATCTCAAGATTTCTAACTATATCACATCTACAAAGATCTATCACATCTCCTATTTCCCACTTATGATAACATTTACAAGTTCCAGTATTAGGGGATGTAGGCAACTTATGATAGGAGGCTGAGGATCAGGAAATGAACTTATAAAATCATTGAGGATGAAAGAAGTGGCTTTTAGAGCCACAATTAGTGAGAAATGAGGTCTATGGGGTAGGTTTACTTTTCAGGGGTAAGAATAGAATTGCTTAGTTTTGTTTTGCCTCTAATTAATGAAGGAGAATCTTGTCAAATTTAAGAGGATTTAGCAAATACCATCAATACACATTTAAGGTTCAAGTTGAGTGAGCAACTACTAAGCATGTAGTTTTACCTTTTTTTAAAAACTCAAACCTACGTGTCGGATGCCATACTCAAGACAAAGTGGCAGCTGTCATCTCAGAGCCACACCAGAAAGTTTACTGCACTCCGTGACTCCTTTTTTTCCACATCATGGCTGAAATGGACATCCTTCTTCCGAGAATGGTCCTTCTTCAAAAAATGATCCTGACCCCCTAAGGAATTATCTGTCCCTCACTGGTCTGTGTGCTCCTCAGTAAAGGCACTATTTTCTTTGTTACTTATGTACTCTGCACCTGGAACAGTCCTTAGCACATAGGAAATACTTGAAAACTACTTGCTAATTAAATAGTCATGATAGGGAATATTATTTAGCCCTTGTTACATAACAGCACTCTTCTAAACACTTTTATATATTAACTACCTAGGAAGGAAGAAAGGAAGGGATGGAGGGTGGGAGAATAACAACAAGAATAATAAAGATATGAGAAAAATCAAGGAATGACTATCCATTTTGTTTTATTTTATGGGCTTTTGGCTTTTGAAATTTGGGTTTTGGAATTTCATAACTATAATATTAAAAGGCCTAAATTTTAGTATACTCATTTCATAACTATATAAGCATTCCCTGAAGTACAAACAAATGTCATTTCTAAATCTGTCTTTAAGCAAAAATTATATATAAATCAGAGCAGATATATATGGTTCATATTTACCATCAATTAATAAAATGTTTGTCTTAGCATATGACATAGAGTGTATTTTCTTATACATGAAAACATGCATACAGGAAAAAAATGGAAACCTAAAGCCCTTAGTCTACCTCAAGCTTAAAATGAGTTAGCATTATGCTCTAGTTGTGAAACTCCTTTGGTCTGTATTTCACCGATCCAGTCCCGGTTCTTTAGCAATCATGCTCTATATGTTGCCATAGGAGAGCTGTTACCATCTACAAGTTTGGCGTATTTGGTTGCCTCTAGGATGAAGGTTTCTCTCTGTGCTCTGTGACATCAGCCACTGTTCCAGTTATAGAAGTAGGGTGCTCCAGTTATGAGACTTAAGAGAAGTCCTAGACAGTAGGGCACAGAACACAGACCATGAGCCAAGTTGGCGTTGTGGACATTTAAAACAATTACTTAAAATAGCTAAGGTTTTCTTTCCTTACCTATATTACACATACCTGAAAAGGTTATGATGAGGATTGGAACACATCCTGGTCCACCAAGGCCCAAGAACAATATTCCTGTTCAGAGCACGCAATGCACAGAGAGGGCCATAGGGCCGACCCCACCACAAGACAAGACGTCCCTCACTGACCCATAGTACTACGAGGGACAGCACTGGATGAACAGTGCAGGAATTATGTCCCAGCTGACCCCACCACACCAGGGCGGAATGCTAAGGGGTGCAACAGAGCAGCAAGGGGAGCAATGCAATGAAGTCCCTGGGTAATTCCAAAAATAGACTTTGGGGCCAGTCATGGCACCCCATCAGACTAAACCGGAAAATACCCTTAAAAGTCAACAAACAGACCTAGAACTATTTATAGACTGTTCTTTCCTTTCTTTGGTCATTGTTGTTGTTGTTTGGTTATTTGGTTTTCTTTTGTTGTTTTGCTCTGCCTTGTTTTTGTGCTTATTGTTTCTGCATGTCTGTCTAGATAACATACATGGGATAAACAATCTGGAGGAGAAAATAACAGGACTGACAGTCCCAGGGGGACATGGGAATGGGGAGACAGGGAAAGGGAGTGGGGGTTAACAAACCTAGAGACAAAGGAATAACAAATTATCTAAAATCGATGGTGAGGAGAGTGTAAGAGGCCTGGTAGGGCTTGATCAAGGACAATGTAACTGGGAGGACTTACTGAAACCCGAATAAAGGCCAAACATGATAGTGGGACAAGCGGAAAGTAAAAGGAAATAGAGGAAAGAACTAGGAAGCAGAGGACATTTATAGAGGTCTAAATACAGGCATGCACATAATTAAATATATTTATATATAATGATTGGGAAATATATCTATGTTTATATATTTATATGCTAAGCATTAAGGTAGCAGATGTACATTAGGCCTCAACTCAAGTACTCCCTCAATTCAAGAACACTTTGTTCTAGTAACCTGGCATTCTGTGATGCTCACCTTCCTGAAAGGATGGATCTCTGAAGACAAAATGGGTGCATAGCAAATGTGGTGAAAAAGTTGATGGTGCCTGGCTATCAAAAGATACAGAATCTGGGATCTTAAAGGCTTGAACACAAACAAGAGGCCATCTAATTGAGAAGCAACAAAGTCCACATGGAAGAAGCACACCAGCCTGTGTGATCATGAGGTGTCGATGGGATCAGGGATCAGGCATCAAGATGCAGAACAAAAAATCATATCAATGTGAATAAGGGGAAGTACAGAGTAAAGACCCAAAGCCCACCTGTAGACAATTGGACACTCCCTTATAGAGGAATCACAAGGAAGAGATGAGTCAGTCAAGGTACAGTATAGCACCAATGAAACATACAACTTTCCTCTAGTTCTTTAATGCTTCCTCTCCCCACTATCATGACCCCAATTCTACCTTACAAATCCTGCTAGGCCAGAGCATGTACATGGGTACAGACAAGAGTTGGAAATGCAGAGAATTCAGGACAGATAAACCCCTCTGGACCAATAATAAGAGTATCGAAAGGTGGAGGGAGAAAGAGGGAACCAATCACAATGATCTACACATAACTCCCTTCCTAGGGGATGGACAATAGAAAAGTGGGTGAACGGAGACATTAGTCAGTGTAAGACATGAAAAAATAACAATAATTTATAAATTATGAAGGGTTAGTGAGGAGCTGATACCAAGGGCACAAGCAGAAAGAAAATGTCTTGAGAATGATAATAGCAACAAATGTACAAATGTGCTTGACACAATGGATGGATGGATTTTTAAAAGAGCTGTATGAGCCCCCAGTAAAATGATTTAAAAAACAAAACCTCCCAAAAAAGGATTTGGCACATATTAAGCTGCATAGAATGTTTCTCTCACTCCTCTTTTTTTTATTAAAAAGATCATTTTATAGAGGGATTTAAAAAATAATTTTATTAGGAGCTCATACAAGTCATCACAATCCATCCATCCATCCATTGTGCCAAGCATATTTGTACATTTGTTACCCTTCTCATTCTCAAAACATTTCTTTCTACTTGAGCCGTTGATGTCAACTCATTTCTCCTCTCCCTCATGAATCCTTGATAATTTATAAAATATTATTTTGTCATGTCTTATACTGTCAGGTGTCTCCCTTCACCCACTTTTCTGTTGTCCATCCTCCAGGGAAGGGCTTATATGTAGATCCTTGTAATCGTTCCACCTTTCTACCCCACCTTCCCTCCACCTTCCCAGTATCGGGACTCATAACTCTTATTACAATTCATGCATCAATCGTATCATGCATAGTTGTACATATATTACCATCATTCTTTTCTAGACAATTACTTTCTATTAAGCTCTTGGTATCAGCTCCTCTTTTGTCCCCCTCCCTGCCTCCACCCTCTTGACCCCTTGATAGATTAAAAATTATTATTACTATTTTCTTTCCCCTCTTTGATGTTTATTAATATTTTCACAAGGTCAAGAAGAGGAACAGGCCTTAGGTACTGCCAAAGGAAGGAGACCAGGTTCGTGAACAATAAAAAAACAAACCCACTGCCATTGAGTTGATTCTGACACATTGGGTTTCTAAAATTGTAAATCTTTACATAAGCAGACAACCTCATATTTTTCCCCATGGGGTCAATGGTAGGTGCGAACCATCAAACTTTTAGTTAGCAAATTGGTAAAGTAGTTAGAAACTATATCTTATTGTAATAAAAATATCTTATGTTTCCCTACCTTATAATCTTCAGAAGGTTTGATCCCCAAAACAATACTATCAGGTAGCAGCCAGGTACTAATGGCATTTTATAAAAGAAACTATAAGTGCACAGGAAGATTGAGTGGCACGTGGCATGAAAATTTTGTAGAAAAATAAGTACAAGGCTGAGTCCTACTGAGATTGGGGTTAAAGATGTCCCATTTTTATCCTACCTTTCCATACTGCTGTTTCGCTCCATCCTCTATGTCATCAGCTCCTCCTCATCATCATCCCTTCGGTACTTTTCTGCCCATTTTCTACCCAATTCAGTAATTTGCTCAGTGCCTCACAGAACTCACGAACCATCGAGGAAATGGTTCATATTGCAATGGAAGCTGGCAAGTTCCAAATCCACAGATCAGCCATCAGGCTGGAGTATTCTCCTCACTCAAGTTCCCAGTAGCTGATGGGCCCAAATTGACAGGTTCATTGATAGGGGGCAGTTTGTGAATCAGGTCAGATGATAAGCTGCTAGCTCAAGTCCTGGAGGTCAGACAAAGATGAGTCAGATGCAGGATTCAGAGAAGAGAATTTTGCCAGAGCCGCCTTATATGTTAGATGCAGACCACATCCCTAAGGGTTGTGACTTGAGTCACACTCTAATAAGGCAACTCAAGTTACATCCCTCCCTAATTCTGCCTCATTAGCCTAACAGACAACTCACTCCAGAATGGGACCAGAACCACGGGCGTACCAGCTAGGGTTTTTGAAAACACATCACAAAATGGAGGACTGTAGCTAGAAGAGCCATATTAAGGAATTCACTGCACCACATCCCTGAAATGTCACATCACTCACAAATAACAGCTGGGATGCAAATGCGAGTCCTCTGAGCATTCGCTTTAGTAGTTTTCTCTTTTTACACGTGCCTCCCTGACAAGGAAGAGCAGGAGGAACTGAAGAATGTTACGCTGAATATGTCTAAGGGAAAATATGATAAATGTCTACAAATAGTAGAAGGATTACCCTATAGTAAAGGAAGTAGATTTCTCCCTACAAGCTACAGACCATGATCAATAGGTAGAAATCAAAGCCAGACAAACAAGCTCAACATCACGGGAAACTTTGGACCCAGGAGAACTAAATCACAATAAACTAAGCCTAACTAATGAGGTATTCAGGGAAAGGATGCCTGTATTGGGTTATCAATTGAGCTAGATACATGCATGTATTTCATCGTTAAGCACATAATTATTGATCAAAAAATACTGTGCGAGGCATTGTGGGAGTTAGAACTAATTAAGATGTTATCTTTGACCATGCAAATCACCTCAAATGTCCCCCACAACTTTAGAAATCAGATGAGTGTTTGACATTTTTATTTAAACAGATTTGAAGACAGTTGGGAAAACACAATTGGCATCAACAGTGAAAACTTCAACAACTGACAGTAATGCTTACACTCACCTAATTTGTTTTTTATTTTTCATATTTTTAATATGAACAAGTGTGCATGGTCATGTAAGCTTGTGTGTTAGTCTTTCTACTCTAGACACAGATCATGTGGCATGGTGAAAGGGGTTTTATCTCAATGTATCTTACTTCTATAAGAAACCATCCAACTTACTCTGGTACAATCCAGAATGCTAGTTATAATTTACAGAGAGGTGGGGGTCAGTTTATGGAATTCTCCATGACTTACAAAAATGTTTAAATGTAGCCATGTGCTATGTGAAAGTATTTCAATATTTGCATTTCTAATTCTTATAAATCATGAGCATTTATTTCATAAAACTTGGAAAGATTACTATTTGTCTCAAATTATACCAGTTCTGCCGGCATCACACCAGAACACAGAATTTTGGAGCATATGAGATAGAAACCTGACACTCAGTTCTCTGAGATGTGCTAAACATAGAGAGAGAGAGAGAAATGTACTTCTGGATAAAAAGCTGGATAATCAGTATCAAACTGAGAATTACAAGATTAAACCAATAAAGAGAACAATGGAAATCATATCTCTGATGAGAATCCAAGGGATATAATAGGACTGTTCAACAATGAAATAAACACAGTTTCTGAAACTGCTGTTGAATTTGTAATCTGAATTAAAAATAGATTTTGCTCAAATGCATATCTTTCTTTTAAAATTGTGTTATAAGGATGTTTTGGGGATTAGGTAACTGTTACTGCTGTGTTTGGGGTTTTGTTTTCCAAAAAAGGCTACAGTCGGTGGCATATAATATCTCCTCCAGGATGGGGCCGCTGCACCTTGTTGCAGTCTGTTGTCCCTTGGGCAGCTATGATTTGGAACTGCTTGACAGCATCTAACAACAGCACCACTGACAGTCAAGAAAAAAGGCAGTGATCATCATTTCTAGTAAATTAGTTTTAAAACTGTAGCTCCTATTCCATATGCAATTTCCAGACCACCAGATTTTCCCACACCTTACCACATTTCATAGCATCTGAGCCTTAAAGCATACACATATGCACAGTTTTTATGGATCAGAGTTCCAAATTGTATCAGAAGTCTTACCTTCCATAGTCTGTTGCTATGATTTACTCCAATATAGCAACCACAATCCTCTCCAAATGAATGCAGATTTATGAACCATATGAAAGTAGATTTTGAATTTCTGATTCAAATTGCTGTATGAATAGAGATTTTTCTTTCATCAATCGAGTTGCTTTAAGATATAAACATGAAAAATCCTCATCGTCTCAAAAAATGTTTTCTTTCTCAAACTTTCAGAATAAAGGTAAGATACAAGTTTAAGGTCTGTCTGGTCAGTAACTGAAAAAGTGGCCGCCTGTAATAGTTAAGATTTTATGTCAACTTGATTGAGTCAGGATTCTCAGTGGCTTGGCTATTAAGGCCTAATAATCCACGATGATAAGATCTCTTCAAGGAGATCTGCTTCTAGTATAAGTAGATACTGTGGAAAAGCTTGCTTACTTTTTCCTGGGTCTGGATCCTGCATCTAGCTTGCCAACCTCCAGTTCTTTGGAATTGAGCCAATGGCCATCAATAGTACCAGATAATCTTGGGACTCATCAACAGCCTCCCATTTTATCTGCTGATCTTGGTTGGGTTCATCAACCCCACCAGCTTGGCTTCTCCTGTAAAATCAATGAAAAGGATTTTTTTTCTTTTCTCTTTTTGATGGTTTTGTATGATACCATGATGTCTCCAGAAAAGGAAAGAGACTGCTCTGATTGAATTTAACCAGCAAGATTAAATCTTTATAAAATCCCCTGACTTGTTTCATGCCTTCTCTTGGCAGTGACTCACTTCTCATCTAAATTGCAATCATAATGCTCAGAATAATAGAATCGCATCCTATTTTGACTCTCAAGTCAATGTGTATAAGACTGTCTGAACCTCAAATTGTTTCTTTCAAAAAGAAGACATTACCCGGAGACTATTTAGAAGAGCAGGATGCTTATGGAATTTAGAGCTCCAGTGTCCTGGACCCTTCTCATGGTCTATCTCCACTTTCTGTTCAAAGGAAAATCTATCCCATGATTTAAAAGGATTCCAGTGAACTAAATTCTGACATTTTTCTTGAAGAATAATTCTGTGCCTCACAACTCTCAATGATAGGGTAATATTCCTGAAAATATCCATTTATCCTTTTCTTGGGAACAATATAAGACTAGCCTCATCCGACCTTCTCCTTGAATCCACTGTGCTCATGAAGACCCAAGTCAAATACCCCTGAGCCCTCTTTTTCCAGTCAGTTTGGCCTTCTACCATGTTCCTGTGCAAATGCTCCCACTGTGGATGATTTGCTTCAAGGTCTATGTTCTCGGGGTAACTCCTTTAGGAAATTTTGAAACTAAATATTTTTATATTTCATACAGCTATTAAAAGTATTGTCTTAAAAGAGGACCTGATGCAAGGGGCTTACGTGGAGAGCAAATGCCTTGAGAATGATTGGGGCAGGGAATGTGCAGATGTGCTTTATACAATTGATGTATGTATATGTATGGATTGTGATAAGAGTTGTATGAGCCCCTAATAAAATGTTTTTAAAAAAGTATTGTCTTATAAAACACCCTTTAATGCACATAACAATGGATTATCAGTGAACGATAATGAGAAAGTAAGTCCTGATATGTGCTACAACCAGGACAAATCCCCCAAAAACGATGCTGAGTGAAATCAGTCAGTCATAAACTGGTCAGTCACTGCATGATTTCACTAATATGCAGTATCTGGAACAGGCAAAGCTAGTTAGATTAGAATTTAATAGTGGTCAATCCAGAGGTGGAGGAAAATGGATGTGGGGAATCATTGTTTAATTTACTGGTTCTTATTTATAAAACAAAAACCAAACTCATCACCAACCATGCTGACTCAGAGGAACCCGATAGGACAGGGTTGAAACACCCTTGTGGTGTTCCTAGACTGTAACCATTTACAGGAATAGAAAACCCACCTGGTGGCTTCTTGCTTATGGGGCTAGAAAATTTGGAAATAAATACTGGTAATTGTTGCACAAAATACTAATATAATTGGCTTTATTGAATTGTACTTGAGAAAATTGTGTTCATTATATTTTTACAAAACATACCCTTATTTTAGCCCTGTTAGTCTAGACTCCTTTTCTAACCATGACTCTACTAACTATATGATCTTAGACAAGTTGCTAAATCAAATGAATAGCACCGTCTACAAAATTTTTTAAAAATAATTTCAGTGAGATGATGCCAAGAAAATGCATCGCGCACTGCCTACTTAGTATACGGTGAGCTCTCACTGAAGGTCAGTTCATGATTTGGGTTCTGAGTGAGTTGATAGCAACTAGCAACAATATGACTTCAGTAATTTATCGACTTGATGACAAATCCATAGATGTAGCTGTTGGGTGGGTATAGATTTAAGGAAGTTAGCCTTCTTCAAAGTTTGTGTAATATCCAAGAAGAGATATTGGTTTACGTTAAGCCTACTTCTTTTTGACACTTGTCACTCCATTAGAGCCCATTAGAAGCACTAACAGGACCCTTCCAATCTATTCTGATTCATTGAGATCCTATATGTCAGAATTCTCCTGGAGAATTTCCTAAGCTGTACTCTTTACAGGAGTACAAATCTTGCTCTTAGAGCACTTGAGAAGGTTTGAACTGCCAAACTTTCTGTTAAGTCAATGAACACTTAAACATGGTAACCAGGGGTCCTTAATAGGACCCTAGTATCTTAGATACATTTGTATGACAGAGGATAATATGGTCCCTGAGATAGTCAATCTGTGATGAATTTTGCTTGCAAATGGGGATTTTTCACTCTTGACCATACCCAGTGATTTGCAAATGTTTTTTGGGGGGGTTTGTTTGGTTGGTTGGTTGGTTTTTTTGCTAGCTTTTTAGATTTTCTTGACCCATCTGCTATAGTTGTTTCCTGCTATCCATGCTCTTAGGTGATCTGAGTGAAGGCAACTTGGTGTGTGTCGAGGTAGGACTGTGCTCCAGAGGGTTTTCAATGACTGGGTTTTCAGAAGGAGATTGCCACGACTTTCTTCCAACGTGCCTCTCAGTGGACTCAGGACTTCAGTCTTTTGATTAGCAGCCTAGAGCTTCAGAATCTGTGAAGTCCATCTATGGGAGGCTAAGATGAGAGTGTGTCCCAGATCAAATCAAGTGACAAAGAAAAGAAAGTAAGCAATTTGTAAGATATAATCAAAAATGTGAGGGGCAAAGAAAGGATTGCTATGGGAAGAGTGTGGTTATGATGAGATGGTGTCCAAGAAAAAGCTGAGACTGTTGGCTATAGTCAACCCAACTTTAAGTTGGGTCTTGATTCAGGAAAGCAAGCAGGTATGTGCAACTCTTAGAGAAACTCAGAAACACAGACAGAGGCATCTTAAATGTTGAGGAAAGCATGACTTAAACCCACAACCCGAAGGGATGTGGGGAGTTAGAGTGAGGGGGAAACTTGAATCATTACACTACGATTTCCAAAGACTCAACTAACAAGTAATGTTTAAAATGACTTCCTAGGTCACTTCGTATAATTAGGGCACAATAACTGTAATGAAAAGAAAGCACCCTTAGTTGACTACATTGTTAATGTTCTTGCAGCATATTAAGTTTAGCAACTACCATGGCTCTTGCTTATATCTGCAAAATGTGGCTGATTGTGATAAAAAGTGTACTCGTTTTCTTCTCTTTGCATCCTCCCTCTCTCTCTCTCTCCCTTTCCTTTCTATAAATATCAAGCAGCTTTGCCCAGACGGTAGTTTGAGATCCTCTACACTTTTCCGGCTCATCTAAACTTCATCCAAATGATTAAAATATTACAACAAAAGTAGGTAATATCAGATATCTATGGAAACAAAAGGAAATAGAGATTTCTAATTTTACTTTTTAACTATGGGTCATTCTAAATAGCTATAGAGTCAGAGAGAAAAAACTTTCTTGTTAAGTTATTCTTTTTTAATAGTTTTTTTTCCCACATGAAGAGAGTTGTAGTACCTTTATCAGATATTCAGCCACTAGTCTGCATCCCCCTTTTAAATAGTTTTGTTGGCATAATTGACATATCATATTGTAATCATCCAATCATTTATGAAAAGTTGTGCAATTTCAGAACAATTTCTTCTCGTGGTTAGTGTCCCATTTCCCCCAACCTTCCCTGGCCTTCCCTAGGTGTTTGGTAATCTGATTACTGTCTCTATAGATTTACCTATCCTGGATTTCATATACAGAAAGTCATACAAAACACAAACAAATGACAAAACAAAACAAAAAAAGTCAATTGAAAAGAAAACAGAAAATATTAAAAACTGAAATAACTTTAAAATGAGTCAAAAGAGAAATTAAGTAATAAGGTGTTACATTCAACCTGAATACAACATTACAATGCTTTCTGTCTGGTAGCAAGACTGTTCCCATCCTCGGACTATTGTGGAAAGGGATTCACTAGAGACTTAACCCATGTGGGGATCTTGCAAACGGATTTGGGCTTCCACTGTCGTCCATAGTGGCTGTCCAGAATTTAAGCTCTGATACTATCCTCTCCTCCAGAGTTGAATTTAATTGTTAACAATCATTATATCACACAGGCTGCTGTGTTTCTTCCATGTGTACTTAGTTGATGTCTCACTTAAATCGCTGTTTGCTTGAAGGATGCCCTTTAAGACCCAGAGTGCTGTTCTTTCTTTTTTCTCTCTCACATTTTAAATAGGTCTTATTTTATTTTATTTTATGAATTGGGAGTTTATACATATACCATATCACTCCATAGTTTAGTCGTGTTAAGCAGTATTGTACAATTGCTACCACAGTTTCCAAACATTTTTTTCTTTCTGGACTCTTTGACATCATCTCCCATTTACCTGCCCCACAACCACCACTCTGCCCTCCTCACACATAGCCCCAGCCCATTATTCTACTTGCTGTCCCAATGCTATGCTTTCTGATAGCAGGGAAGCATCTGGTCTCTTTACAACACTCTGCTATGGCACCCGTATCTTCAGTGATCTCTTCATGAGGGTGAGCATCAAGTGGGCCATATCATAAGAATTCATTGTTCTTAGATTGGGGCTAGAATTAAGTGAAAGCCCCAAATTCATTCATATAGCTATGTTTTCTATATGTCTCTGATCCTAAAACTGAATCTTGCTGTTTGTAGTATCCATCACCAAGTAGGTAAAATTAAAAGGTTGACCCTTTTTCCTATTCTATCCTATGATGTAGCCATTATATCTTACTACATACACATTTTCAAAAAAGAAAGAATGTTGGTTTCAAACTTTTTTTGGAAGGGAAAACTACTGTAATTTTGGGGGTGGGGTGGGGTTTGATCAAGAATCTCCCAGGAGAGAAAGAAAAGCCACCATGACAGCCTGCATATTTGGCTTTCTAGTGCTTCTCTCTCCTGCCCACATGACAACAGGCTTTTAAATATTTGCGTGGAAGAGGAAACCCAGAGGTAGCAAGAATCTCTAAGAATACAGTCCCAAGATATTGCAGGGATTCTGCATCTGCTCAGCCCAAGTCTCTCCCTTCGCTCCCATGTCCTTTACTTTAAATGATTAGATGTTCTTCTGGGGAAACTGGGCGAAAAGGGCAAAATCACTGTGATCTGCAGAAAAGATGTTAAAGAATCCCACTCATGGTTCAGTGAATCCTCACTTTGGTGAAAGGTTCCTCTAAGTCGCAGAGTCCCATTAAACTATAATCCGAGAGTATGAGAGCTGGAAGGGACCTAAATGTTCCTGGTCCAGTCCTCCAGTTCTATAGTGTTACACCCAGGACCCAAGTGTCCTAGAGAGGCCAGAGGCTTGGACAGGGTCCCCGGGTTAGTCATTAGCAGAGCCAAGACTGGGAAACGGATCTCTTGAGTCCCAATGCAGTGCTTCTCCAACTACAGCATACTTCTCCTATTGACAGAAATGGAACCTGCATCAAAAATTCTCATGAGAAATGCCATGTGGGTTGGTTTGGTTGTTGTTGTTTTTTTTCATTTAAGTGTGATACATTTTTTTTATTCCACGTTGACAAAACTGCTGCCAAACAGTTCTCCAGGGAGTGGCACCTCTATAAGGAGAGGAGGGCTTTCGTGCTTGGAGATCACAATGAATAATCATTCGTTTAGCACCTAGCCTGCATCCCAAAGGCCACAAGCACCCTGGGGAAGATGATCAGATGGGGAGCATCTGAATTGGGTGAGGAGGAGAAAAGACAGAAACGCTGAGGAACATACTAGTTAAGGGATGTTGGAGCATCCCTGCAAAGCAAGGACAAGTCGAGAAGGGAAGAGCTCGAGGTGGCAGAAGAGAGACTCAGATCATCTCTGTTCATAGATAGTATCGTTTTTATACACATATATGACATATTTTCCTTATATATTTTTGGAGTCTAATAAAGAGAACCAAGATCAATTTAGTTCGGCTGTTTGGGTTGGGAATCCCTCATGTTTCTACCTGCCCTTGCTGCTGTCTTTAATCTGTTAATCTCTTGAGGAGTAGGAGGCACTGTGGGGAGAAAAAGAAGTCTCGATGGGGTCAGACAAAAATGAGAAGCATCAAGGGACTAATGGAATTGAAACAGAAAGGCTGGAGAGGACAAGTGCACAATGTAGCGTCACCCGGCTCAACAGTTAACAAGTGATAGGCTTTCTTCGAATCGAATAGTCCCTAGCATTTGTCCTTTTGTTCTAGAGTAATCTCAATTCTGTTCCTTTTATTTTACCAGAAAGAGCGCTTTCAGTTAAGCTAAGCCTAAAGCTTGAATTCGTTCTTTGATTTACTATTATTAAATTTTTGCTGTTGTTTGTATGTGCTCTACATTTTTCCTTATCCCACCTAGCAAGAAACAACCATGCCACACTACCTGACCACACACCTACCTCCTTCGGCCCCTCCCACTGGGCAAGGACCATCACTCACTCTTAACAACACTGATCAAAGATAGACAGCCCAACACACACACAACTGCACTGCACAGACCATGTACAAATAACTGAACACACATCTGAAACCTTTTGACACCTGTCAGGAGGCCTGTGTTGCTATTAGAGGTGTCAGTTCCACTGAATAATGAATGACCCTAGATACACGGTGTATGATATAATGGTACACTATCGTGTCCTGAACCAGTCTCACAATTGTTGTTATAGTTACATCCATTGTTGAAGCCATTGTGTCAATCCATCTCATTGAGAGTATATCTCTTTCACTGACCTACCAAGCATGTTATCCTTCTCCAGGATCTGGTCTCTTGATAACATGCCAAAAATATTCAACAAAATCGTAGCCAATAGAATACAATAATGTATCAAAAATGAATATATCAAGACCAAGTCTAACTCATCTAATTCAAGATATGCAAGATGGTTCAACATTCAAAAAATAATCAGTACAACCCACTGATTATTTAGACACAAACAACCCACATACATTAAAAAAAAGGAAAATAACCACATGACCATATCACTTGACACACCAAAAAAGGCATTTGACAAAATCCAACACTCATTCCTGATAAAGATGCAATACCATAGAAATATAAGGTAAACTCCTCAATATAATTAAGGGTATATACACAAACCAATAACCAGTGTTAGTGAAGATAGACTGAAAGCCTTCTTCCTAAGAACATGAACCTGACTTTATCACCACTCCTATTCAATATTGTGCTGGAAATCTTAGCCACTGCCATAAAGCATGACGGAAATAAAAGATATCCAAAATGGTCTGGAAGAAGTAAAATGATCTCTATTTGCAGATGATATCAAGAAAATTCCGAAGACGCCAGTGGGAGAACCACTGGAACTAATGGAAAGATTCAGCAAAGTCGCAGAGTATAAAATCAACATATGAAAATCAATCAGATTTTATTACACTAACGAAGATAACTCTCAAAAGGAAATCGTGAAAACAATGTAATTTACAACACCCACACAAAAAGGAAACGCTTTGTGATCTGCTGTAATCAGCCCTGATCTGATGTAATGGAACTAGGGTGGGGTGCAAATCCTTAATCTGGTTATAGCCCTGACTGGACACGTAAAGGAAGTCTCCTCCGAGGTGTGGCCTGCACTGAATACATATAAATGTCCTGACAAAATTCTATGACATTTTGCTCACTCTGGATTCTGCATCTGGCCCTTATCATCTGATCTCTAGTTCTGGGAACTTGAGCCAGCAGCCTGCAGTATTGCCTGCCTTTCTTGGGATTCATTCACCTGGTCAGCCTGTGAGTCAGCAGCCTATACCATTTTACCAGCTGATCTTGGGTTCGTCAGTCTCTACAGGCCTGAGTCAATCAACAAACAACCTGATGTCTAATGTGCCAACCTTGAGACTGCCGGTCCCTTCAGCTATCTGAGTTAAGAGAAACCTCCAGCCTGCCATCTGACTCACAGATTTGGAGTTGCCAGGCTAACTGTGTGAGCCATTATATTAAGATAAATCTCTCTCTCTTTCTCTCTCTCATAAATGTACACACACACACACACACACATAAAGTGTCCTCGACTTTGGTTTCTCTATAGAACTTAATCTAATTCTTCAGAAAAAAACATCATATGCTTGAATAGACACATTGGCTGAACAGGGGGGAAACAAGACAGTGTGTGTGTGTGTGTGTGTGTGTGTGTGTGTGTGTGTTTGGGTGTGGGTGTGTATGTGTGCTATTTATATATGTTATTTGCTTTTGCTGAAAATATATTCATGAATGTGGGAAAACATACAGGGAACAAAGCTATGAAAATTTCCTAGACATAATCAAATATCTTGAAGAAACAAGTCCCTGGACTTGGGGGTCAGTAGGTTCACAAGGTCATAGTTCACAAAGGCAATGTTCTACATCTTACTTTGGTGAATAGTGACAAGAATCTTCAAAGCTTGTGAGCAGCCATTTAAGGTACAACCACTGGTCTCTCCCTGTTCAAAGGAAAGAAGAGTTATTAAAATCAAAATGCGCATGGAAACAATTCAATCGAATAATGGATCATGTAAACATCAGAGTCTACACCCCTGAGAACAGAAGAACTAGAAATGAATTACATTAGAAAGTCGTGGGTAGAGTAGGAGTAAAATGTGGAGCGTAACTCAAAATCCTAAGGAACCAGGCTTACTGGTCAGAGAGAGACTGGTGGAATCCCCAAGACTATGCCCTTATCTTTTTGGTCTGGAATAGAACTCACCTCCTCATTAGAATAATCAATCATTAAAGCTCAAAAGGGTGGCATTTACCCAAGGACAAAGTTCAGAGGGTTAAGAAAGGAGGAGGAATAGGAACAGGAAAGAGCTGGCCTAAGTGATGGTACATTGAGGTTAATGCGATGGATGCACTGAATCAGAATATATATGAATTGTTTAATGTAAAACTATGATCTACTCTGTAAACCTTCACCTAATTCCCATTCTAAAAGTTTAAAACAAATTAGATTGCATCTGGAAAAAAAAAACCCAACTACTTCAATTCCCACAAAAATTCCCAGAGGAAAACTCTGATGCTTTCCTCTTTGTGAGGAAAAATAAAGACTTAAATCTCTATCCAGGTAAATAGCTAATTTCCATTATACATTTAACAAATGCATCAACACAGTATGTGGCTTTGGGGGACCTGAGTCATTTGAAGCTCATCCAAAAGTCCCTCCGCAGTAGAAGACAAGCAAATCCATGAGATATATGACATGCCCATACCTTCTCAGAGGGAGAGAGATTCTATAAAAATACCAAGAGGGCATGCTAGTTCAGCCAAATAAATGCCATTCTAGATAAAAAATTTTGTCTCCGTGGATCACTTATGTTAAATTTTATTTTGCTACTTTTAATTTTAAATGTCGCTTTAAATAGAAAATGTATTATTTTCTAATACAATCTTTTGAACAATTTTAATAAATTTGGGTCATTAGATCTGAATATGATTCTGCTGCTGCTGATGTGACAAGTTCTAACAGTCCTATAGCATCATTGTTTTTCTTACAGCTCCAGTAGTCTATAGAATTAAAAGATAATAGAGTTTTTCCATGGACTTTTTGAAGTGCCATCCTATTAGTAAGAATAACATCATCATTTTCAAATTCAAGCAACTCTGTTTCCATGTTTTTAATTTTTAAAGTTGCTTAAATCCAGGCCAAGCTCAAAAACACTACTTTGTTTTGCGATCCATTTGAATTAAGGTGCTTAGAATTCACTATCAACAAGCAGAAAATGACCTCTTTAAATACACCTAATTTACTGAGTCCATTAGGTTTATGATAATAAGTAAAACCTCTGCAATGCTTCGTAATAACAATAATGCCTTTCAAATGATTCTGTACTTAATGGCCAATTCCAGAGCATTAAATATTGTTAACAATTAATTTACTGGATATTATTGTGCTTCCGTTTATAAATATCAAATTATATAAGTCATAGTGTTACCTTTACAGGCTAATTGCAGGATTTCTATCGAAGTTCTGTAGAATAATTGCCAAGTTGGGTTTTTTTGTGTTTTAAATTTTAGTCTCGGCAGGTTACTAGGCTTTTGCACTGAGACTTTTTTCCTAACTTTTTATCCTTTAGTATCAGGTAATTAAAAGGGTATTGATGCAAAGGGAAGCTGAGCACCACATGGCTTTGGCAAAGTATTTCCATAAAGTTCTGTCCTGTAGCTGTGGATACAAACTCAAGCTGGTCATGTGCGGAACTCCAGCATGTTGAGCCCACTACCCCTCGGCACAGCCAAATGTTTCAGCAGCTGCCCTTTTGTCCTGTTTCTTAAATAAACAAAGAACAGATACAAATTAATGACCTAAATTTATGGCAAAACACACTGCCTTCCCAGAGCAAATAGCCTTAAAAGAACAGATGCTAAAATAACATTTCTTACTCACAGACCCCCAGAGAAGAGACTTTTGTGAGCACGGGAGCTTAGATTCTATAGAAATTAATAATTTGTAAGAATGTAATTGTGTTGTACAATGTCATGCTTCCTTCCCCACCCCACCCCCGCCCCCGCAGTTCCACAAGCTTCTAGGCATGGGCAGAGCGTACCCCATGGTGTGCTCCGTGTTCTGTCACCCCATTCTGCTCCAATATCTTCCCAGCTTTGTTTCACCTTGCGTTTTATTTGGTGTTTGCATAGGAAGAGACCAGGAAGTGCTTGTTGTGGGCTGTGAAATAAGAGCTCATGATTTCATTTGGTCAGCAGCCTCACCACCCTGCTTCAGAACGTGTCGTGAATGTCACGAAACCTGCTCTTTTGTTTTATTCTGAGCTGTAGGACTGAATTATATGAAAATGGGGTTGATTCGGTTCAACTTGGTTCAAAATGTGCTTTCTGATATTTTTTTCTTGGTTCCGGCGTAGCAAATGCCAACTCACATAACAAAAACCTCATCAAAACAATGAAAAACCCGCCGCTGATTTTGCACCCAGGGACTTAGCAGTAGCTTCATAATTTATGGCAAATGGGAATGAAGCTAGGTCACCTCCAGGCAGGCATTAGAATGAAAAGGTACAGTATGCTCATTGGCTACACGTTGTGCATTCTCTTTATCCCACACTGTACAATATTTCCAATCTTATTCAATAATTTAATATACATTTTCTTGTCAAGCTTCTTGGCAGCAGGCTATGCAGCTTGCAAGATGGACTGAGAATGCCACAGGTGGGCTGATTAGCGGGTGGCATTTCTGAATTCTAACAAGCTGTTAGCATTATGTCTGTTTGCTTTAGGTACAGATGTGAAATGATTTGACAGTAGATTTCAAAAGTGTGTGAGTACATTTTTGTATGTCAAACTATGGAAATTTTTTTAAATTTCACACATCGGTCATATGTATTGTACTTATTAATTTGAGAAAGTATATGCCACTGACATGACATAAAAATTAAAAAGCCGTACCCAAATTGTATAAAATGAACAGATTGAATAAACATCCCACCCCCAGTTAATCAGAAAGTCTTATCTCGTGCAGCAGAAAAAGTCAGAGGTTGGAATAGCTCAGCCAGGAAATATGAGTCCTTGAAAATTTTGTTTTAATTGGTTTTACAGTGTGGTGGCAACTTAAAGGGGTGGGGGGGGTGGGGGAGAAGAAGCAAAAGGGAAAACAACAACCACACACAACAAATGGCATGAGAACACTTGCCAATCACATTAAGTGACATCTGCCCCTGTCTAAAATTTCAAAGGTGATTTTGGGATTTATAAAAGGAAATCTCCTTGGCTCACTAAAAGGAAATTTAAAATAAATGTTAGACATTAAAATGTTTGTGTATGCCGAAGGCTGCAATGCAGACTTGAAACTAGAGAGAAATCCAGAAGTTTGATGGTGTCCAATGGTAACTCCAGGTAGAGAGGAGTCCAGCGTTCTTTCTGAAGATGGGTCAGACATGGGGCCTTCGTGTTTGGGTTTGCTGGCACTTCTCTGCTTCGAGCCTACAGCAGAGAATGACGACGCAGGTGGCTCAGTGGTACGATTCTAGCCTTCCACGCAGGAGACTCGGGTTTGATTCCTAGCCAGTGCACCTCGTGCCCTGCTACCACCTGTCTGCCAGTGAATGCTGGTGTGTCATAGTGATGCTCAACAGGGGTCCGCAGAGTTCAGGCGAAGATGGACTAGGAGGAAAGCTCTGGTGATGTACTTCTGAAAAATAACCAATAAAAAGCCTTTGGATTACACGGGTCTGATGCACCATTGGCCCTGGAGCTGATGCAAGATTGGCCAGCATTTACTTGTGCTGTGTTTTGGGTGACCTTGAGTCAGGGCTGTTCTACAACAGCTGACAGCAACAGCCACCATTCTCCAACATCTCCTCTTCCTAACCTTGGCGAATCTTCCAACCCCACTAACTGTAGGCAAGCCGCTAGATGGAGGGACCTGAAGTAGGACCTGAGATGCCCCTCAATTATAGTCAAGCAGGGTCGAAGTGAAGAACTGAGTAGATACACAAAAGAAGCTCTCAAGTGGAGACCACCCAGTATAGGAAGGAAGCACCCCCAAAACAAGTTGGGTCAGAATTCTTCCACGGCCATGCACAAGATACAGGCTTCCTGCACAAAAATGCCAAGTAGGCGTCATCTACCCTTAGCTGCTGGAAGCAATCACAGCAAGGGACCAACAACGTTAATCAGGCTTGAGTTTCCTCTCCATTGCGAGCACTGGTGGTAGGGACTTGAAACACACTGTCTGAGTTGAGAGATGAAAAACCATGTTTCAGAGAGGAAGGCTGTTATCGTTGTTCAGATCTGATCACTGTTCAATCTTTGACTTTGAGGTAAAGAGAGGGGGGAAAATGAAGCATGCAACCCAGGTGAGAAGATAAACACAGGGCCATGGGCACTAAGCTGACCTTCCAAACTCTGTTCACTGCGGTGGAGGAGAACCTAAAATATATTTTTATTATTATATTAATAGTATTCGTTCATAAGTATTTAAAGGGCACCTGTTTGGCATCAGGCATTTTTCTAAGCCTGAGGATAAGCAGTGAGTCAAATAGACAAAAATTCCTGCCCACAAGGATTCTACATTGCATTGGGTATGGGGCTGGGGGGAGACCAGGAATGAATACAAAAATCAATATTTCCTAACACACTTTAAAAGGGAAAGGGGTCTGAAGGAAAATCAAACCTACAAGGGTAATTCCGAGTGGGGCGAGAGTGGGATGTCGGTGGTGCGCAATGACCTCCCTGGAGGAAGGGAGCCAATGCAGACTACCAAGAGCATCGCAGGCACAGGGAACAAGAAGTGCAAGAGTCCTGCAGGCAGGAGCTGATCCGGCCCCAAGGTCACTTGGGTGAGAATAGAGTGTTGGGGATGGAGGCAGCGGGGAGAGCAGTCACCATGGTGTCAGAGAAGTGATGGTTAGGAAGTAGGGAGCCCCCTGACGCCACTGTAGAGGGCTAACTTTGGGGTCTTCCTCCTCTTGAAATCCTTATAGGGAAAAGCATCACCGATTCCAAACGACAGGCTTAGAACCCAACTCATTCAGAACTTGGCGTCTGCTCTTAAGTACAAAATCAGGTAGACACAAGACGGTCCCAGCTCAGGTTCAAGCACTGTGGATACAACCCTGGAGCTTTCTTTTGTGCACATTTGAAACTACACGTTTGTAAATTTTTCCATGGTTCTTCCCAGGGCATCATGTCTCCTTCTTTTACAAGATAAGGTGTGATTGCTAGTCATTCTCAGCCATTTCAACAGTCAACAGTTAAAAAATTAAAAGCAAAACCTTAGCTCTCAAGTCTTAGAGACTAGATTTTCTTGACATTTTAAATGTGTTTGTTTTTGTTGTGTTCATAATAGACTTCTGGTGAATAAAATAATTTTATACAAGTTAATATAGTCTACTATCCCAAATATACCCCAATTTTAAATGTCATAAAAAAATAACCTGAAGAAACATGAGCATCTACAATGGACCTTCAAAAAGCTCATGGAAAAATGGACCGGAAAAGAATGAAATTCTTCCATGAATTATTTTACAGCACCCTCATATGTCGACACCCCTCATACTCAGTGGTATATTGTAGGTAAATGGCATTTTTATCAGAAAATAAAAGAAGGTGGACAGCAAAGGAAAAGGAATTTTAATTTTGCCTTGTTAATGCAATTGGAATGTAGGTTATTTCCTCCTCCATCATGCCACTGACTTCCAGAAATAGCACGTGCAAGAGGGCTGCAGCTCTGCCTCCTAGGGCCTGGAGCGAAGGAAAGACTTACCTCTCCTGGGCCAGCATCTTGGGAAGAGGTTTAAGCACCAAAAGTCCATTGGGTGTGATTCCTGAGTGAGGAGTTTTGATGTGTTCTATCCATCAGGAATACTTAGCAAGAAGCCTGTCCACAAACTGCTGACCTTTGGCAGTTGGGCAGCTGCGGTGGGTTGTTTCAGACTCCCTGGGGGAGTCCAGCTGCTCCCTGGGACCACCGTGTGTGGCATCACTTTCCCTGATTGTCAGTCCCTACGGCTGAGAAAATCTTCCTGAGGACTTAGAGCTTACTTCTCCCAGCATCACCAGGTTGTTAGCTGCCATGGAGTCACCCCCTACCCATAGCAACTCCACACACAACAGGATTAATCTGTTGTGGCCCATTGGCTGATTTTCAGAAGTGTTTCACCAGACCTTTCACCCTAGTCCTTCTTGGTGGGGAAGTACCACTGAAATCTGTTCAGCACCTTAACAACATATAAGCCTCAACGGATAGACACAGGGTGGTGACTGCACTTAACTAGATGGGACAGGAAATGATCCGGGTCTCTACATGCCAGGCAAGAGCTTTGTCACTGAATTGCCACTGCCCTCTTAGCATCACCTTATATTACAATGCCTTTGAAAATCAGGAGAAATGGCCACTTTTAAACTATAAATTTAAACACTCATATTGGGAAAGAGCATCATTTCTTGTACTGTACCCTACCTATCTCTGGCCAGAAAGAGAACGTCGCTGAGTTGTCATGTGGAGGACTGGTACTTGAGTGATGTGTTTGGGAGAGATGATGGATTTGTGTGATCCAACCCCACGCCCAGCTTGCCTGGCCCCCCTGTGACCAATGGCAGGCATTTGTGAGACAGCTGGCGTGGTGAGGGGTGCAGGCTGAGGCTGTACAATGCGCTCACTGGCCTCTGCACGGATCAAAGGCTCATTAGCATCCCGCTCTCACCAAATCAACATATTGGCTCAGACTATCTGTATTGCTTTAAACCTTTATATAGCTATCACATTTATTTGTCAACCATGAAGGGTGATGATCTGACTTTGAACCCTTCCGATTCAGTGATGGAAACACACAATCCTAAAGCCATACGTGTTGCTGATGCTGTAGCTCTATTTTGTCGGCAAATGCAAATTTAAAATGATTTCTAAAAGTACAAAAATAATAAGTTTGGATTATAAAATAGGACAAAACAGAGTACAATGGAGAAATATTTCACCTGAATGGCAACCCACTCAAAACATGACTTGATGGTTTATGATGTCTCAAGACTGTCTGAAAAGATTTATAAGATCTTAGAATTTAGTGTGACAGTCTAATCTATTGGCTATTATTGTTTATGTGTCTCAGTAGATAGAAGGAAAGTTCAGAAGTCAAGAGACATTAAATTTTAACTCATATTTGACCACTGGCTTAATGTGGATCTGTTACTTTTACTGTGGCAAGTTACTTAACTCCTGTGTCTTCTAATTTTAGACAAAAAAATTAGGAATTACAATAGTCAATTATTTACTTGCGGGGTAAATTGTGGAAAGAAGAGTTTTAAAAAATTCTTGTGAAATTTCATGGTCTAGCTCTAGGAAAATTCAAATTGCTTCTCTTCATAAGGGAATATTTTCTGTTGGTGCGGGTCACTTCACATTTTGGTTCTGAAGATTTGCCCATTCTGACGCTGCTCTGTGTAAGCTGTCCAGTCTGCTGGAAATAGCAGAGACGCTAACCTTTCTGCTGTTCATTTTCCTGTTAAGAATCCTTCAGCTCCCATTATGTGATTGCCTCAAGGAATCGAAAGCAGCCTGTTTCCCACTTGGAGTGTGATGCTATTTGTGTGGCTTGCGGAGCAGAGGGAAAGCTGTGGGCTGGTGCCTCCCCCTCAGTGCATCTCTGGCTTCCATGTGAAAGGCCCCTGAGACAGGGGCTCAGGTTAACCTGTCCAGGGCCTGGAGACATTCCAGGGGGCCTGCGAAGACGAGACTCTGGTTTTTTGTTGTGTCAGATAAAGGCTAGAGACAGAGACAAGCCGTTGCTTCGTTACATTTCAAATAACTATATCTAAAATAAACAGTCATCAAAACCAATTTGCCTGCTGTGTGGAGGGCGAGGAGGAAGCAGTCGTTGAGGAGAGGGGATAATGGATGGGGGTCACAGGAGATGGCTCTGTGGTCCCCAGCAAAACGAGTCTGAGCCTGCCAGGTTATAGGAAGCCTCCAGGGACATAAGTCAGGAATTCCAGTAACTGGATTTGCCGTGCGGACTTGCTTCTCGGTGTGTTGCATAGTCTCACTCATAATTCTCTCCAGTGTAAAAAGGGGGGGTGAGTCAGGATGTCAGACCACTTACATGATGACTGAACCAGGGTTCACAGTGAACAAAACACTTCCGCTTTTGAAAATGACCTCAGTTGAAGAGCCTTCTCCTCTTTGCTAAGCAAGTAATTAGGCATGTGAGTTTCTAACCATGTCGTCCAGAACAGATAATGGGTTTGCAGTTGGGTTCATAACTTAAAACGAACTTGGAAATTGGAAATGCTCGCTCTAAAAGCCTCTAGATGTTTTCTGAACCTAGATGTTTCCAGGGCTGCATGCCGGCATCTCCAAACTTTTATACAGTAACCCCCTGTATGCAAACTACATAGTGTGTTCATAGCCATATTAGCATTTTGATAGCTTTAAATCTTTCTTTCAAGTCTACATGAATTCTATGTTTCAGAGAACTTGCGTCCATGTGTACTGAATTTCTACTATAAGAATGAGAAATTAACAAGTTGCTATTATTAAATGATGAGAATAAAGTAGTCTAAGGTTTTTTTGTTTAATAAAATGTGTTCACATTCAGATTGAACATGATGTGAGAAAGATTGGGTGTTTTGCTTTTTTTTTTGTAATTCTATATATTTTACTAAAAATAGTTTACACAAAGGGGAAAAAAAGATTTGCTTTAATTGTACTTAAAAAAAAATCCTCTGCCAGGAATTAGATTCAGTAACATCAGAATTTGAAAGGAGAGGCAGTAAGAAAGAGTAACTCCTTGGGATGCAAAGCTGCCCGGGAATTCATTTGCTGGTCCTTTCCCCGTCGTTTCCTGCACGGGCTGTTTCAGTTCATGGCAAAGGAACGCATTTGGAGGGAACCTGGGGCCCTGCTAGGTGGGGCGGAGGGCTTTACTGTGCACCATGGGGTGTGGGGTGACGGCATCCTCTTGACACTGATGCAGAAGGAAGGGTCATCCCGGTGCCAAGACAGTGACAGCAGGGGCAGCTGCCACCCCCACTGGCACATGTCATTTGACTTGGTGCCTAAAGAAAACAAAACCGAGCCATCAGAAAACAGAAGAATTCCATTAGCAGGAGTACACATTCTCCAGGAGAGGTTAGCAGGCTTCAAGGTACCAAACTTCGGCGAGCAATGAATGAAATGCCTGAAAATGCACGGATGCCACAGTTCTCCACCACCCTACAAGGCTTCCTCAGGCTCCGCAGCAACTTCAAATGCAGACTTCCCTGTTGCTTCCCCCACTGCCAAGCTGAACTGAGAGCTTCAATCTTGGAACATCCTCTTTCCTGGAGGGGCCATTTTGCTCAGTGAGAAGAGGCCTGTTTAGCAGTTAGGGTAGAAAATGAGAGGAAATTGAAGGAATAGATCTAATAAACTCAGTGGGGATGCAAAGGAGGAAAAGTTTAAAACACAGGAAGGAGTTAGAGTACAGAGCAAAAGAGTAGCCAATAGCAATAACTATCCTACCTGCCTTCATCAAGAGAGATAATTTAGCTTATTCAGGTGTGTGTGTGAAGTCAACAAATACTCTGTCAAAATCTCGGCAAACAATGAAAAAAATCTACAGCATAAAGGTAAAAACTCGAATCAAATTCTGAAAGATCTCTGGGAAACAACATTGGAAAGATAACCTAGATATCTATGTATACCTGGAAATCAAGACACACTAGACAGAAAACGCAAAATGAATTTAAATCCTAATTATTTGCAATGTCATATTTTGGTTATCTGAACTTTTGAATAATTCAGGGTTAGTCTAGTGGAAGCCCTTAATTACCCTGGTAAGAAAAAAAAATGACTAAATCTCCTTAAAGACTAAATAATTTTCACTTCCATTATGCCATCAGCAATTTCTGTTCTCATTTTTTGACAGATACCCATTTTCTCTAAAATTAGAGAAAATTTCTCTAATTTTCTAATGGTTCTAGACAAAAGTGGGTTCAAATGCAGCTCTGCTACTTAGTACGTGCAGAGCTTTGGCCATTTGCTTAACCTCTCCTTAAAACGGGGCCCAAACAGTAACTGACCCACAGGATTATGGTAGTGTTGAAATGATGAAACAGATGTTAATCACTGAGGACAGAATCAAGCTCCATGGACCTTAACTTTTTGTTGTTGGTAAGTACCATCAAGTCATCTCCTACTCATAGCTGCCCTATGCACAACAGAAGGAAACACTGCCCTGTCCTCAGCCGTCTTCACAGTTGTTCCTGTGTTTGAGCCCATTGTTTCATCCACTCTGTCGATCCATCTCCTGAAAGGCCTTCCTCTTTTTCTCTGTTGCTCTCCTTTACCAACCAGGATGTCCTTTAGGGAGTGGTCTCTCCTGGAAACACGTCCAAAAGTCCAAAGTATGTTCTTACTCCATATGAGGAAATTCGCCAGAATATGGTCCCCATAGCATTTATTGCAATCATAGCTTGTTATCTTGGGCTCAATTGTCTCTGCCTTTCCAATGGGATATATTGGAAATAGAGTACAGAGACCAGGGTGGAGTGACAATTTGATCAAATATGGTTTCCAGAGTTCTACTATGGTTAATTAAATGCCATTTATAGTCCCAATAGGATGAATTATACTATAGTTAGACACAAAATTGGCTTTGTAAAATTTCTGCCATTGTCCTTTCACAAAACGGAAATCTACTACCAGCCTTTATTTGATGTTCCCCCAAGCATGGGGTTCTGGTTTTAAAAGTAACTCCACACATAGCCAATTACCTCAAGGAGTATATGAAAATCTCAAAATATTTTTAAAACAATGAATGGCCCAAATTACTTTCTTTAAGGAAAACACACACAATAATTAAACAACCAAAAAATCCAGGCACACGCTCAAAGACATCAATTAAGGGGCAGCTTCAAAAAGACAAGCTTCCCAAGGAACCAGTAGTCCATTTTCTCCACTGGGAGGCAATCACATCAGAGAATGGAGTGAACATATGTGCGTATGATCAATGAGGGCTGCGAAACTCAAGGTAGTAGGGCAGTGAATAGGGAGTTTCAGTGGAAATATGGACTTCTGTAAACTCAATGTGAATACAGTGGATAGAAAGCTTCTTCCCAGCTGTCTTAGTTAGTTACTGCTGCTGTAACAGAAATGCCACAGCAGGTGATTAAAAACCAGGAAGTTATTTCCTCATAGCACTGCTGGCTAGAAGTCCAAATTCAGGATGTGGCCTCAGCTTCTAGTAGCTGGCATTCCTTGGAGTTCCAGAGCTATAGTAGATTGATCTGTCTCTATCATTGTCAGATAGCATCTGTATCGTCACCTTGCATCTACTTTCTTCTGTCTTAACTGGTGGGAAGTTTTTTTGGGGGGGAGTGTAATAAACTCAGAAGTGATTGCTGCTAGGATGACATTAACATAAGATCAGATTACAACCTAAGAAACAATGACATTACATTATATCCACAGCTACCAGGATTAGGATGTCCACACATATTTGGGGGCCAAAACTCAATGGATAACATCAGCTATAATGGGATCTCAGGCAAAGCTGTTGGGTGAATCTTAGAAAAGAAAAATACTCTGTTTCTTTTAGAAAATGTCATGTAACAACTGGGAAGCATCTTCCAGGGTACAGGGATTCCTTACCATCTAACCATTCTCATAGTAGATGGAAAACTGTAAGTAAAACTTCCCAGAGAAGGAGTCTATCATAAAATCTCTTGATGGAACAGAAGGGTGATTAGCTGTCACAGAATTAGTCTTTGCATAATGGACTGAAAGTTGTTGACATTCTATCCACTCCTCTGGGCGTTGTCACAGACCTACTGTGCCTTGCATTTCAGATTCAGACACCTCATTCCTGTGTGAAATGCACTCGGTGGGAAACTCCTCCGGACAGCAGACTGTGCCCTCCCCTTTAGAGGAGTGTGTGCCCCTGTGACAAAGGGACAAGGGCATAGGTAGTCTGTCCAGCAGCTCATCTTTCCAATGGGCACACCCACGAGGACCACTGCTACAGGGAGACATCGAATTGTACACCCAACACCAGAATGGTTTTTTTATCATTTGGGTGCTTTTGCCTCCCTCCCTCTTTTTGCTGTTTAATTTCGTTTACAGTGCAAATAGCCTCGGCAGACGCTAACCATTAATTCTGGAAAACGGAGCCAGCATCTCTCTTCATTCCATTCTACTCCCACTGCACAGCACAGCGTGGAAGAGAAAAGGCCTTCCCTCGTGATGCGGCTGCTGGAAGCAGAAAGAGCCCTCCACCCTCCCCTCACAGCTGCTGTGGGACAGAGGGCCCGTTGGGCCCGGGAGGGTGGAGGGGCCTCGGAGCACTGGCTGTGAGATGGAGGGAGGTGACCAGAGCCAAGGCAGCAACAAGCAAGGAAAGGCTCCTCTTTCGAATCCAAAGAGCCTTCCAGTGCTGGATAGAGATGCTGGCCAGTGCCTGGGCCGTCAACACCCGCTCGGCTCTCCCTTCCCCATAGCGAGAGTAGCTCCCTCCAGCAACTTTGCTTAATTACCCTGTTCTGAGAAGCTAGAAACCCCCTCCATAGTCCACACATGGAACCTTAACTGCCAGCGGATTCCTGTCAGGGATACTATTCAGAGTATTAATTGTGTTACTGCATACCCTGTGTCCCTACTCCACTCTGAAATCACCAGGCTCAAAAGGAGAATACATTGGCTAAGCAAACCAGAACACATCCACAGCATCACTAAGGAAGATGGGCGCAACGGGCAAGTGGGGCCTGTGGGTTTCTAACTACCTGCCACCGGAGCAGCAGAAGGCTCCTGGAGGCAGATGGGGCTCAGCCAGGAGAAAGTTTAGCTCAGCGCCGAGAAAGCATAGTCCCACCACAGTTAGGTAACTCACCACCCTCTCCTGTGCTCGGTGTCTATGTCTAAAATTTGAGGAGAAAATCCATAGCACTATTATAAGTAAGAATCTGCCAGTTAGCCAAGTGGAAACACGGTGGGATCCCTAAAGGGCTGTCTGTACACTTGGGTAAAGTCAGGGCGACCCCATGCCCAGGCAGCAGCAGGCCTCTGGGAGTCATATGGTTTTCAGTGGCTACTTTTTGGAAACATAAGAGCAGGTCAGCCCCCCTTGTCTGCAAGCTGCGCCCAAACCTATTCAACATCGTCTTCTCTGCCTTAGAGTCGACTGCGATTCACATAAGTCAGCTGACACGAGGGAGGGGAGGAGTGATGAGGGGCTGAACATTGGCGGGAAATCAAACCCAGGTCTTCTGTGTACAAGACAGACTCCTACACCGGAACTCCCACCTTGCCCACGGACTGCACAGACATGCCCACACTCAAGAGGTTGACAGTGTCTCCTGCTGAACTCGTGAGGTTGAGAGCAGATGAGGGAATGAGGAGGACACTTTGCTTGTGTCACTGACTCCCTGAGGGCGAGACTGCCAAGGTGGGCTCTGGGGAAAATATCTGGGCAGTGGGTAGCGCATACTAAATGGGGCAATATGGGATGGTAGAGATTAAATGCAGGGCTTTGGGGATCAGAGAGACCTGGTTCAAAATCTTTCTCTACCACTTGTTGTGTGACACTGGGCAAGTTCCGTACTGCAGGAAACCTCCATTTCCTGGACTGAAATGGGGACACCTTTGATGTGGCACTCTGTTGGGTTGCTGTGCTGATTCAATGAGGCAATGAATGTTAAGTATTCACCACCACAGTACCTGGTGCACGGTCAATGCTAACAGTAAATGTTAGCTAACCTTTGAACTGTTGCGTCCAGAGCACACATCCACACAGTTCTATTTGTAAACACAGTAGACGTTATGTGTTCAGTCAATTATTTGCCCTACTTTTCAAGCCATTCAAGTTCTTCATTCAGATATTACCATATTTGGATATGTCTTCATTTATCCCCAAGTCTCCCCAGGTTGTATTCCTTTACGTGTTACGATCAGGAACAGCTTCGTGGGCATGGGGCTTGTGCAGTCATATAAACTCTGTGCTCACAAGAACCTCTCATGGTTTGATGATCTGTTGTCATCATTTTTTTTTAACAAAGGACCCACATTCTCATTTTGCACTGGCCCTGGGAGATTATGTGACCAGCCCTGGTATGATTCTTTGTTTTTGCCTCAAAACTCACAATTATAACTCAATTCAGCAATCTTGTTTTGAATGACATTATGTCCACAGCTCTGTCCTAGGCGGTGACCAAAGCTGATGATGGAGGTTATACCCTACAAGGTATGTTACCGAAGTACACATTTTACGAGACAGTTGAGGGGACTTAGAACAGAATCTCACTCATATCCAGAATTCTTTCTCCCAAAATATAGCTCTTCCGCTTTCAAGTTTATTTCTTTAAACTCAGTGACTGCTTTCTTCTGGACAAAGTTCAATTCTTCAGCACTTCGTCAATCCAGTAGGACTGGCATATATTAGCACATAATAATTTGCTACTTTCACTAAGGAAGAACTTGAGACCAAATTAAAAGTTTTGCTGAGAAACATAGCCCTTTATGTAATCACAAAATCATCAGATGTTTTTGTTTCTTGTGAATCGAGTGATAAAATCTCTTCTGATTAAATCTCTTCTGATATTTTACTGATAAGTTCCTCCCAAGTGAACTATTTGTAAGAAGTTAGTTGGAATAGTATTCTGACAAGAATTGGCACCTACTACTTAGGACAGAAATTACAGAATTCTAGAATAGGTAACCTATTGATTATCTGGATCACAGGCTGGGCAGGCTCTGTTGTATTAATGAGATGCAGTCAAGGTAGTTCTGACTCAGAGGGAACAGTGACCCTGTGTACAACAGAAGGTAACCCTGCCCCGTCCTGTCCCAGCCTTACAATTGTTGTTCTGTTTGAACCCACGGGGGCAGCCAGCATTTCCGTTCATCTCCTCTTAAAAGAGTCTTCCTCTTTTGAGCTGATCCTCCACCAAACAGGATGTCCTTCTTGCATTTATCTCTCCGGATCATGTGCCCAAACTATGTGCAAAAATGTCTCGCTATCCTCATTTCTATAGAACATTCTGGATGTACCTCTTCCCAGACAGATTTGTTTGTTCTCCCATGGCTTGGTTAATATTCTGCACCAACACCATAATGAAAATGTGTTGATTCATCTCTGGCCTTTATAATTCATTATTCAGCTTTTATAGGCATACTAGAAAATTTAAAGTATGGCTTGGGTAAGATGCACCTCAGTCCTCAAAGAGGTATCTTTACTCTTTGACACTGTAAAGAGGTCTTTTGCAACGAATCCACCCAACACAATACTTCAGTTGATTTCTTGAATACTGTTTCCATGATTGGTGGTTGTGGATCCAAGTAAAATGAAATTCTTGGTAACTCCAGTCAATTTTCTGAACATGCTCTAAAAAGTCAAAAAGACAAAACCTGAAGAAAGATGTTGTGCAAGATGACAAAACAAACTAGGAAGAAAGGCCTGATGATCTACTTCTCACCTCTAGTCTGTGAGAACCTATAAAGCACAATAGAACATTGTCTGATTGCTTGCTTTGGACATCTCATCAGGAGGGCTTAACTTCTAGAGAAGGACACCATGTTTGATGAAATTAGAGGCGAGCCAGAAAGAGTGAGCCCCTCAGCAAAACGGATTGGCCAAGGAGCTGCAGCACTGGACTTGAACATGCTAGAAAGCACGTGGATGATACAGGACTTCGAAACATTTTGTTCTGTTGAACATAAGGTTAAAATTCACCAGAGTTAACGCAAAGGCAAACTATTTGTATGTCTATTGTAGGTGAACCTGTCTCCAAATCTGGAAAACCCATATCAAAAATTTTTTCCTGAGATCTATTAAGATCCTTTGGGGAAGAGAAACGTAAGATGTTAATCAAGGAAATTGACTTGGTCATTTCATCCATGATAATTGAGGTACAATATGTATATCTGTGTACCTAAAAGTAGATGAAATGCACCAGCACCTGGGATCCAGATACCAGTGTTCCTCACACTTCCTGTCTCCCCTCAGCCACCTTCAGACGCTGTCCTTCACCCCTGGATGCTAGTTCTGACCCCTCTTCATTCAAAGTCCCCGTTCTTCCCTCTGTGAACCATGCCCATAGTTAGATAAAGGCTTAATCAGTGGCCTTTGTCACATGTGTTACCTCATTCAAGAGTGCTTCAAGATATGGCTGCCATCTGTCCCTCTCCCAATCCCATAGCATCTTCCTACAGAATAAAAACCTCTTTTCAAATTTACAATCCCTGATAGGGATGGAGTACCCAGTAAGCAAGGTAAGCACAGGCTGACTTGCGCTGCCCTATAAACCAGTACCCATTGGTTTTGCTTATTAGGCTACCATAAACAATGTTGTTCAGTAAGTGTGGTAGTTATATAATTGTCGATTTGAGAGAATTATGAGTGAAGGGGTGGAGTCTAGTTTGTCAATCGGATCATAGACAATGAGGCTTCTGTGTGGGCATGGCCTTCTCCTGAGAATTCTGGGAAATCTGGTATTTCTTCCTTGGAGGTGGGAGAGACTCTCTGCTCACACCCTGGGAGACACAGCAGCTGACAAGACACATGGACCCAACCTGATGCAAAGACCCCTTTCAGCGCTGAGATGTTTCCAATGCCACTGGATCCAAAGACTTTCTACCCACTGGCCTGTGATATTCAACATTCAGCGTCATTGCATGTGCTTCATGAGTCTGAAGAGGACTTTATAGATTGGTATCGGGCATACAGCCTGATATTGGACTTAAGGACTTGATCTGGATTGGGCTGAGATGTTTTCTCAATGTTTAAGTGCTATTGTATATAAATATCTTTCTCATACACATATGTGTGTCCATAGATTTGTTCCTCTAGTCTACCCAGACTCACACAGTAAGTAAGCACAAGTAAGTGTTATGCTTAGTGGGTAGTCTGCCTCTGATTGGTGCAAACCACTAAGTAGGGCTCTTTCTGCTTCCAGCATCCCAGCAACATTCAAGCCACCGCAGAATGACAAACTGACAGATGTGTGGTGGTGAATGTGGATAGGGAAAGAGAATAAAACCTAAATGACTCAACGGGGTGATATGTCAAAGGTCCCATGAATTTGAAGCTGAAGGTTGAATACTCCACCAGGCAATGGCGATCCATTGAAGATCTTCCATCAGGGAAATAATATGCTTGGAGCTGCTATGGAGAAAATGGAACACAACAGAGGTGCAGAGAAGACTGAAGAAAAATGAGAGTAGGAACAGAAAGGCCAATGAGCAAGCTTTTGTGACAGTACTCACACTCATGCCATCCGTTGATGCTGACTCACAGCGATGCCCCTGTGGATTTCTGAGACTGTAACTGTGTACAGGAGTAGAAAGCACTTTCTTCTGAGGAGCTGCTGGTGGCTTTGAACTGTTGACTCTACGGATCACAGCCCAACAAGTAACCACTGTGCCACTCGGGAAAAAAGAGAAGCAGGACATCAATGAGAATAGGAAGAAAAGCTTAAATGTGTGATCTTAGAGACTGAATACATGTGGGTGGTTCAGGGACAAAGAAGGATTGAAGAAGATGGGAATCTGAGCTTTCGTGATTAGGGACCAAAGGTGTTGGTGAATCAGTAGACGGAAGGTTTTGGCATGTGGTGTTCAAGATGCTGGAGGCAATTGAAAATTGGCAGAAGATAGATATGACTTCATCTGAATTATATTTGAGATATTAACTCACCAACTGTTCATATTTTGTTTCTTTGTTACCTACCAATATTTTTCAAAGAAAATATGTCTGGACCCGATTTCTCAAATTTGGGATAGTCTAGGCAGAATTTAGTCTGATTCTGATCAATTCCTGTACATTAAAAGAGGTTCTTTCCCCAAAAAGATTTTGAGTGAAGATTGTAACATCTTTATACCACAGGCTACTTATAGGATTAGTAAAATATTTTTATTGTGCTTTTTACTCTCACCATCTTACCCTTCCAATTAAACAGACACAGATAAAATACACACACCACAGTATTGGGTTTCTATCATTCAAATCCAGGGTTACCATGAAGGTGAATGTGACACTATTCCTAACTCCAAAGGAGCTGACAATCTGGTGAAGACTCCAAAGATCAGCTAAGCTTCTGACGACTGAGCTCCCACTCTGTACTGCAAACTAACTCCAGAGGCCCTGGTGGTGTAGT
Source organism: Tenrec ecaudatus (assembly GCF_050624435.1). NCBI lineage: Eukaryota > Metazoa > Chordata > Mammalia > Afrosoricida > Tenrecidae > Tenrec > Tenrec ecaudatus. Next base: position 251,819,646 of record NC_134530.1, on the reverse strand, counting down.
GGGTTATGAGTTGGGCTGCCAACCGAAAGGCCAGCAGTTCAACGTCACCAGCTGCTCCGTGGGAGCAAGAGGGGGTTTATGCTCTCATAAGGAGTTACAGTTGTTACAGAAACCCACAGGGGCAATTCTACCCTGTCCTATAGGGTCGCTCACTGTGAGGTAGAATGGACTCAATGGCACTGAGTAAGGAGGCAATATGAGGAACCCTGGTGGTGTACTAGGCTGCCCACTAAGCTGCTAACCACAAGGTCAACAGTTCAAATCTACAAGTCACTCAGTGAGGGAAGGATGAGGCTGTCTACTCCTATAAAGATTTGAAGTCTTGGAAACCCAAAGGTCCAGTTCTACGCTGCCTGATAGGGTGTCTATGAGTTGGAAACAACTCCACAGCAGCGCGGACCTAGTGTCACAATGGTTAGAATGCTCAGCTGCTAACCAAAAGGTTAGCAATTTGAACTCACTAGCCACCCACTGGATGAAAGATGAGGCAGTCTGCTTCCACAAAGATTTGCAACCTTGGAAACCTGTAGGCAGTTCTATAATGCCTTTATGAATCAGCATATACCCAATAGCAATAGGTGTGGCTTGTGTTGGGAAGCAGGCTGAAGGAACTATGATGGCCTAGGACTCAGCCGCTAACCAAAAGTTTGTGGTTTGAACCCACCAGATGTTCTGTGGGAGAAAGGTGTGGCGGTCTTTTTCTGTATAGATTACAACCTCTTAAACCCCATGGGACAGCTCTACTCTGCCCCATAAGATCACTAAATTGGAATCTATTAAAAGACAATGAGTTTAAGAGAACGCGAGCTCTGGTGGTCTGGGCTGCTAATCACAAATCCAGCAGTGAGAACCTATTAGCTGCTCCTCAGTAGGAAGATAGGCTCTCTGCTCCCATAAAGATTCTAGGAATGCTAGGAAGCACTTCTATACTGTCCTACAGGATTCCTATAAGCTGGAATAGACTTGATGGCAGTGGCCTTGATATGAGTCCCTAGGGGGTGCAAATAGTTATGCACTCATCCACAAACTGACAAGCTGGAGGTTCAAGTCTACCCAGTTGTCTCTTGGAAGAATGACCTGACAATATATTTATTTTAAAAACCAGTCATTGGAAACCCTGTGGAGCAGAGTTCTCTTCTGACACATGAGGTTGCCTTAGTTGCAACTGACACCACAGCAGTTGGTTTAAAAGATAATATAGCCCAGAAGTTAAACAAAAATTATAATGTTTAAATATATAGATTCTGGAGCCAGATTAGAAGAGTTGCAAATCTTGCTCTACTGCTTATTCATTGTGTGTACTCCAGGCAAATATTTAGGCTCTCGGTGCTTCGGTTATCTTTTCTGTAATAAGGGAATGGTAATAATTACAGCACATGACTCTTTGAAGATTAAATAAATTAATAAACATAAATTGTGCCATTATATGGTAAAAATAGTACATGTTCTTAGCACGTAGTTAGCATTCAGTATGTGCTAGCTTTCATTGTTAGCTGTTGTCCTCATAAATAGGACCTCATTGAATCCTTGTGCAAAACCCATAGCATTTCCCCACTTATGGATGAGGACACCAATAGCCAACTATCTTCATTAAGTGGAGAAGTTATATCATGAATGCAGGTATATCCAATGCTTGTCCAGTAACATTATACTGCATCTTACAGGGTGGAATGAATTAAAGAAGGATGATAAGTCTCAATCTAATCTGAAAAGCTCAAAACTGGACATCATTTTACAATGTCTAATAATTAAAACAATCAATAATGATTAGCACAGCTTATTCTATAAATACCATTTAACTTTATTTTATGATAAAAAAACTAGATTGACTAGGTGGTTTCCTGTTTGGTTTTTCTCTCCCTAGAGAAATGACTCATTGAAAAATTAGATTCTGATTTTCTGTAGCTCAATTCAAAACCTTTACTAAAATTAATAAGCAAACTAATTTTTAGAAGATGAAGAAGCCTCTGTAGGCTCAATATAAATGGAGGTGGACAAGGTCAGGTATGAGGTTGAAACGGTTAGTTGGTTCCAACCCAACAAGCCCATGTGGGAGAGTTGACCAGACTGGTTTGTGCTTTCCACTCCTCCAGTCTTTTAGTCTCTAACTTCCTTTTATTATTATTATTATCATTATTACATAATTTAACACTTTTCTTTAAAGGGACAAAGACAGCACAAAGATACAGGCACATCATCCAGACGAGGTTCTAATGGCATCTGAGGATTCAGAGTCATGAGACTAGTTAAATAAGGCATGGAACAAAGAAAAACATCGCCAATTTATGATTGATGGCAGATCAATGCCTCACAGTTATAGGTGGGACTACAGAAGCAGGAGCACGACCATGGTTGTGACATGTACATTATGTTAGATAGAAAAGCTTACAAGATTGGTCCAGGGTCTTTGAACCAAGGCAGTCAGAGCACAATTGATAGCGTATGACTGATAGGGTATGACTCCTGATCATGCAACCCCTGTATTATCCTCGGTAAGGGGATCTCCATCAACACACACCCAGGAAAGCCTCTAAGACAATGGTTCTCAGCCTTCCTAATGCCACAACCCTTTAATATAGTTCCTCATGTTGTGGTGACCCCAACCATAAAATTATTTCATTGCTACTTCATAACTGTAATTTAGTTACTGTTATGAATCATAAAGTAAATATCTCATATGCAGGATGTATTTTCATTGTTATAAATTGAACATAATTAAACATAATTAAAGCATAGTGATTAATAACAATTATATATTGTGAAATATTTGTGTTTTCCGATGGTCTTAGGCAACCCCTGTGAAAGGGTCACTTGTCCCCAAAGGGGTCACAACCCATAGATTGAGAACCGCTGCTCTAAGAGAAACTGCCCCTCCCTGGGATGGCTGGAGACAGGTAGAGGTAATCCACATTCCAATGTACTCTGCCTAAGGGTAAGATTATCTACATCCTTGGTCTAACTTCAATTTGCCCAACTGTATAGACCAATGGTTCTCAACCTTCCTAATGCCTCAGCCCTTTAATACAGTTCCTCAGGTTGTGGTGACACCCACCCCCAACCATAAAATTATTTTTGTTGCTACTTTTTAACTGTAATTTTGCTACTATTATGAATCGGTGACCCCTGTGAAAGGATTGTTCGACCCCCAAAGAGGTTGTGACCCAGAGGTTGAGAACCGCTGGTCTAGATTAACTTGGATCAGGTTCTTGGGCAAGCTAGTGCAAGTAAGATACAAACTTGGAGTGGTTCCCCCAAATCACATACTACAAATGGAGAATGTCAATCCTAACACAAAACAAAAGCAAGAAGTAAGTGCCAAAACAATTGTATCAAGTACCAAGACAGAGAGGCAAAGGTGAAACTGCAAATGAAATTTGGGGGGAAAGCTCCAAACAAATAGATCCACAATGGCAAAGCCCACATAGAAGAAGCCTGTGTGATTATGAGGTGCCAAAAGGATCAGGTATCAGGCATCAAAGAACCAAAAATCATATCATTGTGAATGAGGGGGAGTGTGGGGTGGTTACCAAAAGCCCAGCTGTAGGCAACTGGACATCCCCTTATGGAAGGGTGGCAGGGAGGAGATGAGCCAATCAGGGTGCAGTGTAGCAACGATGAAGCATGCAACTTTCCTCTAGTTCCTAAATGCTTCCTCCTCCCCCACTATCATGATCCCAATTCTACCTTACAAATCTGGCTAGACCAGAGGATGTACACTGGTACAGATAGGAACTGGAAACACCGGGAATCCAGGATGGATGATCCCTTCAGGACCAGTGGTGAGAGTGGCGATACTGGGAGGGTGGAAGGGTAGAAAAGGGCAACAGATTACAAGGATCTACATATAGCCTCCTCCCTGGGGGATGGACAACAGAAAAGTGTGGGTGAAGGGAGATGTTGGAGAGTGTAAGATATGACAACACAATAATTTATAAATTATCAAGGGTTCATGATGAAGGGGAGATCAAGAAAGGAGGGGGGAAAATGGGGAGCTGATGCCAGGGGCTTAAGTGGAGAGCAAATGTTTTGAGAATGATGAGGGTAATGAATGTACAAATGTGCTTTACACAATTGATGTATGTATGGATTGTGATAAGAGTTGTATGAGCCCTCAATAAAATAATAATAAACTGATCTTCAGTGGTTCAAGAAAGATAATTCTGCTGTGTCCAGAGAAACCATTCAATCCATGCAGCAGAAAAGCAGACCCAATCTTATTGGATGCTAGCCTGGACTCACACAGTAGGGTAGTTACTAATGTTTTGTATTCTGCACTACACTGGAAACCTTTTGAGGTCATGATCCATATCTTATCGTGTTTATGTTCCCCTAGAGCAATGGTTCTCAACCTGTGGGTCACAACCTCTTTGGGAGTTGAACAGTCCTTTCACAGGGGTCGCCCGATTCATAACAGTAACAAAATTGCAGTTATGAAGTAACAATGAAAATAATTTTATGGTTGGGGGGGGGTCCAGAATCTGAGGAACTGCATTAAAGGATTGAGGCATTAGGAAGGTTGAGAACCACTGCCCTAAAGTTACATGTTTGGCTACTAACCTTGGGGTTAGCAGTTCAAAAGTACCAGATGCTCCTTGGAAGAAAGATATAACTTCCATAAAGAATTAGTCTCTGAAAACCACATGGGCAGTTCTATTCTGTCCTATAGGGTCACTATGTGTCAGAATTGACTTGATGGCAGTGAACTTGGCTTTGGTTTGGGGAGTGTATGACATATAGCAGATAAGCAATAAATGTCTCTTGAATGCATGAACAAATAATGAATATCCTTGAGAGTACCGTGACCACCAATACTTCTGTTATTCCACTCTCACAACCACTGTACCTATCATTTACTGAACTTTTACTATATGCCCAAAACTGTGCTAATCACTTGGCACATATATATATATATTCTAATTTAATCTTCACAAAAGTAAAACAACTTATTAAACATTTGCTATTCTTAGCTCATTTTATAAGTGAGAAAATGAAAGCTTATAAAGTTAACATTCTCAAAAATGCATAGCTGACAAGTGAAAGAAATAGCATATTAATCCCTATCGGTCTGTGATATTGATTTGGAAAGCCTGCTTTGTTTGGACCTGAACTCAATTCTAACATTTTTTTTCAATTCTAACATTTATTTGAGACTCATCTATCCTCCTCTTCAACGCCCACCACACAAACTCAGTTCAGTGTTACTCTCTTTACTTTCGACCATTGTACTCAGTTCCTATAGCATATCTACTTATGAGCATCTTGAGAACAGGAGCGGCAAAGAGCAGTTTCTCTTACAAAGAGGAACGCAAAACTGGTCCCATCGAAGTTGACATTAAATATGTCTCCAAAATCTGACTTTTCCAAAATACTCTCCCACTCCATTAGCCCTGATATCAACCACGACTGCTGCCCTTACTACATTCCTTCATCTCCCCATTCCACAACTCACTGCACCGTCTCACAGAACTTATCACCCATGAAGGAAGTGGCTCATGTGGTTGTGGGCATTGTATAAATCCAAATCCCAAGGTCAGACGTCCATGTGGAAGGTCCTCCTCATTGACAAGACTGTGGAAGCTGGTGAATCAGGCCAGGGGATGGGCCACAACTCAAGTCCCAAGAACCAGAGGTCAGACATAGCATCTAGAGCAATAGAGCAAAACATCCCAAAGTACCAGCAGCACCCCCTCCATGGTTAGCCAGCCAAATCACATGAAGGAGCTCACATCAAGATATGATCAGAATCCTTGGCTAGTAGACTTTGGGGATGGTAACTGGCTTCTAATTAGTATTTGTCACCAGTGATATTCAGCACTAATCGCTCAGGAATGCTCAGAGAGGAAGATAAGTCTTAAAGAGGCTTTGATGGAAGTGTGGTTTTTGCCTTCTGCAGATCAGACCCTGAGGTAGTTAGTTTATTGTGCCAACCTGGCCGATAAACACATGTGGGGTTAATTGAAGGGCGGAGGGATACATGGTTCAGTGAGCCTTGCCTTTCTAGTTCTCCGGTCTCTTGCTTTGTGATGATTGGACCAGGGTGCAGCTGCCTTAGCCAGCTCTCTGCTTCAGCTAGCAAGGCTCACTTCCCCAAGGCTCACATCCCCAAGTAGAAGTCACATGGACCTACCCCAATGCAGCCCTGTGTGCTGGAGCAGCCGTGTGGAGACCCCTGCCAGCGCTGAGATGCTTACACATTCACTGACTCGGCTTTCCTCCTGCAGTCAGCATCATTGCGTGTGTTTTGTGAGATGGAGGAGGACTTTGTGGATTGGTGTTGTACATATGGGTTAATGTTGGACTTGTGGGCTTGGGCAGCACTAGGCTGGGATATGTTCTTGATGGGCATTTACCCTTTATCTAAAACTCCTATACGTGAGTTGCTGTGAATTTGTTTCTCTAAAGTACCCAGACTAAAACAGACCCCAAAGGAAACAATGGATGGTGATTTGAGTCATACCCTCTAGTAACGTGAAGACTCAAAAGGTATCCCACCTTAATCCCGCCTTATTAGGATAACAGATAACTCCCTCTAAAATAGGATCATAACCATAGGTATAGAAGCTAGAATTTACAAATGGGGAACTGTGGCTAGAAGGGCCATATTAAATCTTTCACTACATCTTAAGGGCCCTGTTCACTTATAGTCTTCTATTGTGGAATAGAGTGCTAAATAAAAGTTCTTTTTTTTTTTTTCTATTTTTTAAAAATACTTTTATTGGGGGCTCTTACATCACTTATCACAGCCCATACATTCCTCAAGTGTGTCAAGCACATTTGCACATATGCCGCCATCATCATTTTCTTTTTTTTTTTTAATTTTAACAATTTATTGGGGCTCATACAATTCTTTTCACAGTTCATATATATACATACATCAATTGTATAAAGCACATCTGTACAGTCTTTGCCCTAATCATTTTTTTCTCTTTTCTTCTTTTACATTTTATTAGGGACTCATACAACTCTTACCACAATCCATACATATACATACATCAATTGTATAAAGCACATCCATACATTCCCTGCCCCTAAATAAAAGTTCTTGAAGTTGATCTCTGAACAAATTAGTAGTCCGGTGGTATAGTAGTTACAAGTTGGGCTGCTAACTACAAGATTAGCAGTTCAAAACCACAAACCGCTCAGCCAAAGAAAGACAAGGCTTTCTACTCCTGTAAAGAGTTGATGGCCATCTCCAGTATGTCTGAGAACACTGAAGCCACACTAGAAAAATAAAACCAATTAGCTGCCACCAAGTTAATTACAATCCATGATGACTCTATAGGACCAAGTAGAAAGTCACTGCAAGTTTCCAAGTAAAATTTTAGGGAGTAGAGAGCTGCATCTTTCTCACACAGATGGGGCCAGTGGTTTCACACTCCTGACCTTGAGGTTAGCACCACTTCTACCCTGTCCTGTAGGGTCTCTATAAGTCGATCTTGACTCCGTGGCAGAGTTTGGAGACTGTTTACTTGACATCACTTTGATTTTGACCCATGGACCCCCTCAGAAAGGTACTGATGGTCTGAGAGAGGACGGTCACTAAATTGTCACAGCCAGAACTTTGACCCCCTGCTGAGTATTTGCCTTTCCACCCAGATATACTGAATCAGACTCTACATGTAGACACAAGTATCACTGGGGAATCTGTAAAGATCAACTGGGGAAAATCTTGTTACACTAGGATTTGGGTTAAGTATAACGGGTGGAAATACAAATTCTCAATAGAGGGTCAAATCAAACCAAACTGGCTCAAACTCCAGTTTGGGGACCTCCCAGGAGCTACATTTTCAGCTGAATTTATTGTCCTCTTGAGTGTAATGCTGACCCTCAACTCAGCTGAGCTCTCAGGAACAGTGATTTACTTGTGTTCTTATCGGCTTATTTTTCAAGTCCAAAGTAGCAGCTGGCAGTGGAAGGGGAGCTTGATGCTGAGGTGTGGACTTCTGGGCCTCTGAGGAGGTGGGCAGGGGAGACCAGGAGAAATAGGGAATGCCTTGCTCCCTTAAAATCAAAGAAATATTATTAAAATCTTTTATTCAAAATACAAGGTTTGGGGTTTAAAAAAGAAGAGCCTTCTGGAGTAGTGGGTAAGAATAAGAGCCTTGAAATTAAACAAATTTGTTTCTGATTCTAGAGCTCTAAGAGTCTAGTGGGTTACACATTGGGGCCCTAAGCCTTAAGGTGAGTGGTTCAAACCCACCAGCAGCAATGCTGAGAAAAGACGGAGCTTTTTACTCCCATAAAGGTTTACAGCCTGGAAACCCAAAGGAGTAGCTCTATCCTGACTTATGGAATCACTATGAGTGCTAATTGACTTGATGGCAGTGAGTTTGGTAGGTTTTTGAGTTCCAAATGCTGATTCCTTATTTCTTAGCAGTGTCGTACAGGGAAAGTTATCAAAAATGTCCAAACCTAGTTTTCCTCCTCTAGAAAATGGGATTGATAATGTTTACCTAAGATGGTAGCATGAGAATTGAATTACAGAATACATGTAAGTAGTTAGAATTTTGAAACACCGGGTGATTTCAACTCAAGGCAACTCCATGTGTATCAGACTAGAACTGTGCTCCCTAGAATTTTCCAGGGCTGATTTTTTTAAACATTTTATTAGGGACTCATACAACTCTTATCACAATCCATACATATACATACATCAATTGTATAAAGCACGTCTGTACATTCTTTGCCCTAATCATTTTCAAAGCATTTGCTCTCCACTTAAGCCCTTTGCATCAAGTCCTCTTTTTCCCTTCCCTCGCCACTCCCCCCTCCCTCATGAGCCCTTGATAATTTATAAATTATTATTTTGTCATATCTTGCTCTGTCCAACATCTCCCTTCACCCCCTTTTCTGTTGTCCGTCCCCAGGGAGGAGGTCACATGTAGATCCTTGTAATCGGTTCCCCCTTTCCAACCCACTCACCTTCTACCGTCACAGTATCGCCTCTCACACCGCTGGCCCTGAAGGTATCATCCACCCTGGATCCCCTGTGCCTCCAGCTCCTATCTGAACAACCTCTGCTCTATCCAGACTTGCAAGGTAGAATTTGGATCATGGTGGGGGGGGGGAAGCATTTAGGAACTGGAGGAAAGCTGTATTCTTCATCGGTGCTATGTCACACCCTGACTGACTCATCTCCTCCTTTAGACTCATCTCCTCCTCTAGACCCCTCTGTGAGGGGATCTCCATTGGCCGACAAATGGACTTTGGGTCTCCACTCTGCTCTTCCCCCTATACCTGATCCCTTCGACACCTTGTGATTGCACAGGCTGGTGTGCTTCTTCCATGTGGGCTTTGTTGCTTCTGAGCTAGATGGCCACTTGTTCACCTTCAAGCTTTTAAGACCCCAGACACTATCTCTTTTGATAGCTGGGCACCATCAGCTTTCTTCACCACATTTGCTTATGCACTCATTTGTCCTCAGTAATCGTATCATGGAGGTGTGCACCCAATGATATGATTTTTTGTTCTTTGATGCCTGATAACTGATCCCTTCAGAACCACATGATCACACAAACTGGTGTGTTCTTCCATGTGGGCTTTGTTGCTTCTGAGCTAGATGGCCGCTTGTTTACCTTCAAGCCTTTAATACCCCAGACGCTATCTCTTTTGATAGCCAGGCACACTCAACTTTCTTCACCACATTTACTTGTTCACCCTCTTTGGCTTCAGCGGTTGTGTCGGGAGGGTGAGCCATGGCTGATTTTTCAAAAGTAGATTGTCAGGCCGTTCTTTCCAGGTACCACCAGGTGACCTTCCACTCTGTCAGCTAGCCTCAAACTTAAAAAAAAAAAAAAAAAAACAACCAAAACTCACTGCCACTGAATCTTGATGTTGACTTGTAGTGACCTTATAGGACAGAGTAGAACTTCCCAGTTTGGGTTTCCAAGGCTCTAATTCTTTACAAGAACAGAAAGACTTGTCTTTGTCCTGAAGAGCACTTGGTAAGTTTGACCTTATGGCCTTCCAGTTAGCAACCCAACCAGTAATTTGCTGTGACACCAGAGTTCCTTGCTAGCCTAAGCACTCCAAAGTACTTAGAATACCACCATCTGCCACCACCTCCCCCCAAATCAAACTTGTCACCAGGCACTCAATTCTGACTCATCAAAACCCTGAAGAACAAAGACCTTCTCCACAGTTTGGGAGTAATGCTAACTTGTTGGGCTGTGATCTGAAAGGTCAGCTATTTGAAACCACCACCTGCTCCATGCAAGAAAAACAAGGCTTTCAACTTCTGTGAAGAGCTACAGTCTCTGAAACCAACAGGAGGCAGTTCTACCCTGTCATGTAGGGTCACCTTGAATTGGAATCAGCCGATGACAGTGAGTTTGGATTTTAGTATCATTATGGAAACAGACTACCATATTTTTCTCTCACATTGCAACTAGTGGATTTGAACTGCCTGCCTTTTTGTTCAGAGCAGAGCACTTAAATAACCACTGTGCCAGCAGCACAAAGGCTCAATTAAAGGAAGTGGTTCCTGAAATACAGGTTCATTCCTTTACTTGACAAACATTGATTGAGCATCTACTATGTGCCAGGCATTATGCCACATTCTTTGGCATAGAATAGGGAGCAGGGTCTGTGCCCTCGTAGAGATTTATGGAAAGTGATAGAAATCATCACCAATTCTCCTCCCTGTGTTCATCCCTGGAAGTGTCTTTTGAGTGGCCTCCCACTTTGACTCTCAGGTCAGCCATGGACTTGTTTTCACCAATGGGATATTAGCCAGCTGAACGCACGCAGGCTTGGCAAATGTTTGTACTCTGAGGCTTTGGCTCCCAAGCTGCTCTTAGAACCATGGCTGCCGTGACCACATGAAGAAGCCTGATCAGTGCCTCTACTCAGCCCACCTATGGCCATAAACACATTAGCAATTCCAGGAGAAATCAGCTGCTCATGTCTAGACCAGTGAAGCTACCTAACCAGTCTACAGAACTGTGACATAGGTAAATGTGATCTTTTAAACCATTAAGCTTTGGAGTGGTTTCTTATATAGCCAGCACTAACTGATACAAGTTGACAGCCTAACACGGGGTCTGTGTGATCGTTATACAATCGTTTGTCAATGTGAGAGGATTAAGAGTGAAGAGGTGGCATCTAGCCTTGCAATCAGGTGATTGCCAATGAGGCCTCTCTGTGGACATGGCCTTCTCCCGGGGATTCTGGGTACCCCTGTATTTCCTCCTTGGAGGCAGGAGACACTTTCTCTGCTCACTCCCTGCAAGACATTTCTGAGGAGAAGCCACGTGAAGCTGCCCTGAGGCAGTCAGAGTTTCGAAGCTGAAGGAACCATGTGAAGAACCTTGCCAGCATGGAGATGCTTACAATGCCACTGGATCCACAAGACTTCCCACCCACTGGCCTGTGATCTTTCTGCATTCGGCATCATTACATGTGTTTCGTGAGTCTGAAGAGGACTTTATAGATTGGTAGTGGACATAGGGGTTAATATTAGACTGATGGACTTGATCTGGGCTGGGATGTTTTCTCAATATTCAATTCCTCTTGTATATAAAGCTCTTTCTTATACACATGAATGTCTATGAATTTGTTTCCCTAATCTAGCCAGACTAATATAATCAGCAATGTTTTTCAGTAAAGGACTAGATAGTAATATTTTGGCTTTTTCAGGTCCTAGGTCTTTTCTGAAACTCCTAAACTCTATTATTCAGCCAAAGGTCATTTGTAAATGACTATTCATGACTGGATTGGCCTGAGGACTCTAGTTTACTGACCTGTAGGCTAGCATAAGAAACAGACCTTTCTCAACTAATCACAAAAGTCAACATATGATATACAATTTAAGAGCTACTATGCCCTCAGAGATCATCTTGCTACTAGAAAGACTAATCAGAGAGTCCGTCCCAAGCTGCTAGAACATATTGACTATACAGATTAGGCTTTCTCAGGAGCACCCTGAGACAAGGATTTGAATGCAAGTGGCCCCTCTGGGGAGGTCCCTGGGTGATGCAGGAGTGCCAGGTAACATGTGGTTAAAGCAGTTGCCTATTAACCGATAGGTCATCAGTTTTCAACCTACCAGCCACTCCAGAGGTGAAAGATGTAGCAGCCTGTTTCTGTAAAAACAACAGCCTTAGAAACCCAATGTGGCAGATCTATGGGGTTGCCATGGGTCACCGTGGGCTCAGCACAAAAGTGGGTTTGGTTTAGTTTGGTTCCAGGTGGCACAAATGGTTGTGCTCAACTATTAGATGGTGAAAGATGAAGCTTTCTACTCCTCTAATGACTTCCAGTCTCAGAAGCCCACAGGGAGTAGTCCTACCCCGTCCTGTAGGGTCACCATGAGTCAGCATCAACTCATGGCAGAGAGTTTTCGGTTTTTGTTTTTGGTATTAGCCTGAAGGAGCCCTGGTGGTAAGATGTGGTAAGCATTGTATCGCTAACCAAAATACTAGTCATTTGAATCCCCCAGCAACTCCTCAAGAGAAAGATGTGGCAAAGATTTACAGCCTCCGAACAATAATAGTCCAGTTCTCTCTCATATAGGGTTGCTATGAGTTGTTCTCAACTTGATGACAGTCTAAAGTTTGTTGGTTAAAACTCACCTGGTGGTGCCTTGGAAGAAATGCCTGGAGATCTGTTTCCGTAAATCTTTGTCTCCAAGAAAATCCTATGAAGAATCTCCATTCTGTAACACATAGGGGGCTGTCGTGAGATGAGAAGAAAAAAGAAAAAGCCAGTATAGAGTAAATGAATGAGCAAGTCATAATACCAGCAAGTGAAGGGTAATCCACTGGGACCCGCAGGAGGTCACCAAGGGGCAAGGAACCAGGTTCTGATCCTGGAACTGACATCCATCATTCTTTCAGGACTGCTCCTGGAGGTGTCAGTTCTACCATGTTCTGGTCTGCCCACACACACACTGAAGAAACCACTTAGGCAGAGAGGAGCAGCTTGTAATAAGAAGCTGTCGGCAGGTTCAGAACTGGGAATAAGGAGAGCCAAGGGATGTGGGTGGGTACTACCTGCATCTGCCACAGAAGGCTGCTTCCTATGCAAGTGAGAGAAGCCAAGGTTGAGCCACAGGTGGTGAGGAGGTTGCCTAGTGAGGACACTATGTGGAGAAAGGAAGAGAAGGGGGCCTGGGAAAAGTCACGGTAAACCTGAATCTGAGGTCTAGTGGGTATGGCGGGGCAGAGACAGGAGGGGCACCAGAGTGAGTGCTGGGGACCAGGAAGAACGGGATGTGGGAAGACCATGCTCATTTTGATTGAAACACGGAGCAGGTGGGTTAAAAAAAATTACAATTCCTACCAAGAGCTGTTTCCATGGAGAAATAAGAAAACCAGAGTGAGCTGGAGATGAGGAAATGGAGATAGTGAGCATTCAAGTCTCTCAAGATGCTGGGTGAATCAGCAAGAAAGAAATGGATTGCGTCAAGGGCATCTGGGTGTTATAAATTGGGTTCCTTTAAAACAGGTGTGGGTTGCATCTTAACCCATTTACCTGTGGATTGTATCCGGTTCAGAAATAGGGTTTTTGTTTGTTTTGGTTTTAATCTAAATTGGGTGGGTTCTAAATCTAAGCACTTCTGAGTTGTAAAAAGAACAGATCAACAACAGACATTCAGGGGAAGACAAATACAATGTGAGCTTCATCTACAAACTAAAGAGCATCAAGGAGTGCTGGCAGACACCAAAAATGAGAAGCAGATCACAGAAAGAATCAAAATTTTCAAGACCCTGTTCTGGACTTTCAGCCTTCGGAACTGGGAAAATAAAACATTTGTTCTCGAAAGCCCCCCACTCATCATTTTTCTGCTGCAACAGGAAAATAAGTCAGTGAGGTTGAGGGCGGCAGAGACTGGGGGTGTCAGTGGGCAGGTTCTAGTTTTGAGGACAGAGGCAATAAAGCTACAGGAGAGGATGGATTCTTGCACCTGGTTTCTCTGTTGTACGAGAAGTGGAGGGAGAAGGAGGCCACTGGCGCCTGTATTTTCTTCCTGGGCAATAGCCATGGAGCTGCAACCTGCAAGGTCAGGCGTGAGAAGCCACCAGTTGCTGTGAGGAGGAAAGATGGGGCTTCTGCGCTGTCCCGCGGGGCCTCTGTGAGCCTGGATCGACTTGGTGGCAGTGAGTTTGTTTTTATTTGTTGTTTTGCTCCACACGCTATTCTTCCTACCAGATAGACCACTTGCCAGTATCCTAATAGTCCTCTTGGGAATAACGATCTGCCCTCAGGAAGAGCTATTGCTCCACATTTTCCGTGTGTGTGTGTGTGTGTGTGTGTGTGTGTGTGTGTGTGTGTGTGTGTGTCAGTGGGTGGATGGGTGTAGGTGTGGGTGTGTGACTCTTTAAGGATATTCATCAATAAATATCTTTTGTGTCCACCAGGGCCACTGTCTAAAAAGAATGTGCCATAAGGAGGGAACAAGAGGATGGGGCTATTACTATCCCATGGATCTTGAAAATAGCCCCCAGGAAGGCAGGACAATATCCTTGTCTTTTCATGAGGGAACTAAGTTTTCAAGACGCTCATGTGAATGCCAACCCACATCCCTATACATGTTGAACGTTCAATCTTGGATATGTCCCCACTGCCACGAGCAGCCTCCCTCGAGGTGTTATTAAGGTTGATTTTAAAATGACATCAGAACAGGAATATTGTCATTTCCAAAAGAAACTTGGTCCTCCTGCCTCCAGACACTCCCTCCCAGAATGTGAACAGTAACAAGAAAGATTGCTTTGTTCTCTCAGGAAAGATAAAAGGGAACTAATGTCTTAAGAACAAAATGTATCTCCTTTAAGGATGCTCAACCAACCAACTGAAGTACAAGGAGCATTTTCTCCTCAACTTAAAGCATAGATGCCCAAACATATTTGGCCTATGGCCCTCTTTTTAAAAGAAAATCACTCAGTCCCCACCTGACAATTAAAAACTATAGCCCATCATCCAGGACAATGCAGAGGTATTTGTTTTTGCAAATCCCCCTGGATTGTTCCACCGCCCCCAGAGGACAGTATCACCCACTTTGAGAAACACTGCCTTAGAGCATTATATGTTCAGCAAATATTTGCTGAGCTACTGCCGACCAGAAATTGTTCTGGCCTGAAGGATAATAATAAGTTGTACATCACCTCTGTTCCCAAAGACCTTAGTATCTGGGAAGGGCAGATACACATAGAAGGGCAGACACACCCGTGCAGTGCTGCCAGCTCCCCTGGTCCTGTGAGCTGGGAGCCCGGAAGGCATGCATGTATGGGGTGGGGGTGGGGAGGGAATGAGGAGCCCTCAAGAGAATTCCTGCAACAAGACCCTCAAGGAGAGCAAGGAGGGGCCCCACTAGAAGTGGAGGAGAGAAAAGGCCAGGGAGGCAATAATAATATCAATAATAAAGATGATTTATGTGACATTTACAGTTTACAAGGCACTTTTACATAATTTTTTTCATTTAATCTTCACAACAGCCCTTTGAAAAGTAAACAGAAAAGCGCTCTCCCCTCCCACCCCCCCACACTGGTAGCTCTGGGAAATGTGCTTTCCCTAAGCAGCAATTTATTCAACATGAATAAAGTACGACACCAACCCATATTATACTACATATTCATTAGACTCGTCTTCCCGGATTGCATTTGACAGCTTTTTCCTAGTTTAGGGGTACTCTAATTTATCATATTTAGCCCAAGCAGTGTTCCACAGACTTTCTTATCTTAAAGGTTCCCAGTGCACCAGCCAAACTCTGAAAGTTGGTTTCTGTCTCCTCCACATTCTGCTTCCTCAGTCAGTTCCGGGTTATCTTTGGTGAAGCAGCGCAGGCCTCCCTGTTCTTTTGTTAACTGATCATCCATGTGGGCATCAAGGACTGACGGCTTCCACTGGAAATCTCATTGAGATGGAGTTCAAAGCAAGTCTCCTAATGATGAACTCACTTCTTAATTAAGTGAGTTATACACCACAGTTCATTCATCCATCCATTCATTCATTCAGTTTACTGAGTGCCCATGGTAAGGTCACTGTGAGTTGGCATTGACTCGCTGACAGCAATTTTGTTTTTTATTGTGATATTTTATTCAAGAGACATTGCGATAGCGCCTGTACAAGATCCAGAAATATTGAGACATGCTCAACCTACATGGCATCTAATTGAAGGAGAGCGAAGATGAACTAGCATGAAGGTAGATGCGCTCACGTCACTAGCTGGGTTCACCCTTGGCTTATTTCTTCAGCAGTCACGTAGGAAGCACCAAGGATGGGTTCTCTCCCACCTGGCTGTGCATTGCTGTGGAGTCAGCCCTGACTGGTAGCCACCCCAGGTCAACCAAAGGAAGCCTTACGGATTCTGTGCCATCTTCACAACCATTGCTATGTTTGGGTCCACTGTTGTCCTCACTGGGTTTTGAGGACCTTCCAACCTATGGGGTTCACCTGCTAGCACTGTTGCCGCTGTTGTTATTGTTAGACGTCACTATGCCTGGAGCAGAGAATGAAACCCGGCTTAGCCCTATGCCATTCTCCAGCATGGTATCAGAATACTCTGTTGGGATCTATAGGGTGTTCAATGGCTGGTTTTCTGATGTAGATTAACAGGTCTTTCTTCTTAGTTTTATTCTGGAAACTCCAGTAAAACCTGCTCACTCTGGATGACCCTGCTGAGAATGCCAACATATACGAGACAGCACTTCTAGCGTCCGGACAGCATGCATGTCATCACATTACAGTAACTGACAGATGGGTGGTGATCTGGCCCCATACTACCCATTTTAATCTTCAAGCAAGGTGGTTCTCAGCCACGTTCTATAGATGAGGCAGTCAAGGGTCTTTGCCCTTCCTTCATGAAAGAAGCTTTTCATTTGTTCGTTTGCGTTTGTTGTGTTTTTCCTTTGGTTTAGGTTGGTTTGTTGTCCCTAAATCTTAAAATGTGGACAATATTTATACATTTGAATTGGAGGGTTTTTAAAAAAAATTGTTTTCAGAGTATTAAATATGTTCCTTTTTGAAAAAAAAAATGCGATGAGTGTAGATAACAAAGCATTGCCCAATTAATCATTTTTTTACTTGTATAACTCAGTGACATTAATTTATAAATTTTTATATCACCCTAAATAGGAGCTCAGTCACTCCCAAGGAAAGACTCCCTCTTGCCTCAGCTAACTACGAATAAATAGACTTTCCAAAACCAAACTCACTGCTATTGAGTTGATGCCTTCTCATATGGACACTATAGGGCAGGGTAGAATGTTCCCTAAGAGTTTCCAAGACTGAAACTCTTCACAGGAGTAAAAAGCCTCATCTTTCTCCCATGAAGTAACTGGTAGTTTTTGAATTGTTGACCTTGCAGTTAGCAGCCCAATGCATGACTGTTATGTTTCAGTATATTTACTTATTCTAGACATTCTACAGGAAGAGTTAACATGAATCTCTCTCAAGACCCTTTGTGTGTGTGTGTGTGTGTGAGAGAGAGAGAGAGAGAGAGAGAGAGAGAGAGAGAGAGAGAGGAGAGACAGAGACAGAGAGCCCAGTGGTGTCATGGTTACACATTTGACTGTGATCTGAAAAATCAACAGTTCTAAATCACCAGCAGCTCCAAGGGAGAGAGAGGGGGCTTTCTACTCCCATAAGCAGTTAAAGTCTTAGAAACTAAAAAGTTACTGTATCAAAACTCACTGGGGCAGTTTTACCCTGTCCAGTAGGGTCTCTCTGAGTCAACAAGTGATTCACTGGCAGTGAAGTGGGAACATGTGTATATATATAAATATGTGTGTATATGTATATAGTTGTTGTTCAATTTGACAAAGCCATACACCTTGGCATTTTTTTCTCCAAAAAAGATTGCCTATTTTATATACATTTCAGTTTACAAAAAGATCAAAAGGTACCTCTGCATTTAACTATAGAATGAAGGACATGACAACAAGAGCAAACAGGTAGAAATGTAGTGAAAGGGAGAAAGGTGGACAGAGATGGGAAAGAGCCTGGTGATGCAGGGGGTTAGGGGTTGTTGCTAACTACAAGGTTGGTAGTTTAAATCCACCAGCTGCCCTGTGAAGTGGGAGGCTGTCTGCTCCTGAAACAGTGGGTGAGTTGTTTTATTTTTTAATGTGGGAGGGAGCTGCCTATATGCACAGGAAAAGTCCAAGACAAAGCTAGAAGGACGGGGAGATAACTTACCCAAATACTCACCTAAAACCCCATTCTAGTCTGCATCAGTCCTCCCTTGCCTGCATCTGACACAGACTTTGTCAGTCGCAATCGCAATTTCTTCATCGAAAAATTTCATTCCCTTTTAATTCTATTTGTCCACAAAGTCTTGAAACCCCCTCATAGGTCTCCCAGGCACCTGAGTGTCCTAACTGAGCTGACCGTCTCCTCCCCAAAGCTGCTCTTCCCAGGTCCCTACCCAAGGGACTGGCACTTGCACATTCACCTGGTTACCCAAGCTTGAAACCTTCTAAATCAACTTGTCCCCTCTCCCCCTAAATAACAAAGAATTGCCAAGACCTTCACCCTCCAAATCTCAAAATTCCTCACATCTGTCCATCTCTCTGCATCCCTGGCACCCCATAATCACCTCTTGCCTAGACAGTGAAAGGGCTTCTTCACTAATCTCCTTGCCTCTCTTCCTTCTCTCCATGGCAGACAGAATGCTCTCCCCCAAATGTAAATCTAATCACAGTACCCTTCTGCTCAAACCTTGTCATGATCTCCTAGTAACTAAAAGGAGTAAGGCCCTCCGTGAGATCGCTGCAGCACACCAGCAATAGTGGAGATGGCACAGGACCAGGGCTGCTTCCTTCCCTTGTACACGAGCTCACTCAGTTCAGTAGCAGCTAAACAACAGCATTGGCCTCACGATTCACACTGAACCCCCAGACGGACCTTTTGTCATCTTGAATCATTCCTCTTGTCACTTACCCTCTTCAGTGTGACAGGCATATTGAACTGATTTGGCTATGGCCATATTCTTTTTCCCTGTGAGCCTTATGTTATTCTGGACCATCTCCATTTCCCTGTGTTCCCCACATCTAACCTACCAAACCTGAACCCCATCTTTGATTCCTTTAAGTGACTTCAAGTGACTTTAGACAAGTTATGTCTTCCAAAAAGCCTTTCCTGCTAATCTGGGACTCCATGAGCAACCCCAGTTAGGTATTTTCCTAGTACCTGGTTGTGCTCCTACTAACCTCAAAGGTTCTTGAGAGAAGACACCAGGATTTTGCTTCTCATCACTGTATTTGCTATGGCACATAGAGGAAATCAGTGAATATGTGTTAAATAAGGGATATATGAAAGCATCACTATGTGCACTGAATGTCAGGCTGGGGAGTTCGTGTTTTCCCTAATGGGAAGTGTACCTTGTACAGACATGGGTTTTCACAAAGAGCATGTCCTATATCCTATTTTGGAGAATATCAGCTGGGGTCTAAAAAGTTCCTTAGCATCACATAAGGCATAGATATTGGTCTCTCCCTACATGGCAGAAAAAGAAGTGATAAAAATCAGGCGGGGACAGACATGAACACAATTAGCACAATGGACTAATGGGCGACACCAACATCAGTCTCTACACCCATGAAACCAGATGGTGCCCCCCCCAATCCTTACCAGCTGCCATGAAAAGGATCCCATTAGAATGCTCTGGATATAGTGGGAGAGAAATGCAGAATATAACTCAAAATCATGAAAGAGACCAGGTTTCCTGGTCAGATAGAGTTGAGGGGACCTACAAGAATATGGCCCATAGTTACCCTTCAGATCTGGAGCTGAACTCACCCCCCAGAGTAGAATAATCAACCGTTTCAGATCAAAAGGGCAGTATTTCCCCCAGGACAGATGGCAAGGAAAGAAGGAGAAATGGAAACAGGAAACACTGGAGGAAGTAGGATAAGCAATGGTACATTGAGGGAATTTAAATGGATGCATTACGGGGGGAGGACGGGCAGTTATAAACTGTTGAGCGGACAACTCCTGATCTGTTTTATAAACCTTAAGCTAAATCAAAACTAAGAATTTTTTGAAGAAGGAAAATTCACAATTGTCTTAATTAATTTACAAGCTAGCAGGTTTCCCATTATCATGAGATGATCTGTTTGGTTGTTACTTCTATTGCCTTATTGCTATTGTTGAGTGTTT
This sequence comes from Tenrec ecaudatus, assembly GCF_050624435.1. Taxonomy (NCBI): domain Eukaryota; kingdom Metazoa; phylum Chordata; class Mammalia; order Afrosoricida; family Tenrecidae; genus Tenrec; species Tenrec ecaudatus. Next base: position 251,799,549 of record NC_134530.1, on the reverse strand, counting down.
TGAGTCACTTCTGACCCATAGTGACCGTATGCATGACAGAACAAAGCACTGTCTGGTCCCACACCATATTCTCCATCCTCACAATTGGTCCCAGCCTTGAGCCAGCCACAGCGTCAGTCCACCATGTGGAGGGCCTCCCCTCCTTCCCTGCTCCTCTACTTTCCCAAACATGATGTCTTGCTCCAGGGACTGCTCTCTCCTGACAACATGTCCAAAGTATGGAAGATAATGCCTCGCCATTCTTGCCTCTCAGAAGCACTCTGGCCATACTTGTCCCAAGACCGGTCTGTCTGTCCTTTTAGCAGTCTGTGGTACTTTCAATATTCTTCTCCAGCACCACCATTCAAGCACATTGATTCTTCGGTCTTCTTTATTCAATGTCCAACTTTTATAGGCATATAAGGAAATGTAAAATACCATGGCTTGGGCCAAGGACACCCTGGTCCTCAAAGTAACATCCTTGCTGTTCAATACTCTAAGGCAGCCTGTGTAGCAGGTTTACCCAATATAACTCGCCTTTTGGTCTCTTGATTGTTGCTTGTAGATCCAATCAAGACAAAAACTTTCAAAATTTCAAACTTTTCTCCATTTATCACAATGGTATCTATTGGTCCAGTTGTGAGGATTTTTGTCATCTTTGCATTGAGATGAAATCCATAATGAAGGCTGCAATCCTTGATCTTCATCAGTAAGTGCTTCAAGTTCTCCTCACTTTCAGTTAGCAAGATTTTGTCATTGGCATATCTCAGGTTGTTAATAAGCCTTCCTCCAATCCTGATGTCACGTTCTTCTTCATATAATTCAGCTTCTATTATTATTTTCTCAACATACAAATTGACTAAACGTGGGGAGAGGATATAGCCCTGTTGCATACCTTTGCTGATTTTAAACCAAGCAATAGTGCCTTGTTTTATTCACACAACTGCCTCTTGATCCATGCACAAGTTCCCCAGGAGCACAGTGAAATGTTATGGAATTCCCATTCATCTCAAGGTTATTCATAATTTGTTATGATCCACACATTCTAAAACCTTGACATAGTCAATAAAATGCAAGGAAATATCTTTCTGGTATTCTCTGCTTTCAACCAACATCCATCTGACATCAGCAATGATATCTCTTGTTCCACATCCTCTTCTGAATCTTCCCTGAACCTCTCTGGCAGTTAGTTCCCTGTCAGTGTACTACTGAAACTGTGGTTGGATGGTTGTCGGCAAAAGTTTACTTGCACATGATATCACTGATTTTGTTCTATAATTTGAACATTCTGTTAGGTCATTTCTTTGGATCTCTTCCAGTCAGTTGGCCAAGTAGCTGCCTTGCATATTCCCTGGCATAGACAAGTGAGTGCTTCCATGGCTTCATCAGCTTCTTGAAACATTTCCATTCGTGTCCCATCAGTTCCCGGAGCCTTGATTTTGGCTAATGCTTGCAGTGCAGCTTTTTGTTTCTAATTTCCTTACTTGTAAGTTTATTTGATTTTGTAAGGCATTTAATTTGTTTTCATTCATTCAACAAATATTTATTGAGCCATTATTTCATACTCATTAATGAAGATAAAATGATAGACAAATGCTGTTCATTGGATTCATAAAATACTATCACTCCTATCTATTTATGTGGAAAAAACAGAGGCAAGGTCAAGGAAAATCTTAACACTCCCACCCTTGGAGAGCAGAAGAAATGGCAAGGCAGGCATCTCTCTCCTCCTTTGGCTACCCAAAGCAGAATCCATGAGAAAGAGGTTAGACATGTCTTCACCGTCCATCTTTCTTACATCCTCTCCTAGCCCCAATCATTCCTCCCACAACACTGCACTTATCTGTTGAGTTCGATCTGTTGAGTGCAATGAACATATAAAATTCAAGGTGATGCCCATGATTACAGGTGTTTATTAGGGAAATTGAAGAGCTCTGGTGGTATAGTGGTTACACACTGAGCTGCCAACTGCAAGGTCAGCAGTTTGAACCCACCACCCACTCAGAGGGGAAAAGATGGGGCTTTCTCCCACAAAGGGTTACAGTCTTTGAAACCCACAAGGGCAGTTCTACCCTGCCCTGTAGGGTAGCCCTGAATTGGAACCTACTCCATGGCAGTGAGTTTGTTTGTTTGTTTGGTTGGTTGGTTGGTTGTTTATTTATTAGGAAAATTAACAAGTTACCGCCAGCCGGGTTCAGAAAATATTAAGAATATTGTCACTGGTACACAGTCCCACCTCTTCTCAGTCAGCAGCCAAGTTTCTGTCTGGTCCTCAGCTTCTCAGTCATAAGGTCCCCTGGCCTCTGCCTCCATGGGCCAGGAAGCCCACCTGCTGCTTTGCCTTAGTACTACACGGTCTTAGCAGCCTGGCTCTTCTGCCCTGTGGCCTCTACTGCCTTCCCTATTTGAGACGGGATTTCATACTCACTACCCTTTGTTAAGCGTCCCAGGGTTTCTCTGTGTCTGCTTCTGATCTAGCTCTCTTAGACCCACAGGAATGACAAAACCGACCAGCTCCTGAGTTGGAGAGCCAGGTGGGTACACGGTTTGAAACCACCCACCATTCCTCCGGAGAAAGCTCATCCCAGAAACCCACAGGGATCTTCTACTCTGTTCTCTTGCTTCACTATAAGTTGGAATTGACTTGATGGCACTGAGCTTGAGTTTGGGTTTACACCTTATTTGCATGGCCACAGCCACTCATTTGGAGTTATAGAGAAATAGAAGAGCCATAAGTAATTTCATTTCACCAAAAGAACATATAGATGATGAAAAAGAAATTTAAAGTGAGGTCAGGGTGGCAAAGAGTAGTGGTGGTAAAGACTCAAGTGGACTGTCTCTTAAATATATGTGTAGAGGCCCTCGCCCATGTACCTGTGAATATGATCCTGTTTGGAAATAGAATGTGTTGTTATGCTAATGAATTACAGCAGTTAGGGTGGATCCTAAACCTAATCACACTGAGTGATGTCTTATTAAGTGTGTAGAGTAGACACAGATATAAAACGTGTATTGACTTGAATGTAGAACTGACAATTTGCTCTATAAATCTTTACATAAATCACAATAAACAGTTTTAAAAAATAGAGTGGTTTATACTGTTGTTTTTTTTCACATAGAAAGTAAATTATTCCAACCACACCATTCCTTTAAGGAATATCTATGACTATTGTGGATTGGAATTTGGGAAGAAATCAAACTGTAAGGCTTAATTCATATCAGTGCAACTTATTATATTGTCTTAGAGCAGTGGTTCTCAGCCTGTGGGTCCCAACCCCTTTGGGGGTCAAACAACCCTTTCACAAGGGTCACCTAAGACCATCAGAAAACACATAAATATTTCACAATATATATTACATATTGTTTTGTGATTAATCACTGCTTTATGTTTAATTATATTCAATTTGTAACAATGAAAATATATCCTGCATATCAGATATTTACATCATGGTTCATAACAGTAGCAAAATTACAGTTATGAAGTAGCAATGAAAATAATTTTATGGTTGGGGTCACCACAATGTGAGAAACTGTATTAAAGGGTCGCAGCATTAGAAAGGTCGAGAACCACTGTATTAGACCTTCAATCCTGCACACCCTGGTTTGCAAAAGGATAAGGATGGCAGTATCAGCCCAAAGTCCATTTGCAGAGTCCCTACAGAACGGAACCTCCCTTGGATCATTAACTCAGGATGTAGATCATCTTGCCCTCAGGCAGAATGCCCTGAAGGGTGCATTGCCTAGGTGTGCCCTTGATGAAAGACACCTTACTAGGGATGGAACTGGGGCCATAGTGCTGAGTTATGCCTTATCAGTCAGAAGGCCTGGGACCAATCTTGTAAGGCCTTAGATCTAGCAATGTACATGTCCCAATCATGATCTCATTCCTGCTTCTGCAGTCCCACCTATAACTGTAATGTATTAATCAGCTACCAAGCATGCTTTATGTGACCATTTCCTTTGCCCACCCATACCCTCTTTATCTCAAGCCTTTAATTGTGACCCCCTTAGATGCTCTTTTTAACATGGTGGTCTCCATCCAGATGATGTCTCTCTGTCTTTGTGTTGTCTTTTAAGGCATTTGAGATTGGGTCTCTTTTGTACCCTAAAATAACAATTCTGATTGGTACCGTGCTAGGTATTTTGAAGGTCACTTGTCTGGAGGGCGTCTCATGCCACTGGGGCTCAACTGGTCAAAAGAGAGGAAGGGGATGTTTTCTACTGAGTGGCTGCCAGCTAAGACTATGATGAGGTACCCCCAGACAGGTAGACAGCCCCTCTCAGAAGGATGAGGGACACTGATGGGGAGAACAATGCAGCAGAGGGGAAAGGAACTAAACACATATGGGGTAACAAAACTGCATGTCCGTTGGTAGGAAAGAGGGAGGACTGACCTCCAGGTGAGGGAAAGAATGACTGGAAGTATTAGGTCTCTCGAGTGAGAAATACCTCTACATAGGTCCTTGGCTTCACACGAGAAAGAATTCACATAGAAGCCTGGTTTGTGATCCACACGAGTTTTTATAATGGATAAAGGAGTTTCAGGTTTTACACAGGCACCCTCAAGACACTTCACCCCCGCATGTGGAAAACTGAGGGCAGAGAATACGTGCAGGCTGGTGCAAAGAGCAACCAGAAAGAAAATGCAGTAGACTTCAGGGTCCTCTTTTATTAGGCCCTCTGCTGGGATGCGTGGTCGGCGGTACTGGTCGATCCCATTGGCTGAATTTAGCTCACCTGGCCTAGATGGGGGCCAATCCAGGTGTACCGCCCCTTCCTGACTCAGAGCATGAATGGAAGCCTGCCCTTTAGCCTTAATGGCTGGCTGGGCTCACCTGATTCTCTGCAGCTCACCTGATTCTCCTGTAGGGGTGCCTTGGCATAGAGATGGACAACTCCCTATATGGCTACCTAACAGAAGTGCTTTGGGGGGAAAAAAGTGTTAGGGGGGCAGGGCCGGGGAAGTGCTTTGGGGGACTCTAGTGGGGGTAGTATCTTTGGTGCTGTGCACCAAATGGACCACATTGTCCTAAGCTTCTGGGGTGCATCCTGGGGACCCAGGCTAGGTATAGTGGAACCCTAGGACACTGAATCCTGGATCTTCCTGGAACACAGCATGCTCCAGAGGCTGCATCAGTGAGATACCATGAAGAAACCCCAGTGGGTGAACTTCCTCAGGCACACTTGTAACCTGAGGACTTAAAATGGAAAATACATGGTGTCTGAGGAAGCAGAAGACAGCTGTACCAGGATTGCTGAACTGTTGGTAGGTGAACAAATATGGTGTGTTAGACAGGGTTTTCTAGAGAAACAAAACCAGAAGGCTAATAATTATATATATATATTTTTACAGATAGATATATAACATAAGAAATAAACAGTTAATTAAATTATAAAGGAATACAAATGGCTCACTGCAACACACTTCTGTGAGATAGCTGTGAGACACTGGCAGTCCTTCAAGTCTTGAGGGCCGCTGGGTAGTCCTCCGTAGAACAATTCAGGCTATCTGGGAACAGGCAGCAAACAGCAAGGCAGGTCACCAACAGTCAGCCAAATGACAGGGTCCGACAAGAGGTGTAAATTCCAATGGTGTGGCGAAGCAGGTCTTGAAGGAACCTCAAATTACAGTGACAACAGTCCACAGGTTAGGTGTCCCACAGGTAGTGTAGCTTGCAAATTGAGGCAAAGAACAAGCAAGGCAACCGCACACTGTTCCGATGATCAAAGAGCAAGAGACAAAAAAGGTGAGGCTTGCCCAGCCATTTATCTCTCTGCCCTTCAATTAATCCCACATGTGTTTATCGGTCAGGTTGGCACAATAAAACTAACTACCTCACATGGTCTTGCTACATCAATGCCCTGTATGCTGTATTATGATATGAATTATGATATGAATGTCACACCTGTGACATTCTGTTTTATTTTGTTTTTGTCTTCATATAAGGGTATATCTCATAGAGGTATTATGTCATTGGGGTTCAACCTCTTGGAATTTTGTTATGTTTTTCAGTAAATGAAACCCAGGATTAATGAACCTATGGGGGGAACTGGTAAAAAGGGAATAAATATCAAGGAGTCCAGGAAGAAAAAGAATGTTTGGAAACTGACTGTGGTAGCAATGGTACAATTCTGCTTGATGTGATTGAACTACGGAATGATGATATATGTATTAACCCCTAATTAATAGTAATTTTTTAAAAAGAATAAAAATGCCACTCTGATACAACTAAGAAAAATCACCCAGTGTTCCTTAAATTCAATTCATACCTTTCCACATGGAATAATGTCTTTCATCAGTCAGGGAGACCAAGAGGTTCCAAGTCCAGGGTCTTTACTGGGCCCTTCATCTGGATCATGCCTTTCTCTATGGAGCCAGGCTGATATCACCAGATGAGCCTTTCTAGTGTGACCAGCCTGAGTCACCTTATTTGCATAACCAGTCAGGTCAGATCTGGAGCTCTTAAGATAAAAGACACTTCAATCCCCAGGAAATTCCAAGGTTGTAGAGGTTATCTCTCAGGAACCAAGAACAAAGACCAAATTATATGAGTAAAGTTAACCCCACAGGCTCTCTATTTTGTTTTTCACTTTAGCACCTTCCCATTGTCTCTTCTCAACCTCACTTGGTAGAATTGTCTCCTGTTCACCTTTTCTGGGAATGCCAGTGGCAATCACAGTGTGTGCTGTTACACAACAACTGGCCAGGGCCAGAGACGACCTTGGTCTGGAGGTCTTGAAGTGCCTGGCAGGCGCCATAGGGTGGAATTTGCAAGGATCTCATGTCTCCTCAGCTGCTTCCTACCAAATGCAAGCATCAGGGCAGAAGGTTAATTTGATCATGATTTGTCATCATCAGGCACAACCTCACTGGCGTTCCCATGTTCAGCAGTTTTGCCTAGCTTGATATTTCTGAATCTCTTATTATACAACGATTGATGAAAACAGGAATGGATGTTTTTTCCAAGTTAGGTCAGACTGTGCTGATACTCACAGGGAAGGGGTCTACAATGGCCAAAAATAAAGAGTGTGAACCTGGAGGTTAGACAGCCACCACCTCCCACAGTCCCTGCCATAAGATTCCAGCTTCTCTACTTCCTACCATGGTGACATTGGACAAGTAATTTCACCTTTCTACATCTCAGTTTCCTCATCTGTGAAATGGATTTAATAAAAAGAACTAGTCCCAAATTTATGATGAGCATTTGATAAAATGGTCCACATAAAACCTTTAACATTCAGCTTGGGATATTTTAATCCTTAGAATCCCTAGGCTGCATAACTTTTCACCCCTCCTGCCGCAAGTTCAGCAGTTCAAAAATGCCAGCCACTCTGAGACTTCCTACCCCTATGAAGACTTACAGTCTCTGAAAGCCACAAGGGGCAGTCCTACCCTGCCTTGTAAGGTGACCATGATCAGAATTGACTTTATGAGAGTGAGTTTATTTTTGTTGTTTTGTTTTTTAATTTTCAGAAGCAGACCAACAGGACTTTTCATCCTAGTCTGTCTTAGTCCAGATGCTCCACTGAAACTTCTCCATGGGTGACCCTGCTGGTATACTTAAAATCCCGGTGTAATAGCTTCAAGCATCACAGAAGCATACAAGCCACCACAGTACAACAAATTGACAGATTGATGGTGAACCATAAAGTTTACCATTTGTTAAAGGTAGGTCATTATCAAAATTGTGCAACCATCACCACTATCTAATTCAAGAATATATTTGTGTTAGTCCGGGTGGACTGGAGAAACAAATCCATAGACAGACATATGTGTATAAGAAAGAGATTTATCTACAAGAGGAATTGAACATTGAGAAAACATCCCAGTCCAGTCCAAGGCCATAAGTCCAATATTAGTCCATGTGTCTGACACCAATCCATAAAGTCCTCCTCAGACTCACGAAACACATGCATTGAAGCCAAATGCAGGACAATCACAAGCCAGTGGGTAGAAAGCCTTTGGGTCCAGTGTAAGTATCTCAGTGCTGGAAGGGGTCTGGCTGAGGCTTTTCTGGCTTCCGAGGTCTGGTTGGGTCCATGTGGCTTGTCTTCTGCAGTGTCTCCCAGGGAGTAGCAGAGAGAGAGAGAGAGAGAAGTATCTTCTACCTCCAAGGAGGAAGTACCAGATTTCCCAGAATTCTGAAGACCATGCCCACACAGAAGTCTCATTGGCTATCTCTAGATTAACACACTAGACTCCAACCCTACACTCTTAATCCTTAATTGACACCAGATTAGGTGACTACCACAATATTCATTCCCTCAAAAAGCAATCCCATGCCCATTACACTTTGAAAGAACAAAACAAAGTTTGAAGCAATGGAACCAAGAATCAGTGATCTCAAAGACGATTTCAAGACCAAAATACAAGAAGCTCAAGCTATAAATAGACCAAAAGCCCTGAAAAAAAAAAACCCTAATTCTATGGGATACTATTAAAAAACAACTATGTCTCATAAATATTTCAGAAAGGAGAGAAGAAATATTAACCACAGAGAAAATAGTAGATTAAGTATTAAAGGAGAGTTCCCTAATATTATGACAAAATACAAAATAACTATTCAAGAGGCCCTGAGAACTCCAAGCAAAATCAATCTTAAAAGAAAGTCACTATGGCATGTTATATTCAAACTTTCGAAAAGAAAAGGAAACAATCTAGAAAGCATCATGGGAAAAATATCATATAAAGAACAACCAATCATGATAGATACAGATTTTTCTATTGAAACCATGAAGGCAAGAAGGCAATGGATTGATTTACTTAAAATTTTGAAAGGAAAGAACTGACAACCAAGAATCCTGTATCTAGTAAAATTATCTCTCATATCTCATCTCTCTCAAGAAGAAATAAGATCATTTTCTGATGAGGAAAAACTAAAGGACTATTCTTAGAAAAAATATTAAAAGGATTTCTTTGGACAGGGAATCAGGAACAAACCAGAATCCTAAAATTATCATAAAAGACATTATTTTAGAGAAAACTTAATTTAAGTACTACACAAAATGATATAGAATTATTTGAACTAAAATAAAGAATTACATAAAATTTCCACAATGAAGACAAGAGTAAATATATATATATATTTACTCTTGTCTTCATTGTGGAAATTTTATGTAAATATATTTACTCTTGTCTTCATTGTGGAAATTTTATGTAATTCTTTATTTTAGTTCAAATAATTCTATATATATATGGAGAGAGAGAGAGAGAGAGAGAGGAAAACAGTAGATAATTAATAGTCAAACAGAAAATCTAGTCATTCACAAAACACAGCAAACTTTTGAATTTGGAAAGAAATGACACACACATGCACACAAAATCCTCAAAGAAAAAAGTTTTTAAAAAAACCTTAACAAAACAAAAAGGAGGAAAATCATATAAGCATGTGGTGAAGAAAGCTGATGGTGCCCGGCTATTAAAAGATATAGTGTCTGGGGACTTAAAGGCTTAAAGTTAAACAAATGGCCATGTAGCAGAAAAGCAACAGCCCCTCATGGAAAAAGCACACCAGCCTGTGTGGTTATGCAGTGTATACAGGACCAGGTAACAGGCATCAGAAGACCCAAAACAAATATTCGTATTATTGAGAATTAGGGAGGTCAGAGTGGAGACCCAAAGCTCATCTGTAGACAATTAGAAATCCTCTCACAGAAGGGTCACAAGGAAGGGACGATTCAGCCACGGTGCAGTATAGCACCAATGAAACACAATATTCCTCTGGTTCCTTGAGGCTTCCTCGCCCCCAATATCATGACCACAGCTCTACCTTACAAATCTGGTTAGACCAGAGCATGTATACTGGTACAGACAAGAGCTCTTGACACATGGAAAGCAGCAGATAAACCCTTCAGGAACAGAAATGGGAGTAGTGATACCAAGAGGGTAGGGGGACGGTGGGGGGAGAAGAGGGAGAAAAGGGGGAACCATTCGTAATGATTGGTTCCTAAAAAAAGTGGAAGAACAACATAAACATGGGTGAAGGGAGACAATGGTTGGTGTAAGACATGAAAATAATTATAATTTATCGAGAGGGAGAATGGGGGAAGGAGAGAGAAAAGGATCTAAGACCAAGGGTTCCAACAGAAAGAAAATGTTTAGAAAATGTTAATGGCAGCATATGTGCAAATGTGCGTGATCCAATTGATGTATGGATTCTTATAAAAGCTGTCAGAGTCCCCAATAAAATGATTTAAAAATAGAATAAAAGCAAAAATAGGGTATCTTAAAAATATGTATATAAGCATGTTGAGCAGTAAGATAAAATTAAAAAATCAAAGAAGGTATTGACAAGAAAATCTGAAAAGAATGCAGCACACAAAAAATTATCATGGACATTAAAACCAATATCACCATTTAAAAAACACATAGCAACATGATGGCAATAAAACCATACTAATCAATAACAATATTGAATGTACTGGAATGAACTCACTAGTTAAGAGGCAAAGACTAACAGAAGAGATAGCAAAACACAAGTCTTTAATGTGCTGCTTACATGAAACACACTTTTGATATAAAGACAAGCATAATAAAAGTCAAAGGATGGGGAAAACATAGCAAGCTAATGACAGTCAGAAGGAAGGAGAAGTAACAATATTAATCTCTGACAATACAGACAATAAAATAAAAGGCATAAGAGACAAGGAATGTTGTTCTATAATCACGATAGTGTCAATCAGACAAGGAATTAGAATTGTAATTAATATATATGTACCAAATGAAAGATCTTTAAAATAAGGAGGATTAATCAAGTTTTATAGAAATGGAGAGACAAATAGACTACGATATGGAGACTTCTTTTTTTGTTGTTTGGGTTTTTTTAAATCATTTTATTGGGGGCTCCTACAAGTCTTATCACAATCCATACAGGCATCTATTGTATCAAGCACATTTGTACATTTGTTGCCATCATCATTCTCAAAGCATTTGCTTTCTACTTGAGTCCTTGGTATCAGCTTCTCATATTTCCCCTCCCTCCCCACACCCCCTTCCTCATGAACCCTTGATAATTTAAAAATTATTTTTATTTTGTCTTATCTTACACTGTCCAGCATCTCACTTCACCCACTTTTCTGTTTTCCGTCCCCAGGGAGGAGGTTATATGTAGATCCTTGTAATTGGTTCCCCCTTTCTATTCCACCCTCCCTGCACCCTCCCGCTATTGCCACTCTCGCCACTGGTTCTGAAGGGATCATCTGTCCTGGATTCCCTGTGTTTCCAGTTCCTAGCTGTACCAGTGTGCATCCTCTGGTCTAGCCAGATTTGTAAGGTAGAATTGGAATACTGATAGTGGGGGGGGTGCATTTAGGAACTAGTGGAATGTTGTATGTTTCATTGTTGCAACACTACACCCTGACTGGCTCCTATCCCCACAACCCTTCTGTAAGGGGATGTCCTGTTGTCTACAGTTGGGTCTTGGGTCCCCAATCTGCACTCCCTCTCACTCACAATGATTTTTTTGTTGTTGTTCTTTGATGCCTGACACCTGATCCCTTTGACCCTCACAATCACACAGTCTGGTCTTCCGTGTGGGCTTTGTTGCTTCTGAGCTAGATGACCACTTGTTTACCTTCAAGCCTTTAAGACCCTAGATGCTCTATCTTTTGATAGCCGGGCACCATCAACTTTCTTCACCACATTGGCTTATGCACCCATTTGTCTTCAGCAATCGTTTCAGGAAGGTGAGCACCAAAGGATATGCTCTCTTGTTCTTTGATGCCTGATAACTGATGCAATATGGAGACTTACATACATCACTTTCAAGCAAAGATCAGTCAACTAGAAGGAAAATCATCAAAGACACAACACTAGTCAGTACAAATAATCAACTTGATCTCTTAGCCATATCCAGAACACGTCACTCAACAAAAACACATTTTACTCTTTTTTTTCTAGTGCACATGGATCACATTTTAGGCTATGAAGCAAACATCAATAAACTCAAAAACATAGAGATTCTAAAACTAATTTTCAGATCACAATGCTGTTAAATTAGAAATAAACCATAGGAAAATCAACCTGCAAAAGCCAAATGTATGGAAATTGAATAACGCTCTACCTGAAAACCACTAGATAATGGGGAAAATTTTTTAATTTAAATGAAAAAAAAATACAACAAATCAAAATCCCTGGAACCTGGTAAAAGCAGTACTCAGAAGGCAGTTTAGAGCAATAAGTGCACACATCAAAAAGGAAGAAAGGATTAAAATATGCATCTTAACACATCATCTACAACAATTGGAACAGAACCAACAAAACAAACCCTCAGACACTGGAAAAATATAAATAATAAAGATGAGAGCAGAAATAAATGTATCAAAAATATTGAAAGCTATAGAAAAAATCAGGAAGGCAAGAAGTTGGTTCTTTGATCTAAAATTGATGGCCAGGAGGGCATATAATGCCTGGTGGGGTTTAATAAAGTGCAATGTATCTGAGAGGAATTACTGGGAGTCAAATGGAGGGTGAGCATGATAGTGGGATAGGAGGAAGATGAAATAGAGGAACGAACTAGGAGGCAAAAGTTATAGAGGTATAGCTATCGGTGTGTATATATGTAAATTTATTCATTTATAATGAAAGATAGAGGCCAATGTACATATATTTATATGTTAAATATTAAGATAGCAGTTGGATTTTGGGCCTCTACTCAAGGCCTCCCATAACACAAGAACACTTTGTTCTGGTAACCTGGCACTCTGATATTTACCTTCCCAACAAAATGAGTACATAAGCAAATATGGTGAAGAGAGTGGTTGGTGCCCGGCTATCAAAAGATATAGTCTGTGGGTTCTTAAAGACTCGAAGTTAAACAAGCAGCCATCTAGCAGGGAAGCAAATAAGCTCACATGGAAGAAGCACACCAGCTTGTGTGACCATGAGGTGTCGACAGGATCAGGCATTAAGTATCAAAAGATCCAAAAACAACTATATAGATGTGAATGAGGGGAGGTGGAGTGGAAACCCAAAGTCCATCTGTAGATAATTGGACATCCCCCTCACAGAAAGGTTATAAAGAAGGGATGATTCAACCAAGGTGTAGTACAGCACTGATGAAACACACATCATTCCTCTGGTTCCTCAATGCTTCCTCCCCCCACTACCATGGCCCAGTTCTACCTTACAGATCTGGCTACACTGGAGAACACGCATTGGTGCAGATAAGAGCTCTCAACACATGGAATTCAGGAGAGATAAATGCCTCAGGAATGGTAGTAGGAGTAGCCATATCATGAGAGTAGGAGGATGGTTGGGGAGGGGAAAGGGGGAGAAAGGGGGAACACATCACAAGGTTGAATATATAACACACACCGCAAGGGGGCTGAATAACAGAAATGTGGGTAAAGGGAGACAACAGACAATGTAAGATACAAAATAATAACAATATATAATTGATCAGGGAATCACGAGGGTGGGAGGGATGGGGAGGGAGAAGAACAAAGAAGAACTTATACCAAGGGCTCAAGCAGAAAATGTTTTGGAAGTGATGATGATATATATATATATATATATATATATATATATATATATATATATATGTATGTATATATATATGTATATATATATATATACCAATATGCTGGATACAATTTGATGTATGGGATGTTATGAGCTGTAAGAGCCCCCAATAAAATGATTTAAAAGGAAAAAAGAAGTTGGTTCTTTGAAAAGATTGACAAAAGTGATAAACCAATAGCAAACCTCACAAAGGAAAATAAGGAGGAAAAGGAAATATTACAAATAAAAAATAAAATGAGACTAAACATAGTGAAAATTTCAATATTACAAAAACACTATAAATTTAATGCAATTCTGATCCAAATCCTAGTACACTTCTTCAAAGAATTGGAAGCACTAATCACCAAACTTATATGGAAAGGAAAGAAACTCAGGATAAGCAAAATACCATTAAAAACAAAGTAGGAGGCCTTTCACGTCCAGATTTCAAAACCAATGGTATAATCATGTTTATCAAAACAACTTGGTGTTGGCCTAATGATAGACATGAAGACCAATGAATTAGAATTCAGAACCCAGAAATATAACCAAGCTCTTAAAGACACCCAGACACTGTAGTGGTCACATATTGGGCTGTGAACCTCAAAGCCTACGGTTAGAAACCACCAGCCAGGATTAAACACCTAAATATAAAACCTAGAACCATATAGACCCTCAATGAAAAAAAAAAAACAGAGACAAACATAAGGGCCCTAATACAAGGCCAAAATACACTACTAAACATAATGAAAAATGCCCACACTATAGAAGACAAAATAAAAGACTGGAACTTTCTGAAAACAGGAATTGGATGAACATCAAAAGACTTCAAAACAGTTAAATGAGAACCCACAGATTGGGAAAAGTATTTTTCAATGATATATCAGATAAACAGCTGATTTCAAAAATCTATAGAAAACTACATCATGTTAGTAAGAAAATAGAAACAACCCAATCAAAAAATGGGCCCAAGTAAACAAGTGACCATCTAGTTCAGAAGCAACAATGCCCACATGGAAGAAGCACACCAGCCTGTGAGATTCACGAGGTGCTGAAGGGATCAGGTATCAGGCATCAAAGAACAAAAAATCATATCACCTCCTGATACAATCGCTGAAGACAAATGGATGCATAAGCAAATGTGGTGAAGAAAGCTGATGGAGCCCGGCTATCAAAAGATATAGTGTCTGGGGTCTTAAAGGCTTGAAGTTAAACAAGCGGCCATCTAGCTCAGAAGCAACAAAGCCCACATGGAAGAAGCATACCAGCCTGTGTGGTCACAAGATGTCTAAGGGATCAGCTATCAGAAATCAAAGAACAAAAAATCACATCATTGTGAATGAGGGGGAGTGCAAAGTGGGGACCCAAAGCCCACCTGTAGGCAACTGGACATCCCCTTAACAGAAGGGTTGTGATTGTGAGACGAGCCAGTCGGTGCAGTGTAACGATGAAACATACAACTTTCCTCTAGTTCTTAAATGCTTCCCCCACCGCCCTCCACTATTATGATCCCAATTCTACCTTACAAATCTGGCTAGACCAGAGGATGTACACTCATACAGATAGGAACTGGAAACATAGGGAATCCAGGACAGATGATCCCTTTAGGACCAGTGGTGAGAGTGGCAATACTGGGAGGGTGCAGGGAAGGTGGGGTAGAAAGAAGGAACCGCTTACAATGATCTACATATAACCTCCTCCCTGGGGCGGGGGGGAACAAAAGAAAAGTGGGTGAAAGGAGACAACGGACAGTGTAAAATATGACAAAAGAATAATTTATAAATTATCAAGGGTTCATGAGGGAAGGGGAGCAGGGAGGGAGGGGGAAATGAGCTGATGCCAGGGGCTTAAATGAAGAGCAAATGTTTTGAGAATGATGAGGGCAATGAATATACAAATGTGCTTGACACATGGATGGATGTATGGATTGTGATGAGTTGTATGATCCCCAAATAAAATGATTTTTTTAAATGGGCCCAAGTCATGAAAAGACAATCCATAAAAGATGACATCCAAGTGACCAAAAATCATAAGAAAAATGTTTGAGTTAATTAGCAATAAGAGAAATGCTAATTAAAACAGCAATGAGATGCTACCTGACACTATTAAACAAAATTTAAAACAAAAAATAAATTTTGGAGATGATGTAGAAAGATTGGAATGTTCATACATTGTTGGTGGGATTGTAGAATTGTACAATTACTATGGAAAACAGTATGAGATTTCCTGAAACTAATGCAAATACAGATACAGTATGATCCTGCAATGTCTCTACTTGGTACATGCCCTAAAGAAATAAAGAACCAAATATGAACAGACGTACACACACCTATGTTTATTGCAACAGTTTCTATAATGGAAAAAGATGGGAACAATTAAAAACTTTGACTATAGAGGAATGGATAAACAAACCCTGAAACAATCATAAAAATGGAATATTACGCATCCTTATAAAACAATGGTGAGTCTGTCAAACACCTTAAGATATAGACAAAATTAGAAAATAATATGCTTAGCAATGTTAGTCAATCTTATGATTAATGTGTTAGTCTGAGTAGACTAGAGAAACAAATCCATGGACACATATGTGTATAAGAACGATATTTGTATACAAAAGCAACTGAACATGGAGAAAACATCCCAGCCCAGTCCAGATCAAGTCTATAAGTCTAATATTAGCCCATATATCTGATATCAATCTATAAAGTCCTCTTCAGATTCATGGAACACATGCAATGACCCCAAATGCAGCAGATCACAGGTCAGTGGGTAAAAGTCTTTGGATCCAGTGGCATTGGAAACATGTCAGTGCTGGCAGAGGTCTCTCTGTGTCTTCTCCGGCTTCCAAGGTCTGGTTGCATCCATGTGTCTTGTCTTCTACAGTGTCTCCCAGGGAGTAGCAGAGAAAGAAGTATCTTCTGCCTCCCAGGAGGAAGTACCAGAATTCTCAGGAGAAGGCCATGCCCACAGTAGTCTCATTGGCTATCTCCAGATTGACAGCCTAGACTCCACTCCTACACTCTTAATCCTTAAATTGACACCAGATTAGATGACTGCCACAGTAAGAATTTAATGGAAAAAAAAAATATTTTTCACACCAAAAGATAAGGCTTTAAAGACTATGACAAGGCTGGGTCTGGAGCATGAAGGAAAGAGAAGGAACGGGAAGCTATATAGGGAGGGTGGGAAAAGACAGACACCAGAACCATATATATGGGGTGGGGGAATTGATGGGATTCTGTTACTGATTTGAATTGATGATGTGGGTTGTGCAATGACATAGAAGAAGTTTTTCTTTGTAGTATATTCCATAATCAAAAGGTATGTATATAAGGGAGTAAACCCCCAAAAAAGGAATTTCTTTTTTCAAAGCTATATATGTACATTTTTTTACACAACAACCATATCACCTCCAAAATACTCTTATTACACTTAATACATTTGTCAAATCTGTGATTCCATTCTTTGAAACATTTTTCAATCTCCTCTGTTTGAATGGCTGACAGCACCTCCCTCGTTTTTCTCTTCACCTCTTGCACATCTTCAAATCACTGTCCTTTCATGTGCCTCTTCATTCAAGGAAAGAAAAGTAGGTTCCAAGGAGTGAAGTCAGGTGAGTCAGGTGTGTGGGGCAAGAGAGGCATGCCATTTTTTGACAAAATCTGGCACACCGAGATGGCTGCATGAGCAGGTACATCATCATGGTGGCAAAACCAGTCACCCATCTGCCATAAATCAGGTCTTTTTTGCGACACACTGTTATGCTGTCTTTTCAGAACCTCTCAATAGAAAGCTTGATTAGCAGTCTGACCTGGTGGAACAAACTTGAAAGGCACTAAGGAGTCGACATTTCTGCCATTTGGAAAGTTGATGGAGGTCTAGAATGTTTGTCATCATTCGACATCTCACCTTTTGGGAAATGAGAAAATCACTCAGACACTTGAGTTTTCCCCATAGTACTGTCCTTGTAAGCTATGTTCAACATCATAACATTTTCTGCAGCATTTTTCCCAAGCAGGTAACAAAACTTCATAGCCACATGCTATTCTCTTAAATCGGCCAGCACAGTAAACAAGGTTCTTGTGAAACTGCTTTTATGAAAAAATTCAGTGACCATAGAGAAACTTCCTAGGCAATGCCACTGGGTGCACTAACTCAGAGCAAGTTGCTGGATGTTCGCCCAGTGGGAGAAATTCATACTACGAAAGCACCGCCCAAAGAAACATTTTTCCGTTTTGGGGGGTACCCCCTCATATATCAATAAATAAAATTGTTTTGGGTTTTGTTTGTCTGTTTTAAGAGAGAAGAACCACAGCCTTAAAAACCATCCAGTTTCCTGACCCAGCAGATGTAAACAATGGTCCGAGGAAAGAAGGAAAGGTAAAACTAAAACAGACTTGGATTCTTTTTGTGACATACAAGTTTGTTTCAAACAACAACAAAATAAGACAAGATACGTTAATGTCAAGGGCTTAACTCATATTAGGATCTCAATGTAGGATCTAGGGCATAAATAAGCCCCAGAAAATTCTTTGTGTATAGATAGATAAGAGATTGAGATTCATCGAAATATATATAGATATAACTGACTGCCGCCCTGTTGGAAATAGGACTTTCTTTTGTAATCTTAATGAGGTCTTGATAGAGTAGGGTGGGTCTTAACTTAATCTCTCCTGAGTGGTGTCTTATAAAGGGTAGTACAGACCCAGAAACACACATCTAAGGACAGGGAGAAGATGTCATGTGAGAATCTAACTAAGAGCCAAAGAATGCTAACAAACACTTGGTGCTGCCAGAAGCTCCAGGAGACAGACAATAATCTCCTAAAATGGACATGAATTCAGACTTCTAGTTTCCAAAGCTGGGAAACAATACAGTTCTGTTCTCCATGGACCTAGAAGCAGCCATGGGAACAGACCCACGGAACACTGTATGGTTTAAAACCATGAAAGGTGTACATCACAGTTGTATCTTTTCACCCCATGTATTCAATCTGTATGATGATCAAATCATTCGAGTACCTGGACGACATGAAGAAGAATTTGGCATCAGGATGGAAGGAAAGCTTATTAGCAACCTACAATATAAAGATGACACAATCTAATGCATTTGCGGATGCAAACCAAAGCCTGCAGCCTTTAGTATGGGAAAAAAAAACCCAAATCCTCACAACGGGAAAAATAGACAACATTCTGCTAAATGGAAAAAAGATAGAAGTTGTCACGGATTTCATTTCCTTGGATCCACAATTAATGTCCTGGGAGCAGCAGTCAAGTAAGCAAATGACAGCTCACCTTGGGAAAATCTGCAGCACAAGACCTCCTTAAAGTGTGAGAGAGCAAACAAGCTGAAGGGCTTCGAGGACTAAAATACAACCTGACTCATGCCGATCTCCTGGTATGCATTTGAAAATTAGACAGAAAATAAGACTACAGGGGGAAAAAAGGATGCACTGGAATTCTGATGTTGGTGAGGAATATTGAAAGACTCAGCAGAAAAAGCAGACCTGTTTTAGAAGAAGTACATCCAGAATCCTCCTTCAAAGTAAGGATGGCAAAACTTTGGCTTATGAGTTTTGGATATGTTATACAGAGTGTATGAGCAGAGACTAGTCCCTGGGGAAGGACATCATCCTGGGAAAGCAGAGAGTCAGGGAAAAATAGGAAGGCCCTGAACAAGATGGATTGACTTTGTGGTTGGAACATTAACAAGTGTGAGGATGGTCTAGGACCAGTGTTTTGTTCTCTTATACAAAGGATCGCTGTGCATGGGGACCTAAAACCAGCGACAAGGCCACTAACTTCTGGTACCTCTGTTTTGGCAGTGCTTGATAACTATGTCAGTCAGGATTGCCACAGCCAGAGATGTGAGGACGGACTTTTTAGGCCATAAGAAGGTTCTGAGTAAGGCGGGGGGCGGGGAGGCATAGGGTCCAAATGGGCACTCTGGTTCCCTAATTAATCTTCACACTTTGTTACCTCGATCCCACTGTCCCATTCACATTTCTCCAGACCACTCTGTTCACTGGAAAGTAGCTTGGCGGTGTTGCAGACGAGGGAGAAAGTAGTGAAAACCATATCAACAATAACAATAGCAATCACTGGCATTTACTGAGGGCTTGCTGGGCACCAGGCATAGAGCCAGGCACTTCGCATGCCTTTCTCACATAATCATTAACTCCAAGAGAGAGGGCTGCGGAGGTGTAGGGAAACTTCCCCTCTAATCCCTTGGGTCTGTGATGGGAGACTGCAGAGGGGGTTGCCGAAATGGAGCCATGCCTGTTCTCCACCGGCTGGGATCTCCCAGTCACACCTCCTTGGAGTCAGAAGAACTAGACACTTCTGAGAAAGGAACAACAAAGAAGGAAAATGCACAGATTTTGATGCTCAAGTAAGAAAGACGGGAGAAAACGTAATCGGTCAGTTTCCCTCTGGGTACTGGAACTTACTACACGAAATGCAAAGTCATAGGCCAAAGCCACATGGACTTTTCAGAAGGCCAAGCAAGGTTCAGAATATGCCAAACTGCAAGTAAATGTAAACTGATGCCTAGCTGTATCGAGGAGATGAAACAGAGGCTGAGCTTTGGGTTGGATCCACATGCACCAAGGAAGTCTTACTCTTGGCAAAGGAAACATAGATTGAATATGAGTACCCTGAGCACGTAAACAAGTTGGACATAATCACACTGCAGTTTCTTCCATCAAATGAGAGGTGTCCTTGATAGTTCCATGAGCCACAGACAATTTGTAATACAGTCATCTTTTTTACAATGACAGAAGCACCACTGGAAAAAAATTAAGTCTCATCTCCCCACTACAAATCGGCTGGGTGACCTTTAGCAAGTCACTTAAACTCTCTGGTCTCAATATCAGTACCTGTAGAATAAGAGAGTTGGCTGCAAGAATCAAAATCTTCTTCTGACTCAAAAAGTCCTTCAGAACTTCTCACCCAAATTTTTTTTTGAATCGGCAAAGGATACCCCAAACAAAACTGTGGTCATACGCTGCTATGAACTGAGCAACAAACATCTCAGCAAGCAAAGTTTGTGCAGCCTGCTGGAGTATTCCTGAAGTTGGTAGATAAGTTAGATTACGGCAAACCTTATACAAGTTCCGTAAGTACTCAACATTTAAAGGAGGGAAGAACTGGATTATTTGGTGAAAGAAAGAGTACTTGCCTTTTTCTCTCTAGTCTCTTATAGGCCCTCATAAGGGGGAGCAACTTCTTACTCTTCTTAGTGAACACCCAAATGCCTTGCACCAACCTTGGTGGATTCTTAAGTGAATTCATCAATTAATGAAACTATTGCTTTTTCCTCCCTGAGTGTCTGTCTTTCCAGAACTCACACCATTTCACAATCCGATGTCTCTTCCTTCTCTGTGAGATGGTAAGTTTAAATTCATCTCCCCCACAAACAAACAAAAACTTACTCTGTTCCTTTAGGGAAAGAGGTGCATGTCCCTGGCATACACCTCACATCAGATCACGCCCATTTGCCTAAATGTTGACACTGAGCATTACAAGACCCCAGAGAGCAGGGCCCGCAACCCTACTATCCAGCAACGCATGCCAAGCCTCCCCCAGGTGGTAGACTCATCTCTGTCTAGATAGTCCTAGGACACCATCAGGATTTTATCACTGTTACAATACAAATCTAGTCCTTCCCTGATCTGCCGTGCCCCAGATGAATAAGAACAGTAAGCATGTGTGAGAGAGGGGTGGTGAGTAATGGGGTGGACCAGAGAGAGCATCCACACATGTGAGCACCAGGACCTTGTGGATCTGCTTTCTTAAGGAAGATCCAGTCTGCAGCCCCCCTCCCAGATCTCTGATTGTATTTCCTGGTGTCCACCTATTCCCAGATTAGAGTCGAGAGTGTAACTCATACTTCTCCTGACTCTCTCTTCGCTGAACCTGGGGGGACTTTAAAGCCACAGGGTCATGCCATTAAATTAGGATATCAGGAGAATCCATTACTAGAGAGAGGGTTGACGACATGGTGGGATTGGCGAAGCTCGTGAGGTGGGAGCTACACGTACGATCCGTTTTGCTAGCATCATTTCTGGCCCACTGTGAGTGAGTGGCTGCAGAGCTAAGCAGTCAATGAGCGAATCAACCCATGTCCGCAGGACTGAAGGAAACCGGCCCCTCGGGCCCCTCCTCGAGGTGCTAAGACCACCCATTGCACCACTTGTTGCTTTCACAGCTCGGACCCTATATGAATGAAAAGTGAGAGCATCTTTGTTGTGGGTTCCAGGACACTAGAGAGGGCAATTGGTAGGCAGGTCCCTGGAGAGAAGGGCTGCAGGTGGGGTGGAGCCAGCTGCCCAGGAAGCAGAAGGGAGAGAAGTAGGTGGTGCAGCTGTACCCTGGAAGGAAGTCAGGCAGGAAAGGGGTGGGGCCAGGAGGGGAACTAGCCCATACTGGGACCCCACATGGTACTGGGCCTGGGCCAAGTGCCTCACACATGTCATCGTGTATTTCATTCAAGAACCCTGTCTTAGTTATCTAGAGCTGCTGGAACAGACAGCCACAAGTGGGTGGCTTTAAGAAATCGACATTTATTTTCTCAACATTTGGGAGGCGGTAGGTCAGAAGTCAGGATACAGTCAACCCTGAGGCTAGCACTACCTCCAGGCTACCAGGTGACAAGAATGAAGAAATTCCCTTCTTTTTGTAAAGCAATCAGAGTTGATTTAGGATCACTTGACACTGAAAGTCTTGCCCTGTGCGATGCTTGAGCTGTCTTAAATGCATCATCTCACGGAGCCTCACGGTCCTCTAAACAGAGTTGTCATCTCTGTTTTCATGAGGAAACCAAACACAGCAGCCCCTTGATGCCCAGGTTGACACCATCCTTAGGGATTGATGGCAGTGACCCTGGCCTTAGAGCACACGCTTTCCCATAAGACCTGGCTTCCTAGCAGAAGGCAGAAGTGAAGGAAGATGAACAGAGACGGGGAAAAGTCCCCAAATTTCCCTAAATACAAATCGCAATCATTTGAGCAAAAGCAAAACCAACAAAGTGCATAGTGACTGAATTACCCATATTTCCCTTCTTCAAATGACCCTTTCCACACAGAATCAATGAGCCTTACATTTCTCCATGTTGATCTCGTGGGCTAACTACGCAGAAGCTTCCTGCAGCCCTTACACACCTCCCGTCTGAGTATTTCACACCTTTAGCGCTGGGAGAGTGGGTGTCTGTGGAGTGAGGAGCCATTCAGTCTGCCACTTAAAACTCTTCGTGAAACCAGACTCCAAAGCAGAAGTGAGAGCAGGCTTAGTAAGATACCGATGGCTATGGCCCTTAGTCACCCATCAGGTCTGGTACTGAACTCATCTCCAAGCCAGAGTAATCAACCAGTTAAGATCAAAAGGGCGGCATTTCCCCAAAGACGGAGTTCAGTGTTAGGAAAGGATGAAAGGAAACTGGAAATACAGGAAGGAAGTGGGTTAAGGGATGGTACTTGAGGGGGACTGCAACAGATGAGTTGACACAAAATGCGTATGCATTGTTGAATGTGCCACCAGTCATCTGCTCTGTAAAGCTGCACTGAACTCTGGGAACACAGGGAATCCAGGACAGATAACCCCCTCAGGACCAATATTGAGAGTGGCGATACCAGGAGGGGAAGGGGAAGATGGGGAGGGGACGGGGGAGCCGATCACAATGACCTACATATAACCTCCTTCCAGGGAGATGGACAACAAAGCGGGTGAAAGGAGACAGCGTAAAACATGAAATAATAATAATAATGTATACATTATCAATGGTTCATGAGGAAGGGAGGAGGGGGGAATGTGGGGGAATAAGAGGCTGATACCAAGGGCTCAAGTGGAAAGAAAATGTTTTGAAAATGATGATGGCAACAACTGTACAAATCTGGACACGATGGATTATATGGGTTGTTATAGAAGTTGTACGCACCGCAAATAAAATGATTTTTTTAAAGGTTAAAAAACAGTAGATCAAGAATTTGTCTGTGAGATCATAGTCTTAGCTTTTAAAATAAAATAAAACTATGCATGTGTGTCTCTTCCTTAAGCTTAGGAGGACCATGTGTTTCCTCCCGAGGCAGGTGCGACAAGACAGCTTCATTCGTGGCTAACACCCTGGCTGGTGGTCATTAGGCACACAGGCTCATACGGCCTCATTCACATTACCCACATCCTCAGCTCCTCTTCAGTCTAGGGTTCCATTCTTAAGTCCCACATGAAGAACACACTCCTCTCACCAGCTGCAAATGAAGAGCCCTTCATTGAGACTCCTTCCTAGGTTTCAAACAAGGAACACACAAGAAAAAAATATATATTTTCAAGTTTATTGTGCTCTGTTGCCTGATCACCCACTGCCTGGTCCATGGGGCACCTGGAACAGTATTTAATAGCTGAGAGATAAGGTCGATGATTAAGTTCTATGGCCTCAGCCAGATGGGTTTTTATAAGAATTTAGGACATGCTCTGAGATTACAAGATCACAGGCATCTTCAGGGAGATGGTTGTTGTTAGCTGCCCTTCCATGGGACAGGCCTGTTGTGATTCATCAGGTTCTCATTGGCTGATTTTGGGATGTGGATTACCGGGCCTTTCTTTCGTGTTCATCTTAGTCTGGAAGCTCTGTTGAAGACTGTTCAGCATCATGGAAAAAGCAAGCCTGTACTGTCAGGTGGGTGGTGGCTTCAGTTGACGTGCACCTGGCGAGGAACTGAATCCAGGCCTCTTATATGAAGTCCTGATGGTAAGTGATATAGCCATTTGACTATTAAACCAAATGCTAGTAGCTTGAAACCATGCTGCAAGACAAAGATGTGGCAGTCTGCTTCGGTAAAGATTGACAGCTTTGGAAACCCCATGTCACAGTTCTACTGCTTGGTGGAGTCACTGTGAATCTGAACCGGATGGCAATAGTTTTTGTTGGTGGTGGTGGTTTTCTTCTATGTAGAAAGTGGGAATTTTACCAGTAAACTACTGATGCCTTCTGAGAGAGACTTAAAAATACATTATTAGTTATAATACATTATAAATACACAACAACTGCTGTCAGACATGTATTATTCTCATTTCCAAGTAAATAGTTTCTCCTATTGTCTCCCATCTTTGTAGAGAAACATAAGGGTCCTTGTTGTTTTGTCAGCTCAGCACGTCTCTTCTCTCAAGGAGCCATCTCCCCATCTTCTGGCAATTGCTCCCCTGGTCTCCACACTCATTCATACACATGCACTTGGACTACCTGTTTACTCCAAAGGGCCGTGATGTCGATTCCAGGACCTTGACCTCAGTGTAGACCATTGTCCCAGAGGTGAACACTTGATCCTAGCAGGCCAACCAGTGTTCTTGCCCAAGATTTGGGAACTGCAACTGACAAAAGAAGCCAGTCTCTGTCTGGGTGTCTGAAAATGAAGACATGAAAATGCAGAAATAGTTGGCAGCCACGTTCCACCATGTGGCCTGAGGAATAGAAAATGCCAATCAGCAGAAAGGGAATCAGAGGCAAGGAAAGGAGAGCAAATTCTGACAGTGTTTGAGCTCTTAGTTCGAGCTGCTTGCAGGGTGCATCCGTATTTCTCTCTGGGATTTCATTGAATCTAAGTAGCCTTATAATAAAACTTTTTTGTGTGTGGCTCAAACTAGTTTAAGTTAGATGTCTCTTCCTTGCAACCTACAGAGTTACAACTAATGTAAGATTGACGTCTCAGTGCTGACATGTTAATCTCGAGCTCTTCCACAATCTTACTTTGTGACCTCAGAATGGAAAGAAAGGAAGGAAGTGGAAAAGTGTGAGTTAGACTCTGGTACAAACTAGCCCGTGTTCATTCTCTTGTTTTTGTTTGTCACATCAAACTCTGGTAGGGCTTTCCTTCATGCTGGAAAGGATCAAGTACACACTTGGAATCCAGGTAAGTGGTTCTGGCTGTCCCTTGTAGAACATGACATTATTACAATGGACAGGAAGGCTTTGTTCTTCCCGAATTTCACATTCTATTTTTAATTATGGTGTCTTCTCTTATGATGACCTATTTAATTCAAATGATCTCGGACCTTACTTAGGCTTAGTCACAATGCCTTGGACACTTTCAATCCCAGAAACCATGTAATGGGTCTCTGATCTTCCTATGGATGCTGCCTGCCCACTAACATTGGATTCACGTGGATTCAAGAATTCTCAGCTTCCCTTTGGGAGATCTGGGTTCAACTCCCAGCCAATGTACCTCACACACAACCACCACCCGTCTGTCAGTGGAAGCTTGTGCATTGTTATGATGCCGAATAGACTAAGACTAAGAAGAGAAGCCTGGTGATCCATTTCTGAAAATCAGTCCATGAAAACCGTATGTATCACAGTGAAATCAAGGACTGGGCAGCATGTCATTCTTTTGAGCCTGGGGCACCTGAAGTCCACTAACGGCAACCACCTCTCAGAATTAGCTCTTTCGCAAGCTAAACCCTGTCATTCCAGGCGGCAGGGAGCTGTCCAACGGAGCAGCAGGACAAGCAGAAAAACACTGCAGAACTCAGGAATGACATCTTTCCTCCCTGCTCACCAGCGAGTTAAAATAACTAAACAGGACAATAACAAAGGTGACATTGTGCCGACCCACTTTCTCAAAAGCAGAGTGCTTGGTGTTAAGCACCTACGGAGAGCTTAGAGAAGTTCTTGGCTTCTATGGTATTTGGTCAGCTTCTCTCTGGTCCTCCTGTTAAAAAAAAGAACAAGTGAACCCAAAAGCCACTGAACCCTATTGGCTTCACTGACATAAACAGCGTGGCTTAACAAACGGCAACGCCAAAGGCAAAAAGCGCCCCACAACACAGTGCTCGCCCCTTCAGCGTGCGCGCCCTTTGCAGTGAGTGCTGAGCAGTACATGTGCAGCCGCCACCTTAAATCTTTAACACGATCCCTTCGTTTCTGCACAAGGTCAGTCAGCATCTCAGTGAAACAAGTTAAAGCCAAACAGAACATCAGGTTCAGAGCCAGGAAGAACGTCAACGCCATGTGGCCCCAAAGGCTTTATTTGAAAGATTATGAAAAAGCCGCCCAGAGAGGTTAAGTAACTGGTTTCCAGACCACACAGCCACGTT
Organism: Tenrec ecaudatus; assembly: GCF_050624435.1. NCBI lineage: Eukaryota > Metazoa > Chordata > Mammalia > Afrosoricida > Tenrecidae > Tenrec > Tenrec ecaudatus. The sequence continues at coordinate 251,772,984 of NC_134530.1, read as the reverse complement.
AGCAGAGCCCTTGCGAGGGTGCTGAGCAGCATCACCTCGAGGCTTCTGGAACCGAGGACGTCCACCGAGGGGCTCCTGGGCCTTCCCTGTGACACGTGCTGCTGCCGGCGCACTCTGCCCGTGTCCAGGCTGCGGAGGGCCAAGAAACCCAGGCTCATTTCTTCTCCATTCTCCAGGGAGCCAGTTCCAGAGCGAGGGAGGTCGGTGCCGCAGGATTTTTCAAAGGACTGCAGTGGGATGCGGTCCAGGTGTCCTCAAATCCCCTCTGCACACTGAGGACCTGCGTCGCCCAAGTCCACCCCACTCCCCTTCCCCGCAGGGACATAGTCCACGCACCCCTCGCCCGTGGGCCCGGCCTTCCCTCCTGGCTGCAGGGCTGCCGCGATCCTGCTCCTCTTGGACGCTGTCTTCGGCCCCTGGTCACTAGCCAGGACACTGCGAAAGATCGCCATGAGATTGCAGGGCCAACCGGGACCTCGGAAGCAGAGCCCAATTGCTAAGCAGCTTGCGTGGGGATGTGAGAAAACCACGGGGTTTTCACAGAGCAGGGGCCGGGGGGGTGGGGTGCGCAGAAAATCGGGAGTTCTTGGCTCCTCATCAGAGTCAGAACCGTGGTTGGATTTCAGGGACACTTTTCTCCCTTGACAAAGAGAGCACGCATGTAATAAGCATTTGTTTACACTCAAATGGTGACGCAAAGGCCAAACCTTTTCGGCTCCGCAGCTAAGATCTCGGCTGTGTCAGGTAGCTTCACCGAAGCGCCCATCTGTCGGTGAGCGCACACTCCTGTCCAGAAAGGAGCCTGACCACGGCCGGAGGCAGGGGCGCTTCGAGATCCACACCACCCCAGGGATCAAGTTGTCCCTCGCTTGCCACTGCTGTTCTATCGGACACTAGACATGCCCAGGACAAGTGGGTTTTGAAGTTCCCGTAGGGATGTTGGGAGGATTTCCGGATTCCGTGATTGTACTCGTCTGTGTCCAGGCTGAGGTTTCTCCTGCTACCTGAGCAGTGGCGGTCATCCAGAGGGTGGTCAAGAAAAAATAGCTCATCTCAAATTCCCCGTGGTCTCACTTTAATATCAGGTACGATATGTATTAGAGTGCATGGTTTGGTCTAGAATCAATTTGGAGGGTTGTCAAAAAACATAATAGGAAAATAAGTCCAATGGAAAATTTATGACATGATTTTACTCCCATTACATTCCACTTCACAAATGCATATGTTTTACAATATCTTTAATAATAATTATTAAACATCGTAAAATACTTTCAAACTTGGCTCATTGTATAATTGTACTTCGAGTGGAGAGAGAGAAAAAAAAACACCCCCAAACTGAAGCCTTGTCAATATGCCACTTCTTCCTCCCCCGGCTTTTAACAGAAGCAGCCGCCAGTGGGATAATCCAAGCTGTGTTCAAGAAGTTGGCAAGTAGGTCCAATTAAATGTGGTTTTACTGTATTCTGGCGTTTGCATATCTAGTTTGCCAAGAAGTAATCTTAAAAAAAAAAAATCTTTACTGGCCCAGACGCAGCCTGGATGGTGCAATGCATCCCATAACTTTACCCCATGACTAAGATCATCTATTTTTCCCTAAATAGCTGTGGAAAACGTATTGTACATCCATCAGATTTCTACATGAATCACAGATCACTGTCCTCGGTGGGGCTTTTTACATTTATCCATGATGAACTGAAAGTCATCTTAGGAGCTCTGTTTTATTTTCATTATTAAACTCAAAAGGGGCTAGCTATTAACCACCTGAGCTGAATGTATTTATTCAGGTGTACTCCAGTTGGATAACCTGAATGTGGTTATAAATAAATGATCCTAATGCCTATTAAATACTCAATTGTCAAAGCTGTCGCCATACACATTCACAAACCTAGGGACCTGGCCTTCTGAGTGGGTGATGGCTCCCTGGGTTTGGTAAAGGCACTTCTGTGCTGGTCTTTTCCAGCCGCCTGGTTCCTGATGGCCCTGGCGGCCCAGTGGGTAAGTGCTGGACGGCTAACTGAAAGGGACTGGTTCCGCCCAACCACGCTGGGGGAGAAAGATGTGGCAGCCCGTTTCCATAAATATGAGCCTTAGAAACCCTACAGGGACCGTTCTGCTCTGTCCTATAGTGTCACTATGAGTCGGAATCAATTCCTTGGCCCGGGGTGGGTTTCTTTAGAAGGAATTGACTTGCACGCCCTCTTTCAGCTAACCAGTGCTAGAGTAGATATGAAGGATCAGCCTTATCTCAAGTCCAGATGGAAAACTGTCAACAAAGGCGCTCCTTCCGCTCTGCCTGCTGAACGCATGATTCAGCTCTGGTGTTAAGATGGGCTCAAGACGGCCTCAACACCTTGACTTTCATAGGTGACCCAGGGAAGGACATCAGCTGCTCACCCCCCCTAGGTCCCAAATGCTGCAAAACGTACAACCTGGCCTTTGTTCCTAACCATCATGAGCTCGTTAAAAACACATGCAGAAATGGTTAAACAAAACCCTCTAAACCTTTTACAAAATTGCCAGTCTATTAGAAGGACTGAGCTCACAGCAAACTCTCCCTTCCAATGTGTGCAATGAAGCAGTTAATGTCCTTTGGACTCTGTCTATGGCACCAAACAGAAGCGAGGGTGTTGGGGGGTTTGTTTGTTTTGGGTTGCTGTTGGTTTTTTTAAACATCTTTTAAAAAAATCTGGCTATATACCAACCAAAGGGGTTATCTCATTATACATGTATTATTTGTCATTGCTATTAAAAACAACAACAATGGCGATTAAAAAAATGTAAAAGTAAAAAAAAAAGATTTGTGTCATATCAAGGGGAGAAAGAAGCAAAAAAAAAAAAGCAATGACTGTGGGTCGGATGCTTTGGAGAAGTGGCATTGTGTCAAAGAGAGAAGTGGACAAGCTGAATGGGGATTCTGAAGCCATTCAACACTTGGCCCTGCTGCGTGAAGAAGTTGGACCTGACAGTGGATCCGCTCAGTATTTACTCTAAAGGGCCTTATATTGAGCATGGCAGCATCCAATTGTATCACGCAGTGGACACTCACCGGGGACATCTCCTTCCAACAGCATTCGTTCACTGTGGTACAATATTCCTCCGAGGCGGCTTTCAGACAGGACCTGCAGATCAATTTCGATCCCACAACAATGTGGCTCTGACGGCAGCACATAAAGTAGCACATAGATGACGTGAGACCTGAGATTGAGACGCTCAGAGCTCTGATCTGGCATGTGCCACCTTCTCCTGGGCAGATCTGAGTAGATCATTTACATCTCTGGGAAAATCACTTAAATCTGTGCGCTTCCCTGGGGAGTTGGGCCTGTCTGTTATCATCATATATATTCATCTTACTGTCTTTACATACTCACCATGCAAAAGCAATCATGGAGCGAAGCTTGAAAGAGGGAAAATATAGACCTCTTTCCAATGGAGGCCTTAGGTCTAGCTTAATCGAACAGACATATGAAAGGGCTCTGAGTGCCATATCAAAAGGAGCACAAAGTGCGATGCAAGTTATCTGGGGTTTATGCACCTAAGCATGTCCACACCTCCAAACACATCTGAGAATGTGGAACGTTTTGCCTTCTTGGGCACTTTAATTTTCACATTTCAAGAAAAAATAAAGTTGAGTCTGTTACTGCTCAGTGAATTTAAATAATAAAAATCCATATAGGGTATATGTGTGGGGAGGGGGATCTACATTGGTAGGATGCTTTCATCCCACAAATATTCATTATATATAATGCATATTATATAATTATATATATATATATATATCTCCTCACATTTACAGAGCACTTTTTCCTGAGAGCGAGTGCTGTGCGTGTTCATTTTCAAGGGCGTTCCAAGAACAGTGATTGATTTGGGTATCACTGCCCTGGTCTTACAAAGGAACACGCATTAAGAATGGGGTGGTAGCCCTTATTTTCAGTGCATGATGCTGAGAGAAGGAGGTGAGAAACAGTTCAGGCCAGTTTTCAGATTGGGAAAATATTCTAATCTCTCATTTCAGTGGCAAACAAGTTCTGAGGTTCCTATTTGGCTTCCATCCTCCGATGTGCATCTCGGTTTCTTCTCTCCCTCTCTCAGGTCCAGCCACAGCTCTGTCAGCTCTGCAGTGACTAGCCTGCAAGAAGCAGTGCCTCATTGTGGTGGAACAAATACCATGTTGGAGAAACTCAAGTAACCCTTTCAGGGCTGGGAGTAGAGAGTATAGTCAGGCGAATTGAGCTAGGGTGTTTAGCTTTTGGTGGGCCAGAGCCTGCCTGTTCTCTAAGCAGGTGTCAACTCATGGTAATCCCATGTGTTAGCTAGCGGGTCCTAAATTGTCTTTCTCTGACACCAGGAATGTTCTGAGTGAGACACACACACACACACACACAGAGAGAGAGAGAGAGAGATTTGATAGAATTCAAACCAGGAATTGTGTACCAGGGACACTGGTTCCCAATTCCAGCCTTAAACTCACCTTGTAAATAATAGCATAGAATGTTAAATATAATCATGGTAAATACCTATAGCCACAGAATGCAAGTGCTATCACTTCAGCATAACCAGACTCTTGATACCAATTTCAGACTTGATCAGAGATGTGCCCTGAGCAAGGGGCTCAGCTTCTGTGTGCTCCTACAGAGAGGAACACCTCGTCCCCGAAACAGTAGGCCCCACCAATCGGGAGAGCGAATGAAATCCGTGTCCCTTTCACTCCACCATACGTGACCGACCCCGTGGTCAGCCCGGTGTCCGCTCCTCCGCCCGCAACAGGTTAGGATGCATCAACTGGAAGTCACTTTTGTCCCCTCTAGCTCTAAGTTTTGGAAGAGCATATGAAATAGCAAGCTGTGAGGGAAGAGTGTGGGACACACACCCTAAGTCTTCAAATACTGGGGAATAATTGGGCCATTCAGATCATTCGATTTCTGCAATTCGAATAACAAAATTAGCTCTTTATTTCAAAAGCAATTAGTCCAGAGGGTCTTAATTTTAAAATTCAGGATATAGATGTAAGCTTGAAATTGGTTTTGTTTAGAAGGCTGCCAAGGGATGTTATTTTGGGGGAGAGAAAAATGATATATGTATTCCTGAATAAGAGGAGCAATATTAGGATTGAGTGCTTCGTTCCTTGAGGGCCATTGTTTGACTAACTTTTAAGCAGCCACATTTCAGTCATTTCAAATCCTTCCATACTGGTTGAGCCTAAAAACTGCCTGTCGCATTTTGATTAAAGTATTATTTTTACTGCAAGAGGAGCCCCTTTTCAAGGCAAATAAAATAAATGACGGCAAAGTGCTCTTCCCTCCCCCTTTTGCGCCTCAGCGCTGCCAGTACTGCTTGCTTTGAGGCGTCCCTCAAGTACAATAATTTATAAATAGACAGTGAGAAGGCACCACATTTCCTAGACTTCACACTTACTAGGAAAAGCAAAAACTTCATTGTGCCCTAACATAGTGCCTGATATTTTTTTTCCCCTTCTAACCTCAGGGTGTCACCCAGTTGGATGTTGTTTATTGATATGAGCCCTCTGAAGTGGCTCCGCTCCTCGCCCCTCGTCTGCCTCCTCAGCCCTCCCCCAGTGGAGGCTCAGTTTGCTGGTGTCGGGTGTTAAATGGGCCAATCTCACAGGTAGTTTTCATTTCCAATTTGTTTCCTTTTTTTTTTTTCCAAATAGTAGAAAGTCAGACACAAAAACAACTTGACTGGAAAATTTCGTTGTGCAATGATGCCAAAGCGACTCAATGCCTACAACTTACCCTCCTATAGTAAATAAAAGGGCAGTGAGAAAATTAGATCAATGATAAAATCTGGACTTAGTTGGAGGTGCAACCAAAAGAAGAACGTAGAGGAATATTCCATCCCCCAGACTTCACTCTATTTATTCTGTTGCCACAAACTCTTTATGGAGGATTCATGTAGAATGCTGGGGCTTCGACTAGAAACCTTTTCCCTCCTTCCTCCCTCCTTTCTCACAAACAACCCTCTTCCTCACCATGGGTTCATTAAAAGGTAACTTTACCAATTAGATTTGAGGGCAGAAGTTATGACTCTATGCTTTAATTTCCTCTACTTGATGAGGATTTTAAAAGATAGTTACAAATGAGAAGAAATGGATTTTTTTTTACCCTAAATACAAGTGGCACTGACTTCTATGGTAACTGTAATGCGCAGCCAAGAAAGTCCTGTCTGAAATGCTGTCACGATGTGTTGCTGTACCATTATTCCTTCCCCAGATTACCCAATAGGCCTCCTTAGGAAGCTAGCTGTCTGATACATAAACATGCAGTAGGCACTCAAGTCATAGCAAATAGTTACTTCACATGATACAGTTCTGAATAATCCACAAAAGGAATATATATACACACATATACACATCTGTGTACATATATGGATACATGTATTTGTACACACAAAAGTGGAAATAAAAAATTCCCATTTTTTCCACAAACGTTTTGAAACCCTCTCATATATGATACTGAGTTTCGTTTAAAAAACAAATTTAAGAGATTCATATAAAACCTCCGAAAGAAATTGAGCATTAGTCATTGCGGAAATGTTAGGTGCCTTGATGATCCTGCCAGAGTTAAGTGAGATGCTGCATTCAGTAAAATTATTGCAAGGGAAGTGACTATGTCCTTATTGATAAATAGTGTTTAGTTTTGTTTTTCAGTCCTACCATGGCTAAACTCTGTCACATATCAGGAGCTAGCTCTGGCTTGCCATCACACATAAGTATGGTTATGCTATCCTTTTAAGTTCCGTACCTTGTACATGCATTATGTGTTGAAACAACAGATTTAACGTGTCCTAGAAATCTTTCCCAATATTCACATGTATGTTTCATGCTCCAGTTCTTAATAACAACAAATACACTTTTTGAAAACTGTAATATATGAGCCGATATGACTTTCTAAAAATTCCTATGGTCATATCAGGCATGAATATTGACGTTCAATAAGAACTACTTGATTTAATAATTAACTACAGAGATTATAACAAACTGTAAATAAGTAATTTCCGTCAATGGACTCTCTGTGGGTATTCACGGCCTTTTAAAGCCATTCTAAATATCCTCACTGAAACTGTTACTGACTAATGTACAACGTTTCAAAGCCAAATTGGGCTTTCACACCTCTCTTGCCAAACTAACAAGAGAGGTCTCCTATAGTAAAATTCAAACTCAAATGCAAAGCCATTTTCCTGCACAAGAATTAGAAAAGAAGACACCTTATTTGAGGCTAGGTACCCAAAATTCCAAGAAAAAACAAACTCATTTTACCCTTAAGTCAAAGGAAAGTACCATGCCATCGACACTTAGAGAGCAGGCTCAACAATAAACTAATCAATGTTAGAATAGAATTCAGAAAATCCTGATTCTTTTAGGGAAAAGTTATTCTGTGAGTCTGACTTAGCTGGATAATTGATTTCACAATTTTAATGTAAGTAGATACACTCTAAAGTATTTTGGGTTGTTTTTGTTTCTCAAATCATTTTAATCAGTGCCTACCCCTGATTAACAAAACATTTCAATGACCTCACTTTTGCTTGTTACATTTTAAATTTGGTGTCTTAACTATACTTCCCATGAAATTGCTTCACAAGAAATTTAGCAAGTCCATTCTGAAGATATTTTAAAGGGATTTTCAAAAGTGCTGTTTTATTTCTAAACTGTCTCTGAAAATGAATTAATATTGCTGAACATTTACAAAGATCAGAGAGTTTAACTAGCCTTTTGGAGAGAAATTAAAAGCAAAAATAATTTCTTATATGTAACTAATGTTAAGTGAAATCAAAAGATCAATGGTTTTTACATTTTGAAACGAAGGATTTCATATAAGCATTTTTTGCTGTTTCTATACGTAAAAATTTTAAATGAGGGACAAAATCCTGTCAGTGTAATAAACTTGGACTACTGCCAAAATGAAACTCCTAAAAAGCTATTACGGCACCTTTTTTTTTTCTCAAGCTATTGCTTTATTTTTAAAGATGGTAGTTATCTCTAGCATGTTAATGGCAAAAGAATGTAAAGACAAGGACTAAGCTTTACTGTCCTGGATTCCATATATTCATCTGTATCAATGCATTGCACCTTATCAAGAGTTTCAAACATTTCAACCTACAATTTCAACAAAATTTTAAGTAGATACAAATTAAATGAATTTCCTCTCAGCCAAAGATTTGCTATAGTTTCTAACATCGTTGTATTGCAAAACAGTGTCTGAAGCTCTATAGGAATACAATGTACTAGTACAAGAAATCTTGGAAACTTAAGACAAAATATTTTCAAAGAAATATCTGATGCAATGGGAGTTTATGTTTATTACATCTTCTTAAATTACATCTTGTATGCTTTTTTAGCACTAAAACGTTCAAGATATGGTTTAATAGTAATACTTCTTGGGTTAAAAAAAAGTTATCTTAGCTATTAGTTCAACATGACAGCTTTACTTAGTAAATGAACATTTCGGTCATTTTAATACGAACTATTAAGTATCTTTCATATAATGATCACTCTTTTCTAACCGTTCAAAACCCTGTTTTTTGATGTTCCTGACAAGTCTGTTGAAGAAAAACTTGATTTGATCCACCTATTAATCTGATCCCGTAATTAACCAGAAAGGAAATCCAAAACCAGGATCCTTAAGGTTTTATACTTCTCGGGCATTCCCTAGGGTCCATCTAGCACACAGTGCTGGGTCCACATTGATTTAGAACATAATTGATTACCTAAAAGAAACAGATGTTTTCCAAAGTACATGAAACCACATATTTAACATATACTTACGTATCAGCCAGATGTCAAAGGGGGGATCAGTTTGAATGGTTTCCAACATGACAACAGGATAAATTGAGCTAATTTTAATGTAGTGAATAAACAACTAATTCCTTCATTCCACTTATCAAATGTGGCAATTTGTGTAATTAATATCCTAAGCTTTGCAAAGAATGTTTAAAGAAATAATTTCTTCCAAATTACATGTCAAAATATTGTTTTTGTAATGATAACCAGTTAAATTTGTTAATGTTCTACATTAAAAATTGAGATGCTAGATTTTTAGGTGAACCCTCAACATATTCAGGAAGATTTGAAATATTTTGACCAGTTACTCGTGGAACTAAAAATGCAATATACAAAGGCCTCCTTTCCCACCTTATTTTTTAAAAATATTTTTGCTAAGCTTGTAATCGCTTGAGAAACTACTTTGTGGAGGTCAAATGTACATTCCTCTTACACGAGAAACAATATTCAGCTGGTTAAAAGCAAACTGAGCTTCATGTAACAGAAGCTGTCTCATTGACAAATAAGAAATAAAAGAGACGTTGGGCTCAGAGACAATCTTGACCGGATTCCCATCCAAACGCATCAAGGTCCACATGGTGCACCGTCAAGCTCGGATCTTCTGTTCTACTTCTACGTAAGTATTAACCTCCCTACAAAACATTTACTATGAATGCAGACTCTATTTTTGATCATGTAAAAAACTGTGTATTGGTATGTTTTAGAAGTTGGAAATTATGGACAATTAGCTGTCAGGATGTAAAGACTCTCCCAAGGTTGACCCTTTTCTGTCCCTACTCACTCTTGGGACCGCGTGAGACAGTTCAACAGAACTCTTCACCAAGTGTGGGTCTCCTGGTCAATAAGCAGTTTCTAACCCTAGAGTGCTCAATTCAATTAAAAAAAAAAAATCCCACAATAACAAAAACTGGGGCACAGATTTTGCCTGTTTAATGTTTTTCAATTAAAACTTCAGAATTAAAACCTGAAAACGTTTGCCTTCTCTCGAGCAAAAATGTACAAAACTAATCTCAATCTGAATGCCTGCTAATTCCATTGCTTAGAATTAGTCATAAACCAAACAGTCTTCCAAATTAACACATCTGGTTTCCACTTTAGCCAGAACACAGAATAGATTTGACCAATCAATTTAGGATAAATTGACATATGAAGGGATTTAAGGTGTATGGACTAGGAGTTGTACAGATTATGAAAAATCAGTGCAGCCACTTATAAATTTTATGGGTTTATAAATTCCTAGGGAATTGCCTCAACATTCTTGATCTTGATTCAAGAAAATGGGTCACATTTCTAAAATGTGCATCTTGTAGGAAGGCGCTTCAAATTGTTTATGGAAAAATTCCAGTATCTTTTGATCCACTTTTTCCACAACCTTTTGAAGCCACCTCGTGTCTTTTTAAATGGCTTGATGCAAAAAATGTTGGCAACATTTTCATTTTGGTGATCTGAGACTTTCTAATAATTGCAGACCTCTGAATAGAACCGACAACTAAAATAAAGAGGCTATATGCAACACACACTTAAGAGTCTGTGAGCGATCCGAACACTCAAAGAACACACACACAAGAATCTCAGTTCATATAATTTATTGCAGTTAGCACACAGTTTAAAAATTCACCAACACACCAATAGTACAAAACTAAACAGCATTATAAGTTATTCCCCCCTCAGGTAAATAAAACATACTATGATTGTCAAAGCTAGATGTCAGTCTAAGTTTTTAGAACAAAGGAAGAATGTGAACCTAAGAAGAAGAAAAAGCAATCACTCACAATGACCACAAAAGAAAAATTCAAAAGAAAGTCCGTTTTCTCACAGACATTGATTGTCTTTCTCTAAATTAATAAAAATTATCTTAACATAAACTGTATTTAAAAAAAAACAAAACTAGAAACTCTTCAAGTAACTAAAGATAATGCTCCAAGGCCATTTTCACAGCTTTTTGTGTTTGTTTGCTTTAAATGCCATTACAGCCAAATCAACACACGTTTGACCAAATACTTCCAAAACAGTCCAGCAAAACACAATGGAGTTTTCCATTCAGTATCTTAAGCACAAAAATAGGCTATGTTTACAGTAGTTAAGGCGATCAAATTTTAAACAAAAGCAATTAAAAAAAAGGGAAAAACAGCAAACGTTTTCCATGCTACTCCCATAGACCTTATTTGTAAGTGCAAGACGGGGAAACAAACACCGTGCAAAATGCTCTTGCCCTGCGCGCTGGGTCATTACACCACACGCGGGCCGCAGCTTCTGCTGCCGTGACACACACAGTCTTCTAACCCTTCCCGTGTCAATCAAGGCAGTCCAGTCCATTCAGCCTGGGGCTTTTTCAGTCCATAGAATCTTTTCAAGAGGGGGGGGGGGGCAGGGAGGGGTAGGCGGGAGGGGAGAAAAAGAAAAGGGGAGCAACAACAAAAAGAATGACCTATTGTCAATTTGGGCAGTAGTTATTCCAAAAATGCTCAACTGGGTAAATGTGTACACCTAAACTTTGAGCTGGCGTGGGTTTTGTGCAATTAGGAGTTGGTTATAAATGCACACTGCACATGCAAATCTTTAAGCCGTTTGTAAACATTTATATTTTCCTTGTTATGTAGCGAAGTTATCCATTTGCAGCTTAAGTTTTTATTCAGCTTAACAGTTTCAACTTAAAAAGACAGTGGGAAAGTCACTTTAAATTATATAAAATAAAATAAAAAACAGTGCATTTATGTTCTTCATAACACCAGTTTCCAAATGGTGCTATTTATCTAAGGAAATTAAATAATTTTAAACTCACTCATTAAAGTTATACAATGCAAACAAAGACAAAAATATATTGAAACTCATGCATTTCTGTAGCGTTAATATTTACTTTTCAAGACTCAACTAAGAGCATCAACACAACCTTGTCAAGTTCTTTGACACCCACCCCCCCAGCCCATGTAATCAATTACAGTATACAATAACAGTAATTCACATTTTTAAACACACAGTTCAACACTGCTGAAGCTGCAATATCCTTTTTCATCTCAAGCAAACCTTCACAAAGACAGTGTCCCGGTGATCCCAGTGTACTTTCAGAATTTCTCTCATTGGGAACTGTCAGAAAACCAGAAGTTGCCACAGAAAGTTTTAAGTCAACTGCTTGTTTAAAAATAGATAATTCAGCATTTCAGAAAATTTCCATTTGGGTCTAAAAGCATTCAGGTTTCCAACAGCCAGAAAGATTCATGCAATCTGAGACATATAAAGAGGCTAATAAAACTAGAGGGAACTTCTACTTTCAAAAAAAAAAAAGTGTGTGTGGGGGGGGGGTGGAGCTCAAAAGACAATACAGTGTCAACAAAATTAAACAGTATAAAAGCATTTTGTGATATGACAATTTGTTTAAATGGTTCTTCTTGGCCGACTGCCCCTACCCCCACAAAAGAAAAACACCTCTCTATTTTCTGACTTGCGCTAAAGTTTCTTTATCAGAATGCTAAATTAGTGAGATTCTCATGCTATACTAAAGTGCAAAAACAAGTTAATATCCCAACTTTTTAGTTCAAGGAAACAAGACTGCTTTTAGACCGTACCACAACTATATAGAGATCTATTTATATATATGTATATATATTATTTATATTAATAATATAAAATTATTTCCAAAGTTCTTGAGAGCTATCTTCTAAGGTCCAGTCTCTGACAGTAGGTAAGCTCAGTGCTTCACTTTTAACAGACAAGGAGTTCACCAACTCACAGTGGAACTTCCGAATGTGTCTGTACAGGTCTCCGGACTGTGTGAACCTGCGCTCACACCACTTACAGGCGTGGGGCTTCTCGCGGGTGTGCACCACGGCGTGGCGACTCAGGTTGTGGGAGTACTGGAAGCTCTTGCCACACTGGTTGCAAGTGTAGGGCTTCTCCCCCGAGTGAGTCCTCTCGTGGCGCTTCAGGGTATACATGCAGGAGAAAGTCTTTCCACACAGGGAGCACGTTGGGACATTGACATCGGCCGCAGGCTTGCTGCGGATGCCATCCTGCTCGCGGAAGTGCGTGCTGAGGTGGATCTGCAGGATGTGGGGGCTAGGGAAGACTTTGTTGCAAAGAGGGCACATGAAGATCTGGCCAGCGGGGCTGAGTATGTTTGAGACATAAGGAAGCAAACTGCTGTCCATGTTTCCTTCCACCTGGACTCGCTCGCTCTCGGGGGTCATCATTTCATCATCGCTTGCTTTGTCCTCCCGATCTAGCTCCCTCAAGACCGAGTCCTCCCTCATTGGAGCCAGATGAGCCGGCTCATACTGTACCCTGGTATTAGTGCTCACACTTTCTTTCCCAGTGCTATGTTCCATGTCATAGTCATTAGTGCCAACATCACTCTCATCACAGGAAGCCTCTTTCTCCACCTTCACCTGCACCAGGTTGCTTCTCAGCACGTCCTGTGAAGAGAAATAAGAGCTGTTCAGATTTTCAACTCCTGACAGGCTGGACTTGACAGACAGGTCCAGCACACAGTCAACATCTGCTGAATCCCTCACGGAGGTGACAGACCTCTGGGACAAAGACTCTGTTGAGCTGCAGGGGCTGGCTACTGTTTTTCCAGCTGCTGTGGCGTGTGGCTCAGCCTCTCCGCCAGCCTGGGGGATGCCTGCTGAGTCTGAGGGCAATCGCATCCACATGTTCCCAGGCTCAGCCGCCAAGTCCCTTTTGCTGGGCAGGAGGTTTAATTTTTCATCTTCGCCTTCATCTTCATCACTGGGCAAATCGCCTGCCATGTGGCTGCTGCCATCCGAGAGACTCTCGACTTTGTCCGAACAACTTGAGGCATCTTCTTCCTTTTTTGTGCTGTCTGCCTCCGTGGTGGCTTTCTCTTTCAGCTTCTTTTTGCAGACTTTGACAATGTCATACATGTGGAGATAACTGGCAGCTGCTAGCACGTCTTCAATGGGCAAGTCTTTGAACTGGAGTTTCCCTTCATACATGAATTCAAGCAGGAGAGCGAAAGCTGGGGCTGTAACAATGTCGCTGTTCAGATGAACAATGTCTCTTTTGTCCAGCTGGTCCTTGTAAAAGAGGTGGAAATACATGCTGCATGAAGCCAGTACAGCGCGGTGCGCGCGGAACTGGGCATCTCCCACCAGCACCGTGCAGTCACAAAGGAAGCCCTGATGCCGCTGCTCACGCAGACACTGCAGCAAATGCCTGCTGTGGTCTGGAAACTCCATGCTGTCTTCATAACCTAGGGGGAGAGAGAGACTTCTCATCAGGACTTGTTCAAGAACAACTCTGAAATACTCCAGCCCCACATCAAGAGAGAATTAAGCTCCGGCCGCTGTGGTACACAGCCCTGAATTTCAATCAGGCTCGTGACCTAAGGACTTCTAAATCACTCGCACAACCTAAATGTGAGAAGGAAAACGTGGGCCTTCCAAACTTCCTCACCCCAGGAAATCGCTCTCTGATGGGGCTCTAGTCATTGAACTTGAGTCGAGTTTTAGAAACCTTAGTTTATCTCCAGCCTCTCACCAAGAGTAAGCATTTAGATCACCTTCAGAGGAAATGTAATTAATTCTACTCATCAAATTATGTCCTACCAAATCTACAACGTAGCTACTGATTCAAAAGGAACAACTCACAGAAGGAACAAAGAAAAGTCCTAAACACATGCTGGATGATTAAGAAAACTTACTCAGTCACCCTTTCTGTTCCAAAACTTTTGATTCTTGACTGCACTTAGAAAGCACAATTTAAACCTACACAAGCATTTGGCTAAATCAAGAAAAAAAATGAAATCACATAATTAGTCAAGAATTAGCAAACAACTTACTTTTAAAGTCAAGAGTGTCACAACAACAAAAGTCCTATGTATAAAAACAGATGTTACTGCCGTAAGATTTGCAGGTACGGCACACATGCACGAGATCAGAAAGAACTACAACAGATGGAAAAGATCATCCTTACTATGTACAAATCCAGAGGGTTTCTTTCTTTCTTTTTTTTGATGGAGGGAAAAATGGTTATACTGCTTTGTAGAATCTGTACTTCTAGAATCTCAGGAACCAGAAGGGCATTATCTGACTGAAAATTCCTATCTAAACTTTGATCTGTTGCAAAGCAAAATCAATTCCATATTAAAATTAATTCAAACTTTTAAATACAGACGTGCCACTTGCAAATGAAACCCCAAAGCATTACAGGTTCAAAACTACCGCCAACATCCAAACACCAGCCTTTCTAGAAAAAGAAACGAGGTTGGGTTTCTTTTGTTGTTTTTTTTTCTTTTGGAATCTGCTTTACCTTAGCCAACAGAAAATACTTTGTTTCATTATAACTTGATATATTTTGCTTCCCCACTAGCTTCTTTCTTTCAAATCTGCATTGTTGCCCTGGTTTCTGGCAAGGGAGGGGAGTCAATGGGAAAGGCAAGGCAAAGATGCACAAAGAGTCAAAATCCAACTGCAATGGGCAAACTCCTTACAAATAAAGAAAACTCAACTTCCTTTTCCTGTGACCAGACGCAAAATGCCACACCGTGCACCTGAAAAAGTGTGTTTTGCGAATGGATATGTACCCTTTAATATTCATGAATTACTTCCTTTCCTCTTCTCCACTTTACCCAAGACAGGCTGAAACTTTCATTTTAACCCCAAATTATTCTGCAAGATGCCCCGGCTAGAATAAACTAAGACTTACAATACAATCACTTTAAGTGCCCCACAGCTAACATCAATCCTAATCCTTGCAAGGGCTAAAAATAAAGATTGGAGGGCAGCTCACAAGGTAGCTGTGATCAAATTAGGAGGCTGAGAGGACAGAGAGAGACCAAGAAGGAAGCTTATAAACATCTGATCCAGCTGACTGTGGCCATATGGCAGCTGCTGCCCAGATAAAGAGATTAAGAATAGCGGAGTGCGATTACAGCTGTCTGGCCAATTCAGGCAGCTCAAATCTACAAGTTCTAAATTCGTCGCTAACACAAAAAACTCCTGCAAATAATTATTGTTATGCTGAAATAAAAGATCTCTTAAATATATATTTGAAAGAGAAATGAGGAAGCCAGTCAAACTATTCTCCTGGGCACAGAAGTTTTTTTTTTCTTCTTCTTCTTAAAAAACAAAACAAAAACCCTCCAGTTTCAAAAGCACTACAGCTGTATGTTTCAGTAGTGCTGCTGAATGCTTTAAAGAATAAAGTTTCACAGTGGAATTACACAACAATCTAGCTTCTTAACTAGAATAATCTTCTCATATTAAGTTTGAATGCTTTATTCTAGATCGTTTACTAGTTCTCTCCCCCAAAGCAAAAGGAATCTAAATAGCAGTGGGCAGGGAAAAGGCATTTAATCTCAAGTGCTCTAAAAAATAAAAAGCAGTATTTCAAAGCTCTTTCTTAACATTTCAAAACTTGAAATATTTCTGTGTATTAAAGTTACTTACTCAAGTAAAAGGGATCAAAATTAAAATTAAACAAGCCCAAGCCTTTCAACTCCAATAAGATGTTCATTTAAGACTCAATTTCATATAATATTCCTCAACTGGGTTAGGAAAAGGAATGTGATTTAAAAAAATTAAACAAAACACCCAAACAGAAATATGCTCAGTCTAATCTATTGCTACTCCTACCTTTAGGACACATAAACCTGATTAAGTCCTTTCCTCTGAGTCTTGCTGGCTCCAGGTCTGTTACATCGGTGGAAAAAAAGCAGACTAAGAGAGACAGATGCAAAGTGGAGATGATGTTAGAGAGGAATGAGATACCTTCTCCACCACAGATCCGCACACACTAACTCCCTGTCTGTGTGTTAGAATAAAAGGCTGAGGGATGGCAGGCTGTCAGCTGCTCTGACATCATGTTCAGATGGAAATGCTACCTCCAGCTGTGCTCCTTTTAATGCCATATGCTACTCCTCTACACTCCTGCCACCAGCTTTTTCTTAGGAGAACTTTTCTCTTCTGTTAGTATAAACAAAATACTTCAAAGTCTCCCTTTTTTCCTCAAACTTTCTAACAGAAGAAATTGGGGGGGGGGGACCTGCATATGGAGTTCTACTCTATTTATGTAACGGCAACACTTCTGTGTTAAGTTGGTGGACCGCCTTACACACGGACATGCACAAACCTCCATGCTGTTCAGGAAATCCACTCATTTGTAGTCAATGCCCACCTTTAGTTCTAAAGGCAGTTTACGAATATTTTTAAACCACTTGACATCTCTAGCCCCATATTTTCAACCTCCAGCCCCTCCCCCTCTGCTGATAATGGGTGCATGCATGTCTCCGAAACACTGCAAGAGTTATTCCAAATGACCACTTCTACCTGGCTCACTACCTTAGTTCACGCTAACGGAACTGCTTATCTACAAACTACCTTCTCAAGACATTTTCTCAGACTGCCCAGTTAATGCAAATTTCAAGTCTCAGTATCAACAAGCTGAAACTGTACTTTCTGAAATCCTGGAAAGTGCTTCAGTTCAATGGGACAAATTAATAAAGTGCTCCAACCTGCTAGGGTAACTTAAAATGAATGCTGCCCCTGTTAACTGAACTATCTGCTCAGAAAAAGGCAAACCTCCTCTCCCCCTTGATCAGTGTCCCATAACGTTCGCTTGGTTGGTTTTGGTCACTCTGTAATGTTGATGACCACAACAAAACCTTTTTTTTTTTCTGGGAGGGGGTGGTGACGAGTGTACAAAGCCAGATCTAGTATAAGTTTGGAAAACTTTCTCTAGACTTCGTGAGCCTTTTCGAGTGGCTGATGAAATGGCAACGCAAGCCCGGCAGGACTGACCAGAGCCCTGCCCAGGGCTGCGGACATCTGGGAAAGGTGAGAGGAAAGGAGCCAGGGCCTGAGGAGAGACTGTGTCCCAGTCCGGGAGATAATCACTCCGTTCTCATTAGAAAATCGGAGCAAAGAGTTACAGAGTAATCAAAACCAACAAGGCTGCCTGTCCGACTCGTTCTCCCAAAGTCACAAACCTAACTTTCTCTAACTTCGCGGTGAATGGTATCATTCTGAATGCCTGTTATCAGGCGGCACTCTTTATAGATAAATTCCTTCTCAACTACCCAGCCTATTCTCCACAAATGCCCTCGCCCCATTCCAATATATCAGACATTAATCACCCCATTTACCCAGTGCAGAGGGGGCGGCGGTGGGGAATGGCAGTTTAATGAGTCCCAAGCACCGCAATGGGCCAGCAACTCCGATTCCACAAATCAACCCCTTTACGTCTCCGCACCGCGGGTCCATAGACGTTTTGTGAGGTTGGGTTTTTGTTTCTCAAAGAGGTGGGGGTGGGGGTGCCGAGTGGGGAGGGGAAAAGAAATGCAAATGTCTACGTGGTTCTTGCATAAAACGCACCGGGGAAAGAGGAAGGTGAAACCACAGGGACAGAGGTGGAGGGCGTAGAGCCGGTGCGGCAGTGAAACACCTTCAACAACAAACGAGAAAACAGACCCGGGTCACGGGAACAACAAAAGAAAAGTCGTAAGAAGAAGCCAGAGGGAGGAGGGTGGTTGCTACCGCTTCCTCGACGCCTCGGCACCGAGCCCCCAGGGCCTCCGGGCAACTGCACCAGCCGCCGCCCCCCGGGGCGCGAAGGGGGGGTGTTCCTTCCCAGCCCCTCCCCCCGGGCGCCACTGCAGCTGCACCGGTCCCCGAGCCGAGTCCGTCCCGGGCGCCACTGCAGCTGCGGCGGCTCCCAAGCCCCCTCCCCCAGCCCGCCGCCCTCCGCACCCGGGAGGCGCCACCGCAGCTGCACCGGCCGGGAGCCCGCCCCGCGCCGCAGCTGCACCGGCCGGGGGGGGGGGGACGACGCGGAGCCGGTCGCCCGCACCCCGCCCGCGCCGGCAGCTGCAGCGGCCCCGTCCCCGCGCCCGGCCTCCCGCAGCTGCACCGCCCCCCGCCGCCCCAATAGCTCCAACCACACAAACTAACTCCACTCGTGGGGGCGCCCGGCCCGGCCCGCCCTCCGCCCGCCGGCCCGGGATGGCACGGCCGCCCCCGACCGCCAGAGCTCCGGGACGGGGCGGGGGGGGGCGGCAGGTCAAGAGCCGGAGCCGCGACTCACACGGAGCGGCCCTAAGTCACCGCGTCCCCGCCGCTGCCGCCGCCGCCGCGTCCTCCGCCTCCTCCCGGCCGCCGCCGCTGCCGGACTTGGTGGGCTTCCTCCTCCTCTTGCCCCCCTCCCTCCGGGCCCCCCACCCCCCAACCCCGGCTCCGTCGCCCGCTCCCCCCGCCCCTCCCTCCCTGCCACCCACCCCCGCTGGCAGCCGGAGGAGCGCGGAGGAGCTCAGAGGGCCCCACGCTCAACGGCTCCCCATGGCAGCAGCCCAGCGGCGGCCGCAGCCTGCCAGACACAGCGAGGGAGCGAGCGAGGGAGCGAGCGCTGAGCCGCGGGCTGGGGGGGGGGGGGCTGCGACTGGGGGGGGCGGGAGGGAGGGGGAGGATCGGGGGGAGGGGAGGGGGCGGGAGGACGCACCACGCACGCGGCGGCGCCGGCCAGATGTTACCCCCCCTCCCCTCCCCTCCAGTCGGCCCCTTTCCTCCTCTTGCCTCCCGCCCTCCTCCAGTTGGGCTTTCGCGATTGACCGAAAGCGGCTGAACGGGCGCTCCCCGCTCGCCCCCACCCCTCAGTCTCCTCCAATGGGAGGGCGGCTTTCCGGGAAGGTGGAGGGGGTGGCGGGCTCTCTTCGGATTGACAAGCGGGCTCTGCCAATGGGAGAGGCGAACCGGAGCTGCCGCTTACACGCGCCAATCAAGGACAGCAGCTGTCCGGGTGGGCGGAGCCCGAGCCGGGCGGGGCCGGGCGCGGCGCGGCGCGGGGCGGAGTCCAGAGGCGCGGCGGCGGCGGCGGCGGCAGCGGCACCCCTCTGGGTGACTTGGCCGTGAGAAAGTGAAAGGAGCCCGCAGGCGGCGGCGACAGCTGCGCGGGGAGGGGCTTGTTTCCTGGCGCAGAGGCTCCTCGCGCTCTGGGGGTGCGGAGCAAGTGTCTGAGCGCGCACCGTGACAACCGTGAATGCACTTTTAAGCCTAGTGGGGCTTGGCTGCTCGGAAGTTCCGCAGGTATCCTCGGGAGGCAGGGCAAACGGGGACACAGGACGCGGGCTGCGTTAGGTGGCTCCCTCCGCTCTGTCCGCCGCTGGTGACGTCCAGCCCTCGCCCGCAGCGCGCAGGGGAGCCCGACCCGAACTTGCACGCCGCGTCCTGCGGGGTCGGCTCGCCAGGTGCACGTCGGGGCGCCCAGCAAGCGACCCTCCGGAGCCCGACTCCGGGCGGTTTTGTCCTCAGTCCGTTGCGTTCCTGGCAGAGCAACTCGCAAGCACGTCTCGCAGAACTCCAAAGATCCCGTAGGTGCTTACAAGCAAAAACATTTCCCAAGTGGCCACCTTTTAGAGAATTAAGTAAAATTGATGCTTTTAGATGCCCTAGCCTGATTCTTTAATTGGTACTTACCAAGCCACAACTTTAAACTCTGAGGGAAGGCGGCTTGCTCTTCCTCCCCTTCCCTTCCCATAAACTTCTGCTCAGTCCACACCACAGCCCCAAAGAAAGGTGGAAATACGCTCAATAAGTTGGAAATTTGGGGGGCAAGATTTAAAGTCAAAAAGTTAAGTGAAGGAAGAATGAGTCAAAAGATTAGAAAACTATGTAGGAAGGGAATCAATGCCTTGTTAATTGTCAGGTGTAATGTGTTTATTCTTTGCTAACTGAACCAAGACAGGGAAGCCTGTTGCTAACCAACTTGCCAGGAGACTTCAACAGAGCCTAAATTGTTTTTCACTTTGCTTCAGGTCATAAGGGTACAATAAATTTAAAGAATTGTTTGGCAAATCAGACCTTTTGAATTGCTAATAAAGTGAAAACAGAAGCATATAAAATTCCTGGCACTGAAGTGCCATTGGCATATTCTGTATGAAACAATAGTAATGTGCTCTGCTCTTCATTCAGCCTTCATGCTGACCTGGAGGTCATTTTAGAATAACTGAAGGGGTTTACACCTTCAAATCTGCTGGAGCTTGCTTTTGATGAATTCTTGATCTTTTCAGTATGTTGATAGGAGGCCTAATTCCACTCTGACCTGTTATAAATTAGGATGACACTATTAAAAAAACATGTAAGAAGGACATGTTTTGCTAATCAGTTCAAGAATAAAGAGGAAGGGGAAACGTTTGCAATTTCAGAGCTGTTTCTAACCTGAAATAAAAAAGATAACAGCTCTCTGGAAGAATCACCAAAGTATTCCACAGTGCTCATATTATTAAACAGTAAATGCATGAGAAAGAAAATATTTTTGATTATATGCAAAAAGCTTAGAAACTCAGCTCTTTGCCATTTAGAGCAGAACCACCGCCCTAAAAACTGTTTTACAGACTCACCCACAAGGGGAACAGCAGCAGCCCTTAGGAGACAGACAAGAGGTAATACTGATGCATTCAAAGTGATTAGCGTTTTCCCCGGTCCTATTAGCCCTTGTTAGATGCCATTTTGAGAGCTGATTAGTGCTGCCAGCAATATATATATAAAGATTACACATATATTTCAGGAAACGAGTGTGTCCCACCTCAATTGTATACAAGAAGTATAACTATGAAAACGCATGGAACATCCATGCATTATCAAGATCAATAGAAATGTTTCGGGAGCATTTATTTGGTGCAGAGAACATACTCTGCTAGGCACACAGGAGACAAGAAAAAGGTTCACACAGAGTCTCTCCCACCTGGGGTTTAATTTTAGTTGGGAAAGTATATACACATGAAAAAGCCAAACAATAGAGACACCAAGTATTTTAATTTCACAGCTAAATTTAATGTTCATTTGCTACAATGGTCTTATACCCAACCCCTGGTGCAATTGTACTTTCTCTTCTCTTGCGTTTTTTTTTTTAAACAATTTATTGGGGCTCATAGAATTCTTATCACAGTTCATACATATACATACATCAATTGTATTAAGCACATCTGTACAGTCTTTGCCCTAATCATTTTTTTCTCCTCTTTTCTTTTTTTACATTTTATTAGGGACTCATACAACTCTTACCACAATCCATACATATACATACATCAATTGTATAAAGCACATCCATACATTCCCTGCCCCAATCTCTTGCATTTTAAAAATAAGTTTTGTGCTCTGACTTTGAAGTGTTTTATTATAAATGATAACCTTTCATCTTCCTTGGAAAGCCATCAGCATACAAATGTTTTTTTAAAGGTCAGACTGATAGAAGAGATATCATAGTACAGAATGATTACTATTTTCCTTCAGCACCCACTGCAACAGCAGCAGGCACGAAATCCAATGCCCCCCTCGCATAAGTTCCTTTAAGTAGGGTCTTGTTTACCTCTATGCAATAGGCTTAGGAAATTCCCATGATGCAAAACTCCCATGTTACAAAACTACTTGGAAGACTTTTTTTAAAATATCATTTTATTGGGGGCTCATCCAACTCTTATCATAATCCATACATCTCTCCATTTTGTCAAGCACATTTGTTGCCATCATTATTCTCAAAACATTTGCTTTGGAAGACTTTTTTTAAAGAGCCAATAATCTACTCTTTCCCCTCTGCTTACCCCTCTTCTGCCCCCAGTGGGGGCAATAAAAGGACAAAAAGTACCATCCCTAACTACTAGAAATATAAAAATTATTTTTCCTCTGGAGGAATCACAGTTCTGTAGTGTATTCGGTTAATTTGCGCTCTTCTGGGAGTCCTGAAATTAAAACTTATACAAGTGAAGTTATACTCATGATTAGATGTCTGGTCAGAGAACAATTTTGTGTTTTAATAACACATGACTTTGGACCAATAACAATCTAATACCATAAAATATTGCTGGACCAATTAAAATATACTCTGCAACAATATGCTTGGCTTTTAAATGTGAGCCACAAATCAAATACTTGACATCAGTTTTTATTACCTTGTGTAATAGACACATTGAAAACATTACCTATGAAATGTTTTAGTATTAACTTTGTGACCTCATTAACATAATATGTTTTTTCTTTAAAAAATTAGAGAATAATAACGTAAGAGACCTGGTTTTCATAGGTGTCACTTCTTAAAATTACTAGTGAAATACAACAATCTGAGTAAAGGTTAATAATGTTTTGAATCTAGGGAGGGGAATAAAATGAACTAATTTGTTTAAGCAACTATGAAGCCTACTCACTTTCAGTACCATGAGATTCTCTTATCTAGCTGCTGTCTCCTCTCTTTCAAGTTTCTGGATCTCAGAAACCAACAGGTTGCTATGGCCTAAAGGGAGGAGGAGACACACGAACTCAGCTGAGACACTGACCAAAAAAGTAAATGAGAAAACTGAAGCACACACCACCACAGCAAAATGAACAGGGACTGCATTTCCCAAATCACAGTTTTAATAATAAATATGTTAATAATTCTACAAACCCCATTAAATCCCAAACCAATTCCCTGGGTTATAAATTCTATGTATTAAATTTCTACACTCCGATAAGTCATAAATAGGGGCAAACTCTGCCTGGTTCTCTGCCCTGAAGACGGAAATAATTTACCATAAACCCAGGAGACGATCCTCAGCAGATTTGCACCGGGATTGGGGTGTATACCTCTGCGCTGAGAGAATGAACCTACACCAGTAATTCAGACACATTTGAGGGTTAGGGGCAGAAAGCTGCAGAAGATAACCCTTTCCCAGAACTATTTTTTCCTGCGTAACCACTTTTCAGATGCTTACTGTAATGAGTGCTTTTACATGACCACCATAAACCCAGCAATGGTCTCACCGCTGAAGGAAGCTGACAGCTCAGACTTCCCTGAGAGCAAGACTAGCCACTGTGATGAAGAATTTAGGAACAAAGCCAAAGATATTTTCATTAGCTATCTACCACAACTCTTTCTCTCATAAAATGCATTTTGCCTTTTGGCATGTGGAAGTGTGTGTGTGTGTGTGTGTGTGTGTGTGTGTGTGTGTGTAGTGGTGCTTTTTATTGTTAGCTTTGTCTATTTCAAATCTGAGAAGTTCTCCTTCTTGCAGCATAGGTCGGTCAATTAAAAGCCCTTTCAGCACTTCCCTAAATAAAAGGCAGATTTAACTAGGGAAGACGATTCTCCCTGAAAATTTCACCAGATCTCACAAAAATCACAGGTTGGATTTCTATCTGTTGTTTTGGACTCTGGGTTAATTTGGAGAACTGAAAGATATTTATTTCACTAATGAACTTTTTTTAAGATTTGATTTTTTAAAATAATCTAATGAAACATGACTTTTCCAGTTGAGTAGATCTGTTAAAAGACAGTTTAATATAAAGGCATATAATATCAATGACTAAAGCGTCCCAGTGGAGGCTTTTGAGTAAGCACTGGACTGCTGACCACAGGATCAATAGTTCAAACCCAGCAGCCACTCTGCAGGAGAAAGATGAGGCTGACTGCTCCAGAAAGATTTACAGACTGGGAAGCCCTTTATAGGGTTGCCATGGATCAAATGTACTTGATGGCAGTGGGCGTGGAACAATATAAATCATTAAGGAGTTTTGCTTGCTCTCAAATTCTGGAATCGATGTAGTTAAAAGAAATAGTTTATGTCCTAAATAATAAATTCCCAAGTATTTAAGTGCTTACTATCTTAATTCTATTCAGTTACTCACATTGGAATAAGAAATTGTGGATGCAAATGAACTTAGAAACGGTGAAGCGACCCAGCGAGATTACCAGCAGTTATGGATGCGGCACACCTGCTACATGGGAAGTGCTGTGCTTCGTGCCTAAAGATAAGAACATCATCTGTTTGTCTCCCAGACAGTTTTCCCTTTCTTTCATGCTTGCTTCAAGCTTCTCAGACTTAAACAGGCAGAAAAGAAAATGACAGATCCAAAAACTGCCTACTGAGAACTTACAATATTCATTAGAGGATTATGGAGTGGCATTCTTGTGAGTCTTTAAAACAGCGGTTCTCAACCTGTGGGTCGCGGCCCCTTTGGGGCATCGAACAACCCTATCACAGAGGTCACCCAATTCCTAACAGTAACAAAATGACAGTTATGAAATAGCAGTGAAAATAATTGTATGGTTGAGGGGTTACCACAACATGAGGAACTGTATCAAAGGGGCACGGCATGAGGAAGGTTGAGAATCACTGTTGTAAAATTTCCATGTGTGCTAAGTGCCAACAATACATGAAATAATATCATTCTTCTTATGTCTATGAGTTCATTATATATCAATGCCATTGTGAGCCCACTGGACAAGATAACATCTCATTTTTCTTTTAGTGGCAAATATATTGTTAATAAGCTTAATAAATGCATATTAATCTTGACTGCTGTAGCATAATATAAAAGTATATTATAATCAAATGTAATTTTAATCCATACAACATAATATAAATTATCTTAATAAAATTTATTATAAAGAGAGTCTATAAACTTAACACTAAAGTCTCAACACATGCCAAATCCAAACTATTCCTAGTAGCAAGAGCAGACAGAAGGTTACATCTCTCTCCAGAAATGTGCTTTGCCCTTAGTGAGAACATGCCACTCAGGAAGTTGCTTCCCTTACAAAGAACTAGCATTTATGCTTAAGACTAAAATGATTATTTTTAAAGTATCCATTTTACAATGCAAATGTGTGCCTAAATTAAACTCTGTAAAAATAAGCATTTTCAGTTGAAGTTACAGTAATGGTTTTCTGGGAGACAATAGGAAGTCAGGAAACAGATTCCAAATTCTTCCTAGTGTCCTTGACTTGTGTTGTTCCATCTCTGTATGTTACCATATTGGCTTAGCTGAGAACCCATTGCTCTCTAGCGCCTTCACAAAATCAAGGCTTGCAACATGGGCGTAGCAAAAGGAGAGAGAAAAAAAAAGGTTGATTCACAATGAAACAGACTGACATCTAGTGTACAATGCCAAGCCCTGTGCCTCAACACTTGGAAAATGAGACTGATGCAGCAACCAGGGACCACCTAACAAAGACAGGGGCACACTAGGACATTTTAGAGACAAACGTTGAGAAAAGCCGCATAAGGGACAAGAGTTTTTCAGGGTAGTCGGAGTGCTTTAAAGCATAGCGAGAAGATGGTGACAGTACACAAACCAAACACCAAACTCACTCCATCAGGTTGATGCCGACTCACAACGACCCTATAGTGCCAGAGAGAACTGCCCCTGTGAGTTTCCAAGACTGTAACTCTCCTGGGACGAGGTGGTTTTGCACTGTGGACCGTGCCGTTAGCAGCCCAGTGCAGAACCACTGCGCATGCCACCAGGGCTTGGATACAAGGAGGCTTCAAAAAGCTCATGGGAAATGTCATTATCTTTTCATTCCATTTTCCCCGCAAACTCCTTGAAACCTCCCCATCAAGAATCAATCTCTGCCTGCCATCGAGTGGATTGGGACTCACAGTGAGCCTTCTGATAGAAACAGGTAGAACTGCCCTGTGGGTTCCTGAGACTGTAAGTCTTTACGGGAGTAGAAAGCCTCGTCTTTCTCCCAAGGAGCAGCTGATGCTTTTGAACTGCTGGCCTTGCAGTTGGCAGCCTCGTGCCAGACCCATTACATCAGCAAGAACCCTGAGCGGAGGACACAAACCTAAAGAAGGGGACCGACAGAAAGCTCCCATAGGGAGGTGTCAGAGGCAGGGGCCATCGGGGAAGAGGTGGTGCTGACCCTGGCAGATAGAGAAAGATGTCAGGGTGCCTTCCTGAATTCTGCTGATCCGGTTCTTCAATTTCTTGTGAAAAGGTAACCTGCCCAGAGTCCTGAAACCAATGCTTTATGAGATAGCTAATCCCAAAGTAAAGGCAGGAATAGACTATGCTTGGTACTTAACCCTTTACAGACAAAAGTTGCTATAACCAAGGTGCCCATACATGTACCTAAGTAATTAATTGGTTTGGCTACTTTAACAAGACCTGCTTGGTCTGAACTAGATTTTCTGAGTATAGATTCAGCACAGTCATTATGTAATTTTAGATGAACCTTATCAGAAGATTGTGGGAGTGTATTTTCCTTTCTTTGAGGAACCTGAGCTATTAATTAACCACATTTTGATGATGACTTCTATCCATTCAGCAGTCACTGAACACCTAGTATATATAGGACCCAGTACTAGGCACAACAGCCACTAGACGAAACATATGCTCCCAGTTATAACAAGATGCATGAGAGTGAATATTGGAAAACACGTGTGAACTCTTCAAGTGAAGAAGCAAAATTCTTACGGTTCTCTCTGGGTAAAATATCATCTCCCTCAGGATGGGGCCTTTTTCCTATGACATTCACATCTCTAGCTGTAACACCTAGACTAGTGCTTCGAGAATAGTGAGTACCCAAAACAATCTTGTAGCAAGGAAAGAGAAGCAGGAGAGCGAAAGGAAGGAGGAACAGGAAGGAGAGGAGAGATGGAAAAAATTAACTTTCCCATTTGTGCAGAGGCTAGAGGGAGTAGCAGTGCTTTATGTTTTCAACTGCATTCTTCAAGCCCAGGAGAAAGTGAAAAGTGGAGTCTCTTCTGTGTATTTGCCTCCTTGGGGTACGTTAACCCGGGACAGAAATAGCCCAGGTGAAAAGGGTAGAGACTTTACTGCTGCAAATGACAGCAATTCTTAACATATGTGAAGAGTATTTCATACTCTGAAGATGAGTTATTCTCCCAAACATCTAGGCACAAGACATGTTGCTATTGCTGTCACTTGACAGCCAATGTTGAAACCAACCAGTTAGGTGATTTGTCCAATGCCCCAACTTAAGGCTAGCCAATTGCAGAAATAATTCATCTTCAATTCGTTGGAACCATTGTTCCTCAAACATTTAGGTAACTATCAAAGTAAAAGAAAAGCATATCATTAGAAAATTGTATGTGCTATGCTTCATCATAAGGAGAAAGCCCTGATCTCAATTTAACTACATAAGCAAGCTAAAAATATAATGAAAAACATTATTCCTGACTTTTCAAATGTAGCATCAACTAAAGACATCTGCCTTGGCGGATATAAATGAAGAGGCCACTAAGCAAGAGATGTGTTCCTTTTCTGTAGATCCTGTCAGGGCAGGGCGGTTCTAATAGCAGTAAATCTTGTAGGGAAGAATCTGTATCTATGGATGCAAATACTGACTATGAAATATAAAAGATTATATTTACATTTGCATGGTTTCCTGGGCTTTATTTGGCAGATATAAAAACACCAGCTACACGGAGCCCATAAAACAAAGTGAGGGCAGCAGCTCATTTGGTAGCAGAATGTAATGGTTATGACTAAAGGGCTTACATAATTCATCTCGAACTCTAATGCCTATATTTACTGTTATTTACATTAAAATTAAACTCTCATGGCCATAGGGGCGCTTCTCGGGTCTGGTCAGAAATTTGTTTAAGGTCCTTTCTTCAGATACAGCTCCTGATACTGTCAGTCCACAGACTTAAAAATGCCCAAGAATGCCCTCACCTTACCTGGGAGTCTTAGTACTTCGTTTCTCCAACCCAGCTAGTCTAAGCAACTCTGTAAGTCTGGGAAAGGAGAGTGAATGGAGATAGACGGTTCATTATTTCTCTTAGGATTCCTAGTTAGATTCAGAGCAAACGCAGACTGATTGTAAGCCAAGGTTAAGGGAGAATGTCTAGCATTCAGATAATGCTCACTAAAAGATAACATTTTGAGAGGGCAGTTCAGAACACAGTCCAAAGAAAGGCAAAACGCGATATTGGCCAAAACCATTTCATGCTACCTTTTAACATTATTCATACTGAGTCTGTACAAGTAGGCCTATAGATTCATGCTTCTAGAAATCTTAAACTGATCATTTTTAATCACTTTATTCTTCATATGTTCCAACAGTGAAAACTTTGGACTTCAATTGTGAATGCTCAATACAGGATTTTTTTTCTTTGCTAATCAGCCCTGAGATAATAGTCTGTTAAAGAGAAATCTGTATCATATTATTAAATGCACATCTGTATAACATTAAAAATATCAAAGATAACATACTAATTTGGTTAAAAAAAATAACTGGTAGCCTAAATTAGGCATGTAAAATAATGTATTTTTATTTTTGACAAGTCTCATGGGAATTGCATATAGGAATATTTTATAATATAAAAATCACATGATATTCAAAGAGAAATGTTTAACATTCCTAGGCTATTGCAATATTTCTAATTCAAGAAATCTTGAAAAGGAAAACAATATTTCATATCTTTTTAAAGACTAGCAGACTCTCTTTACATATGACAAATAGATCTGAAAGTAACTCATATGACTGAAAATGTATCCCCCTGAGTGCACAAGGGGCTGTATTCGAAACTAGATGATCTTTACCTTGATTTTAGAAATTTTGTATTGGTTTTAGGTAGGTTTGTTTGGATATTAAAGAGATTAACCTAACTTTCTAAATTAACAAAATATTGTCATTTAAGTTGTTATGACATACATTCATTGACCAATTTGGAGGGAATTCTTTTAAGTTGGTATTTGTCACTGTTAAGTGAAAGATATTTATTTATTTACATTTGGACAAAAGGAGCACTTTTTAATAGCTGAGTGTTCAATTTGGGTAATGTTGTTTTATAAATACATAGCCGGTAGGTAAATTTTTCTAGCTTTCAAGGTTATTTTTGTTTGTTTTAGTTTTTTTTAATCATTGTATTGGGGGCTCATACGACTCTTATCACAATCCATACATGCATCAATTGTGTAAATCACATCTATACATTCGTTGCCCTCATCAGTCTCAAAATATTTGCTCTCTACCCAAGCCCCTGGCATCAGCTCCACATTTTCCCCCTCCCTCCCTGCTCCCCCCCCCAGCCCATGAATAATTTATTTTCTAATGAAACACTTGACTGAGTTCATATTGCTTTAGTATTAAGACCAAAAAGCTTATGTGTGCTTCTGAAAGAACAGCATTCATTGCACATGCCTAAAGTTCAGTAGGAATACACTGTAATCAAAAGATTAAAGAACATTCAGAAACAGACAAAACATTACACACTTCATTCAGACCAACAATATCATTATCAGAAGCCTGTTGTAGCCTTGTTGTGATGTTTTGTGGATAGTCTACAGTCATCCTCCATCAGTGGCCGCAGAGACTGTCCACTAAGTGAAAGGGAACATTGGAAAGATCAGCAAGCACTGACGAGGAGCCCGGGGCCTGGGCACTGCACTGCTCCATCCAGGAAGCCCTCGGCGGCTCTGGGCTTTCTACTCTGTCCTGTGGGCTGGCTATGAGTTGGGATCAACTCATGGCACTCAACACGAATTAAGAGAATTTCTGAAAGAAAGAGCAAACGGAAAAACAAAAATCAGAAGAATGGAGAGAAGATTGGGCAAAGTTTGGGAAACAAAGCAGTGGCACACATTTTCATTTCTTTTTCAATTAAATAAAATTGCAACTAACATGCCCTAATATTTTAGACTTAAAAAAAATCCCTTCACTGAACTAAAAAAGAAAGCACCCAAAACCCTGGGAACATTCGCTCCCATCTTGACAGCACTGGGGAGCTCTGCTCCTGTTCTGGACTGTCAGTCGACTGATTCTGGACTTCAGAAGCAAGGAAGGACTGAATAAAGAACACAATTGTTTGGGGTTGAGTTTTTTTTTCCTTTCAAAGACATTCTAACACCAAAAAAGTCCCTGCCTGTTTCAGAACTGCCTGTTAGCAAGGCAAGGAGGTGTTCGTTTAATCAGAAAGCATATCCAGACTCGCTTGGCCTAAATGAGTGAACAGAGTGATTTGCGCTTCTGCCCCCACTTCCCTGCCATGAGCCTTTACAATGTGCCTACTTCCCAAATATTTTTCTTTAAGCTTTTTACTTTGGGTTCTTAGTGCAGATCATTATTATTATTTTTAGGCTGCAGTATGCAATCGTCCTTATTTTCACTCAAAATTGCAACACAGGGGACTATGGCCAATGCTATGCAGATGGCCAAATAGATAATAAAGACTCAGTTCATGAATAATATCCACTCAGAAAGAGGACAAAAGCAACAGGAAAAAGAGCCCAAATTGGACAAAATGTGCATGCTATATTTAAAAAAAACACGCACGTGATCATTGTCAGAGATCATTAAGGGTGCCCTGTAGTTTTAATTACATGCCAGTGACACCAATCAGATGTGACTGTTTGCTCTTATAGTCAATAAAAAAAGTCATAACTGCCATCAAATTTAAATTTAATTTATTTTCTACACAGCCCTTTCTGTTTTCCTTGTTTTTTTCCCTTCTATAACATTAACACTTTTTTTGTTAAAAAATGTGTGAAAGATTAATTTGTAGAATGGGGGGATCTGTGGGTGCACAGCAGAGGACAGATGGAGGGGGTGGGACATGACAGTTTTCGTCTGTGGCATCATTTTGTTGTTGCTAGAGCCAGGGAGCAAAATAAAGCTCCTGCTACCACAAGCCTTTCTTTTGGGGGCCCCTAGATAAGGTGTGTTGCTTTTTCCAAATGCAGGCGTGGGGGAGGGTGGGGGCTGGGGGACACAGCTGCCCTCGTGGCTGTGCACATGATTAGCCAGAGTAATTTAAAAATTGTATTTCTATAGAATCCATCAGCTTTTTGTATGAAACAGCGTACTCTCTTGTGGTGAACTGACTATTTTGACATGGATTCATGGTCTTTCCACTCTCGAAGATCCTGAATTGTAAACCCAAACATGTGAAATGATTCTAGCAAAAGGATGGTTGGTTGGTTTGCTTCCCACCTCCCCACCCCACTACTCAAAATTCTACTCACATTTGAGGTGCTTAAAAAATCATTAAAAAGGGTGACGTGCACATTTTGATTTTTGCCTTGGCACTGGAGGAGTCTGCTATTGTAAAGGTTTGTATTGACGACTGAAGCAGTTACCACAGAAAATCACTGTCATATGGCACACGCAGACATTCTGAGAAAAAGTAAAACTTTGAGGAGGAGAAAAAAGGGGAATTCAGGACAGCATGTGGGAGGGAAGATGGGAGTTCTTTTTATGGACAAAGAGATCCATTAACAATATCTTTATCAGTTTCCTTCTTCCTTGTTAACTGAAACAACTTGCAGTGCCAAGAATATGGGAACGTGGCAGCAAATAAATGACTTGGGGAGGGGGGAGGAGAGCCAGTGCATGTGAGAAGAGTTGGTGGTTAATTCATGACAAAACAAGAAGTGCCTGAGGAAGAATCTCAATAAAACGTTTGCTTCCAACTACTGTGAAGGAAGGTGGTCCAAGGGAGTAGGAGGAACCCCACAGGCGAAGACCCCCTTTGGTAAATTCTTATTGTCAGGAGGCTGTGCCTCCATCTCTCTGTCTGGTGCCGTGCCTGGCTTGCACGTGGCTATGATGCTGGAAGCTTTGCCAATGAGATTGTAAGGACTACAGGGTCACCCACGGTGGATGAGTGTCCGGCGAGAAAGCCCTGGCAAGCCCAGTCTGACAATTCGCCAATGAAAACCCGAGGGGCCCCAGCAGAACAGTGCCGGATACGGCGCCGGAGGATGAGCCCCACTAGTTGGAAGGGACTCAGCAAGCCAAGTGATCACAACGATGGAGCAAAGCTTAGGAAGAGGGTGCAGGCTGAACAACATTTCATGCTGTCTCTGGTGTAGGGGTGGCCCTGAGGCCGAGCTGACCACGAGGCGGGCAGCAGGTCATAGCAATGAAAGCCGCAGGCAGACCATCCTGTAAGTATAACCATGGTACTGTTAACAGTGCCACGCCTTAGATGCCGCCTCTATGAAAATGAGCCGGCAGTAATAGCACCTAACTTCATTACAGGCTTGCATGGAATTAAAAGCCAGCGTTCTGGCTCAATGGTCTAGGTAGGCCATGAATTAGCCCTCATTTAGTGAGCAAGGAAGAGAGCCCTGGGGCCACTGGCAAGTGTTGGCAGAAAGAAGAGGCACACCCTCCAGTGAGCCCTATAGAAGGTCACTGTGAGTCAGAATCCGCTCAGTGTCAGTTTTGTTTTTCGTTTTGAGAGTTTGTAAGGAGCTTTTTTTTGGTGGGGGGCTGGCGGGGAGGGGGACTCTCCTAACAACTGAGCTCTGAGGGCACTCAAATCCCAAAATGTAACCATTCCATCAAGGTTGTTGACTTCAGTTCATGGCGACACCAAGCACAACTCAGGAAACACTGGCTGGTCTTGCACTACTCCTGGATCTATTGTGGATTCCACTGCTGTAATCCATAGGGTTTTCATTGGCTGATTTTTAGGAAGGCGATCACCAGGCATTTCTTCTTGATCTGTTTTAAATCTGGAAGATCCATGAAAACCTTTTCAGCACCATGAGTAACACGGAATCTTCCACTGGGAAATGGGTGGTAACCCAAGTCTTCCCCCTAGCAGGCAAAATATTTACCATTGAGCGACCACTGTTCCTGTTTCACCAGGAGGAATTTGGCCAAATGCAATGATGAGATGAACATGGTTAGCTACGGAGTGAGGGAAAGGGATAGATGTGGTTTCAAAAGTAGAATCATGCAGTATATCATTGGAGAGGGCATTCCTGTCATAGAAAATAGGTAAATCTATTATCTGTGTATGTCCTGTTGTTAGGCTCCACAGAGTCCTTTGTACAACAGAACACAACACTGCCAGGGCCTGCATCACCCTCATAACAGTTGCTATGCATGAACCTCTTGTCGCCACTGTGCCAATCCATCTCACTAAACACCGGTAAAATACAGTGTTCAGAAAGGAATGCATAAGATTAGAATCTAAAACTTAATTATAGTTTGTTAAGTTGCTATGTTTATATGATACCACAGTCCATTAAAGGGCACCTGGTGGTATAGTGGTCACACATTGGACTGTTAGCCTCCAGGTTGGCAGTTTGAAACCACCAGTTGCTCTGAGGGGGAAAGTTGAGGCTTTCTACTCCTGTAAAGAGTTGCAGTTCTACCCAGCCCTAGAGAGTCATCACGAGTCAAAATTGACTCGATGGCAGTGAGTTTTTTGTTTTTAATGCTCCATTTCAAGCTTTGAAGATTGTGTCAACAAACCCTAGTTTCCCTTGTGCTTTCAGGGCAGGCACAAATAAGGCATCAGTTAGGATTAGACTCGGGAGCATATGAAGAAATTCCAAAAAGTCAGACCTATGACAAGATTGTAACAAAAGAAAAAACAATTGTCTTTTAATCAATTCTGACTCGTGACAACGCCATGTGTATGAGTAGAACTGTGTTCCACTGGGCTTTCAAGGGCAGTAGACTGTCAGATCTTTCTCAGAGGCACCTGTGGATCAAACTTTCCTTTACCAGCTGAACACGTTAATCATTTGCACCACTCTTTAAACAAGACAGACGTGGTTTATCACTTAGAGAGACAAAGGCAGGAAGCAGACAGTCCTTTGCTGGCTGGTCACTCTGTGGGGGCTATTAGCTGAGAAGCTTCTTCCAGCTGACCTCTCCAGCCTCCCTGTTGTGCGGCTCTTATCCTCGAGGTCCCTTATATTGGTCCCGGCTCTAGCCATCACATCCGTGTAAGAAAGGTGCAGAGGAGAAAGGGGTCAAAGGCATATCAACTACTTTTTAGGGAAACTTCTTATAGACGACCACAAAACACACCCTTTTATACATCATTGTCCAGAACTTGCCACCTGGATTAACTACCGGCAAAGGAAGCTGGCCAGTTCCTTTGGTTTTTATTTTGGGCAACTACTTACCTAGTAAAAAAAATGGACATTTTGTTATTAAAAAAGGAAGGGAGAACAACTATTGGGATACACAATTGAAGCTGCCAATGCAGTTAATAAGTATAAACTTTTACTATGAAGGGAAAAATGGTTTTCAAAAAAGGCAGCTTTTACAAATGTACATGTGTATACGAAGCCTTGGTGGCATAGAGGTCTAACCACAGAGTCAGTGGTTTGAAACCACCAGCTGCTCTTCTGGAGGAAGATGAGGTTTTCTGCTCCCTTAAACCTTTACAGCCCTGGAAATCCACAGGGGCACTTCCAATCTGTTCTATCAGGCCACTGTGATTCCGAATGGACTTAAGAACAAGTGAGTTTGGTTTTGGTTATGGGTGCATACATGTCCTTTCTTGTTTACCTTTAAAGATATGTAAAGCACGTAGCTGAATGTTGTCATCCTAGTCCCAGCAGAATGCCTTGATAGTCCCTGAACTAACAGTTCTCCATTTTTGTGTGGGGCAGAAACACAGGAAATAGGATCAGAGAATCAAGGAAGAGCACCTAACAGCGGCAACGTCAGAGTGGCACTCGACATTTCTGCCCTCATTCCAAACCCAAACACCAAACTCAATGCCGACTCCCAGCGATGCCCCTGTGGGCTTCCCAGACAGTGACTGTTTACCGGTAGAAAGTCCCGTCTCCCTCCTGGTTTGAGCTGCCGACATTGCAGGTCCCAGTCCACTCATAACCACTTTACACCAGGGCTGGATTTCAGTCACATGACCCCAAACTACCTGCAAGGGATAGAGTTTAACTGTGCTTCCAGGCGAAAGAAACTTTACCTCGCTTCCGCTTACATAATAAATGTACTGAAAATATGGTTTCCAACATCCCTATTTTTACCTACTTTTCCGAACCAAAAGCCAAACTCACAGCCATCAGGTTGATTTCAACTTGTAGCACGACCCCAGCGCGGCCCTGTACTAAAAGACCTACCTCAACAAGGTCACTTGGACAAGAGTTCAGCTCATTGCTCGTCAACCTTTTCATTAGCTCCTGTGACACTGAAATATCCAAGACACAAACATTTCTGATAATGGAAGCTGAGCTCCACTATATCATGGCTTCAATCACAAGGCCCGGCCGACAATAGTTCTTCTCATTCCTGATACTGCTCTTCCTCCTTTGCCATGTGAGTAGTAATGTTTTAACATTTGTGGAGAATGTTAAGAAGTGCTTCCACGGGGCTTTATGTTGCTAAGCAAACTAGTTAAAAATGCATTTAAGTAGTGGCCAAAGACAATAATTGATCATTGATAACAAGAGGGCTTTCCGTTTCCTCTTATAGCATTATTGTTTATTTTATAAATTGTCAATTTTGAGCTATCAGATACTTGTGTGGAGTAAGATTGTTTAAAGTATTGACATTCCACACACATACAGCTATTGTATATATGTGTATATACACTGTTTTCCTTCAAAAATTAATCATATTTTATTAAACCAATGCTTCTCTCAAAATATGAGATAATATGTGAAGAAATGGTTGGGATAAAGAACAATAGATTCAAGAGGATGAAAGTCAAGGATTCCATTTCAGCTGAATTACTAGTCTGTAGATTGAAACACAAGACAAACTATTGTCCATTACATTTTATTTTAAGACTATTTTCTGCATTTTGATAAATATTTTATAATCTCTTTTCAGGAGATTATGTACAGAAGATGTCACTGTTAACTATTATTTTCTTTGATGACTTGATTTTGAAGTTTAGTTCTCATGCAGTTATTTTAGACATATAATATGCAAAGGGTAAATCTTAGGTGATTTGTCTTTTCCCGTGTCAAATATAAAGCAAGTGTTTGTTCATTGGAAACACAAAAGTGAATTTATAATTTTTGCATTAACTAATGAAATCTGAAGAGTCGATGTTTATAGAGCATCAGAGAGGAAATTGCACAGTCGCTGGTGTTTGTAAAAGCATGTAGAATTTTGAGATGAAAACAAAAGGATTTTCTTTGCTTTCTGTAGGTTTCAAAGACATGCCATGTTAGGGTTATTGTACTTACAATTGCCAGAGCTGTCCATCCAGGATCCCCGTTAGTGTGGTGATGGTTACGCATTGGGCTGCTAACTACGAGGCCAGCAGTTCAGAACTACCAGCCACTCCCTGGGCGACAGACGAGGCTTTCTATTCCCATGAAGAATTACAGTCTCAGAAGCGCATGGGGCCAATTCAAACTTGTCCTACAGGGTTGCTATGACTTGGAATCGACTTGGCGGCAGTGAGAGGGCCACATCTAACAAGTCTGGCACACCGTAGGCACTCAAAAGTTGTTTTTGACAAACGGCAGATTGCTAGGGCCCTATAGGACTTGGAGAAGAAAGTCAAATGAAGGACCGACTTTGTGAACATCAGGGAGCGAAGAGAGGATGCCTGAAAGGTGTCCAGCAGGAACACACTTGGACACATTGGACCCCAGCATCTCTGAAGAGATATAGTGAGTGAGGTTTCCAAAAAACAGATTGGAGTGGCTATCCTACTCCTGTCTGGATGATGAGGAACACTGGTAGCATAGTGGGTTATGCATTGGTCTGCTCACAGCTAGGTCAGCAGTTCGAAACCACCAACTGCTCTTTAGGAGAAAGAAGATGTTTTCTACTCCCATAAAATCTCAGAAACCCACAGGGGAAGTTCTCCTCAGTCCTATAGGATCACTATGAATTGGTATGGACCAGATGGCAGTGAGTTTGGAGTCTTTATCTGGGTGATGCAAATAGCGTGCTAAAATTCCAGTCTCTCCAAAGGTACCCTGGAAGAAAGTCCTGAAAATCAGGTTCTGAGAGCAATCAGTCATTGAGGCTCTCTATAGTCTTGAAGCAGAGTTTGACTGTGACACACATGGAGTAGCCATGAGTTGGAAGAGACGCGATATCAGCTAGTTCATTCATCTACCGCAAGGACAGTACCAAAATGATCACAATTTTGCCAGAACTTTGTGGTTTGGGGCAGAAGCAGGACTGTCTCTGTTGCCTGACCTTGGCTCTAAGCTACAGGAACACCCTCAGGAATTCTTCAGTCTTCCAGTGCTTGCTGTGGTGGAGGCAGACCGGGACTAATTCCTTCAGACCATGGACTGACTTTATAATTCAGTCTTTGCTGTTCATCAGAATCACCTCAGATGCCTCCAAATGAACAATTGCCAGAGTCTCACCTCAGACTTCACTGAATCAGAGTCTCAAAGGGTTGCACCTGGACCTTGGACCTAGGGAGGTAGGTGGGCTTGTTGAATCTGTGACTCACCAATGTTTGAGAAACCCTGGGCTGGCTCACCTCTGTAACGAAAACTCAGTTGCTCGGAGTTTTGAATGCAGTGGGCACAGTCTTAGGTCACCAGCTTGATATAAAACTCACTGCCATTGAATCTATTCCGAGTCAGAGCAACCCAATAGGACAAGGTAGAGCTGCCCCTGTGGGTTTCTGAGACTGTGGCTCAAACAGACAGCCTTATCTTTCTCCTGAAGAGTGACTTGTGGTTTCACACTGCTGACCTTGTGGTTACCAGGAGAATGCTTAAGTCATTATGCACCAGGGGGCTTCCCAGCTTCATAGAAAGGGACTAAACCCAACTACATTCTCCACCCAATGTCAGAGTGATGGTGAGTAAAGTGTTTAACCTTTATTCACTTACGTCTCTGTGCTTACTTCTAAGAGGCTAGAGAGATTATGGGTTCTTTATAGTATGCTGTTGTATAAAAGGAGCTCTGGGGGTGCTGTCAGGTCAGGTCCAGAAGTGTCAACCCACGAGCCACTCCTAAGGAGAAAGATGATGCTTCCTGGTCCCATAAAGATTTGCAGCCTAGGAAACCCTACAGAGGGCCCCTATGAACTCGATAGACCATAGGTTTGGACGCTATTACATAAAACATGGAGCCAGATGGTGTAGTGGTTATG
Source organism: Tenrec ecaudatus (assembly GCF_050624435.1). Lineage (NCBI taxonomy): Eukaryota > Metazoa > Chordata > Mammalia > Afrosoricida > Tenrecidae > Tenrec > Tenrec ecaudatus. The sequence goes on along the minus strand of NC_134530.1, from coordinate 251,734,660 downwards.
CACTTAACTTCTAACAGTCAGGTTGGTGGTTTGAACCCACCAGCCACTCTGCAGGAGAAGATGTGCCAGGCAGTTTCCATAAAGAATTCCTCCTTGAAAGCCCCATGGGGCAATTCTCCTCTGTTCTCCAAGGTCACTATGACTTAGAATAGACTTGCTGACAACAGGTTCGGTTTTGTTTTTTTGTGTATTCAATATCTACCAGTAATACACTTAACTCCTGCCCATTTAGCCTGGATTTCTATGAGCATATGAACACTGGATAAAATGGAGTAAGTGCAGGTGGACTAATAACAAATAGAAGACCATAACTAGTAGTCTGGATCTACGCACAACACCATTAAAAGAGCTAGTGCATCTCTTTGTCAACAAGAGGCTAGAGGAGGATGACATCCAATTAATGTAGTTCATTTAGAAAAGCTCAGAAAGTAGACTCTATGTCCACTTAAAAACAATTTGGTCATTAACAAAAGATACTTTGAAACAAAAGAGAAGTCAAAATCAGCTATGAGACTGTCACGAAACTTGACAATTCCCGTCATCATTTTTGCAGCTTCCTTGTATTATTGCAAGCTCTCTAATAAACTACAGGCAGCAAGAAAAAGGGGACTTCTTGGGATTAATGGTGTATATTATTATTATTATTATTATTATTATTATTATTATTATTATTGAGCCGGCTATCTTTTTGAAATTCCGATTTCCACCTCTTCTTGGTTCTTTGAGATGGATCAGGTAAACGTGAATGAACAGATTCATCGCCTCTAGTTTGCCTTGTCCTGATAACAAGAATGGACTATGCTATTTTTCCCCTTTCAGTAGTTTATAATAGTTCATATAAAACTACCTATTACCTTTTTGCACACACTAAGCTTGTTATTGAAAAATTACACCTCTACCTCCGGGTCTTTCTGCATCTAAATGGAACACTCTTAGCATTTAAATAGCGATGGCAGGAAAAACTCAGCAAATCCTAATGTTCAAACCCCAAGGGGGCAGCCTGCACACGGATGAAAACAGGACCATGCACATACAGCCTTTGCTGCATGGCACCAGCAGAGATCCAAAACCCGCACGCAAGATTGTACTCAAATCCAAGTTCATTCGTAGACTCAGAAATGGAAGTAGAAACCCCGACATTGTTTCAAAACACAGCGCAAGGTAAACTGTGTCCAAACCAGAGCACATCTCTGTTAAATCTGCATTTGCTTTAATAGCATACAGCACCAACTTTGCAGTTAGATGTGGAGGCAGCAAACAAAAAGAACTTATTTGAGCCCCTGGCCAAGGACCTTTGGCTCATTCCTGAGCTTGTGTTCTTAAAAGGCCAAAGCCCAAACAGCATCAACCACAAAAGGTCGTTATCTGGGCAATGGCTCCAGGGCCAAATCACCTCACAAAGGGAGAGCCATCAGCCATCAACCGCTCAGGGAACTAGATGAGAGACAACATGAGGTTAACTGGAGCTTATTACTATTATGAGAAAAACAACCAAGAACATAAATGCTGATGGTGATCAGAGCATTTTATATTCAAAGAATGGCTTATTGATTGGTTTGGCTAGCGATTTGGCCAAGGGGACTAATGTATGACATTTATCTGAAGCCTCATTTGCTTCTTAGAAAAGAGTATCCAGTAAGCGACAGACAATAGCAGCAATTAGATTTAAAATTGGGGTTGCAATTTGCTTGGTTCCTATTGTTTCCTTCTGTCAGTTTGTCTTGTTGTGGTAGCTTCATGTTGTCATGATGCCGGAAGCTATGCTACCAGTGTTTCCCATACCAGCAGGTTAACCATGATGGGCAGGTATCAGCTAAACTGGCAGACTAAGATAGAGTAGGAAGAAAGACCTGGAGAAAATTAGCCCGTGAAAAACTTACGGACTACAAGAGAACATTTTCAACTCGCTGTGTTAGCCATCCCTCAGGAGGCATCAGTCATTGGAAGAAGGCATCCTCTTTGGTGAAGCAGAGCACTCTGCGGGAGATGGATTAGCACAGTGACCACAGAGATAAACTCACAGGTGCCAAGCGCCGTGAGCTAATCCAGCACCAAGTGGTGCTGCGTTTTGTGGCACACATGGTGCCTCCTTTCAGAATGGACTAATGGAAGCTAAGAACAAGCGAACAAAGGAGAGACCTGAAATACAACATGACTGGCTCGTTTCTTACGTGGCCTACTCACCCAGAACTATGCCACCTAAAAATGTACATTTTCTATGGAGAAAAATATATTTCTTTCAAACATATTATTGCTCATATAAGGAACAGTATACTTCTTAACAATAAGTTTATGAGCTTAAAGTACTTTGTATTTTCAAAATAATAGCTATAGTATTGGTAGCAATAGTAGTCAGCATCCTACTTTAAGCCTGTTTATGCACAGAAAAGAGTAAGGTAGTGCTTGATAATGTGAACTATTCCTAAACTCCAGAAAGTCCATTTCCCATTATAAACATTACTGAACTTCAAATTATTCTAGTAAAGTATGCAATCACTGGGACCACAGGACCCATATTTAATGGTCAATTCTTTAGCAATGAAACTGTATTGAATCTTACTCTGGGTGAGGGGAAAGGAACGTGTGATGGAAAATTAACATTTTCAGGGCATGGGTTAACTCTCCAGAAAAAGTAAGTTAACTTTAGTCGTGTTAAAATAACAGAGCACATTTCTTCTGGTGTGAACCAGTGTTTCATAGGGAATGTGACAGAGCCGGGATTCTGAAGTTAGACCCAGGGGGTTTAATTCCTTCTCTGCTACTTAACTCGCCATGTAACCTGGAGCCAGTCCCAAAACCCTCTGGGCCTCTGCTTACCTTGAAAATGAAGATACTAATTACGCCTACTTTAAAACTAACTAATATACTATGTGCAATTAAAGTGTTTGTCCAATAAAAATGAACTGACAACTTAGCGGTGAAACAGCACCAAGAAGAATACTAATTTTTTTTACATTTTATTGGGGGCTCTTACAGATATTATAACAATCCATAAATCAATTATATCAAGCAAACATACATATGTTGCCATCATCATTTACAAAATATTTCTATTTCAGCCCTTATTATCAGCTCCTCTTTTTTCCCTTCCCCCCTCCCACCCTCGTGAACCCTTGATACACACACATCTTACACTGTCAGCCATATCCCTTCACCCATGTTTCTGTTACTCGTCCCCCTAGCAGGGTGTGTATTATCATTGCTAGTGGTTCTCTCTTTCTCCCCCTCCCTCCCCCTCTCCTCATGGTATCACTACTCCCATTACTGTTTCTGAGGGCTTTATCTGTCCTGGCTTGCTTGTATCGAAAGCTCTCATCTATACCAATGTGCATACTCCTGTCTAGCGGGATTTGTGGAGTAGAACTGGGGTCATGCTAGTTAGGGGGTAGGAAGCATTAAAGAACCAGAGGAATGGTGTGTGTTTGCTCAGTGTTGAACTGCACCCTGGCTGAATTGTCCCTTCGGTGTGACCTTTCTGTGGGAGGAAGAATACCAATTCTTGATGACCCATAATACCCCAAGGTAGAACATAGAAGATAAAGGTTTCACATCAAGTTGAGGTGCTCCAGTGGCATAATGGTTAAGCTGGATTGTTAACTGAGAGGTCAGCAGTTCAAACCCACCCAGTGGCTCTGAAAGAGTTAAAAAAACAAACCAAAACAGTGAGCTGCTCCTGTAAAGATTTAGCCCAAACCAAACTCCTTGCTATTGAGTCATTTCCGACTCATAGTCGTCCCATGGGTCAGAGAAGAACTGCCCTAGAGAATTTCCAAGGTTATCATCTTTCTGGAAGCAGAGGGTTACAACTTCCTTCCTGGAAGTGACCCTCAATCTTTCAACTAACAATCAAGCGTCTAACCACGACACCACCAGGATTCAACCTAACAATGATATGATCGCCTAGAAAATGGTGAGAGGCCGTTCTAGACAGTTCTCTGTCCTGTAGGTTCACTACGGATCCAAATAGAGTCCACAGCACCTAAAAATAACATGCCCACGGTAGACTAAAAACTCACAGCCATCACATCGATTCTGACTCACATCCAAAGACTAGAACTGCCGCCCCAGGATTTTCAAGGCTGTAAAATCTGTGTGGGACCATCTTCTTTCTTCTGGGGGGTGGCTGGTTTTGAACCCAACACTTTACCCCACTCTGCCACCAGGCCTCCTCCTCTCCATATTCAAACTCTCCAATGAAAACATAAACCTAACTCGCTGCCATGGAGCCTGTACTGACTCAAAGTGGCGTGATAGGCCAGGGGAGAACTGCTCCCGAGACTGACCTTCTTTATAAGAGTCAAAGGCCCATGTTCCCCCCACAGAGCGGCTGGTGGTTTAGAACGGTGGACCTTCCTTTTCTCTGCAATAGCCACCAAAAAGCGATAGATAGAGGAACTGATTGTTGGGAGATCTCAAATTGGAGGCCCCTCAAAAATGTTGGACCATTCCAGACAATAATTATATTTTATCCTCTCAAATATGGTAAAATTATTCCAGATAGTACTAGTTAACTCCATTGGGAGGCTTTCTGGTGTAAGTCACTGAGCTGTCGTCCATTAAAATGGCCCTCTTGCCAGACTCTTCATATAGTACATTATAATTCTGGACTCTATGCCTGTGGTTATAACCCCATTTGGGAAGTTGTTCTCTATTGTACTAATGGATAGGATTCGGGTGAGATTAAGACCTGACTTTAGAAGTAGGTATGAACCAAGTCTTGGCCTTTTCCTTGGGGCACCTTTAAGACTTTACTCAAGGGTGTGACTTAAGGCACCCACTGTTTTCTTTGGGTAGGGCTTGCTGAAAAACAAGACTGTGGTCTGCTAAAAGATAACGAACTACATCTCCATCTAAAGCCATTCCTCAGCGTATGAGAGCTATTTGGGGCAGGGGGAGAGTCAGGTCTGGAGAGAGATTCCACCGCTGGCTGAGGAGCGGTGTTGCTGTGAACTAATGATTGCATGCTTACTGTTTATTGAGGCTAGCTTGTGATAACTTATTAACATCCCCAATAAGACCTCGTAATCATAAGTATTGTCTGTGAGTTCTGTGTGGCATTGCAATGCATTAGCTAGCCCAGCACAGAAGTAGAGTACTGTGAGAGGAATGGCTGGTGCCAGAATAGGGTAAAGAATGATCGAGGGTGAAGGGATATCTGACTCCTGCCTCGTGGCAATAAGGAAGCAAGAGGAGATCCATCAGATATGGGCAGCCGCCCACCCCTAGGCCAGTTTTAGCAGTAACCCCCCAAACCCACAAGGCCAGTCCAGTCAGGCCAGGGCGAGTCCACATGTACACAGCCACAATTGTAAAAGCCAAACAACTCTGATTGCCAAAGGAGTTTTTTGTTTGTTTTAGTGTTTGTAAGGAAATGGCAAACTCATTTGACATCAAAATGTGTCCTGAGAGTAAATTACTCTGTCTTTATTTATCCCATTTTGTGTGAATCTTCATGTTTTGCTATAGAAACTTTAATATGCCTGCTTATGATGCTGTCGTAGACCTCAATGGGGTGTTACTGGGTTTACACACTGTGCTACCTCTCTAGAATCTGGGAAGTGTGGAACTGGGAATCACATCTGTATTGGACAGGGTTCTCTAGAGAGACAAACCAGATTGCTAGTAATTATATATAAATATATTTATAAAGATAGATATATAATTCGAGAAATAAACCATTAAATAATATACAGATAGATAATACAAGAAATTAACAGTTAAATTATAAAGCAGTGAGACACTAGCAGTCCTTCAAGTTTTGAGAGCCGCCAGTTGCCAGTCCCCTTCTGTAGAGAGAGCTGGGCTATATATACCCAGGCAGCAAACAGCAAGGCAGGTCCCCAACTGTCACCAACTGTCAGTCCCCAGCTCCAGAGATGAACATTCCAATCGTGTGGGCTTAAAGGGACCTCAACTTACAGCGACACAGTCCACAGGCTAGGCATCCCACAGGTAGTGTACCCCTTTAAACTGAGGCACAGAACAACCAAGGTGAGGCTCACCGAGCCATTTATCCCTCTGCCCTTCAGTTAATCCTACTTGTGTTTATCGGCCAGGCTGGCACAATAAACTATAGCAACATCTGACCTAGGATTTCAGATCAGGGGTTATGGACCCAAATCTTCTTGCCAGTGAGGCGTTCTATTTGGAACAGGTGCTGGCTACTTTGAGAATTTTCCATCTTGCCTCGTCACGGCCAAAAGCAGACAAAGGAACATGACCCCAATGAGAAAAGAAGTCTGATGCAGATGCCCTGGATGCCCTGGGAAGTCTCATGTTTGAGCGCATTGTGGCAGCCACTGTGTCAATGCATTTTGTTGAGGGTTTTCCTCTTGGAATGCCGACCCTCTACTTTACCAAGCATGATGTGCTTCTCAGGGACTAGTCTCCTGTGTTAAAGTGTCCAAAGTACATGAGACAAAGCCCCGCCATCCTTGCCTCTAAGGAGCATTCTGGCCACACTTCTTCCAAGACAGATTTGTTTGTTCTTTTGGCAACTCGTGATACTTTCAATATTCTTCTCCAGCACCATAATTCAAATGAGTCGATTCTTCTTCAGTCTTCCCTATTCAATGTCCAACTTTCACATGCATATGAAGCAATTGAAAATACCATGGCTTCGACCAGGCCTCAAAGTGACCTCATTGCTTTTCAATAATCTAAAGAGGTCTTGTGCCAATGCGATGTATCCTTTGATCTCTTGTCTGCGGCTTCCATGCAAGAAAATCCTTAATAATTCAATCTTTTCTCCATTTATCATGATGTTACCTATTGGTCCAGTTGTGTGGATATTAATCTGCTTGATATTGGTTGTAATCCACACCAAAGACTACAATCCTTGATCTTCATCAGTAAGTGCTTCAAGTCCTCCTCACTTTTAGCAAGCAAGGTTGTGTCATCTGCACATCACAGGTTGTTAATGAGTCTTCCTCTAATCCTGATGTCACACTCTTTTTCACATAAGGCAACTTCTTTTATTATTTGCTCAGCATATAAATTGAATACATATGGTGGGAGGATACAACCCTGATGCACACCTTTCTTGCTTTTAAACCATCCAGTGTTCTCTTGTTCTGTTTGTACAACTAACTGCCTCTTGATCCACCTACAGATTCCATGTGAGCAAAGTGTGGTAAAGAAACTAGATGGTGCCCAGCTATGAGAAAGAATAGCATTGGGACATCAAGTAGAATAAGGGTTGGGGGGCAGTGGGATGCAGTGGTGGGGGTGGGAGCAGGGGTTGGGGGGGGAGGTAAAAGGGAGACAATGTCATAGAGCCCAGGAAGAAAAAGAATGTTTGGGAACTGATTGTGGTAGCAATTGTACAATACTGCTTGAAGTGATGGAACTATGGAATGATATATGTATTATTTCCCAATTAATAATGAAATATCGTATATACTCGAATATAAGCTGACCCGAGTATAAGCCGAGGTACCTAATTATTACCTGGGAAACCAGAAAAACGGATTGACTTGAGTATAAGCCTAGGGTGGAAAATTCAGAAGCTATTGGTGAGTTTCAATAATCAAAACAAATGAAAATAAAATTACTACAAATTGAGACATCAGTGGGGTAATGTATTTAAATATTTATTTAAAATAAAAACATAAATAAAAGGACAACAAGTCATTTGACATTAGTAAACCAGCGCAGTAAGTAGAAAATAGGTTCAACAAAAGCAGTAAGGTATCAACAATGATACCTTAAGAGTACTATTCTCTGAGCTCAATCAGCAACCAAGCTAAAATGTAAAGAGTTAAAATCCTTCAAAACTGGATTCCTCATCATCATCCATATCCCAATGCAGAGCTCCAGCTGGTGTGAGGTCATCATAGACTCTGTCCTCACTGAGATCGCCGTCATCACCATCACTGCTGTCATTTTCATACAAAGCGCAGTCTTCACTGCCATTCATAGCATTATTAATACTACATTTCTGGAAGGCACATCGCACCATGTCTTCTGGAATGTCTTCCCACGCATTCTCGAACCCACTTTGCTATTAACTCTATGTCAGGTTTCATGAGATTTCCTCCTTTTGTTAGTTGGGCTTGACCAGATGACATCCATTCATGCCACATCCTTTGCACACAGTCTTTAAAAGACTTATTCAAAGATACACATCATAGGACGGCTCTGATTGGTTAGATGTGAGTAAACAAACATTCCAAGTCCTGTAGTGTCAGCGGAGCTTTGAATGAACAGCAGAGAAATGGAAATCACCCGCGAGATAATGGGGGGGTGGTGGTGGTGGTGTACAGTGAGATGTTACACCTTGCTGGGGTACCACTGACCCGTGTATAAGCCGAACCCCAGTTTTTCAGCACAGTTTTTGTGCTGAAAAACTCGGCTTATACATGAGTATATATGGTAAGTATTTTTTTTTAAGGTTTACATTAGCTGTATTCTTTTAAGAAAGCTGGTTGCCTGCAAAGTGATTAGGTGTGCTTGAACTTCAAACCTGTTGATTAACAGTTCAACATGCAAAATTTTGTGCCACCTGGGCTCCTCTTCCAGTTGAATCTAATATTATCATCACCAGGATCTTACAGGGAAACTTAAGCCCCAAATTAAAGACATGGAAGATGCACAGTAAGACCTCGACAAGGTCAACGTGAGCCCATTCCTCTTTGATGTCTCAGGAGTTGCAGTGGAGCAGCCCCAGTCCTAGGGCACTGACTGACTAGCTCTCTTGATCGCTTCTCTGTGGTCCTAATTACCTCTGTAATAGCAATAATACTATGCAGGGTTTAGCCAATGGTTGGCTCTAGTTCCTCAGTACACTCTCCCTAGCAATTGAATTTCCACTCTAACCTCAGTCTAGAATCTGCAGCTGTCTGTATGGTGAATCTCAAGCAGAATTCATCTTCTCCTCCCCACCCCTGCCCTCCTCACTGGGTACACGCTAGCGCCTGCAGGGACCCAGAACCCAGGTCACCTCTGAGCCTGTTCCTCCGTACAGCTCTGCCTCCAGTCAGTCACCAAGTTTTGCTGACTCCTCAGGCTTATTTCTTTTGGCACTGCTATAACTCTGCGGGAGTACTTATCATTGCACAGCTTCATTTAGCCAATAGCCTTCTGATTGATCTCCTTGCTTCTCTATCATTCTTCCCTCTTCCACCTTGCTCAATTTCACCAGACTAATCTTCCAAAATTTTCCTTTGATCGTGTCTTTTGGTTTTGTTAGTTAGTTACCCTTGACTTGATTCCAAAGCATGGCAACCCCTCATGTGCAGAGTAGATAGCCTGTGGGGTAGAGCTTTTAGAAGCAGATCGTCCAGGCCTTTCTTTGACAGCATCTCTGGGTAGGTTCACCCTGTCAACCTTGGGGCTGGAAGTTAAGTGTTCAACCATTTGTGCCAAGCTGGGACTCCTAGTCAAGGCTTTCCACATACAAGGGGGCTTCAAAAGAGATGGAATGAAAGGATAATGGAGTTATCTTTAAGAAAAATTAAATTTAAAGATAATGTAATTCATTTTTTGGCCCATCTGCTGCCTTAATACTAAACCTATAAATATATGCACATAGATCTATTCCCCCACCATCCTATATAAATATATTTACATATGTACATGCCTGTATTTAGACCTCTATAAATACCTTTGGTTCTCTAGTTCTTTCCTCTATTTCCTTTGACTTTCCTCTTGTTCCACTATCATGCTCAGCCTTCATTTGGGTTTCAGTAATTTTGCTTGGTTATATTGCCCTTGCTGAATCCTTACCAGGCCTCTCACACCCTCCTTGCCACTAATTTTAAATCACTTGTTGCTCCCTTGTCTCTGGGTTGGTCAACACCACCTCCTTTCCTCTGCTCCCCCTCTCCCATGTCTCCCCGGAACCATCAGTCCCGTTGTTTTCTCCTCCAGACTGTTCATCCAGCCTATCTTATCTAGATAGACTGCAGAGATAATAATATGCACCAAAAAACAAGGCATAGCAAGACAAAGCGACAAAAGAAAACACAACGATGATAACAAAAAAGAAAACCAGTGACCCATAAAAGAATAAATTAATTTAAAAAAAGAAAGAAAAACCTGTGAATAGATCAAGGTCTGATTTTTCACCTGTAATCATGTCCTCCAGTCAAGTCTGATGGGGTGCTACGTTCTGGCCCCAGAGTCTATCCTTTGCACTCCCTGGAGAGCTCCGTGCTCTGATCCCCACTCCTGCCACACCTCCCCACTCCCCACCCCCACCCCCCATCCCCATTGCTCTGCCGCATGCCTTTAGTGTTTTGCCTAGGTGTCAGGGTCAGTCTTGGCCAGTTCCGACACTGAGTCTCCAGTGTTGTCCCCCATAGGGTCATTGGTCAGCGAGGGGCATTGTGTCTCATAGTGGGATCAGCCATATGGTCCATTCTGTGCATTATCTGTGTGGAGTGGGACTATTGTTCTCCAGGCCTAGTGGGCCAGGATGTGCTGCACTCTCTCTTCCTCCCCATTCATTTGCTCCTGTGTGCTCTGACCAGACATGTCCCTCTCCCTTAGCTGCAGCTTCAGTGCCATCCTCTAAAGTACATTCTTCTGTGGGGAAGGGGCAGTTGTCCATGTAGATGGTATGGGGGAGGGGATAATGTAATTCTTACACAAACTTTTTAAAGTCCTCTCATATCAATAAATGCTTCTTCCATCTCCCACTACTCTCCTGTGCTGCTCCTGTATCCAGGCTCACCTTCCCATAATTCCTGTTACCAAAACTTTCCCCACCTGCCCAGGAAGACTTACCTTCATCCTTCATTTTACAAAATTCTCATATAGTTTACCAAATCCAGTGTTGGGGACTGACCAGGGCCTGTTTTCCTTATTAGATACTATTTTACCAGTACAGAATTTAATAAGAAAGTGTGTTGTTTATATTGCTTATTTATCATATTTGGCTAAGAATAACTTTTAGCTATGTCCCAAAAGGAAATCTGTCATAATGAAATAAAAGCCAAAAGTGTTACTGAACGGTAGCGATATCGGCAAATAAGGAGACAAACTAGCACCTAGACAAGATGTTGTAATGTTCTAGGTCACAGAAGAGAGCAAGGTTTTATTGAGTGGAACTAAGTACTACTGGCTCGCAGGCGTGAGGGGCACATGACAAACCATTTCAAAGGGATTGTTCAACCGCCACCCTTCTAAACATTGTCATTCCTACTTTCGAACCTCCTGAAAGATGTTGACCAAGGAATTCTTAGATGAAGTCAGGCAAACACACTTTATAAATGTAAGTTTAATGCAATCCTGATATAATTACCCTCATCTTTCTTCAATGGAAAAACTGATTACCAACTTCATATGGAGAGGGAAGAAGCCCCAAATTAGCAGGGAACTCCTCAAGAAGGACACAGTGGGAGGGCTTTCTTTACCTGACTTTGGCACATACTATGCAGCCACAGTTCTCAAAACTGCATGGTATTGGTACAATGACAGATACTCAGACCAATGGAAAAGAACTGAAAACCCAAAAACAAAGGCATCAGCATACAGACAACCGATCTTTGATAAGGGCCCAAAAAAACATCAAATGAGAAGCAGATGCCCTCTTTAACTGGTGGTGCTAGAAAAATGAATATTTACCTGGAGGAAAATGAAGCAAGACCCTTATCTCACTCCATGCACAAGAATAAATTCAAGGTGGATCACAGACCTTGAAGTTAAACCCCAAACTGTTAGGACCATCAATGAGGAAATTGGGACCAACTTTGGCGCAGGGAATACATAGGCTATCGGAAATAGGGAAGGACACAAATACAGATGAGTCAAAAATTGACAAGTGGGATATACTGAAGATAAAACACCTGTGTCCATCGAAATAATTCACCAGGAGAGTAATGAGAGCCCACAGACTGGAAAAACATCTTTAGCAATGACACTCAGACGAAGGCCTTATTACTAAAATCTATAATACTCTGCTAACTTCAAAAAAGAAAAAAAACTAATTGTCCACTGAGGAGGTGGGCAAAGGATCTGAACAAAAGTTTCACAAGGGCAGAAATCCAAATGTCCAATGAACATATAAGAAAATGTTGCCCATCATTAGCCATAAGAGAAATGCAAATTAAAACAACAATGAGATACCACCTAAGACCCTCAAAGATAGCCCAATACAAAAAATCAGAAAACAACAAGTTTTGGAGGGGCTGTGGTGAGATAGGAACTCTCATCCACTGCTGGTGGACTTGTAGGTATGTACAGCCCCTATGGAAATCAATTTGGCGATACCTAAAACAGATGGAAATTGAGCTACCATATGACCCAGCAATCCCCCTATTGGGCATATACCCCAAAGAGGCAAGAAACAAATGACAACCAGACATTTGAACTCCAATATTCATTGTGGCACAGCTCACAATTGCAAGGACTTGGAACAACCCAAATTTCCATCAACAGACAAATGGATTAAAACATTGTGGTACATGCTTACAATGGAGTACTACACATTCCTAAAAAGCAGTGATGAACACATGAAGCATATCACCACATGGGAAGAACTGGAGGAAATTATGCTAAGCAAAGTAAGCCAAGCACAAAAGGACAAGTACAATATGAGTCAAATGAGGTAAGCATTAAAAAAAATGCAAAAGCGGCATACGGGAAAAGCTGTATACAAACATTCCTGGGGTGAGGTTCAGGTAGTATGGCAGGGGCCAGACCAAATCCAGGGGGACATATGATAGCCAACTAAAAATGAGGGGTGGGGGGACAGAGAGAAATGATACTGGGGAACAGGGCATTACCCCACCCAAGGGGGGGTATTGTTTATATCTCCACAGGGAAAGAGGGACCAGACTTCGACCCAGTGCTCCAAAATGTGAATGCAACATGCCGGCGTGGAGTAGGGAACCAGTGGAGAGGTCTGAGGGGCTGGCCCCAATCCCAACTATGTGGACAGCTGACCCTCTCCTGAGATGAATTTACTTCAGAGGACAGCACTGAAGCTATAGCTCAGGGAGAGGGACATGTCTGATCAGAGCACACAGGAGCAGATGAAGAGGGAGGAGGAGAGAGTGGAGCACATCCTGGCCCACCAAGCCCTGAGGATGATATTCTTGCTCAGAGCAGCCAGTCCACAAAGAGGACCATATGGCCAGCCCCTCTATGAGACACGACATCCCTCACTGACCCATAGCCCTACAGGGGACAACACTGGAGACACAGTGTGGGAATTGTGCCTGATCTTACCCCACCACACCGAGGCAAAACACTAAGGGGGTGCAACAGAACAGCAAGGGGAACAGAGCAAGGAAGTCCAGAGGGAATACCAAAAATAGACTTTGGGGCCAGGCGTGGTGCCCTATCAGACTCGATGGCAAAAAACTCCTAAAGGTCAACAAACAGACCTTGAACTATTTACAGGCTTTTCTCTCTTTTTTTTTTTTTTTGGTCTTTTTTTGGTTGTTGTTGATTTGTTTTCTTTTGTCGCTTTGTTTTGCTCTGTCATGTTTTTTATGCATATTATTATCTCTGCAGGTCTATCTAGATAAGATTGCTGAATAAACAATCTAGAGAAGAAAACAACCGGGGGACATGGGATGGGGAGGTGGGGGAAAGGAAGTGGTGTTTACCAACCCAGGGACAAGGGAACAAAAAGTGATCCAAAGTCAATGGCAAGGAAGGTGTAAGAGGCCTGGTAGGAATTGATGAAGGACAATGAAACCGAGAGGAATTACTGAAACCCATATGAAGGCTGTGCATGATAGTGGGACAAGAGGAAAGTAAAAGGAAATAGAGAAAAGAACCTAGGAGGTAAAGGGCATTGACAGAGGTCTAAATACAGACATGTACATATATGAATGCATTTATATATGATGATGGGGAAACAGATCTATGTGCGTATATTTATAGGTTTAGTATTAAGGTAGCAGAAGGGCATTGGGCCTCCACTCAAGTACTCCCTCAATGCAAGAACACTTTGTTCTATTAAATTGCCATTCCATGATGCTCACCCTCCTGACACGATCACTGAAAACAAATTTGTGCATAAGCAAATGTGGTGAAGAAAGCTGATGGTGCTCGGCTATGAAAAGATACAGCATCTGGGGTCTTAATGGATTGAAGGTAAGCAAGCGGCCATCTAGCTGAAATGCAACAAAGCACACATGGAAGAAGCACACCAGCCTGTGTGATCACGAGGTGTCGAAGGTATCAGGTATCAAAGATCAAAAAAATTATATCATTGTGAATGAAGGGGAGTGCAGATTGGGGACCCAAAGCCCATCTCTAGGCAATTGGACATCCCCTTACAAAGGAGTCGCAAGGCAGAGATAAGCCAATCAGAGTGCAGTGTAGCAATGATGAAACATACAACTTTCCTCTAGTTCTTATATGCTCTACCCATCCACCCCACCCCCACTATCATGATCCCAATTCTACCTTACAAATCTGGCTAGACCAGAGGATATACACTGGTACATATAGGAACTGGAAACACAAAATCTAGGACAGATGATTCTTTCAGGACCAGTGGTGAGAGTGGCAATACTGGGAGGGTGGAGGAAAGGTGGAATAGAAAGGGGGGAACCGCTTACAAGGATCTACATATAACCTCCTCCCTGGGGGATGGACAACAAAAAAAGTGGGAGAAGGGAGATGTCAGACAGGGTATGATATTACAAAATAATAATAACTTCTAAATGATCAAGTGTTCATAAGAAGGGGGGAACAGAGAGGGAGGAGGAAATTGAGGAGCTAGCTGATACCAAGAGCTCAAGTAGAAAGCAAATGTTTTGAGAATGATGAGGGCAACAAATTTACAAATGTTCTTGACACACAATGGATATAAGTATGGACTGTGATCAAGTTGTATGAGCCCCCGCATAAAATGATTTTTTAAATCATCACATGAATTTGTATCAAAAGATTTTTAAAAATCTTGGCCCTTCTCTTTTTGATTTGCAAACAGTTCAACTTATACACAAAGCTGAAATGTATCTTCAGAGCAGTAGAAGAAAAGATTTCAGGTCAAGCTGCAATATGATTAAAAATGGAGTTTAATCTAGATCTAGGGCAGTCAATTTAGTCAGACCAAGTACCTTCATTTGGTGGTACACTTATACAAGTCTAATCTTTAGTATTTGTTCTTACTAACATGATTCAAAAGCATATTAAACTGTGATTCTAGATCTCTAAAAGATGTTTTAATCAGGAGCAGTCACCAGTGGGTACAGGTAGGTGTTGTTTCTTATCAATGATATGGTCTTTTAATGGGATATTATATAATTTGGATATTATTTGAATACCATATTTTATACAGTATACATGCTTGTATACATTTGCTACCCATATGAGGAGTCATCAAAAGGTTCATGGAAAATTAGCATTGTGAAAAAAAACTATGCATGGATTTCAAAGTTTTTTTGCACCAAAAACACCATCGTGTTGGCATAGTGATTGTGATTGTGCATCAGCCTGTTTGAAAACCACCAATCCCTCCGCAGGAGAACGACATGGCTTTCTACTCCTGGGAAGAGTTTCCATCTCAGAAACTCACAAGGAAGGTCTACCCTGTCTCTTGGGGCCACTATGAGTTGGAATCAACTTAATGGCAGTGGGTTTTTTGGTTTGACTTGTTATAAAATGTGGAGAGAAATTGTTTGGTCTTTAGACGAACTGGACAGGACCATCACCTTCCACGGTTCACGGCCCATGGGAGAATGCTGATAGCTCAACCATGGGAGCTGAGGAAGCAATGCCATCTTGTCTCTCTGCCTGAGATAAACAGACACTTGCCGCCTGTTCCCTGACTACAGCTGCATAAGGCAGCAGTCTGAAAACTTATCAGTTACTTCATGTTCCCAGCCCCACCTCCCCTCCAGTCTATGAACAACTTGGTTGAAGTCTTAATGCTCCTTTTTATACTCTCAACGAACTGTGCACTGTCCCTTTGTGTAAAACCTGTGTGTTGCAGGCTGCATGCAGGGAATGTATTTAAACCTGCCCCTAATAAAGTCTGAGGCCCTGGAGTGTCTATACCGCAGGGACACCACCCCACCCTGACCCCCACCCACGTTCCAAGTGCATCGATCTTTTTCTTTTATTCGTTTTCTCATTGCAGATCATAGCCCTCTTGAACCCATTAATAATGTAAGATAAGAGCCAGTCTCAATATTATTTTACAACCTGTTCATGTCTGAACAGGTTCTAAAACTTTGAGGCACTAAGAAGGATAGATATCAGTTGGTAAAGGACTCCCTAGCAGATTAGTAAGAATCCTCGTAAAACTGAAGGAAGAACAAGCATCAAACTTGTGGTAAACCTTGGGTAGAAGAACGGTGAAATCATTAATACTTTATAAAAAGTTTATGAGGATAATGTCCCAAAGAAATCAGCCGTTTAAAAATGAATAACTCATTTTAAGAAGGGATGAGATGATGTTGAAGATATGCCTGAAGTGGCAGACAATGCACATCAGTTTTTGAGAAAAAAGTCACTCTTGTTTGTGTACGAATTGGATAGGCTCTAACGGTAACAGCAGAAACAAGAGCCAACATATAGACATTTCTATTGGTTCTGCATATACAATTCTGACTAAAAAATTAAAGTTGAATAGACTCTCTGCTTGGTGAGTGATACAATTGTCACGTCCTCATAGTTGCAGAGCTTCCCAGAGAAATTGTAAACAAGTGGGATCAAGACCCTATAGCATTTCTTTGAAAAAAAATGAACAGGAGATGAAACATGGCTTTCCCAGAATGATCCTGAAGACAAAGCACAGTCAAAACGATGGCGACAAGGAGCTAGAAGTGGTTCCATCAAAGCAAACGTGTCCCAGTCCAGAGAAAAGGTCATGCAAAAACTTTGGGGGATGCTCAAGGCATTTTGCTTGTTGACTTTCTGGAAGGCCAAAGAGCAATGATATTTGTCTGGTTTAATAATATTTTGAGAAAGTTAGCCAAAGTTTTAGAAGAAAAATGGCGAGGAAAGCATCATCAGAAAGTCCTTCTCCACCATGACAACGATCCTGCTCTCTCCTCTCATCAAACAATGATGTTGAGAGCTTTGATGGAAAGCACTAGGCATCCACGTTGCCATCCTGACTTGGTTCCTTTTGGCTTCTTTTTGTTTCTTACTTTTTAAAATAAAAATCTTCAAAGACACTCATGTTTCTTCCGTTATTAATGTTTAAAAAGGCTACATTCTCAGAATTCTGTGTTTTGGCGCTAGACTAAATGGCTGGTATCATGTAACAAAAGTATTTCTTACTTGATGGAGCTAATGTTGAAAAATAAGGTTGTGCTAGTCCAGTTGACTAGGGAAACAAATTCAGAGACACTCATATGTGTATAATAAAGAGTTGAAGAGCAATTGCATATTGAGAAAACATCCCAGCCCAATCCAAATCAAGTCCATAAGTTTGATATTGGTCCATCTGTCTGATACCAATCTATAATTTCCTCTTCAGACTCATGAAACACATGCAATGATGGTGAATGCAGGGAGATCACAGGTCAGTGGGTGGAAAGTCTTGTGGATGCAGTAAGCATCTCAGTGCTGATGTGGGTCTCCATGTGGCTCCTCCAGCTCCAGGACTCTGGCTCCATCGGAGGTCTCCATGCAGCATGCCAGCAGGAAGACAAGCAGATAGTGTTTGTCTGGCCTCCAGCAAGCTATTTATCTCTTTTGCACCTCCAAATGAGGTCATCAAGCAGCGACCTTAATGACAGGTTAAACTCAACCCCTTCACTCTTAATAGTCTTAATTGGCACCAGATTATGTAATTATCACAAAGATTAATTTTAATTTTATTTTAATCTCAACTCCATTTTTCTACATACTTTTTGCAGTCTCCACTCATGTCAAAGTAACGACCCCACAAGCTTTGACGCTGTTAGTGCCTGGAGCCTCTGGGTTTGCAAACTAGCACCTGCAATTGGCTGCCCCTGCATACACAGCAGTCTCTACGGAGCCCCGGCAGGCCTGGTCAAAATTGGAAACCTCAAGTGACCCAGAAGAGCAGCTGTATTTCAGTGTTTCGCTACTGACACAGACCCAGTGGGAGACTGGGGATAACATGCTAGTGCTGCCACCAAGAGCTAGCAGCCAGGTGAGCCTACCCCCAAATACCACAATTCAATTCTTGCCGTACTTCTCAATCCCTTTCAGGTTCCCTACCCCCAGGATGTATATGCAGTCAGACATTGCCCAGGTGGACATCATATGGCACACCCCGATACTTCCACAGCCCCCCACATTTTGACAGGTCACAGCACTTGTTCTTGCTTTTTTAGTCCCTGTCTTCTAAATTTTGCTATCAGACACTACGCTGCCTAGGGACAGGGACTACAGAAGCAGAAGACCATGTATGGGATGTTTACACAATTGCAGATTTTAAAATCGCATGGGATCGGTTCTGGGGCTTCAACGGCTGGGTATTTGGTGGTCTGGGTATGACTTACACTCATGCAGCTTTGAGTCAGTCACCAGTTCTCCAACTCTAAGTCCTCAGCCTTCTTTGTCATTGTTCAGCATCCCCATGTAGATGAAGTGGTTAAAAATACCATGGCTTATGTCGGGTGCTCCTTAGTCCTCAAAGTGACATCTTGGTTCTTTAACGTTGTAAAAGACTTTCTACACCAGATCTTTCCTATGTAATATGTTATTTGATTTCTTAACTGCTGCTTCCATGAGCATTGGCTGTCAACCCCAGTAGAATGAAATCCCTCGTGGCTTCAATCTTTTCATCATTTATCATGATGTTGTCTGTTGGTCCAGTTGTGAGGATTTTGTTTATTTTTACTGAGTGTTGCAAGTCCTCTTCCCTTTCAACAAGCAAGGTTGTTATATGTATATGGCAGGTTGTTAACAAGGCATCTTCTAGTCCTGATACTGCTTTCTTCTTCATATAAACGAAACCAAGCTCAGAGCCACTCTCTGTGGGTTTCTGAGACTGTAAGTATTTATGGAGGTAGAAAGCACAAACTTTCTCCCATGGAGCCTCTGGGGGGTTCTAACTGTAGACCATGTGGATCATAGCCCAACATGTAACCACTGTGAGGCCGGGGCTCCTGTCTCTTCTTATATAGTCCACCATGAGTATGGTGAGAGAATAAAACTCGGATGTTCCCTTCTCCTGATTGAATAACTGTCCCTTGGTCTGTGTACAATTTACACTCAAGTGTTCTAGAATTTCCATTCTTTGAAATGTTATCTATAGCTGGTAATGATCCACACAGGTAAATGCTTTTGCACAATCAATAAAACACAAGTAAACATTGTTCTGGCATTCTTTGCTCTCAGCCGGCATTCATTCGAAATGAATGATCTCCCTCATGCCATTTCTTCTTCTGAATTTGATTTGAATTTCTAGCTCTCTGTCAATGTGCTGCTGCTTTTTAAAAATTACCTTCACAAAAATTTACTTGCATGTTATATTAATTATATTGTTCAATAACTTCCGCACTCGGTTGGACCATATTTTCGCTGTAATGGGCACAAATAAGGATCTCTTCTAGTCGGTTGGCCAGGAAGCTGTCTTCCAAATCTCTTGGCATAGCGGAGTGAGCACTTGTAGAGCAGCATCAGTTTGTTAAATCATTTCATTTGGCATTCCATCAATTCCTGGAGTCTTGTTTTCTGCTAATGCCTTCAGTGAAGTTTCGACTCCTTCCTTCAATACCATTGGTTTTTAATTATATACTATCTCTTGAAATGAATTCTTTTGAATAAAATAGTCCTGTTTATTCCCTCTGTCTTCTTTGATGTTTCATACGTTAGCCAGTATTTTGCAATGGTGTGCTGGTTGGTACCGACAAGGTGGTTCCACCTCACAGGGACCTAATGGACAACAGACGGAACCACCCCCTGGCCCTGCACCATCCCCACAGCTGTCACGTCTGAGGCCCTCGGTGCAGCTCAAGGCTTGCATGCTTTCTTGAGTTCTTTCCGTTTGAGAAACGACAAGTGTCTTCTCCCATGTTGGTTTTCTAACTCTAATACTTCAGTGTGTCCTCTAGAGTTGCCCTTTGGAGTTTTGTGTTCAGCTTTTTAATTTCATTTCTTCCCTTTCTTTTAGCTACTTCAGAGCGAGTTGCAGAGTCTCGTCTGTCATCTAGTATGGTCTTTCATTTCCGGGTTTTCTTTTTAATGACCTTCTGCTTTCTTCATGTACAATGTTCCTGATGCCATTCTGCAACTCGTCATGTCTTCAGGCATTAGCGCTCCATGCATAGAAACTTAAGATATTCTCTAAATTCAGGTGAGATAGTGTAGTAATAATTTCATTTGTAAGAGTTAATATTAGACTAATCCCGAGGTGTTGGATATTAATGATGTCCCAAATTTCCAACTCTTCCAAAATGTATTCAGCTCCCTTCCCCCTCTCTTTTCCCTTGAGCATATTGCCTCATGTCTCTGGGTTTTGTGAATCACTGCAACATCCCACAGAAGCTGACAAAACTTTGCGGAAATGTCTCACGTGGTAGTGGGTGTTGTTCAGTCCTAAATCTGAAGGTCAGACATAGATATGCTAAATGTAGCGTCCAGAGCCAGAAGTTGGAAATGTCGAGAAGCCCCAGCAGGTCTTCTTGTGTCTACCAAAGCTCGGTCAGGAAATAGAGGTCTAGTGAGGTGGTGGTTGAATAGAACTGTATGGTAACATCAGTATATATCCAAGTAAAACAAAGGGTATGGCCTGGTTCACACCCAGTTCCCAGGTGGGGCCCTAGAAATATCATCAAGGAAACAAAGAATGTGGCCTGGTTCAGGCCCTCAACTAAGATTAAGTCCTAGCCTATTGGTCCCATCCCACTCCTGTCCCTTAGTAGAAAATCGCATCATGAATCATAATAATTGACTAGAACTTAGCTGTATTCAACATGGTATTGTGGTTCTTGTGGCCTTGATTTCATTTTCTCCAGCTTTAACCTGAACTTGCATATGAGCACTTGATGTTCTCCTCCACAGTCAGTCCCTGGCCTTACTTTGGTTGAGGCTAGTGTGTTTCTCCAGTCTCTTCCCACAGATGTAGTCAGTTTGATTCCTGTTTATTCCATCTGGTGAAGTTCACATGTATAATCATTGTTTATGTTCTTGGAGGAGGGGAGGAATCTATTTGTAAGGAAGAAGTTGTTGGTCTTGGAAAATTCTATTAAATGATCTCCAGTTTTGTTTCTATCACCAGTGCCATAATTTCCAAATACTGATCTTTAATCTTTGCTTCCTACTTTCACATTTCAATCACCAGTAATTATCAATGCATCTCAGTTTCATGTTTGATCAATTTCAGACTGAAAAATTTGGTAGAATTCTTCAAGTTCTTCATCACTGGCCTTGCTGGTTTGTGCATACAATTGAATAGTAGTTGTGTTAACTGGCCTTTTTCCTTGTAGGAATATGGATATTATCCTATCATATAAAGAGCTATCCTTCCATATAGACCTTGTAATTAATAAAAACAGTTTATTGACATATAATTCACTAATCACACACTTCAATACTTCAGTCATTTTAAGAAGAGTGGCACAAGCATCACCACAATCAATTTTAGAGTATTTTCTTAGTTCTTGTAGAAATGTTTGAGTTTTTTTCCGATGATGAACATGACACCATTCCTTTTGAATTGAGCAGCATAGTAAGCTATATTATTGTCTGTTTTAAAATGACCAAATATCGGTCCATTTCAGCTCACTAATGCCTAGGATATCAATTTCCATGTGTTCGATTTCAGTTTTGATAACTTCCAGTTTCCCTAGCTCCACATCTTGTACATTCCCGGTGTAGATTAGAAACACATGTCTGGAGCTGCTTCTTTCCATTTTGCGTTGTGTCCTCCCATCAGTAAATCAAAGTCCTGAAAGCTCTGCTCCACCTGCATCATCAAGGTCCACTCTACTTTGAGAGGCAGTAACAATGGGAAAGGCCTTCCATAGGACAGATCGACGCAGTGGCTGCAACAATGGGCTCAAACATAACAAACATGGTAGATATGGCGCAGGACCAGGCATATTTCTCTCTGTGGTACATCAGATCACTGTGAGTCAGATTTGACTCAATGGCACTTACCGATGAACAAAAACAACTACTTTGAGAAGGCAGTTTACTTCAGTGCCTTCCAGACAATGCTCCACTGCTATTTGTAAGGTTTTCAGGGGCTAATCCTTCAGCAGGACAGCCTAGTCCTTCTTCATTGTCTAATCTCTGTCTGGAAGCTCCACTGAAACCTATTCACCATGGGTTACCCTTGTAGTGTTTGAAATATTGGTGTCAAAACTTCCAGTATCACAGCAAAGTAAGTCATCATGGTATGGTGAACTAAATGGTGAGTAGTACATGGTGTGTGTGTCTGTGTGTGTGTAACGCATATGAACTTGAATTTTGTTATAGTATGCAAAAGAGATCTCAAACCTCAAGTATAATCTATGGAGAACATTTTAAAAGTCTTAAACAGGACAAAAACAAAATAGGACAAAAGTAAAAAACATATCATCCAGATGGGAGAGACCATTAGCAAATGAGGTCATAATGGCATCCAAGGCTTTGCTGAGATTCGTGGGCTTAAAAAGGACACGAGAGGGCTAAGGAAACTGTCACAAAAGCCTGGCTGGTGGCAGATCAATACATCACACTTACAGGTGTGACTAGAGATGCAGGAACATGATCAGGACTGGACTGCATACATTATGTTAGGCAGAGAGCTTACAAGATTGGTTCAAGGTCTTTTAGTCTAAGGTGTCAGAGTGTGAGTCGTAGTTATGATCTCAGTGCGGCAGAATCCATCAAGGAGATCCCCAGGAATTCCCCTAAGGGAGACTGCCCCCCCCCCTCTGCTGGTCTGGGGAATAAAGGTAATCCACTTTCCTGTGCACTTGGTCTAAGGACAATATTGTTCATACCCCTGGTTAATGGTCAGAAGGAATTCAGTGGAGGCTTAATCCTCATGGGGACACTGCAGATGGATTGGGGCTTTCACTGTCATCCATAGCCTTCTGCAAATCTGATGCTCAGCATTTAGCTCTAATATAAATTATAATGAATATTTATTAACTCAATTTAATACTAGGAAACTACCTAAATATCTTGAAATTATCCATATGCCACAAAATCTAACTACTGCTGAAATAATAAAGTTTACCATTTTCTCAAATCTAGTTTTTTCCTTTCAAGATTTCTTAAAATACCTATACTTAGTTGGGAGGCTTTCTTCAAAAGGTTTCCTGAGACATGGCCTCAGTCTGCGGGTTCAAGGGACAGGCTTTCTGCCTTGCCCTCTCTAACTTTGGTTTTCATTCAAAGTCAAGAATGAGTCATTTGAATTATTTGCTTATATTTAAATTGACCCAGGTATTTCAAAAGACCATAGATAATCAACTATTTCCCTTTTAAATATGCTCTCTTTAAGTTGTTTCTTTCTTACTCTGTTACAGCTAGGGGGAAAGAGTTTTTCAATCCCTACCCCATGCTTTTATGTTGTCATATGCTTCTAGTTCTACTAATTTCATTTTAAGATGAAAAATTTTCTCTTTCCCTTAATTAAAATATATTCTACAATATTTAACTTAAGTTACTTGGAAATATTCTACTTTCTAGCTTGCCATAAACACAAAAAACTTGAGACTATTTATTAATTCATAAACAACTATTTATCATTAAATCAAATCAGAGTGAGTTCCTTGAAGAAATATTATTATCTAATTCAATAAGACCATCCCAAAGTAAAAACATTATATTTTCACAACATTGATTTTATTGTATACTTCATACAATTTTAGTTTTGAGAAAAAAACTTAAAAAAAATATTTTTCTCTTCTTTTAGGTCTTGTTACACCAATCAAAATAAACAAATTTTCCCTAGTGTACTTTTCAAATGAACTGATTTGTATTGAGATTTCTTATGGTAGCTCATAAGACAATCATCAAAGTCCTTTCACTTCTAGCCAGGGCTAAGTGTAGCCTCATGATGGTACACAGAGAAAGGGAAACAATAAATCCAAATAGAGCATTCTCATCAAGATGAAAATAGGCTCCTGTAGACAAGATCCATCCACTTTCCAGGTGAGCATTCACAGATTCCATCCAAGTGGATGCCGTCTTGGGTGAGAATCGACGCTCTTCGGGACTCTGAAGTCAATGGCTTTTTAAATCTCTCTGCCTGGGTTTTTACTTATTACGATCTTATATTTTATGATGACCAACAAAGCATAACATCTTTGAAATAGCACAACAAACACAAGTAGCTACATAATTTCAAGCGGTTTCAGTTAGGTTGACTTATCTTTACATGCCTGGAAATCTCCCTCAGGTCCAGTCTCCCAATCTGCACAAGTTACCCTTGTCCCAAATCACTCCCAATTTCACAAAACTAGTCAGGAACAATGTTGCCAATCCTCACTGTGAAATACTTGTAAAATTTGGTGCTTCTACCCAATGCATGCACACAGAAAGTGTGACAACAGTTAAGTATTACATTTGGTTTCTCAGTTTGGCTCAAGAGATAGAGATTCTTTGAAGCAAACCTCACCAATGTGCACAAAAAACCTAGGGTTACAAAGTCAGAGCTCCAAACCAACTATCTGCAAGAGAGCACACGAAAGTGTTGGCAAATAGGACAAACAGAACTAAAATTCTCTCTAGCCACACGACATCTGCTTTAGACAGCTTTTTAGGAGAAGAAAAGACACAAATGGAAAGTCGTGAGTCATCTAATCCAGCCACCATGCAACCAGGCGATCAAAAACTCAGAACAAATCCCGTATACTTTTTAAATCTGTAGTTGTGTATATATCCTAATTGTGGTTCTTTTCCACTTCTGGTCTCATGACAACCACAGTGATGAATTGACCTTTCTCCAATCTTGATTTGGGGATGATTGCCTTTATTTTACAGGAGTCGACAGAGTTCTATCACTTTCATTCGGGTGGGGTTTCCCTCATCCAAGATGATTGATCTTTGTTTTGTCCATGGACCTGTTCAGATTAATCAGAGGGTCTCTAGAAGATATGTTTGAATCTGGGCTCTTGTTTTGTCTAGCACAAGATGTTAAATAGATCCAAAGCCTTCTTTCTGCAAAGGACCCCCAGGGGTTGAGACCACAGAGGAGGTTTCTTGTACCCCATCCCTTTCCACAATCCCTGGGGAACTTGTGGATCCACACTCTTGGATTTTCAGTCCATGTTTTGGTGTGGCTCTCTGAGGCCCTTATTTAGTCTTGCTGTGCGTGTAAGGGTGTGCTTTCTTTCTGTCAGTCTGTTCTCTCCAGGAATAGGCAACCTTGTCTTTGGTAATTTCTTACACTTAAACTAGGTTTACCTGGGAGTCATCATGGTCACTTTGCTGTTTTGATAGAAATAACTTAAATGTAGTCTGAACTTACATCAAACCTGAAGTCGTTAAGACTCAAACTGGAGCTAGGGTTTCCACTATAAGAGATCATGTTCCACAAATCAAGTGCTTCCAAATTTAGGTTCTAATGTAAGGAAAATCCTAATAGGGAATTTTAACCTTTGGAAAAGAAACCCAGCGCACTGCCTCGCCCCATGTACTTCCTCATTCCTATAACACACCCATCCCTTGACCCTGCTTCCTCCTTTACGAAGGACCACATCTACACTAGAAATCCCTGACTCTTCCCTTTCTGTGACCTTGATCCTGCAGACCAAGTATAAAAATTACGCCCACCTGCCATTCAGGACTTAGGTCATCTGGAACGCTAGTTCCTCTGGGTTGCCGCCTAGTAATTTTTTTCCCCTCTTTCCAGTGCTCCACGTCACTCCAAGTCACAATTTGCTGATACACTAAGACTTTGGGGACCCACGCAGTATCACAGCACCTGAAAGGCCTGGTGATCTGCTTCCACGAAGATTGCAGCCAAGGGAATGCCGCGGCGTGTTTCCACTTTGTTACGTGGGGTCACCACGGATCACAATCCGTTTGCTGACATCGAGTTGGATGTCGGGGAATTTGAATCTGACCATGGCACCACTGGGTGGACTTGAACCCCCAGTTCAAGCTTTAGCATCGGTGCCACCAGGGACTTCTGAAGAATAAAAAGGTCTTCCTCAGAGTGCCCTTTCCAGACCTGTTTGATATTGTCCTCACGGCCGGGTGGATCTCTTTTCATCTGCTGGCGCCCCGGTGGCATGGTGGGTTACCCACTGGGCTGTTTAGTGCAAGCCACTCTGGGGGAGAAAGTGAAGACTTTCTGCTCCCATAAATAAACATCGCAGCCTCCGAGACTCAAAGGGACAGTACCTATGTGGTCACCGAGAGCTGGAGTCAACTTGATATTGATAGCAGTGGATTTCTCATCTGCCCGCGAGGACACTAATTCTCTGTTGGGTGGCCGTGGTCACTGAAGCTCTCTAAGGTTACAGAACCTGAGTTGAGGGCCAGGTCTTCTGGCTCTTGGCTGTACTGTTTTTCCACCACATACCACTAGTTATAGCATTCAAGCACAAACTATCAAAGACGCCTGGGTGTCCTATTCAGCAAATTGAAAACATGGAGATCTTGAAAGAAAGCCTGAAAGCAATCCTTGTCTGGGCATCCATGCTCCCATCCAGGGACTGTGGCTCTTGTGTGTGGAAGTGGTCTCCATTTTCATGACACAGTCCTGCCCTCAGCAGGGGACCGTGTGGTACGTGCAAAGAGGGCCACCGTATTTAAAGCACATAAGACATCTAAGACACGCCACCATGTAAGGAGAATTCCCTAATTAAAGTTTGTTAAATAGCTGTCATAGCCATTATTAATTGTTATCAATGCAGGGTTTTCTGCAGAGTAATTCAGAGTCACCTCTCTCACAGATAAAAATCTGCTTTTGAGGAAAATGGGGGCTTGGGGTGAGAGGGCAGCACTGCGAAAAGGATAGTTACAGATGTTTAATTAAACAAGAAGCAGAAAATAAAATGAAGCAGCTCACCCTTCCATTTTTGTTTGTTTTAAACTGATTGCAATTAGGAGACGAATTAGAAGGTTAAAAAATCACACCCCATTATGAGTTGTCATT
Source organism: Tenrec ecaudatus (assembly GCF_050624435.1). Taxonomy (NCBI): domain Eukaryota; kingdom Metazoa; phylum Chordata; class Mammalia; order Afrosoricida; family Tenrecidae; genus Tenrec; species Tenrec ecaudatus. The sequence goes on along the minus strand of NC_134530.1, from coordinate 251,707,728 downwards.
TTAGTCACCAAGGCACATACCCATTAGGCCTCTTTCCTGAACACGGGAACTGGAAACATTAATGTTGCGCGTTGTAGCGAGAGGTTGAGTCGGTCTGACTCATGGAGACCGCGTGCAGCAGAATGAAAAGCCTGAAGTTGTCCACCTTTGGCAGTCCTGTGTCATCCAATGTTACAGGCAGGGAGTTTTATTTAGCAGATAAAGACATAGCATGCCTAGTAAAATTTGAATTTCAGTTAAAAAGCAAATGAGTTTCATATAAATATGTTCCAAATATTACAAGGGGTAGAAGGCAACATCTGGGTCGTGTTTACATTGAAAAACTGTTATTTAAAATACGCACGGTTTCTCTAAAATTTGAATTTGACTGGATATCCTGAAATTTGTCTGCTCACCCTTGTTATATGGTAAGTATGCTTAGGTATGCGTATTATAAAGGACACATCAAAAATACTGCTTCAGAATCATGGAAATATTTTATCATAGAAAAGTAGCAAAATGTGAAGATACTCTTCTAAACACGTCTTCCATTCAGGGCGGGGCACTTCTGAAGGCTGTGTTTTCAGCCAAACCAGAAATTCTGTGTCAACATGGCAGTCGGGGGGATTCTTGATGGATTCAAGTCCTGTTGCTTTTAAATGTTCTTGAAGAGATAGGATGAAGGGTGTCGGTGAGCAGTGTCAGTCCTCCCAGCACCGTTCTCATCACGCAGCCTTGCTGCCCTTGAAACACGGGCAGGTGCATTGTCATGATGGGAAAGAGCCGTCGGTGCTACTTCCCTGCTATCTTTATCACCACTGCCGCTTTTGATTCACACTTCTTCATACTTTAAAACCAAAAGCCAGAAACCCAGACTTGTTGCCATCTCCGAGTTTCTGAGAATGTAACTATTTGTGGGAATGGAAAGCCCCGTCTTTCTTCCATGGAACAGGAAGAAACTCTGGACCTTGTGGTTAGCAGACCCACTCATAACCATTATGCTCCCAGAGTTCCTTTCTCCATAAGAAGCCCCATAATCATCCTGTACCCTGCAAGAAAATCTTTGGAAGTCCAAAACAGGAACCCTGTAACAAACTGAACGAAGTCTCTATCTTGAATTTCACTGGTCCAGCAGAGCCCTTCAGAAGCCCGTTTTAATTGGACCTCTTTTTTTGTTGTTGTTGGGGGAGATCCTAATGTGACCAAGACAAGTGTGTATTATTGAGAGAACTTGTGTGCCCACATCCACCTATCACAGAAATATTTGTTTGGAACCAGTCTGTGCATGTATGAACTGGGACCCTAGACACAATATCTTTTATTTACTCTCATATATATTTTTTTACGTAGCAGTGATAGAAAATAAACAGATCATGGTCTTCTTTAGCTACCATTTTGCAACTGAATAAAGAGATCTATTCAAGCCTTACAGGCAAGGATGTTAAGACTTCTTCTTACATGCTTTGGAAATATTGTCAGGAGCGACCAGTCCCTGGAGAAGGACATTGTACTCACTAAAGTGGAGGGGCAGCAAACAAAGAGGAAGAGCCTCAATAGGATGGACAGGCAGGGTGGCTGCAACAGTGGACTCAGGCAAGGCGACAGTGTGAGGAGGGCACAGGACTGGGACTGTTTCCTTCAGCTGTGCACGGGGTTGCACTGGGTTGGAATTGACTTGATGGTGCCTCACAACAGCATTCTGACCTTACAGAGTTCCTGTGCAAATCATAGGAGAAATATGCTGTGGACCGCTAGCCTATCCTAAATCTACCTGCCTCTTAAGGTTTATCTCACAGTAATTCACCTGAGCCCTTAGCTTTATCAACATCCCATCACTCCTAGTTTCCTCAAATGCCATATTGTTTCTATCGCCATACCATTGTTAACACCGTGTCCCCTGTCCACAAAGCTCCCACTGGTTTCTTGGCCCAGCTAACACATACTAATCCTTTGGGACTCTGAGAGGCTGGTTAGAGGCTTCTCCTGTGGACTTTTTTCTTACTTGCTGTATTCTATGGAAGTGCACCTGGTTAGGTGACCGCTGCCGCCAATAAAGCAGAGCACACCCACCATGTGGCAGGTACTGTGCCATGCTTCGAGAGTATAACGGAGAATGTCAGATAAGGTTCCTTCCTGGATTAAGCAGAAGGTGGCGTCAAGGAGGGACCACATCTTTTTGCCTGGTTATATCATCAAAACATAACAAATGTCTGGCATATAGTAGCTAATTAAAAATGTTGAGCTTCTGTTAGGGAGGATAGAAAATTTTAGAAACATAGTGGTGATAGTTGAACAACATAATGAACATAATAAAGAATAGATAGGGAGACATCTTCCCCCCCCCCCACCTGCCCCTGGCAAAAAAGCAAACCCACATGAGAAAAGGAAAAAAGACCCTATGTCCAAAAGCTGACCTGTAGGGCAGGGAGAGTGTACCCCAGCACTAAATTTCCTCTTTACACATGCATTTTGGACATGATTTAAGGGAGGATGTAGAGATTGGGCAGGTCAAGTTCTCGGTAAATTTTGAAGAGCATGTAATGGCTCTTAGGTGCACATTTAAGCTGCCTCTCCAGCACTTTGCGAGGCCATCTGTCCCTGGGTACCCAACACGGCCTCGGCACCCATAGGAGGGAGGCCTCACCCACCCCACCCCCTTTGGCTGAAAAATACTGGATGGAAATGGACTCATCAAGTAAATTCATTCCTTGCAGATTAAAAAAGATTTAACACTGTTTAGCCTAAAATGTAGCACACGTTCCTTTCTCTCTAAGGTCAGTCTTTTTGATGCAGAAGTCAAATATGAAGTTCTTTCCTCGTATACAGAGAAAAGAGTTACTACGTCTGAGATACAGAGACGATAGGACTACCAGTAGAGAATTAGCCACTTGGCCATACAGAAGCAATTTTTAGACGTATGCAAATTTGGACCAGCAGAACCTGAGTCCCAATGGCATGGAGTTAATCTGCTTAACAGAATGTGAGGCTAGTTAAAGGAATACGCTTCTTGAAGAGAACTCCTTTAAGAGGAAATTTTAATGCTGGTAATTTCTACAAGATTAAAGGACACTCATTGTGGGGCCAATAAAAGCCTTTCGTGTCACCCTCACACCTCGCAAAAAAGCCCATTGCTTTTTCAACCCCAATTCCTGGTGACCCACCGTGTAACAAAGTGGAACGACTCCATTTCTTGTCTGCGATGTTGCCAGAAGCAAATCACCAGATGTTTCTCTTGGGGTATCACTGGGGACAGGGGTTTAAACAACCAGCCTTTACGTTTGTCAGCATCCTCAGCAATCTATTGAATATGTATTTTCCCTAGATAATAAGTAGGTCGCTTGATATGTGGAATGCTGTATCGAAGATGCTGTAGTTAGTTTCCATTGATGTGATTCTTAGGCAAGGTGAGCCATGTGTGCCGAGTAGAGCAGCCCCATCTGTTTTTCAAGGGTGTGACCTCCAGGTGCAGACCACCAAGCCCCTCTGCATGGATTCACACTACCCAGTAGACTGGCTACTAGCTGAGTAGTTAATCACCTGTTCCATACAAGGACTCCTGTAAGAGATGCAATCATTAATATGTAACATTCTATTAGGTAATATATCCTGACTAATAAAATGCACAAGTTCCACCGAATGAATAGATAAGGTTATTTCACAGTGAGGACAACCACATAACACTGTCAAAAAACAAACAGGAGTTTCTTTTCTAAAGAAGCAGAGTTTATGGAGGGACCAAATGACCCCAAATTGGGCAGCATTTCTTGAGGATTCACCAGTGTACTGCAGGGAAAATTAAATTTTCACAGTCTTTCAGTATTGTGTTAGACAGGGTTCTCTAGAGAGACAAAACCAGATTGCTAATAATTATATATATTTATAAAGATATATAACACAATAAATGAACTGTTAAATTATATACAGATAGATATATAACACAAGAAATGAACTGTTAAATTATAAAGCAATACAAATGGCTCAGTGCAACTCACTCCTTTGAGAGAGTTATGAGACACTGTCAGTCCTTCAAGTCTTGAGGGCCACCAGGTAGTCCTCTGTAGAGAGATCCAGGCTATAGCAGCACAGGCAGCAAACAGCAAGGCACGTCACCAACAGTCAGCCAGGTCACCAACAGTAAGTCCCCAGCTCAAGAGATATAAATTTCAATTGTGTGGTCTTAAAGGGACCTAAATTACAGCAACACAGTCCACAGGTTAGGTGTCCCACAAGTAGTGTAGTTTGAAAATTGAGGCACAGAACAAGCAAGGCAGCCGCACACTGGACCGATGATCAAAGAGCGAGAGACAAGAAAGGCAAGGCTCCCCGAGCCATTCATCTCTCTGCCCTTCAATTAATCCCACAGACTGGCACCATAAACTATCGCAAGTATATAAAAATGTAGCCACTTAACAAGAAAAAAAATCAGATTGGTTTATGTGTCTAAAACATCACACATAGGACAATGATGAGATCCCTTAAACATTATATTGCTATCCATAAAGTTTGAGTCATTTACCACCTTATGCTATGGGTATTTTGAGGGCCAACCTGAGTGAATACTTTCCTAGGAGCATGCTATAAGAGGAAGAGAAAAGAGAAAAGCCTATTTGCTTCCTGAGTAAGTGGGCTAGCTGATTTTGAAGGTCAGCTTTGAATAAGCAGTAAAAACAGAGTCCAGCCGGCAGGCACCTACTTCTTCAGAGCCATCACAAAATGAAACCTCTGGATTCTCCCCCAGAGAACCCCATGTTGTCAAGAACAATAAGCGGGTGACATTTTGGATAAAGAGAGGTGACTGCTTTCCACCAGACAGCATTCTAAAGGCAGGGTCACTAACGCATTCATCTCTGTCTTTACCGCGCTAATATGGTACCAAGGCCAGCAAAGGCATCAGGCATTCCTGCTGACTCGGTCTGAATGGGAGAAGGAAGAAGGCCAGAAAAGGAGAGGGTGAAATGGAAATCAAGAGCAGTCTCAAGCCCCATCGGGCCATCCAGAGATGACCACTGTCCGGGAACTTAATGACAGCTACAGGAATCATGAGTACTGCCATCCACATCAGCCAGTCCTGCAAGGCATTTCCTTTGACCAAAAGACACAACGGTGGAATAAAATTAGTTAACCTAATTAATTCTCCAGAGATTTCACAGAGTATTGTACCCTTGAAAAGCTATTTGAACAATTGACATGGTTGCAATTGAGAAAGACACACGGGGTCATAAAGACTTGTCAGTGGCCATCTAAGGTACAACTATCGGCCTTTCTCCATGTGGAGCAAAGAAGAATGAAGAAAATAGAAGATACATGGAAACAATTAGTCCAGCGAACTAACTGACCATGTGCACCTCAGCTTTCATGGCTTTCAAGACTAGAAGAATTAGATAGGGCCTGCCTACCACTATTGACAATTCTGAAAGAGATCACATTAGAAGGTCTTGAGTATAATACGGAAAATATGGAATAATAATACGAAAAAGCTAAAAAACCATTTAAAAGAACAACAACGAATCAGACTTACTGGTTGACTCGAGACTGATAAAACCGCCAAGACTGTGGCCTGTCGCCACCCTTCAAGTCGGGGACCGAACTCACCCGAGGTTCAATTTCTAGCCAAATAATAAACACCACTATACAGGGAACAAAAGCGCCAGTCAATTAGACACTCCTTACAAAAACCAACCAGTTGAAATAACCAAGGCAGTATTTTCCCGACGACAGAGCTCGGAGGGCAAGAACAGTTATGAAAGAAGGAGGCCTTGGAGCAGGAAATGTTGAAAGCAGGCCAGCGATCAAAGGCACGAAACAAAATGTGCAAGAATTATTGAATGGAAAATGGATTTTCCTGTAAACTTCCTCTCAATTCACAATGAAAACTTAAAACAAAAAACTTAACCCCCATTCTCCCTTTACAAGAAAATACAAAGGAGAAGGAAAGTCTTTTTCTGAGTATTCAAAAAAACAGCATTTCTCTTCTGAACTTTATTTTGCATTTCTCACATGAGCAAAATAGCACTTTACCTTTCAACAATCCAAAGCCCTAGTACTGAATTATGTTTTTCTCCAAGGGGGATATAATTTCACATTCCACCAACACAACATTTTCAGACTTACCAATTAGGCCTCTAGATAGAATTAGTACTTTCTAGCTACAATCACTCTTACCTAGCAGAAAATCAGAAAAGGCCCATGGAAAAGTTGAGGAAGCAATGAGCGTGCACATTGGGGCTAAATTTAAGAGCATCATTAATATTTGCTGTGCTTGACATTAATAACTAGTATTTCTGTACAAAAACATATTTCTAAACTAGGGTTTTTGCATTGGTTAAATCCAGAGTTTAATTTTGTCTCTGTATCTTGTGGGTGCTACCACTGAGCTTGCTCCAATATGGCTGAATACTTATATAATAAATGTAACTATGTATTTGAAAAGTCAAACAAGAGGCTTGGTATGTTAGTCTGGGTGCTTTAGAAACAAATCCACAGAAACTATAAGAAAAAGTATAAGAGAGAGTTTTATATAAAGTACATGTATAAGAGAGTTTTATATAAAGGTTAAGTGCACATCAAGAAAACATCCCAACCCAGTGCTGCCCAAGCCCACAAGCCCAACATTAACCCATTAAACCATATGTCCAACACCAATCCACAAAGTCCTTCTCCATCTCATAAAACACATGCAATGATGCCGACGACAGGAGGAAGGCTGAGTCAGTGAGCATGTAAGCATCTCAGTGGTGGCAGGGGTCTCCACAGGGCTGCTCCAGCACCTAGGGCTGCATTGGGGTAGGTCCATGCAGCTTCTCCTCAGGGGTGTCTTGCAGGAAGTGAGCCTTGCCAGCTGAAGCAGGGAACTGGCTAAGGCAGCTGCACCCTGGTCCAACCATCACAAAGCAAGAGACCCGAAAACTCGAAAGACGAGGCTCACCGAGCCATTTATCCCTCTGCCCTTCAATTAACTCCATATGGTTTTATCAGCCAGGTTGGCACAATAAACTAACTAACTCACTTGGTTTTTAGAAAACCAGAGACCGACCTTTCTCACTATATTGGCTTCCTTCCCAGGGATGAAGGGAATGCTAGCTTGTGTAGTAGTAGTTGTCTGAGGTGAAAGTAGAATGGTTATACACAGGATTCCCAACTAAATGGATGACCAGCAAAGTGAAAGGGTGTCTGGACTGAAAGCAAGGAGCTCTGGTGGCGTAGTGGTTTCACATTGGGCTTCTAACTGCAAGGTCAGTAGTTCAAAACCACCAGCTGCTCTGAGTAATGAGTTACAGTCTGAGAAACTCAAAGGGACAGTCTTACCCAGTCCTACAGGGTTGCTATGAGTCAGCATAGATTCAATGGCCCTGCATGAGGGAGAGGCCTGATAGCAGAGAGGGAGGTGGCTCTGGGCTAGAGCAGGCCCTGCATTAACTCGATACACTTAAAGTTGCCATAGAAACCAAGTCTCTGTGTCCTCACTTTTGCGGAACTGATTTTCTTTTTAAATGTTAATATGCCTTCTTAAATTTAATCATATATGCAATAAAGTAGATGAATATGGAAAAAGGAAAACAGACTTTAATACCTGAACTACTTAAGACATTTCTCCAATACTAAGTCACCGTTTAAACCAATAGCCAAGAAATGGGCACGGGCCAGCAACACTGGAAGGCATTTAGGAGAATCTTGATGCCTTTATGTCCAAAGGCACCTTGTGAAAGGCCCGGCGGTCATTCAGCTCACCCAGCTTCAACTCAGAGCCAAGTGAAATGTAAAGTGGCTCTTCAATAGCAAACCCACAGAGGAAACACCAGCTCGCCACAGGGAGACGTTCCATTTTCACATATTGAAACGTACCACTGAACGTCTGCAAGAAAAGATTTGGAGGGGCTTTGAAAATGGTTATACTGTCAATTAATCTATAGTGTGTTTGCATCAATATTTCTATTAAATGCAACAAAAAGCAGCATTGTGCTGCTTCACCTAAATTGTCATCATTGCAAAGCAGATGCAGCGTGTAAGGCTAGGCGAACGATCGGCAGTGTAATTTGCCCAGTAACATTGTTTTAGATCTAATTAGCGCTTCTGCAGATCCTTTACCAAAAAAAAAAAAATGTGAAAACTGCACCAGGATGTAATTGTTTAATGAATTTAGTGCAAAGCACATCTGCATAAATTCCATTTTAGCTGGAAAAACTAAGTTCAACTGCTATTTGCTCCAGAGCCAAAACATTGTGAATTGTGCCCACTGTACTTTTGCCCTGCTCGGCTGGCTTTGATATTTCAAATAAATACTACAAAGTTAAAGCCTCCAGCTGCAAACCGGCCCATCTGTAGATGTTTGTTACATTTGGCAGTATTATAGAATGATAGTGCTCTCCTGCTTGGAAGAAAAGAAGAAGAGGAAGCAGAGGGGAAAAAAAAAAAAACAAGGTTCTGTCAGAAAAAAAGAAAGAAAAAGTTAACATATTCATCACGCAGCAAAAGTCAAGTTTTGAATCCAAATGCAGCTTTTCCAGCAGTGAGTTTTAAACACCTGTTCACATTCATTGAACCAGCCACGGGAACGCCAATTAGATCCTCTTCTCTTGTTCTTCTCATTGTTTAATTTCTGTTAAAATCACAGAATTGGACACAAGGTCTCTAAAAACAGGATTTAAATCTTTGCTTTTTCGGGGACCTTGCTGTTCACTTGTTGTGATAAGTGTTTACATTTTTAACACTGTGATTTCTGCAAAAAGAGCCGAGTCAGTGATGGATATTTATGAGGCTGGCTGAAATGGTAACACTTCTTTCTCTAGGTTGTTTTTTTATCTCTGTTTTGCTTCCTGCATTATGGGTACAGCATAAATGAACTGCCAAACCAAACCTGTTTGCTCCATTAAAGTGTGTCTGTAAATGGGTGGAGTCACTGCGTGGTACAAAGAGACGATTAATACACTGATCTGAAAATTGAAAGGTTCCTTGGAAGAAAGGACTGGAAATTCACTTCTGAAAAGCAGTCATTGAAAACCTTGTGGAGCATAGTTCTAGTCTGACACACGGGGTCACTAGGAGCCAGGGTAATTTGTTTGTATAAATGCATGGTGAGGAGATGGTTCAGGATGGGCAATCCATCGAGATGTTGGGCCCAAGTTAGAAGTATTTTGTGGGATGATGAACTACAAATATTATTCTTCACCATTCATCTGAATGTTCCAATTTAGGATGAAAACCAAACCAACGCACTGCTGTCAAGTTCATTTCAACTCATAGGGAAGCTATAGGATAGAGTAGAGTGTGCGATTGGCTTTCTGTGGCTGCAAATCTTTACAGAAGGCGACTACCTCATCTTTTCCCCATAGAGTGGCTAGAACATGTCAACATTCCAGATTAGTCTAAACTTAACCCACTGCACCATCAGGGCTTCATAATTTAGGCTGAAATAATCGTTAAAAGCTTGTAGTTGGTGCTCAAGTTAAATCAAAAGGATTTGCTGGCATCTATTATAGATCTAGTCTTGAGGTATCTAAACTTGGGTCTCCCAGGAAACAGACTCTAAGGCAGAAAGGTACTTTGGAGGTTTATTTGGGAAAGCTACAGGAGTCACCTTTTTAATGACCCTCAAAGGTCATTAAAAATCAGAAAAGATCGAAAAGATCAAAGTTTCAGAGACTGAAACTTTTTATTAATCGTAGAGTGGTTAATGCAAGTGGAAGAAAGGATGAAGTCAAGTTGCTGAATAGAAAATGTCAAAGGGCAGCTCAAGAAGACAAACCCAAATAGTGTAATGAAATGTGCAAAGACCTAGAATTCAAAAATCAAAAGGGAGAACATGCTCAGCATATCTGAAACTGAAAGAACTTAAGAGAAAATTCAAGTTTCGAATTGCAATTTTGAAAGATACTATAGGCAAACCACTGAATGGTGCAGAAAGCATCGAGAGAAGCTGGAAAGAATAGCCATTGTACCAAAATGGACTAGTCGACGTTGCCCTGGAAGCACTTTATTGTCTGTGCCAGAACATTTGGAAGACAGCTACCTGGCCAACTGATTGGAAGAGATCCATAGTTGTGTCCAATCCAAAGAAAAGTAACCCAACAGAAGGCTCAAACGATAGAACAATATCATTGATATCACACACAATAAAATTTGTCTTCAGATCATCCAACGACAGTTGTAGCAATACATTGGTAGGGAGCTGCCAGAAGTTCAGGCTGGATTCAGAATGGGATGCAAAATGAGCGATATCATTGCTGATGTCAGATGGATCTGGGCTGAAAGCAGAGAGTACTAGTAAGATGTTTACTTGTGTTTTATTGACTATGCCAAGGGATTTGACTTTGTGGACCATAATAAACTGCGGATAACCTTGAGGATGGTGGGAATTCCAGAACACTTCATTATGCTCATTTGGAACTGGCACATGGATCAAGAGGCAGTTTTGCTAACAGAACATAGTCATGTTGCATGGCTTAAAATCAGGAATGGTGAATGGTGCATGTCAGGGTTGTGTCCTCTCACCATACTTGCTCAATCTTTATGCTGAGCAAATCCTCAGTATGAGAATTGGAGGAAGGCTTATAAACAATCTGCAATATGCAGATGACACAATCTTGCTTCCTGTAAGTAAGGAGGACTTGATGCTCTTGCTGATGAAGACCAACTATTGCAGCCTTCAGTATGGATTACAACTCAATGTAACAAAAATCAAAATCCTCACCAGTGGACCAATAGGTAACATCATAAGTGGACAAAAGATTGAAGGTGTCAAAGATCCATAATCAAGACTCATTGAAGCAGCAGTCAAGAGATCAAAAGATGTATTGCATTAGGCAAATAGGCTGCACAAGACCTCTTTAGAGAATTGAAGAGCAAGGATGTCACTTTGAAGACAGGTGTGCCTGACCCAAGCCAGGTTATTCCCCATTGCATCATATACGTGTGAAAGTTGGACATTGAATAAGGAAGACTACAAGAATCAATGCATTTGAATTGTGGTGCTGGAAAATATGGAAAATACCATGGACTGTTAAAAGGACAAACTGATCTGTCTTGGAAGAAGTCAATTCAGAGTGCTCCTTAGAAGTAAGATGGCAAGACTTCGTCTTACATAATTTGGACACATTGCCAGGAGGGACCTGTCCCTGGAAAAGGACATCGTGTTTGGTAAAGTGAAGGGGCGGTAAAAGAGGAAGGCTCTCAACGAGATGGATTGATGCAGTGGCTGCATCAATGGGTTCAGGCATAGGAACCATTGTGAGGAGGGCACAGGACCATGCAGTGTTTCTTCCGTTGTGCTTTGGGTCGAAGCCAACTTAATGACACCTAAAAATAACACAACAACAAGAGAAACCACTTTGGAGGACGTAAGAGAGAAGCAAGGCCAGGTGAAAGGCGAAGTTAATGTGCAGTGCAGTTCCCACCAAGGCCTTGGCTTTCTGCAAGGGGCTGAAACTGCCCCCCCAAACCCAAACTCTTTGCCATGCAGTTAGTGCCGACTCATGGTGACCCTATAGGACAGGGTAGACCTGCCCCTGTGAGTTTCTGAGACAGCAACTCTTTATGGGAGTAGAAAGCCCATCTTTGTCCCTACCTCAAAACCAAAGCAAACTCAATGCCCTCGATAAAGTTAATGTCAACTCATAGCAATGGATGCTCTAAAACTAGGACTTCTCTTCAGAAACCCTCTATACTGAAATGAGACCATGGGCCAAAACTGTTCACTCCCATATCCATCAGACACTGCATGTATATGTCCCCAGGGGAGGACTATGGCCATCACTCTTGGTAGTGGGGCGGGGGGCGGAGGGGTAGGGGAGGAGGGGGACGAGTGACTCCATCCAGAATCAGGTATCTTGTAGTAAAGCATGTCTCCTACAGTTGAATGCTTGAACCACTTGGGTCTAGTTACCTTATATAAATAATTTACCCAATCTGAGAACCATTCCTCCAGGGGTCTAGGTTTTCTCTTTTCCAGCTGGTAATCGCTAGCTGATTAGTGTTCTTCACTGGACAATTCAGCACTAGTCTTCTGGGCATGCTCAGTTGGGAAGAAGCAGGTCACAAAGATGGCATCTTGCTCATATTTGGTTCTTTGATGGATATTTTTCCCCTTCTTACATCAAAAGTTTAGGGAGAGAATACATTAATCATCTCTGCATATCTGAGGTAGGCCAGGTCTAGTCTGAGCCAGCTCCCTAACTCCACCTCCTGCTTTTCTGAAGCAAGCAGGCACTTAGTGGCTTGCCTATTAAGGGACCAGCTTAAATAAGGAAATCAGTTCTTATTTTAACATAGCAAGAGAAGGCTACTAATCTGCAGACACACCCAAGGAAACAAAGGAATGGCTTGAATCACACTTTCTAGGAAAGCGAGGACTCAAAATATATCCCTACTTCAAGCCTCCCTCATGATCACAATGTAATTTACTCCAGAATGAGATTGTAACCGCAAGTGTAAGGCTAACGTTTACAACTAATCACAAACGGAATGAGCTCTAGTGACCATCACAAATTGAAGGAGCCTTGGAGGCACTGCTAACCACAAGGTAGGACACTCAAATTCACCAGCCGCGACATGGGAGACAATCTGCCTCGGAAACACTAGATAGCAGCGGTTCTCAACCTGTGGGTCGCGACCCCTTTGGGGGGGTGGTGTCGAACGACCCTTTCATAGGGATCGCCCGATTCATAACAGTAGCAAAATGACAGTGATGAAGTAGCAACGAAAATAATTTTATGAGGAACTGTATTAAAGGGTTGCAGCATTAAGAAGGCTGAGAACCACTGCTATATGGGGTCACTATGAATTGGAATCTACTCCATAGCAGTGGGTGGGTTTGTGGCTAAAGGGACCATATTAAGGAATTAACTATACCACGTTATTACAACTCTTTATCAGGCCAGCAGCTTGTAGATAGTGATGATCTGATAGGACCAGTAGACCCCATGGTCAGTCATTTACGAAGGCACCCCTTTTTGGTAAAGTGAATTGTATTATCCAGAATTATGCTATGTGGGACCCCATGTCCATGGATCAAGTACTCTTATCAGACTTCAGATACTAGTGTTAACTAAAGCCCAGAAGACAGAAAAGTAGATCCATGCCCAGGGTGTATGTGAATTCTAATAACGATAAGTCACTTTTTCCTCTTGATTGGAAGGGGTACAAGGGAATTAACTTTACACTAGATGGCTATTTAGTTTTTTGGAGGGGTGGTGCTATACCTGGGGCTCAGAATTTATCTCTATGACTTGAAAGACAGACATTCAGCAATGGTAATGCCCAGATCAGCTTGGAGGGGGAGGCAACTATCCTGTTGAGCCCATATGTAGCCTCGACTCCTGATGTAGTAGCTACCATGTTTATGCACTAATTGTACCAGGACTTGGGTGAGCAATAACAGAGGCTGGCTGACATCGACTGACAGCATCATTTCATTTATTTGGTTGCTCAGTACCTCTTCTGTAGTAGATGCTCTATGGTGAACATCAAAGATGACACAAAGATCTTCACTCTTTGTGCCTACTTTTCTCAATCTTTACAGCTGCCTCTTCTCCAGGCTCCTTGTGTTCCATGGCCCCTGGCTTACCCATTTGCCATTTCCCATGAATCTCTCTATGGGCACTTTTTCCTTAGAAGTGGATAATCAAGTTCACAAGCCAAAGCTTTTTCTATTGGGGGAACTTTCTATTACTTCTATTTTTCAAGGCCACTCCAAAGAGAGGCTATCAAGCAGCAGCTGTTTATTTTTGGCTTCTTCCCACAGGCTAATCTGACTCTCCCTTACACTAAATTTGACCCCTTTCTTCCTCCATCATTGATAAGGGGCCATGTAACCTCATGATCATATAACTATAGGCATGAGCTGAATAGAGGAGTTGGCTGACAGTGGTGAGTGACATGAGGATTTGACCCATATGCGTAGTACACTCTCCTGTGCTTTCTTGCCTTGCTCATGCCTAAACCTGGATGTACCGATTCTGTCTTATTATGGATACATCCTAAGTCTGGCTGACCTGATGCCTTGATGGGTCTAAAGAACCAAAAATATCATGGGCAGTTTTGGCCACATGGTCGCTTCATGTCACATGGCTAGGTACCCCATCTCTGCCAGGGCCCATTAGGATGCCAGGAGCTATTTTTTGAATGGTATATAATTCTCTGCTGCAGATGGCATGGCCTTGCTCCAGAGTCCTCGGGGACTACATTGTGAATCTTCTACTTGGCTTACCATAAAATGCACATGGCATCTTTCCTACCACAGCTCACATAGGGTCCGTACTCACATGGTCAAAGCAGGCTAGTTACTTCACAACCTAGCCTTGATGCAGAGCCCTTTGGGCTATGACCCCGCTTTCCACGACGCTTGATAAATGTGTCCAAACAGTATTTCCAAGTGCGAGAACTCTGTGTCCAGAACCCAAAGAGGCTTGGCAGGTAATGTGATTATTTTTAGGGGTAAGAGTTATTAAATACAAAAAATATTTTCTCTAAGAAATATCCTCTGATGTGACAGACCCTGATTTTTTGTAGGGTTTATCTTCCACCCACTAAAGCACATGACATACTGGTGATCATATGACCCTACTAACACGATGTCGTCAAGTCAAAGAATAAACATGATGCTCTGAAAATGTCCAGGCAATGCAATTTTCCTTCACACGACATTATGACTGAAAACAGAGGATTTGGCATAGGTCTGCGATAAGACTGTTAATATATCATGTTGTACATTCCATGTCAATGCAAACTTCTCTAGATACACGTTTCTGAGAAAGATGGAAAATAACACATTTGTCAGGTTAAGGCCACATATCACATACTTCACATCATGTTTCTCGGTCTGGCAATAAAGCCATAGCTAGCATACCAGCAGGAATTGGGACACGTACTTTGTTGACTTGGCAGTTGTGGACATCCTTTAGAATCTGTCTGGCTCTTGTGGAACCCAGACAGGTGACTCGATTGAGGGCTATTATTAGGAGCCCTGTCCCTACATACTTTAGAGCTTTGGTTGTTGTTGCCATCAATTCAGCTCAAATTCATGGTGATTTTATATGTAACAGAACAAAATATTGCCTGCTTCTGCACTATGATCATTTGGCATGGTTGAGTTCATTGCTGCGATGATTGCGTCAATCTATCTCATTGAGGGTTTCCCTCATTTTCATTGGTTCTCCACTTTACCACATATGATCTCCTTTTCTAGTGATTGGTCTTTTGTGATGACATGTCCAAAGTAAGCAAGATGAAGTTTCTTCAAAGTCTGACTTATGTGTTTCTCTAGCAGTCTATTCAATATTCTTCACCAATATCACAGTCTGAATGGATCATATTTTATGCTGCCTTCTATTTTCATTATCCAACTTGGCTAGGCACACCTTCTCGATAAAAGTAAGATTTTTATTTTTAAAGCTTTATAAGTGCCACTAATCTCTGCCAAGAAGGTAATATTTGTTTTCTCCTTTAATGCTTTGGTTGGGGGTAGGTAGGGTAGGAGAAACAGTTTTAGAGACTTCCTAATTAGCTTTCCCTAGTACAGTAGTTCTGACTCCACAAACCAAAGAATCAATGTGGGGGTCTGCTAATTACTGAATATGTCCATTCCAATTGTGTCTTCAGAAACTAACGAATGATCACTGGCAAGGTCATGGACCCAGTGGGCCCACTATGAATTAGTAGTCCTAGCCCAAACATCCATTTATTACTTAGTTACATATACCTTATAGATATAGGTTATATGGAATCTAAGATCCTCACATATCAAACCCTGCTACAAATAATCCTTAGATATCTGGTACTACCTTTCCCCAACTATATGATTACCTGAGTGAATAACTACAAGTCTCTTTGGGGAGATACAAGGAAATCATTGTCATATATAATTACTGTGATAATTCCAGGGTCTTTCCTGCTAAGGAGCCAGTCAGTGGATTCCAGGTCTGAAGTCTAGACTATATACAGAAACTGGACAAGGAGTCATGACATCTTCCTGACAAAGCTGCTCTTTATCCATTCCCGATTGTTTAGATTTTGTAGAATGAGTGATACTCAGCATAGCTGGGTCCGTCTATCTTGCTTCTAGAGATGATGATATCTTAAGATAGTTTCTCTAGAGAAGCAAAACTACTGATATATATATAGATATATAGATAGGTAGATATTAAATGGATCACACCATTGTAGAATCAAGCAATTCCAGTTTGAGTCCAGGCAGGTTCCAAGTCCCCAAGCCAGATGTAAAGCTGGGGAGCTTTGGGGGCTAATGAACCCAAGATTGGCAAGAACACTAATGGCTGCGGAGACAGATGAATCCAAGAGCAGCAGGTGAGATAGGTAACCGGAGAGGCAAATGAATCCAAGGTCAGCAGGTCAGTTGGCAGGCTGATGGGGCCCAGGATTAAGCAATATGGCAGGCGAAAGAATCAAAGGTCCAGAAGTCAGATGCAAAATTCTGACCCAGCAAAAGGAAGTGTTTCCACACCATCAACTTATATAGGACATAGGTCACATACCCTTAAGGAACTTCCTTTCAATCTGATCAGGGCTGTAACCTAAGCAGGAGCCTTGGTGGTATACTGATTACAAGTTGGGCTGTGATCCGCAAGGTCAGCAGTTTGAAACCACCAGCTGCTCCCTGGGAGAAAGGCAAGGCTTTCTACTCGCATAAAGAGTTAGTCTTGGAAACCTATGAAAGAAGTTCTACTTTGTCCTGTTGGACTGCTGGGAGCTGGGAGCAACTTGGCGGCAGTGATTTTGGGTTGGGTTTTAAGAGAAATTACACAATGAGAAGAAAAGAGAGAAAGATATTGGCGTTTACATGGTTGGGTCAATGAATGTGAGCAGGTGTTTAAGACTCACTGCTAGAAAGGCTATACATGTATTCCAAACTTGACTTTCGTTGTGTGAAGGTCAGATTTTAACTGGGTTTTTGGTTTGTTTTGTTTTTTGGCTAGGACTAGCATAATCAAGAGGAATGGTATGGCATTCATTATCAAAAAAATATTGTAAACTCCATCGTGAGTATACGTTTACCTTTGAGAGGATTAGATCTATTAGCCTTCAAGGAAATATAAATAATGCAACTATTATTTCAATTTATGCACCAACCACAAAAACTAATGATGAAGAAATTCGAGAATTCTAACAATGATCAAATGTTCAATTAAGATGCCTTGATAATTATTGGCAGTAGGAATGCAAAATTTGGGAGCAGGGGAAGGAAGGAACAGTAGTTGGAAAATATGAAGTTGGACCTAGACATAAAGCTGGAAATTGCATGATAAAATTTTGCAAATTCTGTAGATAGAGATCATCAACTCACTCCCGCTCTCAGTTATTTATTGCCTTTCTTTCTTTCTCTGTTGTTCTCCAAAATAGAAAAGGTGACTGGTTTCTTTCATTGTTTGTACTCACTTGAAGATATGGAAGGTTCGTTTAAGTATTCTGCATTTTAGGATTTTTCTCTCACATCACTTCTGAAAAATAAAACTGTGGTGGGACCCAGGTTACTGGTTGTAATTATCCACAAATAATTGTTTCCTATCTATCAGAAGTCATTTCTGCGGGCAGATACCTAGCGTCCTAATGTAATAACATTTACCATCATCATTTGAAGAAACCAAAGTTGACAGGAAGTAGTGCTGTAATGGGATTGAGGGCTTGGAAGAATGTTCAAGTTCTTTGACAGGGAATCTGTTACACACACATGTCATCTATATTTGTCTGATGAAAAGCAGGGGGAAACGTTTTTGCCTCATCAGAGCCCATAAGGGCCTGGAAAACGGAGTCCAGATAAGAAAGCCTTGCAAAGAAGTGCCTCTGAACTAACTCAAAGCAGGAGCTGAGCCAAGCACCCTTCCCTATTCAGTTTGAGAGACAAGTGGAATGCCAGTGAGAGAGAGCCACTAAGCTGCCACGGAAAAGAAAGGAGAAAATACTGTGCCTGCTGCTTAATACGGGATCTTTAAGGTTGAATCTTCCAAATGACTTGAACGAGCTAGAGACATGGACACACAGAAAGGGGGTGAAGTTTAATCAGGACCAGAATGGTCTATTGAAACAGGGAGCAGCCATTACTACAAGCAGGAACGTGATGAGCTTGACTTGACTTTGTAGAGCAGCATTGCCAATGTCCTCATTTCCTTCTTCAAAGAAAGGAAGGCCCGGTGATCGAACTCTTCATCTTCGACCATTGAAAACTCCGTCAAGGACAGTTCTACTTTGACACACCCCAACCAAAACCACCCTCACCGCCATTCAGTCCGTTCTGACTCACAGAGACCCTATAAGACAGGGGAGAACCGCCCCCATGGGTTTCCCAGATGGTAACTCTTTTTAAAAAAATCGTTTTATTGGGGGCTCTTACAGCCCTTAAAGTATTCCATATATCAATGGCACCAAAGATTTTTGTACATATGTTCCCATCATCATTTTCTAAACATTTACTTTCTATGTCAGCCCTTTGTGTCACCTCCTCTTTTTTCCTCCCTCCCCCCACTGTCACTCTCATGACCTCTTGATAGATTATAAATGATTATTATTTTCATATCTTATACCAGCCGCTGTCTCCCTTCACCCACATGTCTGTTGTTCACCCCCTGGTGGGCAAGGGGGTGTGTGGATGTTTTACGTCAATCTTTGCTATCGGTTTCTCCTTCCTCCCCTCCAGACTGTAGCTCTTTATTTGCACTATAAAACCTCATCTTTCTCCTGAGGAGCAATTGGTGATTTCAAACTCATGGCCTTGCTGTTAAGAGATCAAAAGTAACCACTGCACCACCGGGGCTCCTACTCTGACACACATGGACTCAGCATGGACTTGATGACAACTGATGGCTTGGTGGGCTGGACTCTTTCTTCTTAGTCTAGAAGACCCCAGTTGGTTCAGACACCAAAACAACAGGCAAAATCCTCGAGCCTATTGCCATCCAATGAATTCCAACAGCTGGACATGCCATGTGTTAAAGAAAGCAAGCACTTCCCACCTAGAGACTTGGGGGTCCTTCTGATTCTTATGGGCCCATTGTCTTGTCAGTGATTGGCTCAGGGACAAACCTGTTACCAGAGTCTGGCCAGTGGTTTCCTGGAGGCTTCTGGGGAGAGGATCTTTAGACTTAGAAGGATACCATGAAAGAACAGTTCCTCGCCTCCTGTGGGACTAATGGAGTCGGAACCAATATGTGAAGTAAGCAGACAAGAGGAGGGAAAGGAGTTGGGTCCCAATGATACTGTGGATCTACTGACCTAATCTACTCTGAATGGCTTACCCACTGGGCTGCTGACCAAAAGATGAGCCATTTCAGCTCCTCAAGAGAAGGATGAGGCTGTCTGTCTATCCCTGTAAGTAGTTAGAGTCTTGGAAACCCACAGGAGCAGTCAGACTTACGAAGAGTCAGAAATGACTCGATGGCCATGAGTTTGTTTTGGGGAGGAAGCGATTGAGTCTGTCCTGCCTGTCCTTATTTTTAGGTGAGATACATTTAAAACTGTATTCAGTTGAGTGTTCTGTTACTTGCAGCCCAAAACATCATAACTGATATGGCTTCCCAAGAGAAGACTTTACCAATTCACAAGTTAGCAGTCTTGTGCTATTAAAATCATTAGCAAATAGAACTACCATGTGACTCAGCATTCCCAGTCCTAGATTGCTATGAACTTAATCATGTCTCCCCAAAACATGAGTTGGAATCATAAGCCCTAAACCTGTTGGTGTAATCCCATTTGAAAAGAGGGATTTGCTTTGTTCTGTTAATGAGGTCTCCTATCAGTTCTGGAATCTACTCACTCTTTATGTTGCAAATATTTATATAACACAATGCTTGACCATTCAAGGTTTTCCACTCATCTTTGAGATACCAAAGGATTGGATCAGCCAAAGAGATACAAGCATGAGGACAGGAAGGCAAAAGCCACAGGAAATTTTCCAGGGGGAGCGCCTAGGGGAGTGGATTTCCAAGGCATGGGGAGAGAATACTAGAACTCTGAGATCTTCCAGAGTGGACAGAGCAATGTTGCTCTTCCCTGGAGAGACCTGAGGTCCTGATGTCGATCATAACATGGAGGAAACTTGAAAACGTAAAGCTGAGTAAAATAAATCAGCTGCAAAAAAACAACTAATATGGGATCTCACTTCTATGAAACAGGGAAATATAGAGAAGCCAAAGATTGTGCGTGCTTACCAGGAAGAAATTTGGAGGAGGGGGGAATTCCAGTGGAGTTTTGGTGGTGGAAGGCTTTGGAAAAGGGAAGTGCACATATTGAGCACTTTATTTCGTGCTAATGTGTTGTCCGCGTGGACAATGTGGAGGCAGGGTATGTTTTGCGAAGTGCATGCATTGGCAGTAAGTTAGTAGTGTGGGGCGATTATACCCTGTTCAGCACAGTGGTGAAGCATTTTCCTGCTGATGTAAAGGCTAGAGTTTTGAGGGGCAGCTCATAAGATAAGCCTGGTAATGGACTTCTGAAAGCCATGGAAAATCCAGTTTCCTCTGACACACATAAGTTGGAATAGACTCTTGAGCAACTGAAAGTGGTATGATAGTACTATTCAAAGTTTTAGTAAAATTGCACTAACATTTAGGCATCTGGCTTCTCCAACAACTCAAGTGTTGCCTATTTTTGTGAGACCAGCTGCAGATAACTGGGGGCAACCTTCACCCTAGACAGAGGCCTTCAGCTTCACAAAGTTCTCAGCCGCGGCTTTATTTCCCTTCCCAGCCTACTTATTCATTTAAAGTATCTGTCTGACCCCACCTGCTCGGTAGCATGTGGAGCCTATACCTGTTGAATGGAAAGGAGATCGGGAGGACATCGGGAGGAGATGAGAGCAAACAGTGGGGAGAGAGTGCCGAGGAAGAGGAAATTGGTGATGGGAACTGGGCTTACAGGAGAGCCCATCGAAAGACTGCAGGAAAGAAATAGACTTTTAGAAGAGGAAGTCGATCGCATGCATAATGAAGAGAGTTGTGAGGGAAATATAGAAAATTCTAGCAGAAAATTAAAAAAAGAAAGAAAATTCTAGCAACTCCCTTTTTACCATGCTTGAACATAACTAGCATAGGGACTAAATGAGACGTGATTTATATCCAAGGGTTTTAAAAAGCACACACTTATGAAGTTTTAATCAGGGCTTTGTTGTTTAAGAAATTCCAGAACAGGAATTCCTCTTATTTGGGGAATTATTATTAAATGTCTCCTTGTTTCTCTGAGACCACTTTCCTTTTACTGTTCACTAGTAGGTTGAAATCAGTCCATTTTATTTCAGTTTCTGAAAAAAGAATTCACTTGGCATGACTCGCCTTACCTCCCTCCCCACCTCAGAATAAAAGTGATTAAATTAAACTCCTGGGTATTGGAATTGCAAAAGAGAGAAAGTAAAAGGGGGTAAATTAGCTTATAGAAAGCTGTCTAAATAAATAGCCCAATCTGATATAAACTACTCCACATATGCCTCCAAAGTTCTTAATATGTAAGAATAAAATTACTGCGAATGAACTGGAGCCACATGTGGCCAGAGAGGCTGACAGCAAAATCAGCAAGAAACTGCTTACTCAGCCTCTTCAACTACAAATGAATTGTTTAGATAAATGCGAATTCTTTAATGAATTACCATATGACATGCTAGTAATCTTTTTCCAATATCAAACAGAGAACAGTTTGGTATGTATTTTGTTTTGCTACAGCTCCTTAAACATAATAGAAGGTCGTGGCTGCCCCAGATGGCACCTCCCATCATGGTCCACAGGAGGCAGGCAGGCCTACACTAAGCGCAAAGCAAGGGGCGGCCCAGCTAATACTTTCCTGGAACTTTCAAGTACAGGCCGCCAGTCCCTGGTTATGATCATCCAGTTTCCATACCGTAGTTACAAACCACCCCCTTTGAGTATATAATATTCAATTTTTTTTATAATATTCAAATTTTAAGCAATAGCAAATAGCCACAACTTTGGGATGAGCCTTGTTGTTAGGTGCTGGGTTAGTCTGGGTAGACTAGAGAAACAAATCCATAGAGACACATATGTATATAAGAAAGAGGTTTATACTCCCTCAATGCAAGAGTACTTTGTTTTATTAGCCTGGCATTCCATGATGCTCACCTTCCCGAAACAATTGCTGAAGACAAAGTGGGTGCATAAAGTAAACGTGGTGAAGAAAGCTGATGGAGTCTGGCTATCAAAAGATATAGCGTCTGGGGTCTTAAAGGCTTAAAGGTGAACAAGTGGCCAGCTAGCTCAGAAGCAACAAAGCCCACATGGAAGAAGCACACCAGCCTGTGTGATTACAAGGTGCTAAAGGGATCATGTATCAGGCATCAAAAAACAAAAAAAAGTCATATCACTGTGTTCTCACCTCCTCAACACAATCGCTAAAGACAAATGTGTGCATAAGCCAAAGTGGTAAAGAAAGCTGATGGAGCCTGGCTTTCAAATGATATAGCTGTCTAGGGTCTTAAAGGCTAAAGGTAAGCAAGTGGCCATCAAGCTCAGAAGCAACAAAGCCCACATGGAAGAAACACACCACCCTTTGTGATCACGAGGTGTCAAAGAGATCAGGTATCAGGCATCAAAGAACAAAAAATTATATCATTGTGAATGAGGGGGGAGTGCAGAGTGGAGACCCAAAACCCATCTGTAGGCAACTGGACATCCCCTTACAGAAGGGTCGTGGGGAGGAGATGAGCCAGTCAGGGTGCAGTGTAACAATGATGAAACATATAACTTTCCTCTAGTTCCTAAATGCTTCCTCCCTCCTCCCCCTCCACTATCATGATCCCAACTCTACCTTACAAATCTCTCTAGACCAGAGGATGTACATTGGTACAGATAGGAACTGGAAACACAGGAAATCCAGGACAGATGATCCCTTCAGGACCAGTGGTGAGAGTGGCGATACCGGGAAGGTGGAGGCAGGGTGGGGTAGAAAGGGGGAACTGATTACAGGGATCTACATATAACCTCCTCCCTGGGGGATGGACAACAGAAAAGTGAGTGAAGGGAGACGTCGGACAGTATATATGAAAAAATAATAATTTATAAATTATCAAGTGTTCATGAGAGAGGATAGAGTGGGGAGGGAAGGGGGGAAATGAGGAGCTGATGCCAGGGGCTTATGTGGAGAGCAAATGTTTTGAGAATGATGAGGGTAATGAATGTACAAATGTGCTTTATACAACTGATGTATGTATGGATTGTGATAAGAGTTGTAAGAGCCCACAATAAAATGATTTAAGAAAAAAAGAGATTTATATACAAGAGCAATTGAACATTGAGAAAACATCCCAGCCCAGTCCAAATCAAGTCCATAAGCCCAATATTAGTCCATATGTCTGACACCAATCTATAAGGTCCTCTTCAGACTCACGAAACATATGCAATGATGCCAAATGTAGAAGATCACAGGCCAGTGGGTAGAAAGTCTTTGGATCCAGTGATGTTGGAAGCATCTCAGCACTGGCAGGGGTCTCTGCATGACTTCTCTGGCTGCAGAGGTCTGGTTGCATCCATGTAGCTTGTCCAGCTCAGGGCATAGGGTAGTTCCATGTGTCTGTCAGCAACAATGTCTCCCAGGGAGTGGCAGAGAGAGAGAAGGGTCTCCCGCCTCCAGGGAGGAAGGACCAGATTTCCCAGAATTCTCAGGAAAAGGCCATGCCCACACAGAGGCCTCATTGACTGTGATCTGATTGACAAGCTAGACTCCACCCATACCCTCTTAATCCTCAAATTGACCATCAATTATATATCTACCACAGGTGCCATTGAGTCAGCTATGACCCATAGTGACCCAATGCACAACAGAACAAAACACTACACAGTCCTGTGCCATCCTTACCATTGTTCCTGTGCCTGAGCTCATGTTTGTTTTTAATGCATAAAAATAATAGAAACACTTTCAGATACACTAAAACATTGTTCACATAATACAACTACAACAATAATAGTACTTTGAAGTTATTGCTGTCTTGTGTTAATGATGTTTTAGTGTATCTGGAAGTGATTCTTATGCATAAAAAAGTACATGACATATTATATACAAGGACAAACGTTTGGCAGACTGACATTAGATTCAAAGCACATCCAACTGCTCTGATTTACTTGGAAGTTTCACTTAAAGACAGACAGGAACTAAACTTGTTCTTAATCTGGAGACTGCCTATATCAACTTTGCCCTTGCTGTTCCCACAAAGATAAGGAGTCCTAGTAGTGTTGTCTACTGAGCATTGAACTGCTAACTGTAAGGTCAGTGGTTCAAAACCCAATGACTGCTCTGTCAGAGAAAGATGAGGCTATCTTCCCCTATGAAGATTTACAACCTTCGAAACCTTACATAAGAATCAGCTGATGACAGCGGGCTTGGTTTGGGTGGTCACAGTACAGTGGCATGTTATGAATCTGCTGGGTAACATTTTGATGCCAGCAGTCATCTTCACGTTTCATGCATTCTGCATTGTCCACACAAGCTGGAGAAACTCTGTGCATGGAAGTCAACAATGTTGTTAGAGGACTGCCGACCTCTAGCAACCTCAAGCACCAGACGATGCAACATGGCCCCATCCTTTGCCGTCTTTGTAATCTAGGGCTGCTCTGACAGAAATACCACAAGTGGATGACTTTAATGAGCAGAGCTGTACTTTTTCACAGTTTAGGAAGTTAGAGCTCCAAATGCAGGGCGCTGGCTCTAGGGGAAGTCCCTCTCTCGCTGATGACTCCAGGGGAAGATCCTTGTCTCGGTTCTGGAGTCTGCAGTCGTTGGTGTGACTAGGCTTATGGTCTGGTCAGTCATACATTTCTCCCATTTTATCTCACAAGTCATGGGTTTAAGATACAGCCTATACTGATATGGACCCTTAACCCAATGAAGAAAACCGTAATTCCAAATGTGATCAAATTCACAGGTACGGTCATTCCTGTTGTTAGGTGCCAGCGAGTTGACTCTGACTCTTACTGTCCCACGTGCACAGCATGAACTGCTGCCCAGTCCTGCGACATCTTCACAATAGTATGAGCCCATAATTGCAGCCACTCGGTCCATCTGGTTGAGGATCGTCCTCCTTTTTAATGCCCTTGACTTTAAGAAGCACGAAGTTCCTTCTCCAGGGACTAGCACCCCTATTGAACAAAGTAGGATTTCCCCAAGGACACCCTAGGCTACCCAGATCTCTAGGCCTTTTATCCTGAGGAGCAGCTGCTGGGTTCAAATCACCAACTGTTTGGGTTAGCAGTCAGGACTCCTCGTCCATAGATATAGTGGTGAGGATTTACAACACATGCTTGCTAGGGCTTGGGGAGAGGGGCATACAAGTCCATCCACCCATCCCCATGGTCATTTGCAGATTGGGTTGTTGCACTGGCTGATTTTCAGGGGTGGAGCCCCAGACCTTTCTTCCTTCTCCATTTTGGTTTGGAATCTTTGATGAATCCTGCTCAACATCACAGCCATATATTTGGATCTAATGATTGAGACTGGTGGTGCTTGTATTTGAGGAATACTGGGTGAGAATCAAACCCAGGTATGTTAGACAGGGTTCTCAAGAGAAACAAAATCAGTACACTAATAATTATATATATATTTATATAGATAGATATATAACATAAGAAAGAAACAATTAATCTATAAAGCAGTACAAATGGCTCAGTGCAACTCACTTCCATGAGACAGCTAATACACTGGCAGTCCTTCAAGTCTTGAGGGTCGCCGGGTAGTTCTCTGGAGAGCAATTCAGGCTATTGGGCCACAGGCAGCAAATAGCAAAGCAGGTCACCAACAGCCAGATGACAGGGTTCGACAGTCCCCAGCTCAAGTGATGTATATATACTCCAGTAGCATGGCGAAGCAGGTCTTGAAGAAATATCAAAGTACAGTGACACATACCACGGGTTAGGTGTCCCACAGGTAGTGTAGTTTGCAAATGGAGGCACAGAACAAGCAAGGCAGCCGCAACTGGTCTGATGATCAAAGAGCAAGAGACAAGAAAGACAAGGCTCGCTGAGTCATAGATCTCTCCACCCTTCAATTAATCCCACATGTGCTCATTGGCCATGTTGGCACAATAAACCTTAACTATCTCACCAGGTCTCCACATAGAAGGTAAGAATCCAATGGAATGCATGACCACTGTTCCAAGTCAGAGAGCATATGAAAAACTTGAGCCTCCAGAGGGTACTTGCTAGAGCCAGAATTACAAGGAGGACAAGTCTCCCAAGATAAAAACTTAACACCTTATCATTTGTTTTCCCTTTTGGCCCATTTTTAATTTGTTCTAGTTTTTATTATCCACCACTTTCAGTCCGTTTGTCAGGCTATGGTGGCTTTCTTTTTCTTGTAATAGACTTTATTGAGGCACCATTTATGTAAATAAAAGTCACAGTCACAGTAAGTAATACTGTTCATTGAGGGTTTTTTTGGGGGGGGCGGTTTGGAACGGAAGGGAATTTAATGGTGAAAATGTTTGGAATCTGTTTTGTTTTGCATTTTATAATAGGTTTTTTTTTACATATCATACACATTCCAGTATATCCATTCACATAAAATTCTGTTGTTCAATCCCATCAAGTGGAGTTATACAACCATCAATGCTATCAGCTTCCTATTCTCTGCTTCCTCCCTCTTCTCTTCCCCCGCCCTCAGGGAATCATTGCTTCTACTGTTTCTGCACAGTTATCTCTCTTAACTTTCATGTACGGAACAATCTTAAATATACAAATGAACGCAAATCTAACATGATTAATGAGGTAAAACAAATAAAAGCCTTAATCATATGGGGAGGAAATAAAAAGAACTTGTGGATAATTATGTATTTCATCAGTGCCAGACTGCACCCCAGATTTATCATCCTTTCTGTGGCCCTTCTGAGAAGGACTGTCCAATTACCATGCCCCTTGTGGTAGTTTTATAATTGTCAATTTGAGGATTAAGCATGTAGGGGTGGAGTCTAGCCTGTCAATCAGGTCATAGCCAATGAGGCTTCTGTGTGGGCATAACCTTCCCCTAAGGATTCTGGGAATACCAGTATTTCCTCCTTGGAGGTGGGAGACTCTCTGCTCACACCCTGGGAGACATAGCAGCTGACAAGACACATGAACCCACGCTGATGCAGCCCTGGGTGCTGGAGAAGTCACGCAGAGACCTCTGCCAGCACTGAGATGTTTCCGATGCCACTGGATCCAAACACTTTCTGCCCACTGGCCTGTGATCTTATACATTCAGTGTCACTGCATGTGTTTTGTGAGTCTGAAGAGGACTTTATAGACTGATATCAGACATATGGGCTAAAATCGGACCTAAGGACTTGATCTGGCCTGGGTTGGGATGTTTTCTCAATGTTCAATTGCTTTTGTATATAAATCTCTTTATTATACATATGTGTGTCTATGGATTTGTTTCTCTAGTCTACCCAAACTAACACACACCTTCACATCAAGTTGCGTGTTTTTGAACTTCTGATACCCCTTTCTGTCAACAAATCAGGATCACACAGGCTGGCATGCTTCTTCCATGTGGGGTAGATGGCTGCTTATTTAATTACAAGCCTTTAAGACCCCAGAAGCCATATCTTTTGATAGCCAGGCCCCACCCATGCTGTAGTGACATGTGTTGCTATGATGCTGAAGCTATGCCACTGGTATTTCAAATGCCAGCAGGGTCACCCAGAGTGAACAGTTTTTACTGGAGCATCTAGACTAAGAACAATGAAGACAGAATCAGCTCTCCACCTCAGTAAAGTAGCCACTGAAAACCTATGCATAGTTTTGAAACATTGTCAGATATTGAAAACCGAATAAAGGGAAGCAGAATATTGTAAGATATAGTGCCAGAGGATGGGCCACTGAGGTTGGTGGGTACTCAAAATGTGACTGAGGACATGTTGTCAGGAGAGACCCGTTCCAGGAGAAGGACATCATGCTCCATAAAGTAGAGGAACAGCAAACAATAGAAAGGCTCTCAAGGAAATGGATGGACACAGTGGCTGCAACAATGGACTCAAGTACAATAACCATTATGAGGATGGTGCAGGACTTGGCAGGGCTTCATTCTACTGTGCATAAGGTTGCTATGGGTCAGAACCAACTGGATAGTACCCAACATCAACAACTAAAGTTTTTGTTATTTTCCGTATTTTGGATTCAAATTTTTCTCTGTGTGTGTTGGTATGATTTTCTTTATATGAAATCCAGGATAGATAAAGCTACAGAGGCAGAACTAGATTAATAGTTACTTAGAGCTAGCTGGGTTGGCCCCAATTCCAACTGCGTGGATACCACCTGCCTCACCCCAGAAGAATTCACTTCAGAGGACAGCACTGTAGCTACAGCTAAGGGAAAAGGGCACATCTGATCAGAGCACAGAGGAGCAAACAAAGAGGGAAGGAGAGAGAGTGTAACACATCCTGGGCCACCAAGCCCCGAGGATGATAATCCTGTTCAGAGTAGCCAATGCACAGAGGGGACCATAGGGCCAACCCCATCATGAGACACGACGACCCATATTGCTACAGGGGACAACACTGGATACACAGTGCAGGAATTGTGCCTGACCTGATCGCACCACACCTGGGCAAAATGCTAAGGGCATGAAACAGAGCAGCAAGGGGAGCAAAGCAAGGAAGTCCCCAAGCAATACCAAAAATAGAATTTGGGGCCAGGATGTAGCATCCCATCAGACTCAACTGGAAAACACTCCTAAAGGTCAACAAACAGGCCTTGAACTATTTATATGCTTTTCTCTTTTCTTTTTTTTGTCATTGGTTTTTTGTTGATTTTGTTTTGTTTCTTTTGTTCTTTTGTTTTGCTCTGTCTTGTTTTCATGCTTATCATTGTCTCTGCATTTTTATCTAGGTAAGATAGACAGGATAAACAATTCAGAGGAGAAAACAGTGGGATTGATGGTTCCAGGGGGATGTGGGAGAGGGGCAGGCGAGGGGAAAGGAAGTGGGTGTTAACAAACCCGTGGACAAGGGAACAACAAGTGATCTAAAATTGATGGCGAGGAGGATGTAGGAGGCCTGAGAGGTCTTGATCAAGGGCAATGTAACAGAGAGGAATTACTGAAACTCAAACGAAGGATGAACATGATAGTGGAACAAGAGGAAAGCAAAAGGAAATAGAGGAAAGAACTAGGAGGCAAAGAACATTTATAGAGGCCTAAATACAGACGTACATATGCAAATATATTTATATATAACAATAGGGGAAATAGATCCATATACATATATTTATATGTTAAGTATTAAGGTAGCAGACAGACATTAGCCTCTACTCAAGTACTCACTCAACTCAAGAACACTTTATTCTAATAACCTGGCATTTCATGAAGCTCACCTTCCCTGACATAATTGTTGAAGACAAAATGGATACATAAGCAAATGTGGTGAAGAAGCTGATGGTATCTGGCTATCAAAAGATATAGCATCTGGGATCTTAAAGGCTTGAAGATAAACAAGTGGCCATCTAGCTCAGAAGCAATGAAGCCCACATGGAAGAAGCACACCAACCTGTGTGATCATGAGGTGTCGATGGGATCAGGTATCAGGCATCAAAGACCACAAAAAAAATCTTATCATGTGAATGAGAGGGAGTGCAGAGTGGAGACCCAAAGCCCATCTGTAGGCAACTGGACATCCCCTTAAAGAAGGGTCACAAGGAAGAGATGAGCCAGTCAGGGTGCAGTATAGCACTGATGAAACATACAACTTTCCTCTAGTTCTTTAATGCTTCTTAACCCTCCCCCCCCCACACACACACACACTATCATGATCCCAATTCTACCTTACAAATCCGGCCAGACTGGAGCATTTATACTGGTACAGATAAGAGCTGGAAACATGGAATCCAGACAGATAAACCTCTCAGGACCATTAATGAAAGTAGCGATACCAAGAGGGGAAGGGGAAGGTGGGGGGAGAAAAGGGGAACCAATTATAATGATCTACATATAACCCCCTTCCTGGGGGATGGACACCAGAAAAATAGTTGATGAGAGACATCAGTAAGTGTAAGACATGAAAAAATATTAACAATTTATAAATTATCAAAGATTCATGAGGGAGGGTGGGGGTGGGAAGGGGAAAATGAGCTGATATCAAGGACTAAAGTAGAAAGAAAATGTTTTGAGAATGATGATGGCAACAAATGTACAAATGTGCTTTACACAATGGATGGATGTATGGATTGTGATAATAGCTGTATGAACCCCCAATAAAATGATTTTCTTAAAGTAGTTACTTAGAGTTATGGCAAGGGTGACTGAGCCTAACTGGGAAGCTAATGATGACAAAATGCTCTGAAATTGATTGTGATGGTGATTGCACAAATCTTCCTCATATGATTGAATGATTAAGTTGTATGGTATGTGAGACATATGCCAATAAAACTATTAAGAATTTTTAAAAAGGATTCCATACAAGGAGAGAAATAGGAGATGGAGCAGATGGTAGAAAGTATTGGCTTAGAAAGAGAAGTGTAGTAACTAGTCTACCGGCCCCCTACTCCAAGGCACAAGGTTCTTGAAAAGACATTCAATTGACTCTTGATATCCATTCTCCCCTCCCCTTTTTTTTAAATGATCAAACTCCCCAAATTCTGGCAGAGCAGTGGCTGCCCCCCTAAAGGTTATCTTTCATCCACAACTCTGGCAGTAGCAAGCCTCTCATTGATCAGAGTCTGATCAATGAGTGTAAGCCTGAGTGCTGTGTGAAACTTGTGGGTGACAGTTCTAAAATGAATCTACTTGCCCCACTGAGGGCTGCTCTCTCACTGAGGACTGGATGTGGGACTGATGGGCCATGTTTGATAATGTACATCCAGATCCTAACCACACTTGAGAAGGAGTATGGGTCTCTGGACTAAGACACAGAGCAAAGGCAGGTGCCACTCTGGACAGCCATACGGTTCAGACTTCCATATAAAAGATAAATCATCTCTCTGACATAAACCTCTTTTTTTTTTTTTGGTTCCCATTAAAACCACCACACCAATATACTAACTAATGAAAGTGCCCTCCAATTAAAGTGTTCTGCAAATCCAGGTGATCCACTCCATGTTTGGCCTTCATACAGAGGAAGTTCTTATAATATTATCAAAGTCAACAGTAATTTCACTTATCTATCTATCTATCTATCTATCTATTTATTTATTTTCTAACAAAAGATTCCTTGTCCTACAACTCTGGAGGGCGGGTTAGGAACACTTAGAAGAGCCTGAAAGCTTTTTAAAATATTTTTTTTAAACCAGGCTCTCCAGATAAGTCTGATTATAACACATATCCCAGGTAGCTACCCAGAATGCTCTCTCACTACCTCCCTGCTCTCCACTCCCTGTGTTTCCAAAGTGTCGACTAGCTGCCAATGGGGTCAATTTTGTCTCCTAATAACCTCTGAGTTTCAGCATAGAACTGTTACATGGGCTTCTCAATGTCTGAGTTTGGGGCATAGATTGCCAGGCCTTTATTCTGAGGTACTTTAAGATGGACTCAAACCTTTAACTTTCAATTAGCAGTTGAGCTTGTTAGTTGTTTGTACATCCTAGCAGCTCCTCCCCAAGGGTATGTTTAGCATCAGCTTCTGCTTTGCTTCTCTCTTTGGGGGTATGTTTGGGTGCTGTCCTCTGGCTTATTGTTCTTTACTTTCTACTTGCCTCTCAACAATTTCACACCCTCCCCAAAGGTTCCATCACCTACATAATCAAATAAGAGAGCTTCCCCCACCCCTGACAACAGCCTCAGCCTCTCCCTACGCAGGGAAGCCAGTCCCCCTGCATAGCGCCAGCCTCCTGCCAGGAAGACTCACATGCCTGAGGGGACAGTGAGAGGGAAAGCCTGAGGCAGATGACTTAGCACTGGTGATGGTAACCCAGGGTGGATACAGTTTATCACGTCCAGAGGGAGCCCAGATGGAAGTTAACCATGGATCATCTTTCATGGTCAACCCTTCCATCCCACCTCCTTGACTCATGCAGAAGTCCGTATGGCCAGGTGATGATTTGTCAATCCAGGCTAGCCAAAAGGGCAAGTTTATTCTGTCTTGTAGGGTTGCTATGAGTCAGAATTGACTCAATGACAGTGAGTTTGGTGTGGGGATTTTAAT
Source organism: Tenrec ecaudatus (assembly GCF_050624435.1). NCBI lineage: Eukaryota > Metazoa > Chordata > Mammalia > Afrosoricida > Tenrecidae > Tenrec > Tenrec ecaudatus. The sequence goes on along the minus strand of NC_134530.1, from coordinate 251,675,702 downwards.
ATGCTTGGCTGATAAAGAAGTCTACTCATAGAATTTCGAAACATCAGTCATTGAATACCCTATGGAGCACAATTTCACTCTGATACACATGGGTCACTTGTTTTACATCTTAGAGATGCCTGAGCACAGAACACCAAGGAATGTCTTTAAGTTGGTGTTTTCCTCAGAATCATCTGGAGAACTGGTTGAAACACAAATGGCTAGACCCCCAGTCCTAGAGTTCCATGTGTAGTAGTTTTGGGGGTAGAGCCTGATAATTTGCATTTCTAACAAGTTCCCAGAGGAGTCCAGGCAGTGAACTTCCTGACACACTGAGCTAACAATAAGGTCAGCAGTTCAAAACCGCCAGCCACTCCTGGGGAGAAAGATGAGGATTTCTATTCCCAGAAATAAATTAGTCTTTGAAACCACAGGAGCAGTTCTACCGTCTTACAGGGTTGCAGTGAGTCAGAATGAACTTGATGGCAGGTGTGTGTGCGTGTATGCCTGCGTGTGTGTGTGTTTAATAAGTTCTCAAGTGATCTCAAGGCTGCTGGTTGAAGGGACCACTCAAAGAACCACAAATCTTAATGCCTGAAGATGATGGCAATGGAGGGAACTTGTTAGACAGTTCATAAGATTTAGAAAGAGTCATTTTATACCTATGTAAAGGATAAAGCAGAGGAAAGGGAACTGAGAACAAAAAACAATACCATACCACAGACTATGGCTTTTGAATCTGATTTGGTGCTAGACTAGTTGGTAGTAAGGGTCAGTTACCAAATTTTCTAATCTCAAGTTTTCTTTAAATCATTCCCTTCATCCAATCTAACTTCAGTCTTAGCAATTTTCACACTTGAACCACACCATTTGATAGGATAGGTGTGAAGATTAAATGAGATCGCTTCCATGAAGCTCCATGTCTGGCCCAAGTAAACAGTAGGTGCCCAGCTCATTGGAAATGATACTTCCACCTTCTGCATCAATTAATCATTCGATACACAGTTTTATGACATTTTCCAGGAAATACCAAAGCACTGGATGCCAGATCCAGATTGATCCCTTTTGCATCACTGAGCCCCAAATTTAAAGCAAGCCTCACCTCCTTAATTTACACTGTGAAATTCTGTAAACATTATTTTCCACTTTATTTCAAGAGCTTCATGTAATCAATTCACCCACTAGACAGAGAAAATTAATTTCCCTTTCTCTAAAATTGTGCAAAAAGGACATCCAGGATGATGCCTTTAGAGTGGTTGGAATTTACCTCAGCAGCGTGCTTGCCAGGTGGGGAGTATAAGACATCCTTTCCAGGGTCTCGAGGAGGAGATGAGCCAGTCAGGGTGCAATATAGCAACGATGAAACATGCAACTTTCCTTTAGTTCCTAAATGCTTCCTACTCCCCCACTATCACGATCCCAATTCTCCCTTACAAATATGGCTGGACCAGAGGATGTACACTGGTACAGATAGGAACTGGAAACACAGGGAATCCAGGATGGATGATCCCTTCAGAACCAGTGGTGTGAGTGGCGATACTGGGAGCGTAGCGGAATGGTGGGTTGGAAAGGGGGAACCGATTACAAGGATCTACTTGTGACCTCCTCCCTGGGGGGATGGACAACAGAAAAGTGGGTGAAGAGAGACATCGGACAGGGCAAGATGTGACAAAATAATAATTTATAAATTATTAAGGGTTCATGAAGGAGGTGGTGGCAGAGAGGGAGGGGAAAAATGAGAAGCTGATGCCAGGGGCTTAGGTGGAGAGCAAATATTTTGAGAATGATGAGAGCAATGAATGTACAAATGTGCTTTACACAATTGATGTATGTATGGATTGTGATAAGAGTTGTATGAGCCCCTAATAAAACGACTAAAAAAAATCCTTTCCAGTGAAAAAGTGCAGAGAAGTAGCTCACGTCTGTATAACTGTAGAATCAATATGACCTAGTAGTTTCAAGTGGCCTGCCAGCCTTCCCTCCTGAAATATTAAAACAGGTGGCTCAGTTGTCTCTCTCTGCTGAACTCCCTCCTCGCTTCTGCATGTGCAACCTTCTAGTTACAGGGCATATGTTTCTCAGCCCTTTGGAGTGGACAATATGGTTTGTGGACTAGTCAATTCTTTGTTTTCACTCTTTCTTTACCTGATGAGATAGTTAAGATTATTGTGAGAACCTGGCCGACCAACACATGTGGGATTAATTGAAGGGCAGAGGGATAAATGGCTCAGTGAGCCTCACCTTTCTGTTTTCTCGGGTCTCTTGCTCTCTGATGGTTGGACTAGGATGCAGCTGCCCTAGCCAGTTCCCTGCTTCAGCTGGCAAGGCTCACTTCCTGCAAGACATCCCTGAGGAAAAGCCACATGGACCTACCGGATGCAGCCCTGGGTGCTGGAGCAGCTGTGTGGAGACCCTGCCAGCACTGAGATGCTTACACACTCACTGATTTGGCTTTCCTCCTGCAGTAGACGTCATTGTGTGTGCTTTGTGAGACGGAGGATTTTGTAGATTGGTGTTGGCCATGTGGGCTAATGTTGGACTTATGGGCTTGGGCAACAGTAGTTTAGGAAGCTTTCTTAATGTACACTTACTCTTTATATAAAACTCTCTCTTATACATAAGAGTTTCTGTGGATTTGTTTCCCTAGTTTACCCAGACTAACACACTTGGTAATGAACTTTTTCTTGTTCTGTTAAGAACAAATAATCAAAAATAATTAGTGTGGTGTTTTGTTCATAGTAGACTCAGTAACATCACAGACTGACTGAATCATGTCTTCTGACATCCTTTCAGGCATTTCTCCAGGGAGTAATAAATAACGAAAAACACCAAATAAAAAGAAACTCAAAACCCTCGGTGCATGTTAGTCAACGGTGATACATGTGTGAGAATGGATATGAGTATGACAGTTGGAAAGATTGGTGCTAATGACTTAACATCCATGTTGAAGTTTACAAGACTAAACCAGTTCTTCCCTTGCCACCATTGCTGGACTGGGACTTGATAATTTCGCACTTCTCCCAGTCGTTTTACCCAATGGTTTACCCTGTACTGATCAACTACCAGTTTAGGAACCTTTGTTTGTTTTGTTTTGTTTTTTGGTCAGAGTAGGGTTCTGAACCATAGATTGATCCTTTGTGAAGAAGAGTGCACGTGGAAATAACAAAAGTGTGGTTATTTGGAGGCAACAGAGGCCAGAAATGGATTAATCATAAGCATCAACCAATTTCCAGTGTTTTCTATCTCAGTGAATTATACCATCAACCAGTTGCTGAAGTTGCTGAGTGATTCCTGATACACCCTGCTTTTCTCATCCACCACCCACATCCAATCTAGTGTCATGCCTTACCAATTTAACCACTTAAATATTTCTCACATCTGTTCCATTTTCCCTACTTCCATGCCACCCCAGTCCAAGACACCACCATCTTTCATCTAGAAATTGTGGTAGCTGTCCATCTGTCCTGCCTGCAGCCATGCTGACTATCCTCCCCTCCCCTCTCTCCACACACATTCCCACAGAGTGCCAGCTGATTTTGTGACACCTCTTTTTGCACTGTTCAGTGGCTTCCACTTGCTCTTGGGATGAAGACAAAATGTAACCTGTCAGATACCGCCTGGCACCTGCCTCTTCAATCTTGCCATTTGCACATTGCTAGGTACAAAGTGCAGCTACAGAGTCACTGTGAGTTGGAATCAATTTGATGGCAGTGGGTTTGGGGTTTTTGTTTTGGGCTTTTAGGGATGTAGACTCATGAGTCAGAATCAACTTGATTTCAACAAGCTTGTGGTTTTAGAGGCATATAGGAGGTATATAGACCTTGAATGGCACAAATTGTTTGTCCCCAAACACTAACCAAAAGATTGACAGTTTGAATTTACCCAATAGTGCCGTGGAAGTAAGGTCTTGTGACCTGCTTTATATGATTATAGCTATTTCTCAGGACCGAACCTTGTGGCATTTCAAGTCTCATTGGTATATGATAGTCCACAAAAACAATGTTCTATATCCTACTTTGCTGAGTAGTGATTAAGGTCTTAAAGTTTGAGAGGGGCCATCAGGACTAGTGGACCATATGAATCCCAGTTTCCATAACACTGAAACCCGAACAACTAGATAGTGCCCGGCTACAACAGCTGACTATTCTGAAGGGATCACACAGGAAACCCTTGATAGAGTCAGACAAAAACATACAGCAAAACTCAAATCATAAAAAGAAGATCAGCTTTAAGGATCTGATAGACACCGGTGGGGCCCCTGTGACTATATGGCCCTTAGTCACTCTTCAAGCTTGGAACTGAACTCATACCCCTGCTCAATGTCACCCAAATGATAGAGAGGCCTATAAAGGCCAATGATACCGGGAGGTACACACTCCTTAGACCAATCAGACACACAAGCTCTAAAAGGCAGCATTAGTCCAGGGATAAACTCCAGACGGCAGGAAGAGACAGGAAAGAAAGACAATGGCAATGGGAAGCTAAGGTAGGAAGTGTACAGAGTGATGTTGCATCGTGATAGTTGCAATACATGTCACAAAACAAAATGTGTACCAATTAGGGAATTGAAAACCAATTTACTCTGTCACCTCTCCCCCAAATCACTGTAAAAGTTTTGCTTTGTTTTAATTGCACCCATTAAAAGCCCTTTGAAATAGTTCTACTCTGTAACACAATGTGTCAGGGAAAACAAAAATCCACTGCCATGGTGTCAACTTCAACTTGAGTGATGACTATACTACATCTAGCTTCAGATTAAATGAATGAATTTATGAACGAACATGTGAGTGAATAGACTATGTTCCCCTTAGGACTTCACAACATAACCTATCTGGTCGCTTTTGGCAGGGTGGCACCTCGAAGAGGTCTTCCTACAAGGCTCTAAAAGTTAACTTCTACTGTGATCCACTGTTCTAGACCTTTGTGCCCCTTTCACAATCCTGTATGTATCTGACTCCTGGATTCTCGTTTCACAGTGCCCCCCTCCACCACCCCTCAGCCATTCTATTATCTCATGAACTCATCTTGATCCAAAACCTGTCTCGGTTCCTCCGCCCTCAGCTGGCCTCCAAACCTGTTTTCACTTCTCATTGCAGCTCAAACCATTCAAAGGGCACTACTAGGAAGGGCCCTCGAGTACCAGTCATCTTTTGCATCCTCCTTTTCTTCCTCCTACGTGGGGAACCACCACCTGCTCTGTCCTATACTTACAGGAAACCACTAACTGAGCCGTAAACCTTTCAGACTGCTGGGCCCCAAGCCCAGAGACACTAGTGCAGTGCCTTTGGGAAGGAATCCAGATTCTGCATTTTAATGAACTCTCTAAGTAGACTATGCGGTCTCTGGGTCATAGCACCAGCCTTGGGTATTTTCCTAGACGCGCCCTCTGCTGGTGGGCAATGGTGGTTCAGGGGTAAAATGCTAGCTTTCCACAGGGGTCAATTCCTGGCCAGTACCCTCAGGTGCAGCCATCACTTACTTGTCATTGGAAACTTGTGTTTTAATGACACTGAAAAGGTTTCAGAGGACGTTACAGATTAAGACAAAGAAAAATATCTTGTACGTATACTCCTGAAAATCAGCCAATGAATTGAAGGCGAGGAGGGTATAGAACACCTGGGAGGGTTTGATCTAGTGCAATGTAGCCGAGAGGAATCACTGAGAGCCGAATGAAGGTTGAACATGTGGTGGGACAGGAAAAAAGTAAAAGCAAATAGAGGAAAGAAGTAGGAGGCAAAATATGCATAAATATGGACATGTATATATGTAAATATATTAAAATATAACGATAGGGTTATAGGTCTATATACATATTTATGTTAAGCATCAAGGTAGCAGATGGACATTGGACCTCTACTCAAGTACTTCCTCAATGCAAGAACACTTTGTTCTAATACCCTGGCATTTGGTGATACTCACCTTCCTGACATCATCACTGAAGTAAAAATGGGTACGTAAGCAAATGTGGTGAAGAAAGCTGATGGTGCCCAGTTATTAGAAAATATAGTGTCTGGAATCTTAAAAGCTTGAAGTTAAATAAGTAGGCATCTAGCAGGGGAGCAACTAAGCCCACATGGAAGAAGCACACCAGCCTGTCTGATCATGAAGTGTCATTGGGATCAGATACCAAACATCAGAAGACCCAAAACAAACAACCATATCAATGCAAACAAGAGGGGGTGGGTTGGAATGGAGACCCAAAGCCCCATCCTCTTACAGAAATGTCACAAGGAAGAGATGAGCTAGCCAGCATGCAGTGTAGCACTGATGAAACACACAACATTCCTCTAGTTCTTTAATGCTTCCTGCCCCCCCCCCACTTCATGACCCAAATTCTACCTTACAAATTCGGCTAGATCAGAGCATGTACATGGGTACAGATAAGAGCTCTCGACACACAGAATCCAGGACAGATAAACCCCTTAGGAACAATAAGGGGAGTAGCGATACCATGAGGATAGGAGGAATGTGGAGGGAGAAAGGGGGAACTTTTGCAATGATCTACGTATAACCACCACCACCCCCTACCAGGGGACGAACCCAGAAATGTGGGTGAAAGGTATGAAAATAATAATAATAATATATAATTTATCAAGAGTTCACAAGAGTGAGAGGTGGGGGAGGAGAAAAAAGAGTTGATACCAAGGGCTGAAATAGAAACTGTTTTGAAAATGATGATGGCAACATATGTACAAATGTCCTTGATACAATTGATGTATGGATTGTTATAAGAGCTGTAAGAGCCCCCAAGAAAGATGATTTTTTTTTAAAAAAAAAGAAAGAAAATGACATTGGACTGATGGTGTTTTGTCTCATTGTGTATGGAGTTGCCGTGAGTCGAGGGCTGACTAAACAATAGTTAACAGCACCAACAGCCCTCCGCCTCCTCTTGGCTCTCAGCTTCCATGCTTCCAGGCCAAGATGCCACCATTTCCCTCTGTCTGAATAGGAAAGGGGTAGTCCAAAGAAAGAGGCACCCATTCAGTTCAGTACTTCTAGAGACACCAAGGTGTTACTGAGCTGAAATTTCATGGCTAACTGTGGGGTACCAGCCCCACGATCGAGCGAGTCCAAGGGGTGGCTATGTAATTGAGGGGTAAAATTAGAGACATAAGACAATATAAGGCATGCAATTGCTCACCTCAGGATGGCCATGATCTCAGCAGCCAGGTCCACACAGAGAGCAAGTATATATATTTCCAATCATGGCTTATATTTAGGGGACATGCAAGTCACCCTGATTACAGGTAACCACATGCGGGAAGGGGCTGTACAATAGGCATACACAGGACATGAGTGGGACAAGTTAGCGGTGTACCCCAAATAGGAAAGGGAGGTATTAGGGTACACATGTGACAAGAGGGGCAGACCCTAGATTCAAGATGGCAGCTTAACCCTGGTCTTCATTGAGTTGGCTTGACCTTGTCTCTGGGCTCTTCTTCAGGGAAACAATCCACGATCCTTATGAGCAGGGAGTGGGACCTACTTAGGATGGGACAGACAATAGGGTCTTCTTGCTCTAGATGGTTCATAGCCTCAGGGAGATAACCTCTAAGCAGCTGACCTCCAAGTGTACAGTCATTTACTATGTGTCATATAATATGGGGGGGATAACCGAGGCAAAACCTTTCTCTATCCCACAGATAAGGTAGTCTAAATTTGAGTATTGGCCTAGAATTTTAATAGGACCTGAGAACAACAAGGCTCCTTCAGACCAGACGCCCATTGTTATAGGATGGTTGCTTGATAAGTTTATATTTTTTAAACTCGGGGTATTGGTCTGACACAAGTAGTGCATAGCAAATATAGGAGTTTTTTTCCCCTATTTTTAAAAATCATTTTATTGGGGAGCTCTTATCACAATCCATACATCCATTTTGTCAAGCACATTTGTACATTTATTGCCATCATCATTTTCAAAACATTTTCTTTCTACTTCAGCCCTTTGTATCAGCTCCTCATTTTCTTTCCTCCCTCCCCCACCCTCCATCCCTCATGAACGCTTGATAATTTATAAATTATCATTATTTTGTCGTGTCTTACACAGACCGATGTCTCCCTTCACCCACTTTTCTATTGTCCGTCCCTCTGGGAGGGGGTTATGTTGATCATTGTGTTCGGTTCCCCCTTTCCCCACCTCACCCCCTTCCTCTTCCTCTCCTAGTAGCACTACTCTCATCATTGGTCCTGAGGGGTTTATCTGTCCTGGATTCCCTGTGTTTCCAGCTCTTATCTGTACCCATGTACATGCTCTGGTTTAGTCAGATTTGTAAGGTAGAATTGGGATCATGATAGTGGGAAGAAGCATTAAAGAACTAGAGGAAAGTTGTATGTTTCATCAGTGCTATACTGCACCCTGACTGGTTCTTCTCATCCTTGTGACCCTTCTGTAAGGGATGACCAATTGTCCACAGATGGGCGTTCGGTCTCCACTCTGCACTCCCTCTCATTCACATTGATACGATTTTTTGTTCTGGGTCTTTGATGCCTGATACCTGATACCATCGACACCTCATGATCACACAGGCTAGTGTGTTTTTTCCATGTTGCTTCTCAGCTAGATGGCAGCTTGTTTACCTTCAAGCCTTTAAGACCCCAGACCCTATATCTTTTTATAACCGGGCACCATCAGCTTTCTTCACCTCATTTGCTTATGTACCCATTTTGTCTTCAGAGATTGTGTCATGAAGGTGAGCATCATGGAATGCCAGGTTATTAGAACAAAGTGTTCTTGCATTGAGGGAGTATTTGAGTAGACAAAGAAACTATTCCAAATTATCTTTTTTCACCAAAAAGCATCTCTCCACTATTTGTATTGCTTTTTAAATCATGACAGACAATCCTATAGATAGATGTACACATAGGTGTGTTCTCACTTTACTTATTTGCATGTTGAGTCTCCAAATCCAACCAATTAAATCCTAGCTGACTGAAAGCAACATTAGTGGTTGAGTTTAGTGAATGGACTTCTATGGAGATGACCTATTAATTAGAACAATTGATTAGATTTTGACATTATCTCTTTTTGTACATTAAAATACATTTAAAAATCTCATGACTTGCACATTTTATTCTGAATGTCTTCCCAATCAAATATTAGAACTGCCTTGGTTTAAGTCAAATTTCATAATTGTAAAGACAAATGACAATATGTTAATATTGAAAAATAGCAAACTAGCACAGCTGCTGATGCCTCTGAGTCTCACCCTTGGTGGAGGCACCCCAGAAGAGATGGGAGGTTGGGGTTGAAGGACCACGAAGCTGAGCTCAGCAGGGGGTAATGGGGTCCAGGGTAGGAGTGGGCCACAGGCTTTCTTCTTTCCAGTTGTGCCCTTTGCCCTCACTTGCACACTTCTTAGTGATCACTTTGTACAACAAAACTAGCCCAGCACCACTTGAAACTGAAAGGTCATATCAGGACAGCATCAGTACCTGCTGCAGCTATGAGTCCAGGCAGGCTATCTGGACTTGGAGCGTCTTCTCCCTGATTTCTAAAACCACCTTCTCTGGGACAGAAGGACTAGGAGAGTCCCTGAGAAACATGATGTCTAGAGCAAGGAAAGCAATGAGTGACCGAGCAGGAGTGTAATACAAGGTATCCTGCCAATCACCTTGAGGAGCAGCCCCCAGGACTGAAAACTAAACTAGCCTGGAAAGCACAAGCAAGCCTTTCTTCAACACAGTGATAGATAATTCCATTGAGATTCCCAGTGGAACAAAAAGGTGAACTCGTGGGGTAGGGGTGGGGGTGGGGGTGGGGGTGGGGGTGGGGGTGGGGGTGGGGGTACCACGGAAAGTGAAAGGAAAGGAAAAGAAAACAAGAATTTTAAGTGAACACAATAAATAGTTCCACTGTAAAGGAGGAGGCTGTGTACCTGTAAGAGGGATGATGCTCTTAGTCACAGAATAGCTAAAGCAAATGGAAGAAATGATGAAGTCAAAGAGTTGAATTGAAAATTTCACAGGGCAAATTGAGAAGACACAGTAAAATATTATAATGAAAAGTACAAAGACCTAGAGTTAGAAGGCCAAAAAGGAAACACACTCTCGGCATATTGTAAGCTGAAAGAACTCCAGAAAATATTCAAGTTTCAAGTTGCAATTTTGAAAGCTTCTATGGGCATGATATTGAATGACCCAGGAAGCATCAAAAGAAGCTAGAACGAATATACAGTCACTGTGCCAAAAATAACGAGTTGATATTGCACCATTTCCAAAGGTAGCATATGATCAAGGGCCAATACTGAAGGAAGAAGTCCAAGCTGCACAGAAAGCATTGGCCAAGAACAAGACTCTAGGAATGAATGGAATAACAATGGAAATGTTTCAACAAGCTGATGTAACACAGGAGCACTCACTCATCAAAACCAGGAAGTTTAGAAGACAGCTACTTGGCCAGCTGACCGGAAGAGATCTTTTTAAAAAAACAAAACATTTTATTAGGGGCTCATACAACTCTTATCACAATCCATACATATACATACATCAATTGTGTAAAGCACATCCGTACATTCTTTGCCCTAATCATTTTCTTTCTTTTTTTTTCCTTTTCTTTTTTTACATTTTATTAGGGGCTCATACAACTCTTATCACAATCCACACATATACATACATCAATTGTATAAAGCACATCCGCACATTCCCTGCCCCAATCATTCTCAATGCATTTGCTCTCCACTTAAGCCCTTTGCATCAGGTCCTCTTTTTTTTTCCCCTCCCTCCCCGCTCCTCCCTCCCTCATGTGGAAGAGATCTATATTTGTATCCACTCCAAAGAAAGGTAACCCAACAGAATGATCAAATTATAGAACTATATCATTAATATCACATAAAAGTAAAAATTTGCTCAAGATCATCCAATAATGGTTGCAGCAGTATTCTGACAGGGGCTGCCAGAGATTCAGGCCATTCAGAAGAGGATGTGGAATAAGATATCATTACTGACATCAGATGGATCTTGACTGAAAGCAGAGAATGCAACAGAGATGTTCATCTATCTGTGTTTTATTGATTATGCTAGGGTGTTTTGTTGTGTGGGCCATAACAAAGTTTAGATAGTCTTAAGAAGACTTGGAATCCAAGAACTCTTCATTATACTCATGCAGTCTTGTGCGTGCATCAGGAGGCGGTTGTGTGAACAAAATAAGGAAATATCCATGGTTTAGAATCAGGAAATGTGTGCAGCAGAGTTGTATCTTCTCACCATAACTATTCAATCTGTCTGCTGAGTAAATAATCAAAGAAGTTGGATTTTATGAAGAAGAATGCAGTATCAAGATTGGAGGAAGGCTTAACAACCTGTGACGTGCAGATGACACAGCCTTGCTTTCTGAAAGTGAGGAGGAACTGAAGCACTTGCTGATGACGATCAAGGCTTGCAGCCATCAGTATGGATTACACCTCAATGTAAAGACCCAAATCCTCACAACTGAAGCCAATAAGTAATATCATGATAAATGGTGTGTGGTAGTTACATAATTTCATGTCAACTTGAAGATAGACATATAAAAGTGTAGGGGTGATATGCAACTTGTCAATCAGGTCGCAGTCTGATGTTGCCTTCTCATAAGGAAGGTTCTAGGATCCTCCCCCTCTCTCTGCCTTCACCTTCCTCCTGGCTGACCCGGAATGCTGCCAGAGCCCTGTGATGCGTCCACCACCATTGGATCCACAGGACTTTGCACCCATCAACCTGGGATCTTCCTGCATTCTGCATCATTGCTTGTGACTGCGTTTGAGCCTGAAGAGGGACTTGTGGACTAGTACCAGACTTGTGGTCTTGAGTTGGACTAGGCTGGGATGCTTTCTGGATCTATAATTACTTCTTGATATAAAGCTCTCTCTTACACATATATGTGTCACTGGATTTGCTTCTCCAGTCAACTCAGCCTAACACATATTTTACCTTGTTGGCTCCACAGTTTCATAGAAGAGATCAAACAAAGCATTGCATTGGGTAACAACTGCTGCACAAGACCTCGTTAGAGTACGGAAAAGCAAAGATGTTACCTTGACGACAAAGGTACACCCAATCCAAGCCATGATATTTTCAATTGCCCATATGTATGTAAAAGTTGGACACTGAATAAGGAAGACCGAAGGAAAAGGATACATTTGAACTATGATGTTAGAGAAGACTCTGGAAAGTACCATGGACTGCCAAAAGAACAAACAGATCTATCTTGGGAGACGTACAACCTGCATGCTCCTTAGAGGCAAAGATGGCAAGACTTCATCTAACGTACTTCGGACATAGTGTCAGGAGGGATCAATTCCAGGAGGACATAATGCTGGTAAAGTAAGAGGCAGCAGTAAAGAGGAAGACCCTGGGCAAGATGGATTGACACAGTGGCTGCCACGATGGGCTCAACCTAAGAACCACTGGGCAGACGAGCATGGTCAGGCAGTGTTTTGTTCTGGTATACAAAGGGTAGCCGTGAGTTATAACCTTCTCAATGGTACCTAACAAGAAAAGATAAACAAGTGAATATAAAGACAACATTATTACATTTACTATACGTAGGAAACTGCAATTGTTCAAATACAGAATGTTATGAGTTGGTTAAGTATCAGAATGGATATGTCTGACAAAAGAGTTTGTAGTTTGGGAGATCAGGTCAAGGAATTTTCAGAGAAAGCCTCAGTAAAGAAAAAACTGAGAGATAACTTTAAAGGTATAGAAAACAGAAGTTAGGCCCTGACAGGGTCAAGGGTTAAGGAACGTGTTGGAGTCTGGAAGAGAGAGTGGAGCACATCCTGGCCCACCAAGCCCTGAGGACGATATTCCTGCTCAGAGCAGCCAATGCAGAGAGGACCATAGGGTCAGCCCCACCATGAGACAGGACAACCCTCACTGACCCATAGAGCTATAGAGGACAACACTGGAGACATAGTGCAGAAATGGTGCCCGATCTGACCCTACCACACCGAGGTGAAACTCTAAAGGTATACAACAGAACAGCAAGGGGTGCAGAGCAATGAAGTCCCCAGCAAATACCAAAAATAAGATTTGGAGGCCAGGACATGGCACTCCATCAAACTTGACTGGAAAACACTCATAAAGATCAACAAACAGACTTTGAAATATTTATAGGCTTTTCTTTTTTATGTCGTTGGTTTTTTATTGTTGTTGTTGTTGCTTTGTTTTGCTCTGTCTTGTTTTTTTGTGAATATTATTATTTCTGCATGTCTATGTAGATAAGATAGGCAAGATAAGCAATCTGGAGGAGAAAACTGGGGTGAAATAGTTAAGGTTATTGTGTCAACCTGGCTAAGAAACACATTGAAAGGCAGAGTGATAATGGCTTGGTGAGCCTTGCCTTTCTAGTTCTCTGGTCTCTTGCTCTCTGATAATCAGACCAGTGTGCGGCTGCCTTGGCTAGTTCTCTGCCTCAGCTGGCAAGACTCACTTCCTGAGAGACATCCCTGAGGAGAAGCCACATGGACTTACTCTGATGCAGCCCTGGGTGCTGGAGAAGCCGTGTGGAGATCCCTGCCAGTGCTGAGATGCTTACACCTCCATTGGATTCAAAGACTTTCTATCCACTGCATTTGGCATAATTCTGTGTGGTTTGTGAATTTGAGGAGAATTTTGTAGTTCAGTGTTGGACATATGGATTAATTTCCAGCTTATGGGCTTGGACTGGATGGGATTCAGATGCTTTCTGAATGTACACTTACACTTTATATAAAACTGTCTCTTACACATTTATGAATGTCTATGGATTTGTTTCCCTAGTTTACCCAGACGAACACATGGGGGGACATGGGAGAGGGGGAGGCTGGGGAAAGGAAGTGGGTATAAACAAACCCAGAAACAGGGAACAATAAGTGATCTAAAATTGATGACAAGGAAGGTGTAGGAGGCCTGGCAGGACTTGATCCAGGGCAATGTAACCGAGAGGAATTACTGAAACCCAAATGAAGGCTGAACATGATAGTGGGACAAGAGGAAAGTCAAAGGAAATAGAGGAAAGAACTAGGAGACAAAGGGTATTTATAGAGATATAAATACAGACATGTACATATGTAAATATATTTATGTGGGATGAAAGGGACATAGATCTATGTGCATATATGTATAGGTTTAGTATTAAGGAAGAACATGGACATTGGGCCTCCACTCAAGTACTCTCTCAATGCAAGAACACTTTGTTCTTTTAACCTAGCATTCCATCATGCACACCTTCCTGACACGATCGATCACTGAATATAAACCTGATGAGAGGCAACAAAGCCCACGTGAAAGAAGCACACCAGCCTGTGTGATCACGAGGTGTCAATAGGATCAGGTTTCAGCCATCAAAACCCTAAAAATCATGTCATTGTGAGTGAGGGGGAGTGCAGAGTGGAGACCCAAAGTCCATCTGAAGGCAACTGGACATCCCCTTACAGAAAGGTCATAGGAAGGAGACCCGCCACTCAGGGTGCAGTATAGCACCAATGAAACATACAACTTTCCTCTAGTTCTTTAATGCTTCCTCCCACTATCATGATCCCAAATCTACCTTTCAAATCTGGTTAGACTAGAGGATGTACACCAGTACAGATAAGAGCTTGTAACACAGGGAATCCAGGACAGATAAACCCCTCAGGACCAGTATTGAGAGTAGCCATACCAGGACGGTATGAGGGGGAACTGATCACAATGATCTATCTATATACCCTTTCCAGGGGGGATGGACAACAAAAAAAAATGGGTGAGGGATTCATCAGTCAGTGTAAGACATGAAAAAATAACAATGATTTATAAATTCTCAAGGGTTCATGAAGGAGGGAGGGTGAAGAAGGGAGGACAAAAAAATGAGGAGCTGATACCAAGGGCTAAAGTAGAAAGAAAATGTGTTGAAATGATGATGGCAACAAATGTACAAATGTGCTTTACACAGTGGATGGATCTATGGATTGTGATAAGAGTTGTATGAGCCCCCAATAAAATGATTTACAAAAATAAAGAATTTACAATACACACACAAGGGAGAACTAAAAACCACAATGAGATTCCATTTCATTCTCACTAGGATGGCTAAGATCAATAATAGTAATAATAACATTATGTGGTAGTTACATAATCTGTTGTCAATTTGAGACTTAAGAGTGAAGGGGTGGAGTTTAGCCTGTCAATCAGGTTGCTGCTTGATAACCTCATTTGGAGGCACTAAGGAGATAAATAGCTCATTGGAGGCAGGACACATGCTCCCTCCCTGGGAAACATCACAGCTGACAAGATACATGGAGCTACCCTAGAGCCCTGGAGCTTCAGGACCCACGTGGAGACCCCTGCCAGGGCTGAGATGCCTCTACCACCACTGGATCCACAAGACTTTCCACTCTGTGATTTTCCTGCATTTGGCATCATAGCATGTGTTTCATGAATCTGAAAAGGAATTTGTGGATTGGTATCAGACATATGGGCTAATGTCTGACTTATGGACTTGATCTGGACTGCGCTGGTATGCTTTCTCAATATTCAATTGCTCTTGTATACAAAACTTTTTCTCATACACATATGAGTGTCTATGAATTTGTTTCCCTAGTCA
Source organism: Tenrec ecaudatus (assembly GCF_050624435.1). Taxonomy (NCBI): domain Eukaryota; kingdom Metazoa; phylum Chordata; class Mammalia; order Afrosoricida; family Tenrecidae; genus Tenrec; species Tenrec ecaudatus. Next base: position 251,660,185 of record NC_134530.1, on the reverse strand, counting down.
ACCCAGACTAACATACATTGTTCTCCCTTTCAGAACAGTCAGCAGTGGTAGTCATCTAGTTCTTCTGGACTCAGGGTTGCATAGGACAGGATTCACTTGGTTCATGAGTCCTGTGCACTAATTGTTCCCTTGAGTCTTTAATTTTCTTCACTCTTCTTTGCTTCAAAATAGGAGAGACCATTAATTGCACCTTCGCTGGCTGCTCACAAAGCTTTAAGACCATAATGGCTATTCACCAAGTAGGATGCAAAACTTTGTCTTTGTGGATTGTTAAGCCAAATGACCTTGATGTCCCTTGAATCTTCAGGTCCAGCAACTCATTTTCTCAAGATGTTTGGTTATAGCTAAAACATTTTTGTTATTTTGTCCCTGTATGCTCTACTATATTCGTTGTGATATTTGCAGCACATATAAACACATATGTAAAAATATCCTTGTTCAGACATATGTATGTTCATGTATGTAGATCCATTTCCCTTCCCTCTCTTGCTTATCTGAGAGTGTCTTTTTTATGTATCCACTCATAGAAAAAAATGTGGAACAAAGCTCAAAATATTTTTAAAACTTACTGATCTAATAGAGGATCCCTGGTGGTTCTACCTAGTAAATGTTGGTACATGCCAAAAGGTCAGTGGTTCAAGTTGAAAGATGAGGCTATCTGCTCTCATGAAGATTTACAACTTTAGAAACCTCTAGGGTCACTGTGAGTTGTGGCAGTGGTGATAGTCTTAACCCAGATGGGTAGAAACCCTCAGGTTATGGGTGTTACATGCACGGAACCACCTTTGATGCTCAACTTTTAGCCAAGCAATATTGTTACTGCTGTTAGTGCTGTGTTAGTCTGGGTTCTCTAGTCAGGTTTTGTTTCAACCTAACTGGGTTCTCTAGAGAAGCACAACGAGTGATATATATATATATATATATACCAGTGAGATATATATCTATCAACCAGTGATATAGATACCAGTGAGATATGTATCTATCAACCAGCGAAATATATATATATATAGATGTGTGTGTGTATGTATACTTGGCTGGTCCAGGAGATGTACATATATACATATATATACTTTAGATATATAAGATTATATAATTTATATATAATCAGTTCTTTAGATATATAAATTATATACATCTCCTAATCCAGCCAAGTAGATACCAAAACCTAACTATATCACAGGTGTACTGAAGGGTTTTTTTCCCAAATATAGTGAACCACTGGCCAGTCCTGCATCTCCTCACAACCATTGTTAAACCTGAGCCAGTTGTTAACAAGCATTATGTCAATTCACCTTATCAAAGGTCTTCTTATATGCCAAACCTCCACTTTACTAAGCAAGCTGTCCGTTTCCCGAAGCTGGCCTCTCCTGGTAACATGTTCAAGGTACACAAGAACACGTGATGCATTCCTGCAATGCTCAGGCCAAAGAGCACCCTGGGCGTACTTCTCTCAAGATGGGGTGTTCTTCTGGCAGTCCATGACATTTTATGTTCCTTACCATGAAAGGCAGGACAGATGGAAGACTGGTCTTTGATTCTTGTTAGCACTTACTTCATGTCTTCCTCGCTTGCAGCAAGGAAGATTGTGTCGTCTTTATATAGCATGAGCCTTTCTCCATTCCTGATGCTGCATTCTTCTTCATAAAATCCAACTTCTCAGATTATTGGCTCAGCATATGGATTGAATAAGTAGGGTGAGAGGATACAACCCTGATGTGCACCTTGCCTGATTGTAAGCCATAAATTATTTTCTTGCTCTGTTAAAACTACTGCCTTTTGGTATATGTAGAGGTGTCTCATGAGCATCAGGCAAAGTTCTGGAATTCCCTTTCTTCTCAATGTTACCCAAAGATTGCTTTGATTTATGTAGTCAAATGTCTTTGCGTAGTCAATAAAGCACAAGTAAACATCTTTATGGTATTCTCTGCTTTTGCATCCTCTTCTGCAGCTCCTTGCCAATTAACTGCTACAACTGTTGTTGAATAATCCTCAGCAATATTTTACTTGGATAGTATATTAATGATAATTCTTGATAATTCCTGCATTCTCTTAGGCCACCTTATTTTAATTGGGCACAAATATGGATCTCTTCACCTCGTTTGGCCTTCCCAATTTTTGGCATAGATAAGTGAGTTCTTCCGGTGCATCATGAGCTTGTTGAAACATTTTATTTTTAATGTGTCCTAGGCATGAAACAGCTCTGGCCACGATTTAGGCATCAAGCTAGGATGAACAAAGGGCTGCCAGTCTACTCTGCCCCTGACTGATATAAGAGCACCACCACCAATCAGGTGTCTCTTGCCCATAGCCAAGGGTAATTGTTGAAACATTTTAATTGCTATCTTGTCAATTCCTAGTCTTGGTTTTGCTACTGTTCTCACTGCAACTTGGACTTCTTCTTTCAATAGCACTGATTCTTAATTATAAACTACCTCTTTTTTCTCAAGGATTATAAATTATATAATGCAAGTCTGAAGGAGGGAATGGTATCAGAGCTTAAATTGTGAAATTCTGGTTTGCAGAAGATGGATAACAGTGAAAGCCCAAAATATATTTGCAGTACCTCCGCATTGAATAAGCCTCCGGTGACTTCCCTCTGACCATAATTGAGGGTGGAAATAACCTGGTGATCCAACAGAGAGTATGGTAGAGATGATTATAGTAGATTAAAATGATAACTCTGACTTGAATGGTTAAAACCTTGTCATTTGATCTCCTTTTTGATATACTTTGAGCTTGATCTGGTTTTCAATATTTTCATTTGTTTTCTCAAATTGGAGTTTATCTCTGCTTTGTTTTGTTTTGTTTTGTTTTTTTTTTGCTTTGTTTTGTTATTGTTGGTAGCCTTCTTGACTCTCTGTTAGGTATTTTTCTATGTTTTTTGGTACCATATATACTCGAGTAGAAGCCAACCCGAATATCAGCTGAGGCTCCTAATTTTACCACAAAACTTCATTAAAGATGTACTGAAAAATTCAGCTTAAGCAGATGGACATTGGGCCTCCACTCAAGTACTCTCTCATACAAGAATACTTTGTTCTATTAAACTGGCATTCCATGATGCTCACTTTCCTGACACGATTGCTGAAAACAAAGGGTGCATAAGCAAATGTGGTGAAGAGAGTTGATGGAGCCTGGCTATCAAAAGATATAGTATCTGGGGTCTTAAAGACTTGAAGATAAACAAGCGGCCATCTAGCTCAGAAGCAATAAAGCCCACATGGAAGAAGCACACCAGCCTGTGTGATAATGAGGTCCTGAAGGGATCAAGCATCAAAGAACAAAAAATCATATCATTGTGAATGAGGGGGAGTACGGAGTGGGGACCCAAAGCCCATCTGTAGGCAACTGGACATCCCCTTAAGGAAGCGTCATGGGGAGATAATCCAGTCAGGGTGCAGTGCAGCAATGATGAAAAATACAACTTTCCTCTAGTTCCTAAATCCTTCTCCCCCTCTCCCCCCCAGCCGACTATCATGATCCCAATTCTATCTTACAAATCTGGCTGGACCAGAGGATGTCCACTGGTACAGATAGGAACTGGAAACACAGGGAACAGATGACCCCTTCAGGGCCAGCGCTTGGAGTGGCAATACCAGAAGGGTAGAGGGAGAGTGGGGTGGAAAGGGGGAACTGATTATAAGGATCTACATATAACCTCCTCCCTGGGGGATGGACAACAGAAAAGTAGGTGAAGGATTATGTTGGACAGTATAAGATGAGACAAAATAATAATTTATAAATTATCAAGGGTTCATGAGGGAGAGGGGAACAGGGAGGGAGGGGGAAATGAGGAGCTGATACCAAGGGTTCAAGTAGAAAGCGTATGTTTTGAGAATGATGATGGAAACAAATGTACAAATGTGCTTGACACAATGGATGGATGTATAGATTGTGATAAGAGTTATATGAGCCCCCCAAGAAAGTGATTAAAAAAGAAAGAAAATGCAACTTATACATGAGTATATACGGTATATGAAACCCAGGATCTGTCAATCTAAAGCGACAATAACTAGAATAAGATTTACTGGGGATACAGCAGGGGAGGTTGGGGGGGGATAGTAAAGGGGAGCTGATATCAAGGAGTATAAGAAGGAAGAAAATGTTTTAAAACTGATTGTGAGAGGGAATGATTGTGCAATACTGTTTGATTTCACTGAACAATTGAATGGTATGATGTCTGGATTATTTCCTAATAAAATAATTGGGAAAAATAGCATCTGGAGTCTTAAAGACTTTCTGAAAACAAAGAGCCATGTAAGTGAGGTGTCAGCTGAGGCCACGTGGAAGAAGTACATCAGCCTATGTGAACACCTCTTTTGTACATCTACTACCTGTTGAAATGATTGAATATCATCCAATTATTTTTGGTAGAGTGATTCTTTGTATTCCTTCCATCTTCTTTCAATAATTTGCCCATGGAATCCTTCAATATTGCAATCTGTTGAGAATCCTCCCCCAGTTAAGCTGAAATAAAACCTGGCTATTACAGTATGGATCAACACTATTAAAACCACAACAGAAATCCTTACAAATGTACCAATAGAAAACACCACAATAAAACAGAGAAAAGATTGACATTGTCAGGGATTTCATCTTGTTTGGTCTACAATCAATGCTCATGAAAGCAGCAGTCAAGAAATCAAATGACAGTTTGCATTGGGCATATCTGCTGCAAAAGACTTCTTTAAAGTGTTGAACTGCAAGGACGTCACTTTGAGGACTAAGGTGTGCCTGACCCAGGCAATGGCATTTTTTAATTTATAGGCATATGAAAGTTGGCCACTGAGTAAGGAAGACCGAAGAATAATTGATGTATTTGAATTATGGTGCTGGCAAAGAATAAGAAACAAACAAATCAGTCCTGGAAGAAGTACAGCCAGAATGCTCCTTAGAAGCAAGGATGGTTAGATTTCCTCTCATGTACCTTGAAGAAACTGCCAGGAGAAACCCATCCCTGGAACAGGATGTCATGCTTGGCCAAATGGAGGGGTACTGAAAAGAGGGAGATCTTTAAAAACAAACAGTTTATTGGTATATAATGCACATATTATATCATTCAATGGTTAAATCACATCACGAGGTGTTAAATAATCATCACCACAATCAGTTTTAGAACATTTTCTTCATTTTTGTCCTCATCATTATTAGCTCCCCTTCCCCAGCCCCACCCCCTAACCACTGAACCTCCCCTGCCATACCCTCAAGAAATGATTGATCCAGTTACTGAATCTATAGACTTACCTATCCTGGATTTTATATACATGAAAGCATGTTTAACTAACAACAGCAACAAAGTCAATCAGATAAAAATCTCAATTAAGAGGAAAGCTGAAAACATTAAAAACTAGAGCAAATTTAAAATGGATCATAAAAAAAACCCAACTCAGTCAATACTGATTCAAAATGGATCATAAAGGAGATCAAATGATAAGGTGCCAGAGTTGAACCTAACTGCATCTGCAATCATACACTGTAAAAGAGGAAGACCTTGAATGAGATGTATTGACACGGTGGCTGCAACAATGGATTCAAATATAACAACCGTGAGGGCAGGGCTGAACCAGTCAATGTTTTGTTCTGCGGGCACAGGGTTGTTATGAGTCTACATGACTTGAACAGTATTTAACAGCAGCGTAAGTCAGGATCAGCTCAATGGCCATAGTTTTGTTCTTAATAAAATCTTATTGTGTTTTCAGTGAAAGTTTTCACCGGTTTTCATTTAAATGGGTTTGGTTTTATATGGGATCAGGGGGGCATCAGGAACTCAAACAATTTTGGAGGAAACTGAGGGGGCAGTGAGTTTATGCTAGTGAGGGAGAAGCAACTCAGAAAAGAAGGGTGGCAGTGGTAGCCCAACTTGAAGAAGATAATCTACATTGTAAATGTAGAGACTATTGAGTTGGTGTATGTGCTGTTGTATAGTATCAAAAACAACAATAAAAATAAAATCAAGTCTCTTGGACTTAGGTTGAAACTCCCTAGTGTGAGAAGAATTAGATGACTGCTAATTCAAGGGCATGGAACTGGTGGGGGTTGGACTTTGGTTTGAGTCTCTTGCTTTGAGGGAGCTACCATGACTCACTACATTAATGCCCGCCTGGCTTCACTTGGCACGCATTAAACTGGTGGTCACGGCTTACTGCTGTTGTGAATGGGAATTATTGCAAGTTCTGCCCTATCACCAACACCTATGATTTGTGTAGTGTTGTGGCAGTCACCTAAATGGTGTCAATTTAAGGATTAAGAGTGTAGGAGTGGAATCTAGGCTGTCAATCTGGAGATAGCCAATGAGATTTCTGTGTGGGCATGGCCTTCTGAGAATTCTGAGAAATCTGGTACTTCTTTCTTAGAGACAGATGACTTTCTCTCTCTCTCTCTCTCTCTCTCTCTCTCTCTCTCTCTCTCTCTCTCTCTCTCTCTCTCTCTCTTTCTCTCTCTCTCTCTTCAACTCCCTGGGAGACATTGCAGAAGACAAACCACGTGGATGCAACCAGATCTCTGAAACCTGCCAGCGCTGAAATGCTTACAACACCACTGGGTCCTAAGACTTTCTACCCACTGGCTTGTGATCTTCTGCATTTGGTGTCATTGCATGTTTTTTGTGAGTCTGAAGAGGACTTTATAGATTGGTATCAGACATATGGGCTAATATCAGACTTATGGCCTTGGACTGGACTGGGTTGGGATGTTTTCTCAATGTTCAATACCTCTTGTATATAAAACTCTTTCTTATATACATATGTGTGTCCATGGATTTGCTTCTCTAGTCTACCCAGACTAACACAAGTGTCCAGGGGTTTCTGTGTTTCATTTGTACAAGGCAACAATTCATCTTTTTCGGTGTATAGCTGGCCTATATTCACATAATTTCCTTTTCTCAACAATGTTTTAAATTCTATATCACTGAGTAAACTAATGACACTATCAATCTGTAGTGGTTATCCATTGGGCCGCTAACCACAGGTCAGCAGTTTGAAACCACCAGCCAGCTCCTCGAACGGGGAAGGATGACACTTTCTACTCCTGTGAATACTTGCAGGCTTGGAGACACGCAGGGGCAGTTTTACCCTGTCCTATAAAATCTCTATGAGTCAGCATTGACTCGATGGCAGTGGAAGTGATGGCCAAAGGGCATAATTGATAAGGTTCTCTAGCATATAATGACAATGATGTTTCTAATGTGAACCAGAGACATACGTAAACCATAGATACATGGCTGGATTTGGGGCTTGCGTATAATTCTATCCCCAAACTCAAAACAATTCGTTCCTTTGGCAGGACCCTGCTTGATATTTTCCCTCATGAAGAGGTCACTGATGTGGGTGCTATACCAAAGTGTGCTGAAGAAACCAGATGATGCTCAGCTATCAGAAAGAATAGCATCAGGGGGTCTTAAAGGCTTGTCTTCAAACAAGCAACCATCTAAATGAAAGGTCATCTAAACCCACATGGGAGAAGCACACTAGCCTGTGGGACCCAGGGATGGTAAATAATAAAATCCAAAACCAAAGGAGGGAATATTATCAGAGCTTAAATTGTGAACACCTGATTGGGAGAAGGTTATGAGTGACACTGGATGACCAAAATCCATTTGCAGGGTCCACACGTGGATTAAGCCTCCGGAGAATTCCCTCTGATCACAGTGGAGGGCTGTATATAGACTCGTTATCAGACAAAGAACAGGTAAACTCGATTATGGCAGATGTTAAATGTACTATTTGATGGTTTGACCTCCCTTTTGACCAAGTCTAAAGTTGTTTCAGTTATTTTTTTTTAAGTGAAGGGGAAATCATGGGGATTAAAGCCTCTGGTGAATCCCCGGGACAATGGATCAGGGATGTAAGTACCCTTGCTATCACCCAGAAAGCATTGGGAAGTGGGTTGTTGAAAGTGCAGTTAGGTTAAAATTTAGCACCTTCTCACCTGGTCCTCTCTATGATCCATTTTTAATTTGTTCCAGTTGTTAATATTTTCTGCTTTCCTTTCAGTTGAAGTTTTCATCTGTTTCACCTTGTTATTCTTGTTAGTGCTTAAAAGAATGCTTTTCTGTATATGAGATCCAGGATAGGCAAATCGATAGAGAGAGTAACTGGATAAATGGTTTCTTGGGGCTACGGCAGGGGCAATTGGGGGGAAACAGGGTGTTAATAATGATGAGGGAAAGAATGCGGAAAAGGTTCTAAAAGTGATTGTGGGGATGATTGTATGACTCTTCTTGATGAGACTGAACTATTGAATTGCATGATATGTGAATTATTTGCCAATAAAACTGTTATTAAAATAAATTGTGTATATTAAAAGATGAAGGAATGTGCTATTCAATGTCTTATACGTAGTTGTCAGACTTGGAAATGAATCCAGAAAATCTGGTTTCACGATGAGCTTTTGGCCATTACGTTCTACTATTGACCAGGAAGAAATCTGTGCCACCTGTAGCTGTGTATACGTGAATGTGTGCGTGTCCATACAATATCTGAATGAGCGGGTTTCAATCTATGAACAGTAATAGCCTCTGAGAGAAATGTCTCTGAAAAACATCTTTTCACTTAGTGCAGTTTTATTCTATTTGAGTGTTTGCTTGCTTGTTCATTTTGCAGTGAGCTATGTTGGAAGTAGCATCCCTGGGGGTGCTTTGAGTTAGGTGTTGGGCTGCTAATCACAAGGTTAGCAGTTCAAACCCACCAACCACTCCATGAAAGAAAAGCGAAGCTGTCACAATCAACTAAGGCAATAAATAGGTTGTGCTTGATTACCCGGTGCAAGAAAGGGGTCTTTGTGGCACAGTGGTTAGGTGCTAGACCACTGACTTTCAAGTCAGTGAGATGAACCTACCAGCCACTCCTCATAAGGAAGATGTAGGCATTTGTATTCCTATTTGCAGCCATAGAAACCACAAAGGGCCAGCCTATTCTGTTGTATAAGCCACTATGGGTCAGTACTCACTCGCTTTTTTTTTTTAATTTTAACAATTTATTGGGGCTGATACAATTCTTTTCACAGTTCATACATATACATACATCAATTGTATAAAGCACATCTGTACAGTCTTTGCCCTAATCATTTTTTTCTCTTTTCTTCTTTTACATTTTATTAGGGACTCAAACAACTCTTACCACAATCCATACATATACATACATCAATTGTATAAAGCACATCCATACATTCCCTGCCCCAATCATTCTCAAGGCATTTGCTCTCCACTTAAGCCCCTTGCATCAGGTCCTCTTTTCTCCCCGCCCTTCCTCCTCATTCCCCCCTCCCTCATATGCCCTTGGTAATTTATACCTCGTTATTTTGTCATATCTTGCCCTATCCGGAGTCTCCCTTCCCCCCTTCTCTGCTGTCCTTCTCCCAGGGAAGAGGTCACATGTGGATCCTTGTAATCAGTTCCCCCTTTCCAACCCACTCACCCTCCACTCTCCCAGCATCGTCCCTCACACCCTTGGTCCTGAAGGTATCATCCACCCTGGATTCCCTGTACCTCCAACCCTCATATGTACCAGTGTACAGCCTCTGTCCTATCCAGCCCTGCAAGGTAGAATTCGGATCATGGTAGTTGGGGGGAGGAAGCATCCAGGATCTGGGGGAAAGCTGTGTTCTTCATCAATACTACCTCACACCCTAATTAACCCATCTCCTCTCCTAAACCCCTCTATGAGGGGATCTCCATTGGCCGACACTTGGGCCTTGGGTCTCCACTCTGCACTTCCCCCTTTATTTAATATGATATATATACATATATACACATACATATATACATATACACATACATACACATACATACACACACTTATATCTTTTTTTTTTGCATGATGCCTTATACCTGGTCCCTTGGGCACGTCGTGATCGCACTGGCCTGTGTGCTTCTTCCATGTGGGCTTATTTGCTTCTGAGCTAGATGGCCGCTTGTTCACCTTCAAGCCTTTAAGACCCCAGACACTATCTCTTTTGATAGCTGGGCACCATCAGCTTTCTTCACCACATTTGCTTATGCACCCATTTGTCTTCAGCGATCCTATCATGGAGGTGTGCAGTCAATGATATGATTTTTTGTTCTTTGATGCCTGGTAACTGATCCCTTTGGGACCACTCGATCACACAGGCTGGTGTGTTCTTCCATGTGGGCTTTGTTGCTTCTGAGCTAGATGGCCGCTTGTTTATCTTCAAGCCTTTAAGACCCCAGTCACTGTCTCTTTTGATAGCCGGGCACCATCAGCTTTCTTCACCACATTTACTTGTTCACCCACTTTGGCACCAGCCGTTGTGTTGGGAGAGTGAGCATCATAGAGTTCCAATTTAATAAAAGAAGGTATTCATGCATTGAGGGAGTGTTTGAGTAGAGGCCCAAGGTCCTTCCGCCACCTTAATACTTGACCTATAAATATAGACACATAGATCTATTTCCCCATCCTCCTATATATATTTGCATGTACATGTCTTTGTCTAGACCTCCATGAATGCCCTTTGACTCCTAGCTCTTTCCTCCATCTCCCTTGACCTTCCTCCTGCCCTACTACCATGCTTCATCGCCACCTGGGCTAGAGTATACCTCTTCTCTAAGCAACCTTACCCTTGATCATTTCCCACCAGGCCTGCCACTCCCCCTTCTCTACCATTTGGGGTCCCATGTTTTTCCCTTGTCCCTGGGTTTGTTAACACCACTTCCTTACCCCCCCTACCCCCCCACCCCAAGTCCCCCCGGAACTGTCGGTCCCGTTGTTTTTCATCCAGATAGTTCATCCAGCCTGTCCTATTCAGACAGACCTGTGGAGTCACTAACATGCACGAAAACTAGACAGAGGAACACAAAGCAACAGTATACAACCAGACAACAAAACAACCAAAACAAACCACTGAAAAAGAACAGAACAAAACAGTTCACAAGAGAAAAGCTTGTAGTTAGTTCAGGGATCGTTTGCTGGCCCTTAGGAGCGTTTTCCAGTCCAGTCTGTTGGGGCACCACGCCCTGGCCCCAAAGTCCACTTTCAGCATTCCCTGGGGACCTTGCCACTCCATTCCCTTGCTGTTCCGCTGCACTCCCCCAGTGATTTGCCTCGGTGTGGTGGGATCAGGTCAGGTGCAATTCCCACACTGTGTCTCCGGAGCTGTCCCCTGTATCGCCCTTAGTCACTGAGGGGCATCATGTCTCATAGTAGGGCCAGCCATGTTGTTCTCTCTGTGGACTGGCTGCTCTACTCAGGAACATCATCATCACGGCCTGGTGGGCCAGGCTGTGCTCCACTCTCTCCTCCTGCCCCTTCATCTGCTCCCGTGTGCTCTGATCAAATATGTCCATCTCCCATAGCTGCAGAGTCAATGCCGTCCTTTGGAACAAATTCTTTTCGGGGGAGGGGCAGTAATCCACTTAATTTATGGTGCTGGGACCAGCCTCCCAGACCTCTCCACCGGTTCTCTCCTCCACGCCGGGATATTGCATTCACACCTACTCATTCGCTTTATTATGATTTTTTATTATTATTGTGTTGCAAGAGAAAGAGAGAGAGGGGAAAGACGGTGGGCGTGATGGGAAGGAGAAAGGAGAAGAGGGGAGAGTACTTAACTATGAATGTCAATGTAGCATAAACTTAAAGTAGTAAAAAATCATCTGACTGTTTCTAATTGCCCTCTTCCTAGTTTTCTTTTGATAGTAACTTGCCTTAAATTAACAGTTGAAGAAGCATATTTTATACGGATAAATATGGTCACCTGGAATGTGACTATAAAGTGTTTTCTGATTAGCCCCACCTACTGGGAATGCAGTTACCTGGGATGATTGTTCAGCTGGAGGCAGATATCTCAATATCAGTAGGAGAGACAGGAAATCTGGGAATGCTAGAGTCCCTGGGCACAAATGGTGAACTCGCTGGCTGCTAAACGAAAAGGTGGAGATTCTAGTTCACCCAGAGGCACCGGCGCAGAAAGATCTCTCAATCTACTTCCCCAAATATAAGCCACTGAAAACCCTATGGTGCACAATTCTACTCCGACACGCACGGGTCACCATGAGTTGGAATAGTTACCACGGCGATTGTTTGTTTTTTAACAAGCCTACAGCATCTCAACACATATCACAGGGAGTGTAGTTGCTCCATATGCTAACCTCACAGATTAAGAATGGCTCCAAACTTATCTAAATTTCACTTTAAAATGCACTATGGGTTCATCATCATAAATGCATCTGAACCCTTCATAAATTTAGAGTTCTCTGCAATTGCCAGGAAAATGAATTTGTATACAATAAATTCACTTTGGGAAATAAAAGGATTCTTCACTTATACAAAAAACAGGGTGGAATTTCTTTTAAAATGGAATTTTAAAAAATCGCTTATACGACAAATCTATTTATACCCATTTTCCTGAGAAAATATAATCCTTCAAGTGAGTCACTGTATGCATATTATATGTAATACATATTAATATATTAAGTATTTTAATTATGTAAAAACGGTGAGTGAATGCTCACTACCACAGTTTTACATGTCACGCATGCATGTTACACAAAGAAAGCTGACGTGAAAAGGAGTTGCATGGTTTGCAAAATATGCATAATCGCATTACCTGTGGAAAGCTAGAGTACTTCACTGAAGGAAATGAAAAGAAATTTGCTTAATTACACGAGGAAGGACTTAATGCAGGCATAAGAAAATGTACATTGATATTAGAGGCAATCATAAGCACACACAAAATTAACAATTAAATGTTATGTGAAAACCTTAATAGAAGGACAATTAAAACTACCAAAGTAGTCCTCTGACTCTTAGTGAGTTTGAATATTTTTTTAAATTGTAAATTGGGTGAAGATTTTCAAAGAACATCAATTTTCCATTCCACAATTCTTACACATTTTGCTTCATTTCACTGATTGCAATCCTCACACTATAACTTCAGTGGGTTATTTTGAAATCAAGAGGATAAAAGAATTAATGATGGTTCCCTGATATGTGTGATGTCAATATTTCACAAATGCACTTCAAATCTAGTTATTGCAAAATTTTAAATCTGAAAGGAAGCCAACTGATTATTTCATTACACCCAGGGCTGGAATCCAATTCTCCCAAACACCATTCTGATGCCCTTTGTAACACGTTGCTTTATTCCCATCTTTTTCCTCTTTTCATTCCTGTTTCTTTGTTCATTCAGGTAGGTTCTATGTATTAGATCCAAATTGGACCAAACACCTTTCTTTTCCAACACTGTGGCTTAAGAGCAATGTTACCTCACTGGTTGGTACCATTTCATTTTACTTTGCTGAGATAATAGTTTTACAGGTAGGGGTCCCATCTTCTCCAATATTACTCTTAAGAGAAAATATATTCTGTCAGCTCAATCATAATAGTCATAATTCGGTATGCTAGTAATAAGGTGTTGCAGGTATAAATTATGACTTTTTCTAATGAGACCTTCAGTGTTAGGAATCGGAAGAGGGATGCAGAAAAATATTCTCACCACTGGGTTTTTAAAATCACGTTTTCACAGGGTTTGCAAACAGGGAAATATTTGTGGTTTTGTCTCATATGTTTTGATTTTTTTCCTTTTTGGCAAAAGCAAAAGGCAGTTTTCTTTGCAATGAAAGCGGCCTTTCGTTTTTTCGCCAATGCTTCACATCCATTTTTGCCAAGCAAAAAGCTGTTTTCCCAGGAGAAAACAGCTCAAGCTGAAATAAAAGTGGAGCACAATTTGTAAAATTCACTCTTTGAAAACAAAAATCACTTCACTCAATACAAATGCCATCTAAGGGGTCTTACAGAGAGAAAAGTAATAGGAAATTCATGTTAAAATATATATATATATCTAAACAAGCTTATGTAGTACATATAAAAATAACTCTGAAGTCATATGGACAGAGATTTTAAAATCATGCTCAGAATTTAACACTAGGAATCCAGTTTTCACTTCTGTAATACAAAAAGTCCTCAAGAATAATGCTTCAAACCCTTTTTACCATGCTTGTTCATTTTATAATACCATTTTAATACTTAATAAAACCCTTCACATTAAGAAGAGCAAACATTCTTCCCATTTTATGTAAGTCCACCAGATATTTAGAAAGACAATTGAAATGTAATTGCTGGTGACTTTTAAAAATTATTATTATTAAAGCAAAAACTGTGCCCAACTTTGAAACACAAATTGTAAACAGATAACAAACCACCCTAAACTCTTTGTTCATTTAAAATAAAATTTTCTTCATTTGAGAATTTCCCATTTTTAGAGCTGTTTTATAGTGTCTTGTCTCAAGCAGTCAGAAGAGACAAGAATAAATATTTTGCACCAATTCCCCCCAAGATGATGGCATTCCGACAGATAGCTTGCACGCACATCTTAACTTTTCCCATTTCTATGCAAGTCCTAGCCATCTGCTTTGAACATGAACCCAGGTCACACTTCCCTGGAGGGCATTACCTTTCTCTGACCTTCCATCTTTCCCAATTCCGATATCTTTTTTAGTCTACGCCACAAAATTAACCACTTAACTATGGTATTGATTAGCTTGTTTACACGTGTACATGAGGTCCTCCTAGTAAGACGGATGATAAGTTTCCTAAAAGCTGAAACCACGTCTGGAACTTTTCTAAGCCTCTCTCAAGCTTTATATCAGTGCTACAGGCAGTGTATAATGTATTAATAATTATTGATTGATTCAGAAGTACTTTCATATAGCAGGACACACAGTAATTTGATGCTTCCCTTAAAGCTTAAAATACATATTTGGAAGACACCCACAAGGAAAGTCACTAAACCTTAACTTTCAGCATTTTATCTAAAAAAATTTCCATGAATGCTTCTTAATCTCTTACTTCTTTGTCGATAGAAGAAAGATTGACCGAAGCAAAAAATGGAGCACTCTCTGGTAGTAGGCAGAAATTTGTAGTCATTACATAGGATGTGGTGCCTTGGACAGCGCCCTGCGTTGTATGATTCATCACTCATTCAATTTGCTGAGTAGGATATTTGATTAAGAGAGACGTCAGCAAGCCAACAACTAGGGAAAGAGGAACAAGAAGGGATGGAAGCAGCATGCCAGACAGCAGAACAGTGATACTCAATTAGTCATTAGTGCATCTCAGAAGCCCAGTAGCATCACTGGGAGCCTTGGGCTTCCTGTCTCTGTCTATCATGGGAAGCTGACTGCGTGAGTTAACGACGTGATCAGGAGAGAGTGGTCTCTGGAAAAGGGCCGTACTTGGTGCAGTAGAGGGGCGTTGAAGAGAAGGAAGGCCCTCAACAAGATAGATTGACCCAGTAGCTGCAACAAGGGGCTCAAACATGGAAATAATTGAGACAGCACAAGGCCAGCCATTGTTTCACTCTGTTGTGCAAAGAGTCCTATGAGTTGGAATCAACTCAACAGCACTTAACAAACAGCAGATCAGCCGATGATGGCAGGGCATCTGGGGCATGTCAGTCCATGCCAAGTTGTCCCTAACTCGATGAGGGAGGGGAGGCTATAGGGTATGTAAGTAACTCACCCTTCACTAGGCACCACAAAAGGGCCTTCAGTCCGGTGAGGGTAGGATCAGCATTTGTCACCCAAATTGAGTAGTCTCCAAATTGAATGTTGCGAAACTGACATTTATCAAAATGAACCAACACCTGCTGCCCCTGCGTCCTGCGCTGCACACACAGATGCACACAAGAGCGACTAGCGAGCTCGTGGGGAGAACCAGAAGCTCCTGGTACCGAGTCCCTCCACCAGGAAGCTTTCATCCCACTGTGCAAGGCATTTCATTAAAACCAGTGAGATCCCTACAGGAGGGGAATCCTGGTGTCCAGGATCTTACTTTAGGGAAGCAGAGGTGAGTAAATGGATGCAAGTTCCTTCCTGAGATATGTCAGTATGTCCCAGAGCCTGTCTGTTGTTCCTTATTTCTCATATACATACAGCAGTTCATTTATATTCCACTGGGCTTCTGCTTCATCTCTGTGTGGGTGGAAGTAGCCCCAACTTACTTCTGTGCTGTTCACAGAGTTATTTTCATTATTGGTACATCATGTGCTATCTCTGTAACTCACTGTACTTGGAGAAACAAATGTTGAACTCTGGGTAAGATCTAGTTTAATCGTCTTAACTCTCTTGTTGCCATCAAGATAAGCATTGTTTTCCAGCACCTCTGATCTAATCTCTGTATTACCAAACTTGGACCTACACCTTCAACAATAAAGCTGGGTGGATTCGGTTTGTTTGTGCTAGTTTCCATCAAGCCTAGTGTGGCAACTCCGTATGTGCGTGGGACTGTCTTCTACAGGACTTTCAAGGGGCGGCCTTTGGAAGTGGATTGCTAGGTCCACCTTCCAACAAGCCTCTGGGTGACTTTAAACCACTTTCTTTCAGCTAATGGTCAAGCACAGGGCTGCTTCCACCACCCCAGGCTTCCTGAGAGACTTGCAATTGTCATCCTGGCCTGTCATTGCCATCACACGATAGCAATTAGTAGGTCAGTCTTGATAGTGGTATTTGGCGCATTTCATAGCCCTGCTGAAGAACTTAGTCTGTTGTCATTTCAGTGATCTATCGCTAAGGGTTTGGGGGAGATGCTTTCCATGTGCTAGGTGCTTTTCACAGCCTTTATTTCATTAATTATGCTCACAATAGCCTTCGAAGGTAAATATCACTAACCTCATCTTGTGCGTGA
This sequence comes from Tenrec ecaudatus, assembly GCF_050624435.1. Lineage (NCBI taxonomy): Eukaryota > Metazoa > Chordata > Mammalia > Afrosoricida > Tenrecidae > Tenrec > Tenrec ecaudatus. Next base: position 251,643,548 of record NC_134530.1, on the reverse strand, counting down.
GAAGACTTGAGCCATAGGGAGGTTAAATACCTTGCCCACAGCCACACAGGGAATAAACAGAACACTCAGGATTTAAATCTAGGTTTGATGCGTTCCAGAATCTTTTTTTTTTTTTTTCAGTTCCACTGCACTGCCCCTTAATGAGTGCAGGACCAGGGGGACAAGTGCTGAGTCCAAGCATCAGCTGTGAAGTAAAAGCAAAAGTTGGTGGACCTTTTCCAGGGAGTACTAAATGCTTGCCGTTCTGACCTGTAGGTAATGTGGGGTCTCCTTTTCATCAAACCCCTTCGAAAGTAACTGAGGCACAGCTGCATCCTGCACATCCATTCCATCCCCTATCTCAGGAGTACTAAGGTTGGAGGTTTGAGTCTACCCAGAGATACCTTGGGAGAAAGCTCTGGCAACCTGCATTCAAAAGGTCACCACAGTAAAAACCCAGTAGGGCATAAATCTACTATGCCACACCTGGACTCACCATAAATGGAGTCAATTTGGCAGCAAGCGGTTTTTATTTTTGATGTGGGGGCGTAAGTCGGCACCCGTCTGTCAGTAAGTAGGTAATGCTGTGATGGCTTGCATGATGCTGGAAGCCACGTCACTGATGTTCCAACTACTAACAGGTCACCCATGATAGATAGGTTTCATTGGCATTTCCAGATTAAGACAGACGATGGAAAACGTGATGGATCACAACATAACATTGTCTGATATAATCATGGAAAACTAGCCTCCCAGATCGGAAGGCACTCCACATGCCCAGTGGCAGCAATAATGGACTCAGGTGTCCCAATGAGCATGAAGACGACTCAGGAGCGGGGCAGCATTGTGTTCTATGAGACCTAGCCTACTCAGTGGTAACTAAGAACAACAAAGACTTAACTTAGGCATTAGTTCCTGACTCTGGTTTTCCTACTTCCACAGGTAATCCAATAACTTGAATTGGATGCACACTCAAAAAAACTCTCTTTTTAAAAGCAAGCTCTCAGAATAAACAGCTTGAGAGTTCCTGGTTGTCAGAGGCTGGGTCCAAATGACAGTTCTGCCTCTTAGTAGCTGACTGGTCTTAGATCAGTTACATCTCCTCTCTGTGTGTATTTCCTCCTGTGTAAAATGGAGGTAAGAACAGTACTCACATTGCAAAGTTGTGGAGGGAATTTAAGGGACTACTATATCAAAGCACTGAGAATTATTCCTGGCCCTTAGTAATGATCTATAACTATAATTGCCCCATAGGCAAATTTTCTCCCTTGCACTTGTGGCAATGACTCACAAACTCACTGCCACCAAGTGGATTGAGACTCACAGAGACCTTGTAGGGTGTAGTAGAACCCACCTTTGGATTTCTCAGACTTAAAAGTCTTTATGGGCATGAACAGCCCCATCTTTTTCTTATGGCACCGCTGATGGGTTTGAACCACTGACCTGGCAGTTAGTAGCTCAATCTGTAGGTCTATGACTGGCATGTTTGAACTAAGCATTGTGCTCCTCCACGGATGAATGCAAAGAGTAAAGCAGGTAAGCTCACAGTTCTCCTCAAAGGTGCACTAGTGAAGGAAGCAGTCGATGAAAAAGGGACCCAACAAGCAGGGTATTATTAAATTTTGTTGAATGCTAATAATCCCTAGTGGTGCTATTGGGTAAGCATTGGACTGTTAATTGTAAGGTCAGCAATTCAAACCCATAGCTGCTCTGAGAAGAAAGAGGAACTATTTGCTCCATTAAAAAAATGAAAGCCTTAGAACGCTTCTGTTGGGTCACTGTGAGTGGGAATACACTTGATGGCAGTGGATTTCATTTTATGGAAAAAGATGAGAAGGAGGGGAAGGAAAGTGCGATAAGGAAGAAAGGAGAAAGCACAAGGCAATATGATCATTCAAGCCGTAACATTACACCCTTTGACAACCAAACCTTCATGCCCTTGCCACATGCAAAACACATTCACCACATTACATCATCCTCAAAATCTAACTGCCAAAATCTCATCTTCTGGATCATTTAAATAAATATGGGCGAGACTTCATGTTTCATCTAAGATAATAGATATTTTCTCTATAGGTTTCCTACCTTCCTCTGAAGGCCTCACCAGAATTGCCTTTGATGGCCATAATTCTACCAACGCTTCACCGTAGTCTATACTTTTGCTATTGGACACCGTAGAACTCTTCCAACCTCTATCCAATTCCAATTCCAAAGCAACATCACATTATAGGTATCTACTAGAGCAGCACCCCACTCCCAGTACCAAATTCTACCCTAGTCATCTGGTGCTGCTGTAACAGAAATTACACAGTGGGTGGCCTTATGGAACAGAAATTTATTTTAAGAAGCTAGCCTGAATTCATGATGCTGACTTTGAGGGAAAGCTTTCTCTCGGTGTCTACTGAGCAGGAAGTTCCACGTCCCTTTGGGTTTCTGCTTTTGGGTGATCTTCACATAACTTGGCGTCTCTATTTCCCAATCTCTGCTTTCTTGTTGAATCTGTTTTATAAGAGATTGACTCAAGATACATCCTACACTAACCCTGTCTCATTACTATAAAAGAGAACACATTCCCTAATGGGATTATAACAAAAGGCATAGAGGTTAGGCTTTATAACACATAATTTGGGAAGGCATTATTTAATCCATTATCTGAGATTGGGTAAGTGGTAAAGTTCTTTTCTAAGCAGTGGCATTGAAATTGAGACCAGAGAGGAGAGAGCCAGACAGTTAAAGAGTATTCTTGGCAAAAAGAATAGAAAATGCTAAGGCCCTGAGTCAGGGAGAAAAAAAACCAAAACAAACAAAAAAAGCAGTCCACTAACAAAAATAAATAAAACTAAATTAAAAAAAAGAAAACAACAACAACAAAAAAGACAAAAAAGCAGCCCGACAGACATGATATTCAAGCCAGAGTTAATGTATGTAATGCATGTGGAAAACATCCCATGTGGCCGAAGCTTAGTGAGCTAGGAAGGAATGTTGTAAATTGGAGATGCAGACAGTTATCAGGTCCACCAGGGCCTTAGAGTCATTTTCACTTGACCGAGAAAGCTTGGCCAGCATGTTAACCCCTCATACGATATACTAGGCTAGGCTAGGCACTAAGATATTTCCTTCCTTTGATGTGCTATATTATTTTCCCAATTTTAATAGCAATTTGCTAAGCACGGGATTTTTCAACAACGTGAAGAACCACTTAAAGGCTCAAACTCTGGAGAAACTGCCAGCTCTGAATGAGAAGGGAAGAATGATCTTTAGTCCAAGTCACTCTGCTTTGTTTCTCAGGCTGTGCTGGCCGTCATCAGGTCTGTTGTGAAGACAACGTTGGGCGGTAAACAGCAATTTAACTTCCTGTGAGTAATATCTTCACTGCTTTAAAATGAGGTGTTGGTAACAGAAATGGTAAAGTGTTTCTTTTATTGACGCATTCAAAATCCTCGACACACACATCGATTTATTCATCTAAAAGGACATTGCTTTTTCCTTGTTACTGTATCTGAACTTAAATTGAAACAAGCCTGGGGAAGTCAGAGCCCTGATTTCTCTATTATGTGCTCATAAACAAAACCCATTGCCAGGAAGAAAAATCTAGGGTAGCATAAGTCCTTACATAAACTATATATTAAACTAGACTTTAGATAGATGCTTGGTATAATTTATTTTAGGAATTAAGAGTATCTATTCTTCTCGAAAGTGGTCAGAGTTGTTATTTTAAATAACTAGTCAAATAACATTTAGTAAATTAATGCCATTCATATTTCAAAGTCTTTCTGTTACTGTTGGATTTGATTTATCTGAAGATACTGCTCTACTTTTTGTAACACTCAAAAAAAGAGTAAGAAAAATTCTTCTTCTATTCTTCTATAATCAGACCACATGAGAACAATCCCCTCTCCACACTTTATTAGTGAGCAGAAACAAGAGAAACCTTAAGAACTTTCTCTCAGACAGATTTAATCAAATATATAGATATGAATTTGTCAGTTTACTATTTAATTACTTTGAAAGCAATACATGTCCCATATTTACTTTCTAGATGAAAAAAAATGGAGAGTTATAAGATTTTGGACATAATCTCTAGGACAATACATTTCATACTTTACTGTCAGGAAGACATCAGCTCACTCTTTCTCTTCCTCATCAAACTAATGCTCATCATTGTCTTTCCATGCATTTACAGCAAAGAAGTAGAGCTCTCCCTGAATTAAGAGAATAAAATTGACTTTTCTAAACAGATCCTTTTAGAATGGGTTCCAATTTGCAAAATTAAAAAATATATACAGCATACATCTTTTCTCCATATTTATATCTTCTGTATTTACATCAGAGTGAATTTTAATTTAGGAAGCAAAGCAGCTTGTATTTTAAGAACAAATTAGCTTCATTAGCTCATACAAAATGCTGTTCCTCCAGCTATCATTTTAAGATTTTTTTAAATTAGATTCATTTTTCCTTGCCATCTGAAAGCCATCCTCAAATTAAATGACAACCTGCAGTCACACATAGATAAAATGTGACAAATGCTTTGCTGCTTCTGATCACTGCTTTTGCAAACACGAGGAGCAACCCAAAAGATGGAAAAAAATCACCATCTAACACCAGCTTTATATAGGGTATGTACTCAAAGCAAATTGAAAAGTGACCACCCCTGAGTGGAATTTTGTAGAAGAACAAGCATTCAGGAAAATGTCTGGGCTTCTAACAGATATGCAGTTTCAGCTAATTTTTCAGTGATAAATGGTCAGGGCCTAGATAAATTTATTAAGTTTAAAATAAAAAGCAAGGCAATCATGTAAGCTAATATTTTAACCACATGAAAGGCTCTCCTTTCACACAGCTAAAGATATAATTTCATAACCTCGTAGCTTTTATGGTCTGAAGTTTTCCTTCTTGAAATGTTCATCCTCCACATTAAACGATCGTCTCCACCACTCATCTGTCAATTGCTGTTCTGTGGGGGTTGCTATGAGGCTGGAAGTTATGCCGCCAGTATTTCAAATACCAGCCTGGTGGTCGCGTTTCCGTGACGCTCCCAGATGACGATAGTCTGCAAAGAAGGCCCTGGTATTCACCTCTTGAAGGGGGAAAATGGGCCATGAAAAGCTTCGGGGCAGCGGTGGAATATTGCAGATGTCTGATACAGTGCCAGCAGGTGAGCCCCTAAGGTTGGAAGGAACTCAGAACAGAAGTGGAGAAGAGCTGCCTCCTCAACGTAGAGCTGGCTTTACTACATGATGAAGTAAAGCTGCCAGGCCCTCAGTGGTAACTGACAGGACTCGGAAGAAGAAAGGCATGCAGTCATCCCTTAATAATCAGGATGTGGGCTGCATGAAGTACGAATCAAAGAAAATTGGAAGTAGTTAAAATGAAATGAAATACTTCAAGATCTGTTTCCGAGTACTCGTGCACTGAAATGAGCTGGTATTGTCCATTTTAAGCCAGACACTCCTATGGTCTAATATGCCAGGAATGACAAATTAGATAGGAATAGCATCGCACTCATCATCAAAAACAACATTGTAAGTCCCATCCAAAAGCACAATACTGTCAGTGATAGGCGAGAAACAGTATGCTTACAAGGAAGACCAGTTAACATGACTGTAATGTGACTAATTTCCAAATTTACACATCAAATCAAGCGTTTCATAAATTATTAGAGTGTTAAATTGATTAACCACATAACCAAAATTCACTAATAATGACTAGTGACTGGAATTCAGAAACTGGAAACAAGGAAGAAGGGCCAGTAGCTAGAAAATGTGATCTTGATGATAGAAACAACAGCTAAGATCTCATGATTTAACTTTGTGAGACCAACAGCTTATTCATTGCAAATACCTTATTGTAACAACATGAGTGTGTACTTTATTGAATATAATATACAGGAATCAAACTGACTACATCTGTGGAGACACTGGTGCAGTTCAATATCATCAGGAGCAGACAAAGCCAGGAGCTTACTGTAGAACGGACCATCAATTTCTCTTATGCAAATTCCAGTTGAAACTGAACACAATACTAGTTTGCAAAAGCAAAGTACTACCTTAAATATATTCTTTGAATTTAGAGACCACCTCAAGAATAAATTTGATTCACTGAACACTGATGACTGAAGGCCAGATGAGTTGGGGGATGACATTAAGGACATCAAACATGTGGAAAGCAAAAAAAAACATAGAAAATATGTCTGGGGGACGAAGAGAAAGTGGAGTATATCCTGGCCCACCAAACCCTGAGGATGATATTCCTGCTCAGAGCAGCCCATGCACAGAGAGGGGCTGTGCATTGGAGGGCCGGCTGCCCTACGAGACACGATGTTCCTCACTGACCCATAGTGCTACAATCACAAGGATCTGCACATATCCCCCTTCCTGGGGGATGGACAACAGAAAAGTGGGTGAAGGGAGACATCAGTCAGTGTAAGACATGAAAAAATAATAATAATTTATAAATTATCAAGGGTTCTGGAGGGAGGGGAAAATGAGGAGCTGATACCAAGGGCTCAAGTAGAAAGCAACTGTTTTGAGAATGATGATGGCAACACATGTACAAATGTGCTTGACACGATGGATGGATGTATGTATGGATTGTGATAAGAGTTGCATGAGCCCCCGAAAAATTAGTTTTTTTAAAAAAAGAAAATATGTCTGAAGAGACTGTGAGACATGCTCTTGAACAGAGAATAGCTGGAGAAAACTGGGAGAAGGAATTATGACGAATGAGAGCTGAACAGAAGATTTCAAAGGGCAACTTGAGAAGAACAAGTATTATAATGAACTGTGAAAGGACCTGAAGTTAGAAAACCAAAAGGGAAGAACACGCTCAGTTGAGTTGCAATACTGAGGGAGTCTGTGGGCAAAATAGTGAACAATGCAGGGAGTGCCCAAAGAACATGCAGAGGATACATACTCACAGGACCAAAATGACTCCGTCTATCTCCAACCATTTCAAAAAGTAGAATATGATCAAGAACTGATAGCACTGAAGGGAAAAGTCCAAATTGCGCTGAAGGGATTGGCAAGAAGCACAGTTCAAGCAATTTACAGAATACCAATTGAAGTGTTTCAACCAACAGCCTAGCCAACTGACTGGAGGAGATGCATACTTGTGCCCATTCCAAAGAAAGGCGACCTAACTGAACGTGGGAATTATCAAACAATATTATTAATATCACATATAAGTCCAATTTTGCTGTACATAATTTTTAAAATGACATTAATTGGGAATTGTCAGAAATTCAAGCGGGATTTTGAAGAGGATGTGGTACAAGTGATATCACAGCCAATGTAAAGTGGATCTTGGCTGAAAGCAGAGAATACCAGGAAGATGCAAAGGCAGTAGACTAAATGGATTCATAACAGACTGTGAAGGAAAACCATTTCAGATCACCTGTGCTGATGAGAAACCTACACATAGACAAAGAGGTAGGTGTTTGAACAGAAGAGCAGGACAGTGGTGGCCTAAAATCAGGAAATTCCTTCAGGGTTGTATCCTTTCACCCATTGTTCCATCTGTCTGCTGAGCAAATAATCTCTGAAACGGATTATATGAAGAAGAACGTGGCATTCAGATTGGAGAAAGGCTCATTAACAGCCATCAATCTTCACATGACAAGCGTTGCTTGCTAAAAGGGAGAAAGACTTGAAACACTTAGTGATAAAGAGCAAAGGCTCTAGTCCTCCATGTGGATTTCATCACAACATAAAAAACAATCTCAAAAACATCACGCTGGACCGATAACGATGGACTGAAAAGATTCAAGTTGTCAAGGATTTCATTTTACTTGGATCCATAATTGGCACTCACAGAAGTTGCGATCAAGACATCAGATGATGTACTGCATTGGACCAGTCTGCTGCAAAAGAGCTCATTGAAAGGTTAAGGAGCAAAGATGTCACATTGAGGACCAAGGTAGACCTGGCTCAAGCCATGGTGTTTTGAATCACCTCACGTGCATGCAAACACTGGATAACGCATACGGAAGACCCAAGAAGACATCATGCATTTGAAGTATGGTGTCGATGAGGCATATATCTTGGATGACTAGAAGAGTGGACATAACGGTCTGGGAAAGAGTATAGCCAGAATGCGTCGTAGAAGAGAGGAAGCCTAGATCTTGTCTCACTTACTTTGGACATTATATCAGGAGAAAATAGTCCCTGAAAAAGGATGCATGCTTGGTAGGAGGTCAGTGAAGAAGAAGAAAAGTCTCTAATGAGATTGTGAGGTTGTCCGGGGACCGAGCAGTGTCCTTCCTGCTGTATTGATTTCTCTGAGTTAGGATGGCCTTGCTGGTCTTGCTGGAAGAGATGGTTGTCTAAAAACATAACATCTTTGGTCATTTTTCCCCCGATGGTATAGAGTGGCGTCTTTTCTCATATCAAAGAAAATTTTGCACACACCATGCCCGGTGTTAGCTTATGTGGGGACGGGGAACCTACTGCATTTCTCTTGCCTGACATTAGGATTATTGCTGGGTTGTAAATACCCATGTAACCAAAGTTTTCTGACTCTATCTTCCAAGTTTCTGCAATGGGAGTCTGAAATGTTTGAAATGACTAATAGTCTGTGGAGGTGCTAAGAATACTCACGGCCAACATCTAATCTTTAGGGGCCCAAAGAATTGTTTTTATTTCCACTTTCATGTTTCTACACAGCAAACCATCCAACTGCTGCCATATGGTGCTGCTGCCTCTGTAAGTCTTCCTCCATCCTATGAGCCTGATTGACTCACATGGTCAAGATTCTAGGGGAAATTAAGTAATGCTAATAGCATTTTCAGACTCTAAATCTCCTAGTTCCTTTAGGCTGCATCTTAAAATTCGAAGGAAAATATCCCCGTGTAACTTTAGATTTTCTTTTTCTTAAGAAATCTCTAGCACACTGAATTTAATGATAACCCTTTCTATGACTCCATCTATTTAAAAGACAAAGTCCAAAAAACTGAAGTTTCCTTCCTTCCCCTAAACTTGTACATTGGATGTTGGGTTCCTGATATAGTGTTTACATGAAGGGTTTATAAACACCTATCATTCTCAATGGAGTCCCTGCTAACCAAAATGTTGGCAGTCAAATGAAGGGTTACTGGTTCATCTTGGGGGGGGGAAATGTCGTTTTGGGGAGAGAATCAAATAAACTACCCATTTTACCAGTCCTCTAAAAGAGTTGATGGCATAGCTATCAGTTATTGTTTTTGAATCAGGGAGGTTTCATCCCTCCCTCTCCCTCAGGTGCCTTCCCTGTAATTAGGATAGATCGCCTCTAGGTGGCTGATGATGCCTTGTTCAGATGGTGAAACATAAATCATGAATTTTGCCCAAAATTCATCCCCCTTTTCCCGTCCTTCCTCCCTCCCTTCTTTTCTCCCCTGCAATCCTAAATTAACTAATATTAAAACAGATAAACATATTGTTGGTGTTAGGTACCATCAAGTTGGCTCCAACTCACAGCAACCTAAATCCAGCAGAATGAAACCCTGACCAGGCCTGCATCGTGCTCACGTTGTGGTCATGTTTGAACTCAATGTAGCCATGGGGTCAATTCAGCTTGTTGAAGGAGTTTCTCTTTTCACTGACCCTCTGCTTCACCAATCATAGTATCTTTTTCCAAGTTTCTCTTGATAACATGTCCAAAGTGCATGAGAAAGTCTAATTAACCTCAATTCAAAGAAGCAGTCTGATTGTACTTCCTCTAAGATGGATTTGTTTGGTCTTCTGGAAGCCCATGTGCATGATATGCTCAATATTCTTCATGAATACCGTAATTCAAATACATCAGTTCTCTGGTCTTCTTTATTCCTTATTAATTGTGGCAGGATCATCTCCTTTGAGCTCAGAAGAACTAAATGTTGTCTGACTTCTACCAACTGTTTAGCAGGGGAGGAGGGGTGTTGAGTCAATCTCTTGGAATATAAAGAATAGGAGAAAAATTGGAATAAAACTCAAATTCTTTAAAAGCTCAGAGTTACTAGACCAGTAGAGACTAAAGGATTCCCTAAGATTATCGCCCTGAGACACTCTTTCAAATGTGAATACAAACTATCCTGAGATCACCTTTTACATGGCACACAAAATTAAAAAAAAAACAAACCCTTTATGAGACCAAAAGGTCAACGTTTACTATGCTTTAGCAATGATGAAAATAGGAGGGGCTGGAAAACTAGAGTTCTAGAAATAGAACAATCAGAACACAGAAAGAATGTTGACACACTGTAAAAAAATGTAACTAATGTTCCTGAACAACCTGTATGGACATTGTCAAGGGAGAACCTATTGTACCATGCAAACTATCACCAAAGATACCATCAAATATTTTTTAAACCAACAAATACATTATATAAATAAATAGTCATTCAATCTCCAAATAAATAAATAAAACAGCCCCCAAATACAAAGATAGAGAGCTATTCTAGATTAAGATACTAAAGAGATGGGATGCTGAACTACAATAAGGGTGTAGACTCCTGGAGAGGGGGAACATCTCTAAAGAACATTTTTATGAATAATTGGGGGGATTTGAATGTGAACTATTTATTAAATGGCAGTGGAGTCCTGCTGATTTTCTTAAGGTGGGGCAACAGTATTATGACTGTCTGGAGGACATTTTTTCTTAAGGATACAAGACCAAATATTTAGGGTTGAAATTGCATGATGTCTTTAATTTTCAAATGATTCTCAAGAAAGAAAACTTAAAGAGAAAGCAAATGTAGCCAAATGCAGACAATTTTCAGGTGTAGATAAGTGGGGTTTGGATATTCATTATGACAATTTTCAATCTATTTGAAATTTTTCAAAGTAAAAATTCGGTTGGCATTGCTTCTGGAACCCTAAGATTGTGCTAAGGTTGATGGGAAAATTTCTAAACAGATTATAATGATGGTGAAGCAGCATGATGGACATAATTAATGTTCTCCAAAGGCACATGTTACAAATGTTGAATGGGCAAATGCTTTGTTGCATAGACACAAACTAGTTCAAATGAAAGTGCTTTAGAAACAAACAGGAAGGCCGCCCTCTCTTTCATGAAATAGTCACCATAGAGGAAAGTTGCTTTAGTTAATATCCAGAATAAAAGACGAGAACAGCATAACTGAATAATCGACGAGAATAAGTTAAAATCGTGGAAATCTTTATTAAACAAAATGTTAAGCTATTGTGTCTTGATATTCCCTCCATCTAAGTCTAGACACTTCTGAAGTCAGTGTTGTCTCTTTAGTCTTTCCCTGGAGAATTCTGAAATTCTACTTAACATCAAAACAGCAGTTTGAGGAGCTCTGTGTTCTTTGAATTTGGAATTTGGAGTACAAAAAGCATATCTGAAGGGGTATGATCAGGGCTGTAGGGCGGATGGAGTAAGGTTGCCAACATAGTCTCACAGGACAGCCCTTGCTACCCTGCTTCCGGGGGCTGAAATTCTGTGACACAATTTTCCTGGCCTTTTTCTCACAAATGTAGTTTTCTGTTTTCTTAAAACCTCTTCCAAAATGCCCCCTGATCATCCCGTGTCCTTTGACAAAATCAGTTAAGATGATCCCTTTGGAATTCAAAACCATGACCACTAGAACCTTCTGAAATGACCTTTCTGCCTTGGATTTAAAATCTAACTGGCCCGGCGGATCCCCTCAGATCCTCTTTTTCACTCTGTTTGAAGGTGCCCGATGGAGACTAAGACAAGGATATTCCCGAGAGAACTTGTTTGCGGCGATCCAATGATCCCAAAGACATGATCATATATTTTTGATTTCGAATAAACTCCTGTTTATATAAACTGGAACCCTATTAGCAACACATTTTTATTTCCCCTCATGTACACACACAAACAGACACACACACAGGTATTTATTCATTTATACTACTGGTCCATAAAATCCAGATATCTGGAGCGTGCTGCTCCAATGTTTGGCCTGTGTTATTCCATGTTCTCCAACATTCTTCATGCCACGGCACATATAGAAAATGGTCATATTTGTGTGGTTCATGTGGAGAGATTCCTTATGCGTGGCAGCAACTAGCTCAGAAGTGCTCCCAGAATGGAGGAAGTCAGCCTTGGGACACCCAAACAAGTGCCCCGTGGTCCGTGGGTTGAGGAAATGCTCCCATGCATAAAACAGCTTTTGGCGTGATTTTAAACATTAGCTTAAGAGCTATAGAGTAGACAGCGTGTCCAACACACTATGAATTCATATTTACAATATTAGGAGTGAGGCGTAGGTATCACAGCGTATTTATGATAGCGCTAACACTGTCACCGTGACCCACCTCTCTAACATGCTTCTGTCTGGGGTGTCACTCAGCACAGCACTTGTTTGGATGAATTTGAGTCAGAGCAAGGTTAACAATGAGGCAGCCTCCTGCAGGAACATATGGAGCAAGCTCAGGAGTTGATGTTCTCTCTCTGGCTGCTGCGATTCAGTCCAGCTTGAATGTACTGTGCTGAAGCAAGATGTGGTTCTGAAAACAGATGCCTAGAAAGGGAATGTTCACCCGGTTTAACCCCAAACCCCATTTCATTTCATGTCTGAAGCTCAAATTTCTGAAGTTTGAAATAATAAATGTAAGTTTATGTGCACCTCTCTTTTCGGAGGCCGCCTTAGGGAATGACTTAGCAACCTAGTTCTTTACCCTCCCAGTGCTTCAGAAAAGCCAGGTGAGACTCTTCCCCACCAGATGCTCATTCTGCTGGTCGGGCATCTCATGTTTCCAAAGCCCTTGCACCCAGGTCATTTCAGTGCACCTGCCAGGCCAAGGACCACTCCTCTGGAGTCAGAGGATGATAGAAAATAAGTTGAAATGTATAAAGTGCTTTACAAATTTAAGGCTAGCGTTTTATTATGTAACTACTATAATTTTATTTCTGTCTTTTCCTCCTAATGTCTCAATGTAACTACTATAATTTTATTTCTGTCTCTTCCTCCTAATGTCCCAACATGGTTAACTCGTACCATCTGAAGAGTATATATTTTTTCCTGTCTGGAATCCCCATGACCTCCTTCTTTCATTTCTCAGTGAAGGCCCAGGTACCGGTGAGCGGCACATAAAAGGTAACTGGAAAGTGACTGCACAAGTATTTGTGCGTGTGCTACCAACTGAGGGTGGACTTGCCAGATGCCACTGTTTGCTTGTTATTTACTGGTCTAACAGTCAGGCTTTTGCTCCATTCCTTTGCTTGAGCACCTCAGCTCTCTGCATTGACCTGTCTTGTGTACCAAGTAATATACAGAAAATCAAGTCCATGAAATTGGGTCACTCATACTCTCATTGGCTATTTTACCAAACATGATAACTTCCTCTTGCAATTGATCCCAGCCAATGCCATGCCCAAAACAAGCATGCAAAAAAAAAAAAAAAAAGTTCTGCTGTAATCTGCAAGGCTTTCTCGGCTAATTTTTAAAGTAGATCACCAGGGATGTCCGCCTTGACGGTCAGTTTGGAAGCGCCCACTGAAACCGCCCACCCCGGGTGACTGCTGGAATTTGGAATACCAATGGCATCACTGCCCGCATCACAACAGTCAAGCCACCACCACGGTACAACAAACTCCCAGGGTGGCATGGTAGTATAACCCTGGGTCACAGAGTAAGTAAAACTCACGCTGAGATTTCCATGCCTTTCCAGTGTGATTCTAACCAAAATGAAAAAAAAACTCACTGCCATCGGGTCAATGCCAACTCATAGCAACTCTATAGGACAGAGTAGACGTGCCCCTAGGACTTTCCCAGACTGCCACTGTTTACGGGAGTAGTCGCCCCGTGATTCTAGACAGGTATAACTTACTCAGGCTCACGCATCCTAATGATGGTGATGATAACTAGCACATGGCATCGACTCTCTGTGAGACGTTGTTCTAAGTGCTTTACACCGCTTGACTCGTTTAGTCGCCATAACAACTCTCGAGAGCAAGCTCTATTGCAGTCGCTCGCCTTTACAGAGGAGCAAGAGAGAGCAAGCTCTATTGCAGTCGCTCGCCTTTACAGAGGAGCAAGAGAGAGCAAGCTCTATTGCAGTCACTCGCCTTTACAGAGGAGCAAGTTGAGGCATGGACAGTCTGGTTCTATGCGTCATTTTGCTCGTTCCGAATTTAGGGCTGTGGAGAAGTCGTGCAACCTCTCCGGACCACCCTGTTCCCTTGCAATTTAATGGCTCATTTAGTTTGTGAATCAAGATTTCCTGGTGAACTTTCCTCTCATTAGTTTATCTAATTACACTCTCCACCCATTAATTTTCTTGATTAAGTATAGTTATTCATTCTTTTTTATCCATTGCCCTACTTTGTTTACGCGTAACTTCTTTCCCTGCTCTCTCAAACTCTTCTATGTTGAGATAAGTTCCAGTTCTCAATCCGAACGCCCATTTGCTGTGAAAGTCGCTGAAGAGCTTACTTACATACAGCAACACTGGAATTTGGGGACTGCCACTTAGGAGCTGAATGTAAATCTGGCAACATTAGTTAGTCAAGTAATGTCATTTGCCAGAAAATAACAGCGGATAGAATGAGTGAGAAAACTGTAGTAAGTGAAGTGCCACTCGGGCCATGGTGCCTGCGTGAATGCTACTGCCACCTTTTAGACTACTTTCATGAATGTTGGTCAGACATTTGCTATGTTTGTGATTTCAAGAATGATACTTAAGAGTGTTTTAGTGCATCCCAATAACGCAGCAGCTAAAAAGCTTAGAGTTCCGTTCCCTTTTCAAATTGTGGAATTTTGAACAGCGAGATTCGGAAAGCAGGCAGAAAAATATTCAGGAAATCTTACATAGTGTAGAATACTGTTTCTTCCAAATGGCTAGGGCCACTATGCACTCTACTCTCCTGAAAAGTGACTCACTTATTCCAGGCTAGCAACTACTGAAAAAAACAAACGAACCTCGTCATCACAAGTTCGTTCTGACTCATGGCAGTGCCATGTGGTACAAGATAAGCCTGTCTTCCAGAGGCTTTCTTTGACTCTGATCTTGATGGAAGCAGAGCACCAGAACTTTCTTCTCTAGGGCCACTGTGTGGGTTCCAAAGCACCGGGTCTTTTTCTCTGCTTTGCCATTGGAACCTTAAAATGGGTGTGTTTTCTCCCAAAATCCACTGGCAGACTCCACACATGGATAAAGCCGCCAGTGAATTCCCCCTGACCATAGTCAAGGGAAGCGACGAGACTTGTTATCAGAAAAAGAGCATTGTAAAGTCTCATATGGCAGATGCAGTTAGGGTACAACATAATACCTTATCATTCGATCTCCCTTTAGACCCATTTAAATTTTGTTCTGGTTATTGATACTTTCTGATTTCTTTTTGACTGAGGTTATCCTGTTTTACTTTGTTACTGTTGTTGGGTTTCTGGTTGTTGCCACGGTTGTTACTGTTGTTTTAGATATGTTTTCTGCATATTAAATGCAGGATAACTCTACAGACTATAACTGGACCAATGGTTTCTTGGGGATATGACAGGGGAGATTGGGGGAAATAGGGAACAAATAACGAGTGCGAGAATGAAGAAAATGTTCCAAAGTTGATTTCTGTGACGATTGCACAACTTTAAAAAAAATACTTTATTGGGGGCTCTTAACAATCCATGAATAAATTATATCAAGGAAATTTGTACATATGTTGCCATCACCATTTTCAAACATTATCTTTCTACTTTAACCCTTGTTATCAGCTCTTTTTTTCCTACCCTCCTGCTCTCGTGAATCCTTTATAAAATTATATTTTTTCATATCTTACAACTCTTTTTCATATGATACAACTATTGAGTTGTGTGCTATGTGAATTATGTGCCAGTAAAACTATTTAAAATGTTTTTCTATCTTTATTTTCAAGTGTAATGGTTTGCATGCTCACCACACATTTGTTGGGAACTCATGAGAGCAACCAGTTACATAATGAGGCCTATTTCAGCTGTGAATGCCTACCTGGTCATTCTAAACATTCAATTCTATTTTATAGGAAACTATGAAATTTGTGGATTCCTCCAAGTATTCAAGTGACTCACATCAATGAAGGCGGTAAACATGTTGGGCCAAAACACCATTGGAAACATCTTTGTCAGCAGGGAGCAGAAGTTATATTAATTAAAATGTTCTGAAAATGTACAGGGTGCACTCCAACGAGTCACATAACTATTTTCATCCTAATTAAGGATGTTCCTTCCTGGCATCTTGCAAAGTAGGCAATTGGAATTTTAAAATCCATGGCATTTCTAGAAGTAGGGTCAATAGACCCAGCTGTATCCCTCAAGCTGGGAATGGAATTTGATAGAAATTCTATCATATTTTGATAGAATTCTACCATTTCATTAAAACTCTCATGTTCAAGAAGGATTAGGATTAAATGTGTGGCAGGAGACTGAGATTCTTCAGAAGCTAGTGAGAAATAATCACTGATCCGCTAAAGGAAAAGTATGCTTCAGGGGAAGACATCCTCCCCACATAGCAATGCAGTCCTGGATTGACAATGTTGTTTACCATCAGCATCTGAAGCCTCTCCATAAAGACCATTTGCTCTGGGAAGATAGGACTTCACTAAGACTTTCCATCTAATATCATTGATGTTAGAACAATTTCTTGGCTCACTATGGAAGCTCGGTGGTTTGATTTATCAGAAAGACCTGCTGATCTACTAAGAATTCATTTCAGAAGACAGCACTGGAGCTACAACTCAAGGAGAGGGACGTGTCTGATCAGAACACACAAGAGCAAATGAGTGAGGAGGAAAAAAGAGTGAAGCACATCCTGGCCCACCAAGCCCTGAGGACAATATTACTGTTAAGAGCAGCCAATGCACAGAGAGGATCATAGGGCCAGCCGCATCACTAGACATGACCTTCTTCACTGACCCATATCACCACGGGGGTCACTGGAGACACACAGCAGGAATTGTGCCCGTCCTGATCCCACCACCCCGAGGCCAGACACTGGGGGCGTGCAACAGAGCAGGAGGGGGAGCAGAGCAATGAAGTCCCCAGGGAACACCAAAAATAGACTGTGGGACCAGGGTGTGGTGCCCCATCAGACTCGACTGGAAAACACTCATAAGGGACAACAAGTAGACCTTGAACTGTTTATAGGCTTTTCTTTCTTCTTTTTTTTGTCATTGCCTTTTTGTTGTTGTTGTTCTAGCTATTGTTTTATTTTGTATTGTTGCTTTGTTGTGCTCGGTCTTGTGTTTGTGCATATTGTTGTCTCTGCCTGTCTATCTGGATAGGATAGGCGGGATAAACAAGCTTGAAGAGAGAACAAGACGACAGTTCTGGGGGACATGTGCGAGGGGAGGCAGGGGAGAGGAAGTGGGTGTGAACCAACCCAGGGACAAGGGAACAATAAGTGATCCAAAATCATGGTGAGGAGGGTGAAAGAGGTTTGGTAGGGCTTGATCAAGGGAAATGTAACCAAGAGAAACTACTGAAACCCAGATGGAGGCTGAACATGCTAGTGGGGCAAGAGGAAAGTAAAAGGAAATAGAGGAAAGAACTAGGAGGCAAAGGGCATGTATAGAGATCTAAATACAGGCATGTATATCTATAAATATATTTTATATGATGATGGAGAAATAGATCTATGTACATATATTTATAGGTTTAGTATTAAGGAAGCAGATGGACATTAGGCTTCTACTCAAGTACTCTCTCAACACAAGAACACTTGGTTCTAATAATCCAGCACTCTGAGGTGCTTACCTTCCCTGCACCATCGTTGAAGATAAAATGGCTGCATAAGCAAATGTGGCGAAGAAAGCTGATGGTGCCCAGCTATCAAAAGATATAGTGTCTAGGGTATTAAAGGCTTGAAGATAAACAAGTGGCCATCTAGCTGAGAAGCAACAAAGCCTACGTGGAAGAAGCACACCAGCCTGTGTGATCATGAGGTGTCGATGGTATCAGGTATCAGGCATCAAAGACCCAGAGCAAAAAAATCATAATGTGAATGAGGAGTGTAGTGTGGAGTGGAGGCCCAAAGCCAATCTGTAAGCAATTGGATATCTCCTTATAGAAGGATGGTGGGGAGAAGACGAGCCAGTAAGGGTGCAGTATAGCACTAATGAAACATACAGCTTTCCTCCACTTCTTTAATGCGTCCTCCCCCCACTATCATGACCCTAATCCTACCTTACAAATCTGGCTAGATCAGAGCATGTACACTGGTACAGATAAGAGCTGGAAACACAGGGAATACAAGACAGATAAACTCCTCTGGAGTAGCCATATCAGGAGGGTAAGGGGAAGGTGGGGGAGAAAGGGGGAACATATCACAATGCTCTACTTATAACCCCCTCCCAGGGGGATGGATAACAGACAAGGGGGTAAAGGGGAGACATCAGACAATGCAAGGCATGAAAAACTAATAATAATTTGTAAATTATCAAGAGTTCATGAGGGAGGGAAATGAGGAGCTGATACCAAGGGCTCAAGTAGAAAGAAAAGTAGAAATAAATGTTTTGAAAACAATAATGACAACATATGTATAAATGTGCTTGACACAATGGATGGTTGTATGGATTGTGATAAGAGTTATACAAGCCCCCAATAAAATGATTTTTAAAGAAACAAAACAAAAAAACATTTCAGATTGGTACCAATAAATAAATAAAGTTGTTGAGACATGCCCTTTTGGTATCTCACCACATCACAATTATGAACTTTTGTTTTCTCCATTGTTTAACAAGCAATTCATCATTCTCAAGCACTTTCTTTCATGAACATTCAAGAATGGTTGTCAATGTCATCAGTATAAAGGACAAGTTAAATAGACCCAGGTTGAATAAATCAGAGGTAGATCACCTTCTATTGAGCTCACACGCTTGGAAAGCCATCACTTTTGAAATGCGAGCTGCTGGACTCATCTTCCACATCTGAAAATGATTTAGAAGAAATTGGTTTAAAAATGAGGCTCTTAAAAAAAAACCTTTCTCAAGTGGTTAAGGGATGATGAGGAAAAAAAGAAAGACATTATTTATTTACTTTTATGATTGTGATGCTGTAGATATTGAGGTTAGGGGTATGATATTTCCGCTTTTCAATTTTAAAGCTGAATAAGAATAGGAATAAGAATGGTTTGTGTTGGCACCAGCAGAACTGACATTTGGAGAAACAAGAAGAAAAACTAGGTTCTAGCTGAAGACCCAGCCCCTTAGCTTGCTTCATTCTCCCACGTATCCACAAATGCACTAGTCTGATCCTCCCACCTGTGTGCACCCTTGCTTAATACTCTCTCGAGCGGAACCCAGAAAATGAGAGTATTTGAAATGCATATTGATCTGCGTGTATGGTTCTGTCAACTACAAGACTAATAAATCAGCAGCTTAATAGAACATTATGCCACACGTTAACCTGTTCAACATATTGATTTTAATCATTTTTTTCAATTTGTTTATCAGGACAAAATTTACTCTTTTTAATTACTCTTCCAATTCATTGCTGAGTTTCATCACTCTTATTTGCCCCGATGTAGTTGTACATGGTAGGAAATACTCTCTCGCCATTACTGTTGAACTGGTCATCATGAGCAAGGATAAAATATTTTCAAAATAACAATGGCCTACTTTTGTTGTCAGATAAAGTTATGATTGCCAAAAGATGGATATGTAGATGTAGAAATGTATTAATGGGGGTTTTTCCTGGTTTCCATCGAAATACATCTCAAAAAATTGTAAAATAGAATCTACCAGCTAAAACTAATGAGCACAAAACTGCATTGATTTGGCCCACAGTGGACAAATAGAACATCTGGCATCTTTGGCACCAATGACACAGCTGGCATTGTTGGAAACGTTTCTGCAGAAGGTGCAGATGCAGAAATGGGAGAATTGGTACAAACAGTGCAGATGGAGCAGTTGGAACAGATGACAGTGGGCAGAGCTGGCGATGCTGGCACAGGTGTCATAACCTCAACAGCTGGCACAAGTTGTGACAATCCTGGGATTTCTTAGTACAAGGCACATGTTCATTTTGGCTTTGGCTGCAGAGAGATAAGAGCATTTTATAATTAGTAAATGTGCCATTTAAAAAAAAACTTTTTTTTCCCCTCCATCCTTAAGGACATCCACCTCCAACTGTTAAAGCTTGGAATATGGAGCATTTTTGCAAATTAGAATTTCCCTGAGAAAGCCATAATTGATAAATACAGATTTCATAGAAGAGGCAATTAGATATTTTTGTTCTGATATAGATAAAATTTGTGAATGGGATGTCTTCATAGGAGTTTCGTGGGAAATAAAGGTCGGATTTTTGGAAGTCAAAGTACACTTTATGCGTGAACCAAAATTTATTTGCGGTCAAATTAGAGGGTTATTTTGGAAGCACAAGGGACATTTCTCAAATACATGAAATTTCATATAGAATTACACTTGGAGATATGGTACAGAATTGGAAACGTAGCTACAGAACAGGTTGGGAAAAGAGAAAAATGCAGGAGTATGAAATATGGAGAAATCATGATACTGCCACTTCAAATACCACTGGAACTTGGCTCTAATTTAATCTAAAATGCCATAATTTGGCTTGAATTAAAAATACAATATACTATAATCTCATAGGCAACTACATTTAATAGCAGATGAAAAGTTGAACGAACAAAGTAACTTGCTTGTTCACTAACTAGAAATCACGATTTCCTTCTACGTCTTTACTCTAATTAAAGTCTTCATGTATTGGGAAAGCCAAAACTATGAAAAACTATTAAATATTATTATGAAAACATTGATTATTTTATTCAAATACTGGAAACATTCAAAGGTTAAGTAATGAGTTCTGAAATCTATGAGTACATTTCCTTGACTCTAGTAGGGGGCTGAAAATTCTTCTTGAATAAATGTCTATAGTCTAACAGATAGTAACATTCAGAATTATTAAAAACATAAATACCATGCTCAATATTAATGACTATTTTTTTTCATGACGTGGAATCAAAGCAAACCAAGCCAGCTTGTAAGCATTCAATCTGACCTATGCATACTGGTCAACTTCCTCCCACCAAGAGAAATCATAACTGGAAAAGATTGTTTGGATATAACCTATTATCTGTTAGCAGATAAATCCAAAATTCTTCAGGTTTCTCTGTTTATCTTAAAACTAAAATCAACATGATCAGTCAGCTTCTCTTCATACTCAACCGTGAATGTTTTATATGTGTTTTAAGATCCTTAGTGAAACATTACGTAAGGGTTCGTCAGTTTTCACTGGATGTGAAGTTCTCACCTCTTGAAAACATGCCATCCTTGTTCCCACAAGTCCCACATATTGTTACCTATAGTAAAAATAGCTGCTTGGAGTCATAAATATACTTGATTTTAGCCTTGTCATTACTCCTGCTCTGCTATAACCTCACCTTGAACCCTACTAAACTATTCCTATTATTCAGAACTTAATTCTATCATTTAACTTTGCTTTGTTTCCTGACTGAAGTGACAAAGATGTTTCTGTGTAAAATAGATAAAATACCTTACCTTGTTAACCGTACTGTTGTGTCACAGAGCTAGAAGGAGAGCTAAGCGAGCTTACTGTCCCTTTGAGCATAAAGATGATGGCAGATGATTCTGCTAAGATGAACAGTCTGAAACTGTCCCCTATGCCCAGATGTATTCTCATGGTTTGAAAGATGCTCTTGTAGGTAAGGTTGCTTAGAGAAGAGGTATACTCTAGCCCAGGTGGCGATGAAGCATGGTAGTAGGGCAGGAGGAAAGTCAAGGGAGATGGAGGAAAGAGCTAGGAGTCAAAGGGCATTCATGGAGGTCTAGACAAAGACATGTACATGCAAATATATATAGGAGGATGGGGAAATAGATCTATGTGTCTATATTTATAGGTCAAGTATTAAGGTGGTGGAAGGACCTTGGGCCTCTACTCAAACACTCCCTCAATGCATGAATACCTTCTTTTATTAAATTGGAACTCTGTGATGCTCACTCTCCCAACACAACGGCTGGAGCCAAAGTGGGTGAACAAGTAAATGTGGTGAAGAAAGCTGATGGTGCCCGGCTATCAAAAGAGATAGTGACTGGGGTCTTAAAGGCTTGAAGATAAACAAGCGGCCATGTAGCTCAGAAGGAACAAAGTCCACATGGAAGAACACACCAGCCTGTGTGATCAAGTGGTCCCAAAGGGATCAGTTACCAGGCATCAAAGAACAAAAAATCATATCATTGACTGCACACCTCCATGATAGGATCGCTGAAGACAAATGGGTGCATAAGCAAATGTGGTGAAGAAAGCTGATGGTGCCCGGCTATCAAAAGAGATAGTGTCTGGGGTCTTAAAGGCTTGAAGGTGAACAAGCGGCCATCTAGCTCAGAAGCAAAAAAGCCCACATGGAAGAAGCACACCGGCCAGTGCGATCACGAGGTGCCAAGGGACCAGGTATAAGGCATCATGCAAAAAAAAACAACGATATAAGTGTGTGTATGTATGTGTATATATGTGTATATGTATATGTATATATATACCATATTAAATGAAGGGGGAAGTGCAGAGTGGAGACCCAAGGCCCAAGTGTTGGCCAATGGAGATCCCCTCATAGAGGCGTTTAGGAGAGGAGATGGGTCAGTCAGGGTGCGATGTAGTACCGATGAAGAACACAGCTTTCCCCCAGATCCTGGATGCTTCCTCCCCCCAACTACCATGATCCAAATTCTACCTTGCAGGCCTGGATAGGACAGAGGCTGTACACTGGTACATATGAGGACTGGAGGTACAGGGAATCCAGGGTGGATGATACCTTCAGGACCAAGGGTGTGAGGGACGATGCTGGGAGAGTGAGGGTGAGTGGGTTGGAAAGGGGGAACTGATTACAAGGATCCACATGTGACCTCTTCCCTGGGAGAGGGACAGCAGAGAAGGGGGGAAGGGAGACTCCGGATAGGGCAAGATATGACAAAATAACGAGGTATAAATTACCAAGGGCACATGAGGGAGAGGGGAAAGGGGAGGGAGGGGGAAAAAAAAAAAGAGGACCTGATGCAAGGGGCTTAAGTGGAGAGCAAATGCCTTGAGAATGATTGGGGCAGGGAATGTATGGATGTGCTTTATACAATTGATGTATGTATATGTATGGATGGTGATAAGAGTTGTATGAGTCCCTAATAAAATGTAAAAAAAGAAAAGAGGAGAAAAAATGATTAGGGCAAAGACTGTACAGGTGTGCTTTATACAATTGATGTATGTATATGTATGAACTGTGATAAGAATTGTATGAGCCCCTAATAAATTGTTAAAATTTAAAAGAAAAAAAATTTTTATCTTTAGTAGCTTTATGAATCACACTTTTGCCAATTCAATTTTTTTCACGTATTCAACTTTATTGACAGCAATTACGTCAATCAGATGTGCAACCTTAACCTTAAGGAATGCATATTTTCCATCACTATGAACTAAAACTCAGTACTCGAAGAGTCCTTCTCTTGGCTCTGGTAACCATTAATAAACTTTGGTCTCTCTAAAAAAAAAAAAAAGATGCTCTTGTAGCTGAAACCCATATAAATATTGCTTCTAACCAACAAGTACCCTGTGAAAGCTGATCGATTCTGGAGAGTAACAAGACATTTTGCCAGGCTGTGGCATCTGAGAGCTTTGCAACGTTTTTCTGAAGGATGAGGCTTAGGGTGAGTCATTCCTTTGAGCCTCTGCCTCCTTCAGGAATTAAATGAAAATTAAACAGAAAGATGCAATCTGCTGCAGCAATTTGCCTCCTCTTTCATTGTCCCCACCACTGTCTATTTCTAAGCACATTGAACTTTCCAGTTTTTTGGCATCTCCTCTTATGTAAATATCCCTTTCCTTCTCTGAGCTCCAAGACATCAGGACGTGCTTGCATGCCACCCTTCCAACAGTTGCTCCACAGTATGTCTTGCTCATCCCTGAGGGACTTCGGAGGGCTGTGTGGGCTGGGATTGTTGGCCAGGGGATCTTGAGTGGCTCCCCTTCTCCAGACATTGCAACCTAGGGTATAAGTACAAAAAGCAGAAAATCAATATATTGTCACTTAGAAGTAGCTTTCCTGTATTCTCCTGTAGGTCAGCTATAGGCTTCTAGGAAGATAGTTAACACGCTCAGTTGCAACCCAAAGGTGCCTCAGAAGGAATGTCTCGTCACCAACTTCCGGAAAATCAGCCACTGAAGCCCTGTGGAGCATAGTTTTACTCTGGCACGTATCTGGGGAGTTGGAGTTGACTCAATGGCAACTGATTTGATGAACTTGACCCTTGTACTGGCTCCTTTTTAGAGTTATGAACATCAACTCAAGCCCTGAGTAGAGAACCAACCTGTGTGTCAATGCCAAGGCTGTTTGTGTGAGGGCCATGCCTCTCCCCGCATGATGTGAGGTGATAAGCTCTAATCTTTGAAGGGGTTAAAGTGGGAGCACCATCCTCACTCAAGTCAGCCCCACATGATGTAAAGGGAGTTTCCTCAGGGGTCTTGTTTCCATCCAATCCATATGGATATCCTGCGAAACTCTCCAGTTGTTTTTGCTGGTCGTGAATCCTGGATACCCAGCTCTTAATATCTGACTCCAGTTCTTGGAAGTTTGGGCAGCAACCTGCCATGTTGCCTGACAATCTTGGATCCATCAGCCTCTGCAACCTGTGCTGCTATCTGACCTGTTACCTTGGGTTCTGCAGTCTCTGAGGTTATAGGAGTCAGCCTTCTGAGAAGTTTCCAATTTGACAGCTGACTCGTGGACTTGGGATTTACCAACCTTAAACCACCATGAGAGCCATTTCCTTGAGGCAAATCTCTCTATATAAGCTTCACTTATGTTGTTTTTCTAGAGGATCCAGTCTAAGACACCCTTTGGCAATTTCCACAAAAAAATCAATCGATCACATAAATTCAATTCTCCACATTTTGTCGGCCTTCTCATTAATTGTGTTCTGGCTGTTCCATTTCCAGTACTCTCTGAGTCTTTATCTTCTCTTTGGTTTGGTTCCCCTTGCTTTGGTTCCACCGTTGACCTGTTGAACTCATATAGATATTTTTTGTTTGTTTAGTTCTGTGGTGTGTTTGCTTGTTTCAATATAACACTGGTTTAATGGATAATATCCTTTATTCTGCGTGTCACTCTGCTTTTCTGTTAGGAGGTGAGGTCAAGTATAGCTTTGATTCAAAGTTTTAAGAGTGTTTCACAGTGATAGTCTTTAGAGTCCTCTGGACTCAGGTGGCCAATTAGTCTGGTCATATATAAGAATCGTGGTGGGGGGGATGTTCTGAATTTTCTTCCCATTCTAACCAGGATCATCTATTGTGCCCACCTCAGTTTTCATTTGGGTCAGTGGTGGTAGACAGGTACCATCTGGTTCTTCTAACCTCAGGAAAATTGAGGTCATGGTTTATGTATGCATATGATTGTTATTTCTGTCTCTTATCCTATATGTATACACTTATATCTACCTGTATCTATATATGACTATATCCATTTGTTTATAATCCTAGACTTGTTTTTTTAATTTTTGTTGCATCTATTGCCCTCTAATATATGTCAGATTCTTTAGTATAGAGGCCCTTTTTATCACAGATGCTTCTTAGGTGCCTTTACTTTTTTTCCCATAAAACCAGCTTTTGTGGAGCTAATACGGATATCATTCCATAGTTCAATCAGATCAAGCAGTATTGTACAATTGCTACAATAATCCATTTCAAAACTTTCTCTTCCCTCTTGAAGTTCTTGATATCGGCTCCCCTTTACTGGCCCCCTCCCCTGGTGTACCCACCAAGAACCCTTACTCTACTCACTGTCTCTATAGGTTCATCAATCCTGGGTTTATATACCAAGACCAGAAAAGCATAGAACCAAAATTCAAGAGGGTTGCCTGCGGTGTTAGGCCGGGTTGACTAGAGAAACAAATTCAGTGACACTCATAAATGTGTAAGAGAAAACTTCATATCAAGAATTAATTATATATCAAGCAAACATCCCAGTCCAGTCCAGATCAAGGCTATAAGTCCAACACTAGTTCATAAATCTCTCTTCAGAGTCATGCAGCCACAATGATGCAATGATGCAAAATGCTAGAAGATCCCAGGCCAGTGGGTGAAAAGTATTGTGGATCCAATGGCAGTGGATGCATCTCCAGGGCTTGCACAGATCCCCAGCAGGTCTCCAAGTGACTCACCAGCAGGTAGGCAAAGCAGAGAGAGGGGGGGGGGGTGGGGCACAGGCTCCAGGGAGCCATTTATCTCAGTTGCCCTCTGATCAAGCTTTGACCTAATTGACACCTAAACTCTGCCCACATGTTCCTCTGGGAGCCATGTTGACATACACAAAAAAAACCTATCACACTCCCAATGACAAAATACATCTGAGATAAACCCTAATATGAAAATACACACACACACAGAGCAAATCTTGAAAACCATATCAGGCCCAATGTGCATCAGACAAAGTTTTAACCCTTCAAATCAGGTTTCTTATTTTGATGTTATAGTCATCTCTCCAATGCAGTTTAGTAACAGGGTTCTTTCAATCCCTGTATTATGGATAGAGGGAAGCCATGAGGTGCTGTGTAGATGTCATGAATGTATCTTGGGCTTCCACTGTCATCCATAGACTTCTGTAAACCAGAATCTCACAATTTAGGCTCTGCTACTGTTCTTTCAACTTCAGATTACATGATTTATAATTCTTCGATCACTGATGTTGATGTGCTCCGTCCATGTGGAGTTAGTAGACATCTCACTCATAAGCCTGCTTGTTTGGAAACAAGCCTTTAAGACCCCAGATGCTATTTTATCTGATAGCTGGGCACCATCTGATTTCTTCACACACTTCACTATAACACCCACATCTTCTGTGTTCTCTTCCTGGGGGAACGTATTGAGCAGGGCCATGATGTAAGAACTAATTGTTCTTAAATTGGAGCTAGGATTTAGTAGGAGTCCAAAACCCATTCCTGAGTCTGTTTTTTTTTTTTTTAATCTGCCCTTGGCTCCCTTTAGAGACCCTCTTGTTAATTGATTGTAGAGAGTCTGATCGATCATCTTCCAGGAGCATAAAGAACTTCTGTTAATATTGCCATTGATTAGTTCCTGGTGTTAACTTTTTAAAACACAATTGAGAGGGGATATTGGGGAAATGTGGGCTAACTCCATCTCCTAATACCTGAATTATTCACGTGTACAGAATAAACCCTTTCCTGGCTAGACAGCATTGACACCACCAGTGGGGGTTGGTTGTCAGGGAAATGTTACAATAACATTAACCGAGAATGTCAGACACAGGATTGCCAGAATAATATGTATCATAATATAGTATCAAGGGCATTGATGCAGTAAGTCAATGGTTGTTTGCCTACCAACAGTTCATTATTCTTTTAAAAAATATGAATTTTCATCTTAAGTCCTCAGGGTACAAGTGTGCTTAGAGTCCAGTTCATCCAGTGGGGTTTCTGCATCAGATCTCTCTGGAGTGACCTTTGGAGCATGTAGTGACCTTGGAGATCCAGAATACCTGTGTCTTCTAGGGCACTTGGCCGAGATCCCCAGGATGTGTACAGAAACTTGGGCCAGTGTGGCTTGTTCAGTGCATACTACCAGGAGAACTCCAACTTTAGGGGCCTTAAAAGTAGTTTTATACATCTTTCCCTCTACCTAAAGGTTGGTCTTCACCCTTTTTCAACCAAAGGTCTTGCACTTGTGTTCTCCAAGATGTATCTGTTCCCTTTCCCCTTTCCTGACTTGACTTTCCCTCATCCCTCCTCCCTCTGATAAGGATGTCTACCTTCCCCAGGGGGACCTTATCATAACTTTCCACTCACTCAGTAGTCAGCATCCCCTCCCCCTCCCTGGACAATTTGATCCCAGCTGATATGAGGAATCTTCCACCAAAGTGACCTTCAAGATACAATGGAATGGCCAATAGAATCCAACAACCTATCAAAAAAGTAGTACACTGTGAGCAATATCTAGAAGGAATGTGTACTGTCCATTGGCAGCATTTTTTATTCAATACCTACCTACAGTTAGATTCTCTACCAGACTGTCTGGCTACCTGGTCAGCTGACTGGATGCCCTGTAAGCCTGAGCTTGTACCCATCCTGTTGCTTGTCCCTACAGCAGTGGACTCAGCCAGTATTTGTCCTTTTGTGACTGACTAGCTTCACTCAGCAGAATGTTTTTCAGATCCCTGTGAGCTGTTACATGGTTTCATCACTGTTTTTTAGGGAGGTGTAGTGTTCCATTGTGTATCTATACCAGAGGTTGTTTGCTTTTTCTTTTATCCAATTTTCTATCGCCGGGCATTTAGGTTGTTTCCAATTTCTTGCTATTGTTGCTGTGCTGCTGTGAACAGGGGGAGTATACATCGGTTCATGATGTGTTTCTTATTTCTTTGGGGTATATGCCCAATAATGGTATTGCTGGATAATGTGGTATTTCTATTGTCATCTGTTTTAGGAACCTCTGTGTCACTTTCCACAGTGGCCGTATATATTTACAAGCCCGCCAGCAGAGTTCCAGTCTCTCCATGCTCTCTCTAGCATTTGTTGTTCTCAGATTTTTTTTAATTGGGCTACAGCTATGGGGTCAACTGGTATCTCATGGTTATTTTGACTTGCATTTCCCAAATGGCTAGTGAACAAGAGCAATTCCTCATGTGTTTATCAGCCATTTGTGTGTCATCCTTTGTGAATCGTCTGTTCAGGTCCTTCCCAGAGGGTTATTAGCGTTTTTCTTGTTGTAGGCTTGTAGTAGACCGTAGATTTTAGTAATGTAGATTTGTATACTGTAGATTTTAGTAATGAGTCCTTTGTCCATTATGTCATTGCTAAACTTTTTATCCCAGTCTGCGGGCTCTCCTTTAATGAAATCTTTAAGTGTACACCAGTGTTTTATTTTTAAACATTTTATTAGGGGCTCATACAACTCTTATCACAATCCATACATATACATACATCAATTGTATAAAGCACATCTGTACATTCTTTGCCCTAATCATTTTCAAATCATTTGCTCTCCACTTAAGCCCTTCGCATCAGGTCCTCTTTTTTACCCTCCTTCCCCACTCCCCCCTCCCTTATGTGCCCTGATAATTTATTGATTATTATTTTGTCATATCTTGCCCTATCCAGCGTCTCCCTTCACCCCCTTCTCTGTTATCCATCCCCCAGGGAGGAGGTCACATGTAGATCCTTGTAATCAGTTCCCCCTTTCCAACCCACTCACCCTCTACTCTCCCAGTATCGCCCCTCACACCCCTGGTCCTGAAGGTATCATCCACCCTGGATTCCCTGTGCTTCCAGATCGGCTTTCTTCACCACATTTACTTGTTCACCTGCTTTGGCTTCAGCAGCTGTGTCGGGAGGGTGAGCATCAATGAATGGCAATTTAATAGAAGAAAGTATTCATGCATTGAGTATACTGTTGCTTTGTTTTCCTCTGTCTTGTTTTTGTGCATGTTATTATCTCCACAGGTCTGTCTAAATAAGACAGGCTGGATGAACTATCTGGAGGAAAAACAATGGGACCGACAGTTCCAGGGGGACTTGGGATAGGAGGAGGTGGGGGGGGGGGTAAGGAAGTCATGTTAACAAACCCAGGGACAAGGGAACAACATGGGATCCAAATTGGTGGTGAGAGGAGAGTGGCAGGCCTGGTAGGGGATGTAAGGTAACGTAAAGAAGAGATATAGCTGTAACCCAGGTGGGGACGGAGCATGATAGTGGGGCAGGAGGAAAGTCAAGGGAAATAGAGGAAAAAGCGAGGAGACAAAGGGCATTTATAGAGGTCTAGACAAAGACATGTAAATGAAAATATATATATGAGGATGGGGAAATAGATCTATGTGTCTATATTTATACATTTAGTATTAAGGTGGCAGAAGGACCTTGGGCCTCTACTCAAGCACTCCCTCAATACAGTGCTTTATTTTTAAGAAGACTCATTCATCTATTTTGTCTTCCATGGTGTGTGCGTCCTTTGTTATAGCTGGACCTGTATAGGGGCCTTAGATTTGTTCCAATTTTCTCATTGATGATCCTGATAGCTTTTGGTTTTACATTTATGTCTTTGATCCACCTTGAGTTTGTTTTTGTACATAGGGTCTGTTTCATTCTTCCACAGATGGATATCCGGTTTTCCCAGCACCATTTATTGAAGAGGGCATCCCCTTCCTATTTAATGCTTATTGGCCCTAAAGAGTCCCCAATACAATTATTTTTTTAAATCAGTTGTTTGTATGTGGATACAAGTATTAGCCTGTTTTGATGGACAACTGTGGCCATGTAGTAGGTTTAGGTGAATTATTCTAGAATATAGAAAGGGACAGAAAACTCCCAAACTCATCTTATGAAGCCAGTATAACCTTGATACCCAAACCAGGAAAATCCCTAAAAAAAAAATTAGAAAACTACAGACCAATATCCCTCATGATCATAAATGCAAAAATTCTCAACAAAATCCTGGCCAACAGAATCCAACGACATACCAAAAAAGTAATACATTGTGACCAAGTGTGATTCATACCAGGGATGCAAGGATGGTTCAACATTCAAAAACGATGTAATTCCCCACACAAACAAGAAAAAAGGATAGGAACCATATGATCATATCAATTGAAGCAGAAAAAAAAAACAGTTGACAATATCCAAAACCAATTCCTAATAAAAGCTCTTCAGAAGATGGGAATAGAAAGGAAAATCCTCAACACAATAAAGGTCATATATGAACAAATCAATCGCCAATATTACACTCAATGGAGAAAAGCTGAAACCATTTCCACTGAATAAGGGAATCCAGCAAGGATGGCCCTTAGCCCTACTCTTATTCAACACTGTGCTGGAAGACCTAGCTGGAACCGTCATACACCAGCAAGAAATCAAGGGAGAATAATTGGGCAAGGAAGTTTTATGAAAGCTATTTGTATAGCCATGTCTACAATTGATAAGCTTTCCCTTACTCCTATGATCTTTCAAGGATTCACTTCAGACGATTTGATTGATAATGTGCTGCAAATAGTTGCTGCTCCTCTAGTCTATTAATTTTTAAATATACGAGTAGCTGACACACACAAAAATCTAACCATCACAGACGGGTTGGCACAGCATCTGCAATGATGGACTCAACGTAACAACAATTGTGAGGATGGCACAGGACGGGCAGTTTCTCATCCATTGTGCACAGGGCTGCTATCAGACAGAACAAAATCAATGGCACCCGACAACAGCAACTCTTGATCTTTAAGACTATTCATCTAGTCTCTAGTCTTGTTTTTTTTTTTAAGTGATGACTGTACAGCTCTTTTTAATGACTGGATGATTGAATTGTACAATATAAGAATTATAAGTCAATAAAACTAGTTTCTTTTAAAGCATTGTCGTTTAGAGAAAGTTTCTCAGGCACTGCTACCTACAAACTAGGTCTTCTGTGAGTTCTTTTTACAAACCTGATATTTTAAAATTGTATTTATGAGACACATCAAGCCAATAAACCTTTGCTTTCAGTGGCATAACCCCCTGTAGGATACCTGATACCTACTTTACATGTAAGTTTTGCTTCTGTCTCCCTCAGCACACAAACCTCATGAACATAGAGTTAAATCCATATTTTCCAAAATATAAAACTATTGAGATTGTCAAAACAATACACACCTATTTACTGTGTAAATAGAGATTGTGAATTTTGTCTCAACTTTTTTCCTAGTCACCTAAATACCCATCAATTCTGGAGAAAAATGTGTATATATGTTGATATTGATATTTACCATTGCCAATCTCTGGTAAAGGAATTGTTGTTGTTGTTGTTGTGATGGTATGTAAGAGCCCTGGTGGCACAGATTTGAGACTTGGCCTTTTAACTACAAGGTCAACAGTTTAAATCCACCAGTTCCTTCTCTGGAGAAAGGCAAGACTTTCTACTTCCGTAAAAAAATTACAGAAATCCACAGAGGCGGTCTACTCTCTCCTGGAGAGAGTAGTTGATTTGATGGCAATGAATCTGAGTTTTTGTTTGATGTCTGTATGTAGTTGTTGCTATCAAGTTGATTTTAATTGATTGCATCTGACTGTAGCTTTTTATGGGCGTAGAAAGCCTTGGCTTTCTCCCTTGGAGATTACTACTGAATAAATAAAATTAGAAATGTATGCAATTAAGTATTTTTAGCATTTCAAGTATATTATTATTTTTCATATGTATCTATTATCTAGTCTGTTCTAAAATTAAAGCATTAATATCCCTGGTCAATGATTAATGAATATAAAATTGAATATCTTTCTGGTGGTTATTAATATTAATGATAAATATTAGTAGTAGTAATTAAGTACTTCAAGGTTTTGTGGAATTTTAATGTTGAAAAATGTCTTATTTCTGTATGGAATTTGAAGTTTCACTTGGACCGTTTCTAATGATCATTGCTAGATCCTGTGTGAGAAGATACTTGAACAGTAGGGAAAGCTCAAATGGCATCTTCAAATTCCCACAGCCAATAAAATAAAAGCCAGTGGTATCACTGCTGAATCCACTTTCAACTCACTGCATTCTGCTATAGAAAGAAATAGTTCATTTACTTTTACTTAGGGGACTTCAGGTATTCTAAAGTGTTGGTCCTTCTGAAAGCATTCTGGTAACTTTGTTTTCTCGTGCCCTTCTTGCTCCAAGAACCTTTGGTGTCAGAGACTTTGTGTGAACTATTTTCAATTTACTTGACAAAGGACCCTTAGCTGCCTTCATAATTCTCCTGGGAGATCTCTATCTAGAAATGTTTTACTCCTTTTTCACTCACAGGAAAACTGGGCTCTCGCCTGGTTTCCCCCTTTGTCTTTCCTTGTTGTGTAAGGACAGCAAAAGTTGGAGAGAAACAATGTACAGTACTTAGAATATATAGTCATATGGCCCTCTATTGTCAGCTGTGATTCTCTTCTTACCCCCAACTACGAAAAAAGAAAAAAACGCCCCAGGAGCCATTCTTCTAGTTAGTTTCTCTCTCCTTCTGATGCATGTTAGCATCCACGCTGAGAAGGACGTCTTTACCGAGCTCCACCAATTTTTAACGTGGCTTCTTCTGACCAGATTTTACTGCCATTTTTATTCTCCAAGGACCATAATAAAAAAATTAGAAATCATTCAAATTGAGATAGCAGTTGTTTCATCCCTATGATACTACTTATCAGTCTACAGCCATTAAAATAGGAAAAATTAATATTTTTTCATTGTTCATTATCTGCCCTCCCACAAAAACAAAGCAAAACAACCCTGACCACCAAGCAGGCTTGATGCCTCTTCCTAGCGACCTCACAAGACAGAGGAGAACGACTGTAGGAGTTCTCAAGAATATATGATGTTCTTGAGATAACTGGCTAAGTGGATTTTGGGAAAGAGCAATAATTTGGAATTAGTGAACTTGAAGAAGAAACAGTAAAGAACATCTCTTAAAACCCTGTATCCTTGGTATTCATGGTTTAAAAGTCATTTTATTTGCTTTAAAAGGCAAAGTGAAATACTTAAGTCATTATAAAACATCCAGAGATGGAAGGGAACACCTTAAGAATAATTGTTTAAATATCAAAACATGAGTTTAAGAAACGCTTGGAAGCTTTAGAATGACACACACAAAAATTACTTTTTGAAGGACCAGCGGATCAAGAGATGGGCTGGAGGCTTAAGGAACCAGGTGTATCTTTTTAGCAACCAGAATTTAGGAGTCTCGTTGCTTTCCAGAGTTCCCCACTTTGTACCCATTCCCTCTATGGGAATCTTTTTTTAAAATCATCTGCCTCTAAACTTTGGGCCAGTTCTTATTTCCTCTTCCTCCTCTCAAGCTCCGTCTTCACAATGACAGGCTGCACTCAGTAATTGCTGTCTTTTGGAATTGTTCTAGCTCCAAACTGGCTGATTATGGGAGAGCCACAGCTGTCGATCAAAAAAGTGTAAAGTGGCTGAAGCAGCCATCCCCGGAGCTGGAGAAGTTCATTGCACTTTCTGAGGTTATCCCAGCGGACAAGAGACTGAGAAGGACTCTGGGAACCTGCAGACTCATACTTCCCTCTCTCCCCCACCTCCCCTCCCCCTCCCCCGCCCCAGCATGTCCATTTGTAACATAAGGGGGGAAAATTGTAAACAGCATGTTAATTAGATTTGCAGTTGAAATTAAATCAGGAAGCATTGGAAACACCAGTGAATGAAGAGAAATGTTACACAGGATTTCTGAGGTTAAAAAGAAGTGATCAAACACAATGAGAATTAACGCAAACAGGTGTAACCCCAAAGGTTTGGGTCAGGGGAGAAGGTCAAGGGAGCTGTAAAGGTAAGCAACAAGAGAGAAATGCAGAAAACAGTAATGGCAGAGAGTCCAGGGGGAGAGTGGACAACAAATTAGCTGTGTTTGCAATATGCCATGGAAGCTAATGTGACCTGGAACTCTGTGTGCAGAAGCCTGGCATCATGTGGACGAGGAGGAGTAATTTAGTGCGTTTGGCAGAAACACACCTGGAATATTATGTTCAAGTCTGAGCATCTTGGGAACAGACAGATATAAAGGAAATAGAGGGAAATCAGCATAAAGAAATAAAAGTGATTAACAAGTGATGGACTGATTGATGAGAAACAATGGACTGTAATTTGACTAAATGAGTATTAAGGATGGACCATTTAATTTTGTTAAGAGTGTTTTTCTGATCCCCCATCCCACCCTGAGTAAAATCCAATGTAATTGCCACAAAGTATGTGTTGCTGCTGCTGCTGCTGCTGCTGCTGTTGTCAGGTGCCTCTAGCTTCGCCCTGACAGTGTTCTGCATAGCACAAACTAAACAGCACAAAGCATGACCTGCAATAAGGCACTCCAGGGTGGAATTTCCCCTTAGTCATCTCTGTACCCCCTGGGCCTAACTCATTGTCTGACCCTTACTAACAGTATTGGATCAGTGAAAACAATTCTAGAAAATGTAGTCTATGAAGCCCTTACAATAAGAGTATAAATTCTCATTTTGCAGTTTATCAAAGTACTTATCTCACAAGTCACTAAAGGAATGAGATGTGATTGATTGGGTGCAAATAATTCCACAAGAATAACAGGAGTAATGTTAAAGCTTGTAGATCTAGTAAGGAAAAGTATAGGTTTAACAGAAAATGTCAGTCAACTGGGTAGGGTGAGGTTTGGGTGGGTGTGGCTGGTCTTTAGAACTAGCTGAGGATACTAGGAGCTTAAAAAGTAGGCTGAGCAATGCATAGAGAGGACTATAGGGCCAGCCCCACTATGAGACATGATGTCCCTCACTGACCCATAGCACTAGGGGGACAACACTGAGACAGTGGGGGACCTGTGCCCGACCTGACCTACTACACCTAGGTGAAACATTAAGAGTGTGCCACAGAACAGCAAGGTGAGCACAGCAATGAAGTCCCCAGGGAATACCAAAAATAGACTGTGGGGCCAGGGCCATCAGACTCCTAAAAGTCAGAAAACCGACCTGGAACTGTTTATAGGCTTTTCTTCTTTTTGTCATTGTTTGTTTTTCTTTGTTGTTGTTGTTTTCTTTTGTTGCTTTGTTTTGCTTTGTCTTGTTTTTGTGTATATTATTATCTCTGCATGCCTATCTAGATAAAATAGGCGGGATAAATAATCTGGAGGAGAAAACAGCAGGACCAACAGTTCTGGGGGGACATGGAGAAGGGGAGGCAGGGCAAAGGAAGTGCATGTTAACAAACCCAGGGGCAAGGGAACAATAACTGATCTAACATCGACGGTGAACAGGACATAAGAGGCCTGGTAGGGATTTGTAACTGAGAGGAATAACTGAAACTCAAATGAAGGTTGAGCATGATAATGGGACAAGAGGAAAGTCAAAGGAAATAGAAGAAATAACTAGAAGTCAAAGGGCACTTATAGAGGTCTAAATACAGGCATGCACATATGTAAATAACTATATATCATAATGGGAAAATAGATATATGTACATATATTTGTAGGTTTAGAATTAAGGTAGCAGATGGGCCTCTGTAGTAGTATTGGGCCTCTCTACTCAAGTACTCTCTCAACGCAAGAACTTTGTTCTATTAACCTGGCATTCCATGATGCTCACCTTCACAGCATGATTGCTAACACGCTCGCTAACACGATCGCTGAAGACAAATGGGTGCATAAGCAAATGTGGTGAAGAAAGCTGATGGTGCCCAGCTATCAAAAGATATAGTGCCTCGGGTCTTAAAGGCTTGAAGATAAACAAGCCGCCATCTAGCTGAGAAGCAACAAAATCCACGTGAAAGTAGCACACTAGCTTGTGTGACCACGTGGTGCTGATAGGATCAGGTATTAGACATCAAAGGCTCAGAACAAAAAATCTTATTATTGTGAATGACGGGGAGTGTGGAGTGGAGACCCAAAGCCCATCTGTAGGCAACTGGACATCCCTTTACAGAAGGGTCGTGGGGAGGAGACAAGCCAGTCAGGGTGCAGTTTAGCATTGTTGAAACATACTACTTTCCTCTAGTTATTTAATGCTTTTTCCCCAACCCCCCTCACTATCATGACCCCAATTCTACCTTACAAATCTGGCTAGACCAGAGCATATACAGATAAGAGCTGGAAACACAGGGAATCCAGGACAGATATTGAGATTATCTCAGAACAATATTGAGAGTAAACCTACTAGGAAGCTAAGGGGAAGAAAGGGTAGATAGGGGGAACCGATCACAATGATCTACATATAACCCTCTCCCAGGGGGATAGACAACAGAAAAGTGGATAAAGGGAGACATCAGTCAGTGTAAGACATGAAAAAATAATAATAATTTATAAATTATCAAGGGTTCATGAGAGAGGAAGGGTGGAAGAGCAAGAGGGGAAATAAGGAGCTGATAAGAAAGGCTCGAGTAGAAAGCAAATGTTTGGAATGATGATAGCAACAAATGTACAAATGTGCTTGACACAATGGATGGATGGATGGATTGTGATACATTGTATGAGACCCCCAATAAAATTTATATATATATATATATATATTCCCATTTGTTTAAGGAAGTGCCATACTGCTTTCCACAGTGGCTATACAATTCTACAATCCCATCAGGAGTATATGAGAGTAGCATCTGTACATTCTCCTCAGCATTTGCTATTTTCTATTGGTTTCCATTTTGCTATTGATGCCAATGTGAGCTGATATTTCATTGTTGTTTTATTAAGTTGCATTTCTTTTAAAAAAAAAAAAAAGTAGGCTGAGACTTCATGATAGGGGAGGAAAGGGACATTGAGAACAAACATTTGCCCCAGGACGATGGGATCCTAACATGCTCTCTACATTGTGCCACCTAAGATATTACTTAAAAACAAAAACAAACAAACCAAAAACCGTTCTATTGAGCCAATCCTAACTCGTAGCCTGAGGTATATCTAAAAAAGGGTTGTTGTATATCTAAAAAAAACAACAACAAAAAAAAAAACCCCACCACTTCTGACTCATAAAAGTGTTCCCACTCCCATGTGTCAGAATAGAACTCCATAAAGTTTTCAATGGCTGATTGTTTTTCAAAGCAGATCTTCCAAAGTGCTTCTGGGGGACTCCAATCTCCATTCCTTCCTTTAGCGCCAAATGGCTTAACCATTTGCATCACCTAGCTATACTTATCTTATGCTAATTATTCGTGGCCTGAGTGGCCAAGGTTTCCTGGCTGCCATTGAACAGAAAAGGCTGGAGTTGCTCATCACTTGTTGGCTTGATGCTTTCTCACCATCCTTCCGCTGTGACTTTATCTCAGGTTTATCCCAGTGGCTGGCCACTCTGCTCCACCACCAGAGCTCACTACTGATCTTGCCCATAGGCAGAGGTAATGTGAAGTGAGTGGTTAAAATCCAAGACCGCTCACTTGCCCAGGTCTCTTCTAAGGCTCTGGTGTATTCAGAAGTGTACTTTCACTCGAGTTACCTCTGGGTGGGTTCAAACCAGCAAATTCTAGGTTAGTAGTGAAGCGCTTAATTATTGTACCCCATTTTTACGTGTGTAATCCTGTGAACTTTAGCCCCTACACAGGGCTTTACCTAGTCTCAGAGGTGGGGCCTTCAGAAAGTTTGCAGGGGCAGGGAGGGTGGGGCCTGGAATGAAAAATAAATAAATAAAAGTTTTCCACAAACTTTTTGAATCTTTCATATAAAAACAATCAGAGCCCTTTTCAGACTAACTAAGCTGTGAGCCTGGCCTGGCCTAGAAAATTCCATTCTCCAAATCTAATCCCCCAGGCTCTTTTTAGGCCCCACCTCTGACCTCTCAGTCTCCCCATCTGCTTATCATAGATTACAATTTAGCTCTGCTCTCTCCGGGCTTTTCTTGACCAGAATCTGGAGCTGTGTAGATAAGACCTTTGTCTCTGTCTTGGCTTGCTTCTTTGTTGTTTTATTTTTCCCTAAGACTTGCTCTTTCTAGTCACTTATATTTCCACCTCAATGTGAACATAGCTTTCTTCTGCTCTTAAAGGCGCAGGTCATAGTGCCAATAGAATTCTAATTCCAAGCAAAATCACAGCCCTACTTGAAGTCTTAATGTAAAAGGAGGCATCAGTCTGATGAGATCGATTCCTAAGCATTTAGACCAGAGGTTCTCAACCTGTGGGTCTCAACCCTTTTGGGGGTTGAACAACCCTTTCATAGGGATCATCCAATTCATAACAGCAGTAAAATGACAGTGATGAAATAGCAACAAAAATAATTTTGTGGTTGGGGGGTCACCACCACATGAGGAACTGTATTAAAGGGCCACAGCATTAGGAAGGTTGAGAACCACTGATTTAGACTTTCCTTTGATCTATTCCATGTTAACTTGGATTAAACTAGTTAACTTCAGTCTCATGTGCAGGGATTGCCCATTAGTCCATCTTTATTTGGGCCTTTCTCCCTGTTGTTTTGGGATTTGGGGAGGCAATTCTCATCACCTCATCTTACAGAAGCTTTCTTCGTGTTCTTCAAGAGCAAGCTCTCGCCGACCTCTGGTCATTTTTACCTCTTGTCTAAATCGTCTTCAATGGGCTAATTTTTTCATCCTTCGTAATCCAGTGCGGTTGAGTCAAACCTAACTCACAGTGATCCCTTGTGTCATGGCTGATGCTTTTTTTAATAGCCTTTCTTCTGAAGTCCTCCTGGACGGACTCAAACCTCCACACCTTTGATGGGCCGTCCTCATTGTTTGCCTCACCCAGTGATTCCCATCCTTCATAGTTCAGAATTAAGTATCAGCTCTTAAAAGAGGTGTCCCCGAAAGCCCTCTCATTAAAGTAGGTCCTACCTCTCCTACTGTCCCTCTATTGAAGCTCAGTTTGTTTCCTTATCGCAGGAGGTAATTATATATTTATTTATTTCCTTCTTATTAGTCTCTGTTTCTTATTTTCTTCTTCCTGTCACCCTTCAAACCACAAGTTCCATGAAGGCAAGAACTATGTCCATCTTTTTTTTGGGGGGGGGCGGTTTTGTTTTGTTTGGGGTTTTTTTTGTTTTAAACGTTTTATTAGGGGCTCATACAACTCTCATCACAGTCCATGCATATACATACATCAATTGTATAAAGCACATCTGTACATTCTTTGCCCTAATCATTTTCTTTTCTTTCTTTCTTTTTTTTCCCTTTTCTTTTTTTACATTTTATTAGGGACTCATACAACTCTTATCACAATCCATACATATACATACATCAATTGTATAAAGCACATCCATACATTCCCTGCCCCAATCATTCTCAAAGCATTTGCTCTCCACTTAAGCCCTTTGCATCAGGTCCTCTTTTTTTATTCCCCCTCCCTCCCAGTCCATCTTTTTTACAATCGTATTTGCAGCACAAAACACAGCGCCTCGCCTAGCCTAAACAAACAAACAAACAAATGCACTACCCTCAAGTCCCTTTCGACTCATAGTGACCGGATAGGACCGGCAGAACTGCCTGTGGGTTTCCGTAACTTTTGATGGGAGTAGAAGCTTCATCTTTCTCCTGCAAGGGGCTGGACAGTTCTAACTGTTGCCCTTGCAGTTAGCTGTCCACTGTGTAACACGACACCATCACTCCTAGTCATCCTGAAGGCTGACTACTGTGGCCATTGACAACAAACCGGGTCTCCTTGCTTGTCCTGGCTTTTCTCACAATCCAGCTACGAGAAGCACAGAATACCTTTCCCAGGCTCCTGGCAGAACCTGCTAAGTCGACAGGAGCGAGGGGATTCAGCTATGGTCACGATCTCTTACCGAGCTCAGGAGTTTCCCTTTGGCAGTTTTCTGGCCATCCTGTGGCATCTCCAAAGCCTCTATTTCCTTCCCCATCCAGACTAGCTGACAAGCTGGCTGTCTTGCGCTCTCACAGTGACTCATAAAGGGTAGGGGACATCATGCGGGACTGAATAGGTTTACCAAGTTCCATGTTCGGGCAACTCTCCACTTTGGGCAATGCAGTTATCTAGAGAGAAGGGCACTGTTTACACACTCCTATAAAAGAGCAGGCCGTGGGCGACTTCCGTCAACACCAAGGACAACTCTGCGACTGAGGGAGGCAGAGGGTCTTCTTTTTCTATGCAGGTGTCGAACAATAACTCAAAGCCATTGAGACAATGCTCATTTATAGTGGCCCTTATAGGCCAAGGCAGAACTGCCCCTGCGAGTTTCCGACTGTAACTGTTGATGGGCGTAGAAAGCCCCATCTTTCTCCCGGGTGTTATACAAGGTTTCTGGAATTCATTCCCCAGCCCCATGCCTGCTTTTGTTACATTGCAAACCACTATTTCTTTGTCCTAACTTTAGAGGTTCACTGAAGGTCATTTGAAGGTTGTACTGGGCTCAAGACCAGGTTTCCCTCAGCCCAAGAGCGCAGGGACTTTCCTCTGGAGTTCTAAAAGCTGCTGAGACTTCTACCTGATACTGTAGGACAGGCAGGAGGGCAGTGAGGAGAATCCCAGTGTGTACCATCCGGAATTTACAATCCAGTCCCGTCTGGGTTAGGTTTGGCAAAGTATCAGCTCAAAATATCTTGGTTCATGTGGTTTTTCTTTTTTACCATGCCTATAGAATCGGGACCTAAGTGAAAGCTGGCTCAGGAGACCTTCGAAACTAGAGTTGACTTCTCACACTAGAGGTGGAACAATGTAGAATCCTCAAATTTCCTGGAAATCTCCAGGACCCAAGTCTTCCATTGATCTTTATAGATGTGGACATCTCAGAGACTTGGATTTGTACTTCCTTATTCCTATGCTATGAGGAAAAACAAAATTTCTATTTGTTACCACCCTAGAAGCCCAGGTGGCATAGTCATTACTCATTGGACTGTACCCTTCAAGTCAGCAGTTCAAAACCACCAGCCACTCCTCAAGAGAAAGAGGAGGCTTTCTACTCATATAAATAGTTACAGTCTCAGAAACTCCCAGGGGGTAGTTCTACCCTGTCCCAGAGGGTCACTGTGAGTCAGCATTGACTCAATGGCAGTGAGTTTGGTTTTTTATTTTGAAAGCCATCCTGAAGGTGCGTTGGTGGTGCCAACAGGTGGCAATTTGGACTCATTGGCCATTCTATGGGAGAAGATGTGGCCGTCTGTTTCCATAACGACTACAGGAAAAAATACCCAGCGAAGTGTCACAGTCGATGAGGAGTGGATTGCTCCTTAGGAGTTCTGCACTGGCACCCAAGGGAGTTAACTGACTAGTGAGCTCAGGTTAGTGAAGAAAATGACTGCAAACCAGGCCAACTTGATTCTCACCATTGTACTGCCTTGTATTTATGTTTTGGAATTTGTTGATAGAGAAGATCCATAATGGCAAAAAGAGACGATGAATTCCGTGATGCTTTTAAATGTGTTGGCATCTAATTAAATCAGGTGCAGAAGCGCCTACCCACATTTTAAAAACATGATATATGTAGTTACAGAAGACATTGCACATTCAGTGCAGGCAAGGCTCAGCGGACGTAAGGGTGCCTCAACCTCTTGCATCCCGCTGACACCACACAGGCATCTATAGCTCTAGCCATCAGTCCAAACTACAGTGTCAGAAGGCCCTGTCTGCTCGGATATTATGCTGACTGTCGTCAGTATGATGACTAAGCCAGTCGGTAGTTATGTCCTCAGGAATCGGAAACCAGGGGACACCGAGGTAGATGACCAGGGTATAGTACAGTCCAGGGAGGAGGGCTGACAAAAGCCACAGAGTCTCTACTGTTCCTTATAACTAAAGTGCTTAGAATTCAGGGCACATCCTACAAGGGTAGGGTCATGTTAACATAACAAACGAACCTCAGTACCATACAAAATTACACTCATAGTATAAGGATTAGGATGCCAACATTTATTTTAGGATGATACAATTTAGGTCATACCAGTGAAGAGAGGACTCAACATCTATTTCTGAAACTCAGCCAATGAAAAGCCTATGAATGACAACGGTCTGATCTTCAACCCACTGTGGAGATGGCTCAGAACCAGGCAGCAATTTATTTTGGTGTGCATGGGGTCACGACGAGTCAGGCACTACTTTGGCAGCAGTGGCCCACAACGTGAGCTAGATGCAGGGGACTGCATGAGGCAGGGTGTTGGTCTAATGAATGAAGTGTCATGGGGAGAGGGAGAAGAGGGTAGGCAATCCCTGGTGAACTGACCTCCAGTATACTCACTCTTGGGCCTGACTGGAAGTGTTTGGTTTAATTCTCAGAGCTACTAGATCAGTGGTTCTCAACCTTCCTCATGCCGTGACCCTTTAATTTAGTTCCTCATGTTGTGGTCCCCTCCGACCATAACATTATTTTCATTGCTACTTCATCACTGTAATTTTGCTACTGTTGTGAATCACAATGTAAATATCTGATATGCAAGATAAATTTCATTGTTCCAAACTGAACATAATTAAAGAATAGTGATTAATCACAATAACAATATGTCATTATATATT
Organism: Tenrec ecaudatus; assembly: GCF_050624435.1. Lineage (NCBI taxonomy): Eukaryota > Metazoa > Chordata > Mammalia > Afrosoricida > Tenrecidae > Tenrec > Tenrec ecaudatus. The sequence goes on along the minus strand of NC_134530.1, from coordinate 251,600,767 downwards.
GTGAAATGTTTATTTCTAATGACAAATCAGTGACATTTTGTCGTGTAGCATGGGTAACAATCTTCACACCGGGTACTCACATGTAGGCATATGTGCATGTGGGTGGACCTGCCTGGAGACAGGATAGAGGAGCGGTGTCTCGGTTCCTTAGGCGACCCTGGTGAAAGGGTCCTTCAACCCCCAAAGGGATCATGACCCACAGGTTGAGAACCGCTGTACTAGATGGTAGATAAATACGGCTGAGATGGCAGTCGGGTGGATTCAGGACTTGCGACCTGACCAGGTGAACCAGCAGGGACATCAGAACACTCAGCAGCAGGCACTGAGACAGCAGTACCACAGGCAACAAGCCTGTAGAAATTACAGGACACCCCAGCCTCAAAACTCTGTGCACACTCCCCAAAGAGTCTGAGGACTCAATGAAGTTATTAAAAAGAGGGGGGAGTGGCAAAAAATGGAATACCTTCTTAGCCTCCCTCTTTTTTGCACTGTACATGCATAATTACATTCAGTGGGGAAAACATTAATGCATGGAGAGTCACATTCAAAAGAAAAAAGGGAAACAGCTTTATGGGCAGAATCCTTGTGGGCTCTGTAGATTCAAATCCTTATTGTAATTCAGGAGCCAAAAGCGTTTCCACACCGCCCCCACACCTCAGACTAAAGCTGCTTCTCCAGACTGCCAGGCTGAGCCGGGAGGCAGCCCCCTCCCCGAACCTTTCCAGAAACGGTTCTCGTCTTTTGTCCTTGCTTGGAAAACAGGATGATTCATGGAGATGGTGCTGATGCTTTCAAAAGCCCACTGAGACCCAGGGACAGCATCTAACTGCAAGTTTCTCCAAAATGCTTTTCACCCATCTCAAAGCACACCCCATGAAACACCCCCAGAGGAGCAAACCAAGGAAGGCCAGGACAATCCATTGAGATAAGTGGTGTTCAGAATAGCTAAATAGCTCTAGGAATGGCCTGTAGTCAAAACAAGGCATCTTGGCAGGGATTCTGTCTTGCGACCAGCATTCTGGTAATAAATGAAAACTTGCGAAAGAAGGAAGGCACAGCCCAAGACTAGCGCATCTGTGTGGCTGGTTGTGAGCCTCGTTATCACTTAGATATTTGGCACGTTCTGAAAACCCACCTGAGTAGAGTGACTTCCTATCAGGAGAGTGTAATGGTCAAGTCAGGAAGAAATGATCAAGCGAAGCCTCCAGTCTCTTGCCCTGTGCTATTCCAATCCCTTTGAAGCAGGAAGGATCCTTCTAGTGGTGGAGTTAATTGTATATCCCCAAGGTATGTGTTAGGTGCCTAGCCTGTATAGCTGTGAGTGAAATCTGGTCTAATATAATCAACTTCCATGTTGCATGCCATCAGTTAGTTGAGGCCATCATATACCAGTGTCGGGCAGATTCTAACCCAAAATAACTTCTGAGTTCTATAAACAGTACCCTGGGCACATAAAGATGCCAGGGGAGGATCACCTGTACCCTGGGCACATAAAGATGCCAGGGAGGATCACTATGAACCCAAGAAGCAAGGAATACTCAAGACTCCCTCCAAGGAAGGAAACTATCTGGCTGAGACCCTGATTTGGACTTTGGTCTCCAGAACCATGAAAAAATAAATGCCTATTTTATAAAGCCATTCACTTGAGGTTATTTGTGTTTCAGCAGCACTAGAAATGGAGTCACCTACTGAGACTCACATTGCTGGAAGGTGGTACCCAGTTCCATCCTGACCCTGATGCAGGCAACCCTTCTACAACTCGGATGGGGAAGCCTCCCGAAGGAATATAGAGAAAAATCTCACCCTACCCAACAGCCTGTTGTTTTTCCTGGCCAGGCCACAGGAGGCATCACAGGCCTTCTTCTCCATCCTCGGCTCACTTCCCTACATGGATAGAATTCAAAAGGTAGAGTGCCTCCCACAAGTCACCAGGCTTTAAGAGGTGGTAATAAGAATGGGGAGGCTTGGGGGCAGTGGCGGTTCAGTGGTAGAATTCTCACCTTCCGTTCAGGAGATCTGGGTTCAGTTCTCAGCCAGTGCCCCTCATGCCCAACCACCCTCTATCTGTCAGCTTGTGCTTGAGTGTTACTGTGCGGTCATTTCGGCAGAGCTTCCAGACGAAATACAAACGACAAATCAAGGCCTGGTGATGTTCTCCTGAAAATCTGCCAGTGAAATCCCTGTGGGGATGACACAGGACCAGACAACATTTCATCCCATCCTACATGGAGTGGCCATGAAGCAGGAGCCAACTAGAGGGCAGCTAAGAACATGGAGAAGATCAGGGCCAAGATCCATCAAGTATTGTCTACCACGTGCTTTGCATATGAAGTGTGGCAGTCTAATGGACTCTGGTGTGCGAACTCATTTGGTTGCGGACCTAGACTAATCACTCCTCCCTTTTTGCTTTCTAATTCAAGCCTGATCAAGTTCCTTCCCCATGAAGTAATACCTGGGAAATTAACCTCATCCCTATCTGAAGCTATAGGGACTGGTGGTCTAAATATAAATTCCCAAATTTATTTTGGCAACCACCATCTTTGAGGGAAAAATAAATTACTCAGTCACCTCCTGGTAGCTAAAAACGTTTGGACTATAAACTATAATCCAGGGTAACATATACGTATCTGCAGCCCTCCTGGATCATACTAGTGTCCCCAGGGTTGGTATCATCCACGTTGGGAAACAATGTTCTAAATGAATCATAGTAAGCCCATTCTGCTGGCCAGTCATTGGTTCAGGAATACACATACAAACTTATGGCATTTAGTCTGTGTGGGCCACCTAATCTAATCTTGTCTAATCAACCTGGAGGAGGAGGGCTTTCAACCTATGCTGCTGCTTCTCTCTCCACCTGGATAAGAACTGCTTGTTGCTGCTAGCTGTCATCTCGGGGCCAGGAGGTAAGCCATCACAGAGAAGTAGAACCAGAGTCCTAACATAAGACACCTGGAACCTGCTCTTCTTCAGAACTTCTTGATATGTGTAACAATAAATGTCCTAATGGTTTAACACAGTTTGAGTCAAATGCTCTGTTAGTTGAAGCCAAAAACATCCTATTTGATGTATTTAGAGCAAAATTCTTTCTTTCTCTCTCTCTCTCTCTTTCTTTCTCTCTCTTTCTTTCTTTCTTTCTTTCTTTCTTTCTTTCTTTCTTTCTTTCTTTCTTTCTGTCTTTCTTTCTAGGTGGCAGGATAGCCCTGCTAGCTTTTCAGTTGCATAACCTTAGGCAAATCCCTCAACCTCCTTGGTCTTTTGTTTCCTCATATTTAATTCTTATAAACCATTGCCATCAAGTCAATTCCAACTCATAGTGACCTTTTATGGGATGTCCTGGGCTGTAACTCTTTACAATAGCGGTCAACTTCATCTTTCTTCCAAGAAGCAGCTAGTAAGTTTGAACCATTGACCTTGAAGTTAGCAGCCCAATGTATATCTCACTGGGCCACCAAGGCACCTTCTAATTAATGTAAGATCCCTTTAAAGTCTAAAAATTATTTCATAAAGGTGGTATTGTGGTTCTTTTTGTTGTTAGGTCCATCAAGTAGATTCCAACTCGTCAATGATGAGTGTAACAATGCTTCTTAAAAAAAGCAAGCATCATACTAAGTGGAAAGTCACTGAGATTAACTCAAAATAAAAGGAGAGTTCAAGTTGAAAGCAGAGTTGCCAAGGCAGAAAAAAAAAATGGCTCTTGAAGACATGAAGCAACCTCCAGTAAACAACAGACTTCAAGTCAGTGAGGCGAAAACCATGTGCCCCTGAGAAGGAATGAGGTGAAAATAAATTGACCACAAGTCATGTTCCTTTTTATACTCAGCTAAATAAAAACTATATTCCCAATCGCTCTATTATGCCTCCTTGCTCTTGTCTACCAAAGAAGACAAGGAGAACGAGCCCCAATGTCTATTCGCGTGGAAAGCACTGGCATGACTGGGGAAAGAAGGAATGCTATGTGGCCAAGGGCTTAGAGGGAGTGTTGCCTTTTACAGTCTCGTGGATGTGATGATCATTTAGAGTCTCCACTTATTGTGTCCTCAATGACCAAAGATCGTCTCAACTCAGAGTAGTTTTGCCCCAATAAAGGATTGGTGAAGAAGGCTCCTTGGCCCTGTATGTTTCTAAGACTTGGATGCAGCAGGAGACTCATGAGCAGAAAGTATTGGATGGCAGACAATTTGCATATAACAAGGGCATGCAAGACATCAAGGACTCAGGATTAAGCAGGACATTCAATGCCCCTCAGGGAGCAATGGCAGTGAAAGCTTAGGGAGCAGAGTCTTTGGTCCTTAACTGGAAAAGGGAAGAAAATAATTAGTTACATTGTCTGGGATACCGCACAGTGAAAGTTGTCCATCCTTTAGCGTGGTTCTGGCAGGGAAAGCTCTACAAATAGTTGTTTCATTGATGAATACATTGGGTGAACACACACCTAAGTGAATGAAGGTACTTTATGGGTAATGAGACGTGGGGATTGAACAAAGGTAAGAGTACTTTGGGATAGTGTCTGGAAGGTATAATAAAAGGGGGTTTGGTATAGCAGAAAAAGATGTTTATACTAGGGGGTCTCAGCATTGGTTGCATTTTAAATTACCTGGAAAATTAAAGGCAAAAGCAGCAAATAAACTTGATAATTGCGTACCTCTCTAATAAATTTGGAGTGGAATAAAATTGGGCCCACTGGAAGAAGTGGTTAGACCATTTACCACTTTGATCGTTTCTAAGTGTATAACTTTGCAGTATTAAGTACATTTATCAAGTTGTGCAAGCATCACCACCATTCATTTACAAATGTTTTCCTCCCCCAACTGTATTGCCTTTACACTGCTCACCCCTGGCAAACATTAAAGTAGTTTACATAACTAGATCATGTGATATGGATTTCTTTGTGTCCAATTTATTTCAGTTTCCGTAACGTTCTCAAGGTTACTCTATGTTCTCAAGGTTACTCTATGTTGCCACATGCATCAGAACTTCATTTTCTTATGATGGCCACATATGTACCCATGAGCTTGATACAATGGATGAATGGATTGTTATAAGAGCAGTCAGAACCCCCAATAAAATGATCTTTTAAGAAAAATAACTTCATACTTACCTGGCAGGGGAGATACCATAATCACGAAGGTGGTTTTCCCAGGGCGAGGCTTATCCATTGCACTCCGGATGTGCTGAGCCCTGCGATTTTCCCAAATGTGGGACACTCCACTGCATCATTGGTGGCAGTGGGGGCTGCGTTCGCGCTCTCCCCTGAAGAAAAAAAAGCAAAAGAACTTCATTTTCTCTTTATGGCTGCGTAATAGTCGATCCTATGTACGTACCACGCTTTGTGTCACCATTCACCTGCTGATGAACCCTTGGGCCATTTTCACCTTTTAGCTGTTGTGAATCGTTTGCTATGAACAATCCCAGACTATATTCTGTTGGAGTCCTTTCTTTCAAATATTTTGGGTCCATACCTAGAATTACAGAATCATACGGCAGTCCTAAGTTTAACTTTCTGAGGACTCAACAAACCGTTGATCATAGTAGCTACATTTTCATTTCTGCCAGCTTTGGGTGAGGGTTCCAATTTCCCAGGAAGAGTATTTTTATGATAGGAGCACATCTATACTTTTGTCTCTACTACTGCACACGACTACTTGAATGCCTTCCCGCATGACCGTAACAGTCCCCACCGCCAATGTAAAACTCTATAAAAATTAACAGCTTTCTTATAACTTCCCTCATTTGTAACTCATCAACAATGACCCCATTCTTCGCAAGTAGATCTGTCCCAGGGAAATTCCTGAACTCCAGAAATAAAACTTAAGGAGAAAAATACTTTCCAGAAAATGGAATTATGAGCACAAACCAAAGTTGTCTTTCAAATGTGCTGCAAAGAAAATAAATACAGAAACAGATGGATTGAAAGATTCCTCTCTTGATAAAGACATCTAGAGGGGGGGGGTCTAGAAAAGAAGAGCTGAAGAAAGATCATTAGATTCTTGATTGGCAATCAGCTGAGTGGATAGGAAGCTAATTTCCCAGAGGCAGACTCTCTTTAAGGTCATTATAGTTTATTTAAAAATTGTTAAAGCGTTTTATCAAGAGCATTAATTTCTTCCCAGAAGGAAGTTAGCAAACAAATTGAGAAAATAAATTTTTTTAATTCAGACCAGATCTGGGGCAATTCTTCTTTTACAAGAGAAGCTTACAACTCTCAAACAGAATACTCCTCTTATGAAACCTAATAATTGATGTTATCACCATCTCACACTCGATATATGTAATGGTTATGAACTTTGAGCCTAACCCAGAGATTGGTGGGTCACACTGATCCTTCAGAGAAAGGTGGGACAGTCTAGGAAGAGATTATAACTTAAGAAACCCTGTGGGGCAGTTCTGCTCTGTTCTAGTTAGTTGCCATGAGTTGGAACTGACTCCATGACAACACCTTTGGTGTTGGATTTTCAGACTCAATCCTCAAGCCAGAGGACAACGAGCAATGTTTCTAGGCTGTCTACAGAAAAGTTATCTGATCTAAGATTTCTATGTTACTGTGTAGCGTCAACTACATCATGGCATATAGTGATCCTGTTGGATAAAGCCCATTGGGTTTCCTAGTCTTTAATATTTACAAGGGTAAAATAACGGGTCTTTCTGCCCCCTGAGGAGCCACTGATGGGTTTTGACTCTTGACTCTTCTGCTAGCAGTTGAATATTTAACTGCACTATTAGGATTCCTAAGATTTCTATACCTGACAATAAATCACTGAATTTTTAAAATTTAAAGATCATTTTATTGGGGGCTCTTACAGCTCTTATAACAATCCATATATCAATTTTATCAAGCATATTTGTATATATGTTTCCATCATTATTTTCTAGATATTTACTTCCTATTGAACTCTTGGCATCAGCTCCTCTTTTTCCCCTCCCTCCCCACCCCCACTTCTACCCTGATGATTCCTTGATAAATTATAAATTATTATTATTTTCATTTCTTACACTGACCGCTGCCTCCCTTCCCCCGTGGTTTCTGTTGTTCATCCCCCTGGAGGGGGAGTGTGTGGCTCTGTGTCGATCACTGCAATTGGCTCCCCCTTCCTCCCCTCCTCTCCCCACCTTTACCCTAGCCTTCTGGTGTCACTACTTCCATTCCTGTTCCGGATTCCGTGTGTCATGGGCTCTTATCTCTTAGCTGTGCCTGTGCACATGCTCCCGTCTAGCCTGCAGTGACAAGCAGTACTGGGGTCAAAATAGTGGGGGGTGAGGAAGCCTCAAGGAATCAGAGGAGTATGTTGTGTTTTATCGGTGCTTTACTGTGCCAAATCATTGAAATTTTAGGGCAAAATAAAAATATTTACTTTTGTTAGGTAAAAATTCTAGATGGATCCCACTTCATTGTCTTCCTGAAAGGCTCATTCAAGGAAGTCCTCTAGCAGAAGAAAAATTAAAGTGCAACAAAATTTTCTAGCAAGAGGAAAGTAAACGGAGAAGTAGCTTAAGGGGTTTATTACGAGCATTTATTGTTAAATAAGTGAGACAATGTTATGTACGCACAGCAGATAGGAAGAAACAGCAACACCACACCCTCCATTAGCTATTGTGTTATCATTCCTTCTCTGCCATTTTGCAGTAAGGCAAGAGGGGGTAGAGATAGCAACTCATGCATCTACTTCCTGGCCCAGTAAACGTTTTTTCTTAGCATATTGATCTTAGCTTTTATCAAAACGCCTCTTCCCTCAAGTGGCACCAAAGTTTGAGAGGTTCTTAACTCTCTCTTAAGCATGGCGCTCCTTAAGAATAACCCTTCGAAGAAATCAGATGATGCCCCGCTATCAGAAAGAAGAGCATCTGGGATCTTAAAGGCTTATCTTTACAGCAAGCACCCCTCTAAGTTCAAGGTCAGCTAAATCCACATGGAAGAACCACCCCCACCTATATAGTCCAAGGATTGTAAGAAATAAAATCCAAAGCCAGCAGAAGGAACTGTATTACAGTTTAATTCCTGAGCCCTTTGTTTTCAGAAAGCTAGCTCAGCAGTTCAAAACCACCACCCACTCCTTGTGAAAAAGACAGGGCTTTACTCCGGTAAAGAGTTACAGTCTCAGAAACTCACAGAGGCAGTTCTACCCTGTTATATAGGATCTCTTTGAATCGGAATCAATGGAAGTGAGTTGGGGAGTTTGGGATGGATGATAGTGGAGCCCAAAATCCATTTTCAGGTTCCTTATGAATACTGAACCTCCAGGGAATCCCCTCTGACCAATGCTAGACTTATGTAATCCCATGAGTCATGTTCTCAAAATCTCTCTACATATTCATACATAGCTTCACTGTCTTCTGTAAACATGTTTGACTGCTAATTGAAAGGTTGGCAATTCAAGTGCACCCAGATGTGCCTTTGAAGAAAAGCCTGTGTGTTAGTCCAGGTAGACTGAACAAACAAAACCATAGGAACTCATATGTGTATCAGAAAGAGTTTTATATAAAGGGTAACTGTGCTTTAAGAAAGCATCCTAACCCATTTCAGTCCAAGCCTGATATTAGCCCATATGTCTGATACCAAACTTTTCAGACTCATGAAACACATGCAATGATGCTGAATGCAGGAACATCACGGGCCAGTGGGTGTAAAGTCAGTGGCAGTAGAAGCATCTTAGTGCTGGCAGGGGTCTCCATGTGGCTCCTCTAGTTCCCAGGGCTGCATCAGGGTAGGTCCATGTGGCTTCTCTTCAGGGATGTTTCGCAGGAAGTGAGCAGAGAGAGAAAGTGTCTCCCACCTCCAAGGAGGAAATCCAGGAATTCTCAGAATCCTTAGGGGAAGGCCATGCCCACACAGAGGCCTCATTGACTATATCCCAATTGACGCCTAGACTCCACTCCTACACTCTTCTTCTTCTTCTTTTTTAATCATTTCATTGGGGGCTTATACAATTCTTATCACAATCCATACATTCATCCATTGTGTCAAGCACATTTGTACATTTGTTGCCATCCTCATTCTCAAAACATTTGCTCTCCACCTAAGCCCCTGGCATCAGCTCCTCATTTTTCCCTCTCCCTCCCCACTTCCCCCTCCCTCATGAACCGTTGATAATTTATAAATTATTAGTTTGTCATATCTTACAGTGTCCTGTCCGATGTCTCCCTTCACCCACTTTTCTGTTGTCCGTCCCCGAGAGAGGAGGTTATATGTAGATCCTTGTAATCGGTTCCCCAACTCCTACACTCTGAATCCTCAAATTGACACCAGCTTATGTAACTACGACAGCATGGTAATCTACTTCACCAAACAGCAGCCATTGAAAACTCTACGGAGACTAGTTCTATTTAGACACACGTGGAGTGGCCAAGAGTTGGAGTCTACTGTATGGCAACTGCTTGTAAATATGAAATGTTCCAGAGCAAACTCAAGAGTCTCTTCTGGCATATGTTGTATATGTTTTTTGTTTGTTTTGTTTTCCTCTCTCTCTTTTTCTTTAATCATTTTATTGGGGGCTCTCGCAACTCTTATAACAATCCCATACATATATCCATTATGTCAAGCACATCTGTACTTATGTTGCCATCATCTTTTTCGAAACATTTTCTTTCTACTTGAGCCCTTGGTATCAGCTCCTCAATTTTTTGCCCTCTTTTTAAAAATATGATTTTACGTGGATCCATGAGCAATGCTTCTGGAAGCTGTCAAGAAAACTCACGGCTCTCTAGTCAATAGGCTGACTCCTTGCTCATGGAAGCAGCTGGCAAGAAATCAAATGACATTGGATAAATCTGCCACAAAAGACCTCATTAAAGTGTCAACGAGGAAAAACTGTCACATTGAGGACTAAAGTGTGCCTGCCACAAGCTATATGCTTGCACTCATATGCTTGAGAAAACTGGACAACAAATAAGTAAGACTAAAGAAGAACTGATGCATTTAAATCAGGGTGCTTGCGCAGAATATTGAAAGTCCCATGGGCTACTATAAGAACAACCAAATCTGTCTTGGAAGAGGTACAGCCAGAATATTCCTTAGAAATGAGGTTGGAGAGGCTTCATATCTATTGGGCACACTGTCAAGGGGGATCAGTCCCTGGAGAAACACATGATGCTTGGTAAAATATCATTTAAAAAGAAGATCCTTAATGAGACGGACTGACACGGTGGCTGCGACAATGGGCTCAAACATAACAATTGTGAGGATGATGCACCACTGGGCAGTGTTTTGCTCTGTTGGTCATAGGGTTACTACGCTTGAGAACCAACTCGGCAGCAGTCAACAATTGTGAAACAAGAAGCCTTTTACGCAGCGTGTTTCAAGTGCTTGCATGCTAACCTAGAGCCGGTGCTTGGAACCCACCAGCCACTCAGCTGGCGAAAAATGTGCAGTCGGCCTCATAGAGATACAAGCAAACACAAAAGAAACATGCCCCTGCCATCAACTTGATTCCAACTCATCAATCCTGGCGACGTAGTGGGTGGTGCATTGGGTTGCTAACCACAAGGTCAGCCACCAAAACCACCAGCCACTCTTTGGGAGAATGGTAAGGCTTTCTGTACCAGTAAAGATTTACAATCTTGGAAGCCCACAGGGGCAGTTCTACTCTGTCCTGTAAGGTCACTATGAGTCCATAAAGATTTTAGCCCTGGAAATTGAAGCAAAATGGCAGGGCAGTCTACTCCATCCTATAGAGTTGTGGTCAATTAGAATGGATTCAGTGACAGTAAGAATCCCCAACCGTGGAGTGAAGTTCAACTTCTCCAAAGCACCACCCACAGAGCTCCAAGGGGGAAATGACCTGACACCAAAAAGCAATGCTTTTTTTCTTTTCACTTTTTGAGAAAATAAGTAGAACTAACTTAGCTGATTTATCTTTCTACTGGAGGACATTAATAAGGAAGGATATGGTAAGTGATTATAAAGATAGCTTATTTACCTGTCTGATCAGAAATCATAAGATTTGAGAGCAAAGACAGGGGGACATCCGTGCTCTGGACAGTTAAGGTCTGGGGCGCGCAACGAAAGCGTGAACTCCTGATGGGTAATACAGAGGAAGGCTAGAAGATTTCTGTTCAGAAGTATACCCAGTGCCACACTGGGGAAAGATGGGGACAAACACAAGACTGCCAAATCTACATGGTGTGCTTGGGCCGAAGACCCACCAAGCTCCTGGATTCACTTACACGGATGCCAATAGAGTAAAGGTATCTGGGAGAGGGCACACTGATGGAGTATTTGGAGAATCCCAAGAAGTACATCCCTGGGTGTACTTTGCCGGCACTAAGAAGGGAGAAAGGGCAGATTTGATAGATTTTTCTCAAGAGAGCTACTAACGAGTAATAGTTGGCCACTGCCATGTTTATTATAAAATAAGAATGTTTAGTGACTTTTTAAAAGCATATTTAAATTGATCTCATACACCAGAAATCAGATCAAGAATGACTGAATAAGAATCTTTTGTTTGGACAGTCTTAAATTAAAAATTGGTTGTGGTTAAATGACTCTGATCAAACTTTTGAATTTTTGTTAGAAATTTCTGTTCCACAAGTTGTTAGCGCTGCTTTTCCCTAAGGTGTGATTGGACTTTGGATGCTAGGTCGGATTGGTAATGCTGAATTTTTCACAAAGATGGTGAATGCCATCTTATAACCTACGATAGATTTTTTATTTAAATTTCTGTATCTGATTATATGAATATATTGGAATATTGGGAAGTCTCTACACTGCCTCATGGAACAGAACAGAGTAAGACATACCTACTTCAATTTGTATTCATGAGCCTGTTTAAATGCAAGGGTTGAAGATAAGGTAGCAATGGCCACTTTATCTTTTCGCTCGTAGATGTGTTAATCTAATGAAAGTTTTCTGTCTAAAATACTGTCTTTTACTTAACAAAAAGCATTTCAATGTGATTTGTGCTTGATATCAAATAAAGAATATCTAACACTTAAAAATTAATGTTTGAGATCCAAGACTATATTCATGACCACATATTTACGAGCTGTAGAGAACCATTGTGAGCTCTGAGGAAATCCAATGAGCCAAACAGAGATGTCTCCTTCAGGTTCTGTGCTCCTAACCCATGGGTGACTCAGGAGGGGTGGGGCAGGGCTGCCCCCCAGAGTGTCTGAGACTGTTAAGTTACCAGAGCAGCCAGCCTCACCAGTCTTGGCGTTAGCAGCCCAATGTGCCCTGAGGGCTCCTTTGGGGTTTGCATTTCTCAAGTTTATCCCAGTGGAACAACGTAGTAAGTCCTGCTCTGACATAATTCATTTTAGCAAATGCTTTTTGAGGCCATATTCAGTGCAAATGTAGAGCTGGGAACTTAATCACGTCATGTTTTTGAACTGTGCCCACATATGCCTAGTCGTCGGAGCCTCTTAGAACCTGCGAAGGTGGAGGTGAGATGCAGTTGGGCAAGTATCTTGTCCAGGGTTATTCTGTAGACCCAAGGTTAGAGGTGGAGTTTGGGCGCATAGTCTAACAGTTAGAAGGAAACTCAATGAACAGAAAGCTGTACTTGAGTGACCCAACTACCCAGAGACCCAGGAAGGCGATCACAGAACTTCAAATGCATGCACGCTCACTACATGCCTCAGAACCTGAAACTCGCCTGAAACTGGAATCTAATGAACAGCTTTGCACATATTATGTTCCAAGCACAAAGTCATAATTCCATCAGCATTATCCCCATTTAAACTGATCATCCTTTCCCACCTGTGTTCTCCAGGTTCCTTTTGTGTAATGCTCTTCCTTTCTTTATTTTTTGTTTTAAATTCTTTTATTGAGGACTCTTAACATCTCTTATCACAATCCATACATTCCTCCAGTGTGTCAAGCACGCTTGCACATATGCCACCATCATCATTTTCAAAGCATTCTCTTCCCACTTGAGCCCCTGATATCCGCTCCCCATTTCTTCCCTCTCCTCCCCCAGCCCTCCTTCATGAACCCTTGATAAGTTATAGATTATTTTTTCCATATCTTACCTCGTCCTCTGTTGACCCTCACCCACTTTTCCATTATTCATCCTTCTGGGGGGGGATCAAGATTGATCCTTGTATCAGTTCCCTCTTTCTCTCCCCCACCCCAACCCTCCCCTAATCCTCCTGGTATCTCTACTCTCCTTGTTGGCCCTGAGGGGTTTATCTATCCTGGATTCCCTGTGCTGCGGGCTCTTAGCTGTAGCAATGTACATATTCTGGTCTAATCTGATTTGTAAGGTAGAATTGAGGTCATGATAGTGGGGTGAAGGAAGCACCAAAGAATTAGAGGACAGTGGTATGTTTCATCGGTGCTATACTGCAGCCTGACTGGCTCATCTCTTCCCTGTGATCCCTCTGTGAGGGGATGGATGTCCAACTGTCTACAGATGGGCATTGGGTATCATTTTATTCTGGATCTTAGATGCCTAATACCTGATCCCATTGACACCTCATGATCACACAGGCTGGTGTGCTTCTACCATGTGGGCTTTGTTGCTTCTCAGGTAGATGGCTGCTTGTTTACCTTCAAGCCTTTAAGACCCCAGACACTATATCTTTTGATAGCCGGGCACCATCAACTTTCTTCACCACATTTACTTATGCACCCATTTTGTCTTCAGTGATTGTGTGGGGAAGGTGAGCATCACAGAATGCCAGATTGTTACAACAAAGTGTTCTTGCATTCAGGAAGTACTTGAGTCGAGGCCCAATGTCCATCTGCAACTTTAATTCTTAACATATACCTATGAGTACATAGTTCTATTCCCCTCTCATTATATATACATTTATATAACTCATTATATATATGTTTATTATGTACATGCCTATATTGGGGCCTCTATAAATGTCCTTTGCCTCCTGGTTCTTTCCTCTATTTCCTTTTTACTTCCCTCTTGTCCCATCATCATGTTTGGCCTTCATTCAGGTTTAGTAATTCCTCACTGCTACATTGCCCTTGATTGAGCCCCACTAGGCATCCTACAACCTTTCTTCCATTGATTTTAGTTCACTCGTTGTTCCTTTGTGCCTGGGTTACCCCCCTCCCCTCCTTTCTCCCATCTCCCCTTCTCCCGTATCCCGTATCCCCCCAACCATTGGTCCCGTTCTTTTCATCTCTGAATTATTTTCCCACCTATCTTATGTAAGTAGACATACAGATACATTAATAAGTGCAAAAAACAGGTACAGCCAAATCAAACAACGAAGGAAGTCAAAACCAACAAAATAATAACAATAACAACACAAAAACAAAATAACAATAACAAAAAGAAAGCCACTGACAAAAATTGAAAAGCTATAAATAGTTCAAGGTCTGTTTGTTGGTCTTTAAGAGTGCTTTCTAGTCGAGTCTGATGGGGTGCCACACTCTGTCTCCCAAGTCTATTTTTGGAATTCCCCGGGGGTTTCATCACTCTGCTCCCCCTGCTGCTCTGCTGCGTGCCCTCAGTGCCTCGTCCCAGCGTGATGGGGACTGACCGTGCACTATTCCCACACTGTGTCTCCAGTGCTGTCCCCCACAGCGGCATGGTTCAGTACAGAACACCGTGTCCCATGGTGGGGTCAGCCCTATGGTCCTCCCGTGCGTTGTCTACTCTGAGCAGGAACATCATCCCTGGGGCTTGGTGGGCCAGGATGTCCTCTCCTCCCTCTCCATCCCTTTGTGTTTCTCCCGTGTGTACTCTAATCCAATGTGACTCTCTCCCCAAGCTGTAGCTCCAGTGCTGTCATCTGAAGTGCATTCTTCTGAAGGGAGTGAGTGAGGGGTGGGTGTCCACACAGTTGGAATTGGGGCCAACCCTGCAGACCTCTCTATTGGTTCCCTGATACATGCTGGTATATTGTATTCTCGTCTTGGTGCCTCAGGTTGAAGACTGGTCTCTCTCTCCCTTTCCCGTGGAAATATAAACAATACCCTGTCCTTGGGTGGATTAGTGCTCCCCCTCTACCCATGTCTTTCTCTCTCTCTCTCTCTCTTTCCCTCTCTTATTTAGTTGGCTGCCATATGTATCCCTGGATTGGGTTTGGCCCCTGCCAGAGTTGCTGGACCTCAACCCACGGATATACATATATAGTAGCTTTTCCCCTATCCCCCATTTTGTTTGTTTGTTTTAACTTCCCTCAGTGGACTCATGTTGTACTTGGCCTTTTGCGCTTGACTTACTTCGCTTAGCATGATTTCCTCCAGTTCTTCCCATGAGGTGATGTGCTTCATACGTTCATCACTGCTTTTTAGTGATGCGTAGTACTCCATTGCATGTATGTACCACAGTTTTTTAATCCAATCATCAGTTGATAGAAATTTGGGTTGTTTCCAACTCCTTGCAATTATGAACTGTGCTACAATGAACATTGGAGCACAGATGTCTGGCCGTGGTTTGTTTCTTGCCTCTTCTGTGTATATGTCCAATAGGGGGATTGCTGGGTCCTATGGTAGCTCAATCTCCATCTGTTTTAGATATTGCCAGATCGATTTCCATGGTGGCTGTACATACCTACAGGTCCACCAGCAGTTGATGAGAGTTCCTATTTCTCCACAGCCCCTCCAACACTTATTGCTTTCTGATTTTTTGAATTGGGCTATCTTTGAGGGTGTTAGGTGGTATCGCATTGTTTTAATTTGCATTTCTCTTATGGCTAATGATCAGGAACATTTTCTCATATGTTTATTGGCCATTCGGATTTCTGCCCCTGTGAAACTTCTGTTCAGGTCCTTTGCCCACCTCTTTAGTGGGCAGCTAGTGTTTTTCTTATTGTAAGCTAGCAGAGTACTGTAGATTTTAGTAATAAGGCATTTGTCTGGTGTGCAATTGCTAAAGATGTTTTCCCAATCTGTGGGCTCTCTTATTACTCTCTTGGTGAATTCTTTTGATGTAAATAGGTGTTTTATCTTCAGTATATCCCACTTGTCCATTTGTGCCTCCTCTGTGTGTGTGTCCTTTCCTATTGTTACCTTCTCCTTGGAATGACCCCTAGCAGACACAGTTCTTAAGTATTTGGGCCTCAGGACCCTTTACTATTAAAAGTAGACAGAAATGTTGTATATAGGTCAAATACATTTGATATAAAAATTTAAACGGAGAAAATGTGAAGGTATATATTCATATTAATTTAAATATGTTCATATTAATATAAAATGTTGAGGTATGTATTCATATTAATTTAAAATAATAAATGCATTATATGGTATTAAAAGATTTTCATGGAAAATAGTTTTATTTGTCCAAGACAATCATTGAGAATAATGGCATCAGTTTCCGGTGTGATTCTCTTTCATGTCTAGCTTAAGGGTAGACAGCTAGATTCTCCTATCACTTTCACCATTCAGTCTGATGGGATTTATTGTTTTGTTCGAGGTACATAAAGAAAAACTGGCCTCATGAAGTTTCATAGTTGGAAAAAGTAAGAGGATGGTCACAGCCTTTTCATATAGTTGCTCATATTCTTTGTTGTGATACCAACATTGACTATGTGATGTGGCCAGGCGGGAGCTCTGGTGGCACTGTGGGTTAAACGTTGGGGTGCTAACAGAAAACCCAGTTCAAACCCACCAACTGCTCCACGGGAGAAAAAATGTGGAAGTCTGCTTCCATAAAGATCTGTAGTCGTGAAAACTTTATAGACAGTTCTATAAGGAGCCCTGGTGGTGCCGTCTAGTTGGACTGCAAACTGCAAGGTCAGGGGTTCAAACTCAATAGTCTCTCCCTGGGGAGAAAGATGAGGCTAGCTGTTCCCATAAAGATTTGCTGTCTCAGAAACCTTCTACATAAGGTTGCTATGAATCAGAGTCAACTAGGTGGCAACGGGTGTAGGTATTTTGGAAGGCTAAGATTCGAAACAGCCTCCTGCTAACTCTTATTTCCTCCATAAACAACATTAGGAAGGAGCTGTCACAAAGTTCAGAGTTCTGATGGTGCTGTCAGGTAAATGTGGAACAGCTAGTTGTAAGACGTGAGGCTCAAGACCACCAGGTGCTTCTCTGATGAAAGATAAGGTTCTTTGCTCCCCCAAAAGCCTTGGAAACACTATGTAGGATTGTTAGGTAAGCTGGTAGGGAGTTGTCCCTCTCTATGTCAAAGCGCCCCCTAAAGGAGGTGGCTGCAGAGAATCAGGTGAGGCCAGTCAGCCATAAAGGTTAGAGGGCATGCACAAATCCAAGCCTTTGAGACAGGAAACCTATAAAGGCTAGAGGGAGGGCATGAACAAATTCAGGTCCGTGAGCCAGGAAGCAGGTACACTTAGGAGGGCCTAACCTAGGCCAGGTGGGCTTAATTCAGCCAATGGGGTCAACCAGTACCTTCGACCACACCTCCCATCAGAGGGCCCTGAAAAGCCAGAAACTTGAAGACCCTCTTTCCCAGGTGTTCCTCAGCAGTGCTGTGGTTTCTCTGGCCTGAGGTCGCCAAGTGCGGGGTGATATAGGGAGTGGGTGGGGGGATGCAGTGCCCTGAGGATGCCTGTGTAAAGCCTGGAACTGCTTCTCTCCTCTTCAAAAACTCCCTTGGATCACACCCCAGGCGTTTGAAGCAAAGCACTGAGGTATTTCTCACCTGAGAAACTGAACAGGATCCCCATGAGTGGGAATCAACTTGATGGTCATGGGTTTGGGGTTCCGCAAAATTGAATTCAATCCCTGGCTCCAATAGAGAGCAGATTTCCATAACTGCAAGACTTCAGTGATGACTTCGTGACTTTTGCTTTAGCTTGGCCGCTGTTATGATAGGAAGTGTTTTCATGCCAGTCAGAAGCCCAGGTTTTCTCTTCTGAGTAGCCTGGAACAGAGATGTTTGGGTAGGAAGAACAGGTGGGAAGAAGATGGTTAGGTTCCGGGACTGAAAAGGTTGCATCTCCACCCATCAACATTTAAACTCAGCCCCGTCAGGGCACACACAAGCTCTACTGGCCACTGTTTACAATCACCTGTGCTAGCCAAAAGGGAAATTTTCTACTGGCATAATGGCTAAGCACTTGACTGCTAACCAAATGGTCAGTGGTTCAAACCCACCAGTGGCTCCACAACTTGGCCATCTGTTCCTGTAAAGATTGCAGCTCAGGAAACTATATTGGGACATGTCTATGCTGTCACGTGAGGACACGATGTGTTTTATAAGGTCACTAGGGTACACAAGCTAAAGGGAATGTGACACTCAGCGGATCTCCGGGAATGCAGCCATAGAGGGAAGCTACCAAGTTATCTTTCTTCATACCATGCACAGGCATTTACTACTCCCTCCCCAGTAAAATATTCTGTTCCAGAGTTTTGAATGACCAAAGGTTACACTGACAGAGTCACAAAGTAATCTAAACTCAAGTGCCTCTGGGGTAAAGAATGTACCCAAAGAATGTAGTCCTTGGATCCTGAGAGATAACCTCTAAAACCTTGCAATTCCCTCCCACCCCCACAGAGACTGAAGCCTCTTTGATGAAGCCTCCAGGCCACCCCTGAAGGTTTATGCTAATACAATGGTTCTTTGGGTAGGAGCTGTCCTGACCGAAAGACCCACCCTGTGATAGGAGAAAGAACACATGACTCCAGGGGAGAAGTACATGATTCAAACTATCACTCCCTGCCTCCAAGTCAATTCTGACCTGTAGCAACCTTCAATGGGGTTTCCGAGACCAAAAAGCTTTACTGTATCAGACAACCTCATTTTTCTTCCTCCAAGTGGCTCAAAAAAAAACAACAACATGAAAAACAACCAAACTCATTGCCATGGAGTCAATTCTGACTCACAGTGACCCTATAGGACCAAGTAGCACGGCCCCTGTGGGTTTCCGGGACTGTAAATCGTCACTGGAGTGGAAGGCCTTTCTTTCTCCCTCAGAGTGGCTGCCGGCTTTGACTTGCTGGAGGGTAACAGTCCTGTAATAAGGCCCCACCGAAGGCTCTGGAAGAAGCCTCCTGGGCTCCCTGGCCGAGGAAGGACATCACGCACATGGGAGGGGAGTGAGTGCCTTTGTGAGGCGTGGAGGCTCCTCCTGGAGCTCCCAGACCTCCCCTTACACATTTTTTGGATATCTTTTTTTTCCTGTCATAAACTGTAGTCATCAGTCTAGCACATTCCTTGAGGTCTGTGAGTCATTCTAACAAAGTATCAACCCAAGGTAACAGTAGGAGCCAGCAATTCAGAAAGAAGGGGAGCCTGAGGACTCCCCCGCTTACTGGAAACTAAAATCTTGGGTGGATTTGGCAGTCTGGTGGGTTAGGTCTTTCCAATTTTGGAATCTGACTTAGTTCCAGGTGGTCAGATTAGAAAGTGCTTGTTAAGGTAGTTGAACGGGGACTGAATTGAATCGATTGGAATTGCACCTGATACGGTTTCCTTCCAATGGCCAGTGTGCAAATTCAATATGTTAGTAGGTGTCAAAACTCCCAGTCGCCCTGCGGGAGAAAGACAGGGATTTCTACTTCAATCGTTACTTCCAGTAAGAACTATGCTTCAAGATATCAAAAAAAAATTATGAGAAAAAAAATTATCTCTATGGACGCATTCCAGCTAGTAAATAAAGATATGGTAATTTTTTAAAAGTTAGGGTAATACTGCTTTACAAATTCATAAGCAAATTCTGGATCTGGGAAGTAATTACCAGGAGTGGCTAACATTACAGAAGTGGACAACAGGACATGATGCATCTCTTAATGAAAGTATAGAGAACAATCTGTAACAAACAGTGTGGTCAAAAATACAAACTGAGTCTAATTGATCCAACCACCAGTACCTGGAATACATAGACTGAAGGAATCAGTTTTTAAAGAAAGGAAATGTAATCAGTCATATGCAGAAAGCATGAAAAAATTATCAATGAAAATAAATGAAAAAAGAGTTGTTGATTCTACTTCGTAGGGATATTGGACAGAGAACTGGCCCATGGGATTTCCTGGACTATAATCTCGATGGAAGAAGACTGCGGAGTTCTTCCTCCAATGGCGGAGCCAAGCCATGGACTTTTCAGTCAGCAGCCCCGTGCTTTACCACTTCCGCCACAGGGATCCTTTGAAAGGGAGAGTAACCTATAAACTACGCTTTAAATTTTCTACATGTGCACCTGTTTGGATCCTGATTAAAACAACTCAACAACATAAAATAAGCAAATAAAACATGTGGTAGATCCCACCCCCAAAAAAGCACTACCTGTCAATCTCAGACACTCACAGGGGCAGTTCCACCTTGTCTTGGAGGGTCGCTATGAGTCAGCAGTGAGAGGAGGAGAGTAGCAGGTGTCCAATAGCCCCTAAAGGAGGCCTGGTGGCGCAGTGGGTAAAGGCCTGGGCTGCTAACCCAAAAAGCTGACAGTTTGAGCCCACGGGCCATGCAGTGGAAACCCTATGGGTCAGTTCTACGCTGCACCGAGGGTCGCCATGAGCACGACAGAAGCCACCACAACGTTGGGGCCGGTTCTAATCCTTCCTCCGGCTCACAAGGACCGGCCGCTGCGTGTGACAGCACAGTGACTGCATTTTCCCCAGTCAGTGCTCTTATCTCTGAACTGAGAGCATCTCTATACAAAGTGCTTTCCCTCTGGAATCACTCCAAGGTCCGCTAGCCCAGGGAGAAGACTGAAGGCGCTCTTACTGTCAACTCAGTCTGCATATTGAGAAGATCCAAATGCACACTGGGCATTTTCTCCCTCTACCTCTTTCAGATTCGGTTCTCCATAAACATTCAGCCGTTTATCTGCTATGTCCCTGTAGCTAACAGACACAGTTAAGAACTCAGGAAGAAAGAAAGAAACAAGAAATTAGCCCATGGCTTCCCTCCCACTTGCACTGGGGCAGTTTCAGGCCTGGAGGGCTGGGCAGAGGCCTGGGTGCCTGGGTGGGGAGCCCCCTGTCCTCGGGCTCCACAGCCCACCCCCCCACCCCCCATCCACACACCCCCACCCCACCTCCTGTGGGTCTGGCCTGGTGCTTGCGCTGCCTTTGGGTAGTTGTTTGAGTCGCCCTGCTCAGCACCAGGGAAATCTTCAAAGGAATGAGAAGAATGAGCCGAGGTTACAGCAGTGCATTATCGGCCTTTCACCACCACAGTCATAATCCCCTCTTTGTGCTCTCAGCAGGCACCCAGTCATTGATAATTTCTCTCCCTTTTCCAAGTGCAAAAGAGGCTCCGCAGATCAGCCTGGCTTGTGCAGCAGCCTCGAGCAAGCTGCCGGCAAGCGGGTGAGCGGCAGATTCTGCCTGGTCTTCCAGTGTCCTGTCTCCTCCAAAGCACCCAGCCTGGTCCCTGCTTCCCACACTGCTGGGGAGGTGGGGGGGGGTGCCTTCAGATGAAAGGAGAGCCTGCCCCCCTCGGAGGACGCTGAGGTGGAAGTCTCCAGACTGCCGCCCCTGGCTGGCCCTCTATTCGGGACTCTTAAAAGTGAACATGGTTCTGCTTAAATTTTTTTAAAATTCGGAATCCTTGCTCACAGGTCCCTGGGGAATGGGTTTGTTTTAGCTCTGTTTTTCCAATCCACTGAATGCTCAGGAAGCTAGGAATGGGTCCACGTTGTGAGGTTGGAGTAGATGGGAGACCTGGGAACAGAGTTTTCTGCTGTCGGGTGACTGTGGGTCTGTGTTGTCCTATCTAATGCTATAAGGTAAAATGTGGTTACAACTCAGTCGTTAAGAGCGAGCTCAAGAGCACTCTGCTAACAGAAGGCTGCCTGGTTTGCGCTTCCCTGGAGAAAATTGAAGACTCACTTACCATGGAGTCCTATCTGGCTCATCAACTCTCACTCCTAAGCCAGGACAGAACTGCCCCAGTGGGCTTCATAGACTGTAACTCATTCATGGAGTAGAAAGCCTCATCTCTCTACCACAGAGGAGTTGCTGGTTTCCAGCTGCTGACCTCGTGGTTGGCAACCCAACAAGAAACCTGGCTGGCTACCAGGGGTCCAGTCCACTGTCAGCAGGGGCAGTCAACCTCAAAACCAGACTTCCAGAATTGCTCCTGTGGAGGTCCAGGACTGAAACTGCTTTTAAATCCCTGATACTTTCCGTCTTTGTGGTAATGGGCAATTTCACCTTTCACCTGGGGAGCACCTGGCAGGCTCAAGTGCTGGTCTTGTAACCAGCTGGTCTTGTAACTGCATCGTCCGTTAGACCACAAACTCAAAAACCACGCTCAGGGCTGTCATGTTCATAATAACTCACAGCTACCCTACACTACAGGACAGAATTGCCCTTATGGGTTTCTGAGACGGTAAATTTTTGTAGGAGTGGAAAGCTTCATCTTTCACCAGTGAGGCAGCTGGTGGTTTTGAATTGCAGACCTTTCAGTTAGCAACCCAATAGGTAACCTGCTAAGCCATCAGGGTTCCAGTCTTCTGTAAAGATAACACCCTTGGAAACTACCCTGAAGGGGTAATGTTGACAGACTGATGTCTGGGTTTGTCTATACACTAGGTGCTAGTCTAAACTGCACAAACACAATAGATTATTCAATCTTATAACAGTTTCTATGAGCCTGACATAGAAAAAAGTTATCCCCACTTGTAAACAAGGATTTTGGAGCACAGCAGTGTTAAACAACCTGCCATTGAGTGGACATTTGTACCCAGACAGTCGAGCTCCAGAGCTAAAGGAAACTTCCCTGAGTATTGTAGGCCTGCAAGAATTTACATGGTTCCAGGTAAATTCTAGCTCTATTACTTAATATCTCTGAGTCTGCTTCCTTATCAGGAATAAGGGCAACAATTCTTAGCTTTTCGGGAATGTAGTGAAAATCAAATGGCATCATGTGTTTCTGGTTACCTTGTGAAGTAAAAAAAGCATTACTTTTACTTTCATCAGTAGCCAGGAGCCCTGGTGGCATAGTGGTTACTTGTGGGGCTGCGAACCTCAAAGCTAGCAGATAGAAACCACCAGCTGCTCCTCAGGGTCAAGATGAGGCTTTCTACTGCCGTGAAGAGTGACCGTCTCAGAAAGCTCTACTCTGTCCAGTAAGGTGGCTGTAAGTCAGAATCAACTGATGGCAGTGAGTTTGGTTTGGGGAGTTTCCTTGAGTGAACTCTGACTCATAGCAACCCCACGTGAGTCACTGCAGATCTGGGCTCCATGGGGTTTTCCATGGCTGGGGTTTTAAAACTAGACAATCAGGTCTTTCTTCTGTGATGCCTCCAGGTGGACTCTAGCCTTTTGGTGACCAGCAGAGTGCATGAACTGCTTATCGACCCAGGGACTCCCAAAAGATGGCGTCTACATTATCCTTGGCCATCTCTGAAATGGAGGCCTTAAAAACATCCCCCGAGAAGGACGCCCACGGAGCCCCTGGGTCATACAAGGAGTTAACGGAAATGAAAGCGTTAACTACTAAATGAAAGGCTGCAGCTTCCCGTCAACCCACAAGATGCTGGCAATCTGCTTCCAAAGGGGTGGGAATCAGCTCCACACTGATTTGGGTGTTTTGTCCAGGAAACTTAGATCCAAATTTGTCAGTTTCTTTGCAGTTTTAAGGTTTATGACCTATATGGTAGGGTTGCCATGAGTCAGTGTCAATTTGATGGCAGTATGGTATTGTTTTGACCATTATAATACCACATTTTCTTGGATCGAGGTCTTCTGAGCCTATTGTTATTTTCCATAGCCCTGATTCTATATTTGTATTTCCTATTTCACAATACGTATTCTAGATACTCTATCTAATCCATTGTGGACTGGGGTAAGGAATATACATGGATAAATGACGCTTGCTCAAACCCTGTAGCTGGTGCCTACTCATTAATACACATCACCTACAGGACAGCTGCCTGGTGACCAGGAGCTTGGCCTCTCCTTTGCCTGTGAAGACACTGACTTACAGGCGTTCACTAAGAACTCAGCAGAGAGCAGTGCGAGAGCACTGGCAGCTGTTCCAGAAGCAGAAATGGTATCAATAAAGCCACAGCCACGAAGGACGTTAATATTCTTCTGGAACAGGCAATAGTTCGGCTCTAGGGGAGTATTATCGCCCTCACCCCAGCCCCACCCTGCTCTGCTCCTTCCACTCACCCCACTTCCAGAGTTCCTAGGACTTTTCTCCCACAAGATTTTTTTCAGAACAACTTGCAAAATTGTCCTTTGAGGTTCTAAATTCAGAATACATAAGTGGCCAAGCCTAACTCCAATGATCAGACCCCATATTTGTTTTTATGGCAAGGATACTGGAGAATCTTTGCATTTGTTTTGTAGCAGATTACAAACAAGAAAGTTCTACTGTCCAAATATTTTCCATTAAGGTGGCATGAGATCAGACAGCACCAGGGCTGATGCCACCTGAAGCTCAATTATCCCTTAATATACATAGAGAGCAGCTAATGTCCAGAAGTCAGCATCGAGCTTCTTGCTAGCATGATGAGCAATGGCCATCTGTCCCCACAAAGCCAGGCAGCGTGACCTTCAGTCCCAGGCAATGCTAGCATCACTCTTTCCAGTGATGATGCACGAGAGAAAGAAATGCTCTAATAACTTTGTTATAAGCAACCACGCACACAAATGCTTGTCCCTATTTTTATATCAAATATCCTCTTAAAAAGAAAAAATAGGAAGAAGTAAACAAAGCCTGCCTGGACAGCGAGTTAAGGTGTGTGTGATTCAGAGTTGTGTGTGATTCTATTTTCTTAGAGGAAAGATGTATGCATGTAATTAACATGCAATCAAAGAGCAAAGAAGAGCACATATATTAAACTAGAAATTCCTTCATGTTTTATTAAGCTAAACTATATGAGAATACCTAGCTGGAACAAAAGTCACGGCTCAAAACCTAAGGCCGCTAGGTCTCTATTGACAAACAGCAATAGTCTCACTAATCTCTCGGACTATTGCTTTTGGCATAGAGAAAATAAACAGGAAAAGAGGTAGGTAAGAACAAATCACCACAATGATAGAGCCTTGCCAGTGAGGGGTTTGTCATCTTGACTAACTCATTAAATCCTTATGTGAATTGAATGCATTCCCCCATTTGTCTCCTGCATTCTTTCCTGTGTCTGGCATGCAAGAGATCTTTAGCATCATCAGAAAGAAAAGGGAGGGGGGAGGGGGGCATAAGCTAGCGGCTGCTTCTCAGTGGGAATCCATCATCTGACAGGGAGTAAGACAACCAAGTCCAAGATCAACATTGTAAAATGTTGCTCTAAGCCTGAGTGGTTCTCATAATATCAAGCAAATATGTATGTGTGTGTTATTTTAGTCAAGAATTCCATCTTTCTATAATCTTTTACTTAGTTTCAGGATTACAAATTTAAAAGTTGTTTTATGGTTTTATTATTTTTTGAATATGTCATTTCCTAAAAACTTGGTTTAATAAAACACTCAAAGCAGTGGTTCTCAACCAGTGGGTCGTGACCCCTTTGGGGGTCAAGCAACTCTTTCACAGGGGTTGCCCGATTCATAACTGTAGCAAAATTACAATTATGAAGTAGCAACGAAGATAATTTTATGGTTGGGGGGGGTCACCCCAACATGAGGAGCTGTATCGAAGGGTCGCAACATGAGGCAGGTTGAGAACCGCTGACTTAAATGAATAGGAGATGCACACGCAGGAGTTGGCTGGCATGTGTGCTAGCATGAGTTTGACTCTCTTTAAAGGACACAGTAACCAGTTACGACTGAGACCATAAGTGTGTTTGTTGGAGGTGGACGGCTCCAGGGTAGGCCAGCAGCTCAAGGAGCATCTCAAAGGCCGCAATTCTTTCCATCCCTCTGCGTTGCACTCTCCGTACATTGGCTTTCATTCTCGTGTTTGCCATCTCCAAATGTGTCCGGAGATGGCTAAGAAAGCTTCAGACACCGTCTCTCACTGGCATCCCAAAAGGGACAGGACCCAGAGGCAATACATTTTATCCTTTTCGTTTACGGAGGACAACCCAGTGGAGACTCCCCCTTACTCTATATAGTATTGGCAGAATGGAGTTTCCTGTCCGTCCCTAGACCACTCACTTGTGAAAATAAAAAACATTAGTAGAGGATGCTTAGAACCAATCATGATCCACTCTCCAAAATGATTTCTCTGCAATGCCTGCAAGCGGAGCTTGTAGGGAACAGCTTGCATGGCGTTGACTCAACTTCACGGTGAATACATGTGTGTCCGAGTAAAACTGTGCTCTGTGGGACTTTTGATGGCTGGGTTGTCAGAAGTGGGTTGCCAGGTTTTTCTTCCTAGGTGCCTCAGGGTGAACTTGAATCCCCATCCTTTTGGTTAACAGCAGCCAAGCACTTTAACCAATTGCACCATCCAGGGAGAGGCCAGTGGGACACTATCGGAATGCGGGCTAACCTGAATGGCTAAGTCTCTCCCTTCACCACCAGTTTCATGAATTCAACCATTAAAAGGAATGTCCCCGGAGCTTCTCAAGAACCACCTAAAATAAAATGTAAAAGTAAAATTAAAGAGCTGCACACCATATCTGGTATTATATTAAATATGTGGGGTTTTTTTTAGGTCTTTCTAGGCATTTTCCTAATAATGTTTCACTCTTCTATTGGTCTAGCTATGTGCTATTTATTACTCTTTATGTGGTATTTGGGTCTCTTCTATTTCCTCCCAGGTTAGCATAAACCTTACACGTATCCATTAGTCCAGTCACTGCTATTTTGCTTTAAAAATTCAAGTAACTATGTAAAATAAGCAAATGTATACCGTATACCAACCACAGCAGATACGTGGTTCCCAGGAGTTGGGGGGAGGAAGGAATACAGAGTTGGTTGCTCCTAGGGTTTGGAGTTACTAGTTAAGGGTATGCAAAGGTTTGGGTTGTGGCACAACATGAATGTAATTAATTTCTCTGAATTGTGAACTTAAAATGACTAAACTAGAAAGGGTTATGGCGTATGCTTGGTAGAGAGCCAGAGAAAAGGAAGCCCTTCCCCTAGCTAGTCTGATGGGGTCAAACATGGCAGGAGGATCCAGTATTTCTTTCTGTCGCACACAGAGTTGCTGTGAGTTGGAGCCAACTCAGTGGCACCTAACAACAACAACACATAAGAAAACTGAAAACCAAATAAACACCCAAAACCTTGGTGAGTGTGCCTGCAGACCAATAGGTGTCCATTGTTGCTGCTGTGACTTCAGCTTCAGATCAGCGCTGACGACTGAGAGGCATGATTCTGGCTCACTTGGACAACGTCCTTAATTAGAAGCAGAGACAAAGGCAACCACGTAGACATCAGGACTCACATAAGGACACCTGTGACTAAGCCGAGAAACTCATAACCCCTTGGTCACAAATGGTTCTTCCATCAGCCAATAGAGATCAAAACCCAACCTTCTTTAAAAGAAGAATTCCTGGTTGTCCTATCCAGTTACCAATGTCTACTTTCTGCTCTCCCTTTCAGGGACAAACGGCACCAAGTCTAAGGAAGGCCATACATAACCAGCCCCACTCCAGGTGCCATGGTTCAGTGTAAAGGTACCCTCCCCTACCCCCACTCCCAATTTTTAATCAACTCCCTCTTTTGTTGTAAGACTGAAATAATTAGATGGTTTTGAGTTACTGCTCCTGAATATTTTGATAAAAAGGTGCAATAGAAGGATCCTGGTCAAAAGGGAGAAATGCAGAACTTCAGCTTCTCATGGAATCCAGACTCTGTGGAGGTATGAAAGCTGGATACACCCCTGAAATGATTGCCCTGAGATAACCTTTAAACCTAAACCCAAAAATATCTCTTGAGGTTGTCTTAAAACCAAACAATAGAAAAAAATGCTAATTAGAAAAAAAGGTCTGCCTTGAGCATGATGCCTTTTGGAGAACTACCTGCATGAAATCAGCCTGCCAACAGCAAGTCTAAAGATTAGACAGGAACCCGAAGGGCAAGGAATTTGTGTTCAGGGAGAAAAGAGCTCAGTAAAACAGGGTGTAAGTGGTGGCACAACTCAAAGAATGAGATCAACGTCACGGAATTGTACGTGTCGAAATTAAATTGGTGAGTATTTTGCTGTGTACATTCTCAATGAGAGCAACAATAAAGTCAGTCTCTTTTTTTCTCCCCCTTGAAGAGAGAAACTCTGCCCTAGAGAAAAGCATGAGTCCATCTTTGGAGGGAAAGTGGGCCACTATGAGTTTGGTTCCGCCAGTATTACTCCATCAGCTCCCTGGAGGCTCACAGGGACCTGAAAGAGGGGTGAAAAGGATGGTTCCTTAGAACACCAGTGATGATCCTGCTGTTCTTGGGAGAGCAGGGGCCAGTTCCTCTCTCTTTAAGCCGGAGTCCCACCCAGAGCCAGCCTCTAGCACAGAGGTGACTGCTCCTGTGGGTTTCCGAGGCTGTACGTCTTTGTGGGGGCAGGCAGACTCGTCTTTCTCCCTAAGCCTGAGTAGGACAGGTGTTAAGAAGCCAGTGATGAGTGTGAGCCCTCTGACATTCAGGGGAAAGAAGAGCTCTTACAGAGTGGAAATCGAATGTCAAAGGCAGACGAGAGATGACAGAGCAGAGAGGAAGGACTGCATACTGGACGGCTACCAACAAGAGATGTCAGGGGATTGTCTTTCTAAAAAAGTCACAACATGCTCTTTGGGGACAGACTTCTCCGCCACGGGAAGAGGAGATCCTGAGCACGATGAACACATGAGCAAGAAACAGCAGTGGAGAGGAGATGCGTAGTCACAGACAGAAATCCCAAGAAGCAATTTCTGAAGAACCCAGGAAGAACAAGGGATTTGGGACACAGAGAGGCCCAGTGCCACTGTCAATGGCGTCTCTGTAGCTCTCCTCCTTCAGCCCCAGGCTTGGACGTAGATGAACCCTAACCACCGCCGCGGAGTGTGAGGAGATTCGGAGAGGCTTACTTTTAAGTGTCACCTTGGCTGGGCTACAAAACGAAAGCAGATTGTCCTCACGTGGATTCCAACTTATAGAAACCCCGTAGGGCAGGTTTCAAGCCCAGCCAAACACACTGCCATTGGGTCAACTTTTTTAAGACAGTAAACCCGTTCTGTGGGGCTTCAAGGGCCCTCGTTTCCACAGAGGCAGGCTGCCATGCTTGCTCGTGCAGACAGGCTAATCTGTTTCAACTGCTGCCCTGCAGGTTAGCAACTGAGTGCTTACCCACTGCTCCACCAGGACACGTTTCCAAAGGCCTCGGCATGCCCTTAGTCAATGTGGAGGTACTTGGCAGATGTGGTTAATACCTACAATCAGTTGGCCTTAGGTAAAGAAGATGATCTTCAGTAATGTGAGCTGCCCTTGTTGGAAAACCTTGAGAGCAAAACCAAGGGTGTCCCGAGGTAGAAGCAGTTCTGCCTCACTTCATGACTGGAGCTGCAGATCGATCGGTGAATGTGGTCGAGCGTACAGGGGGCAACATGATGAGAACATCTTAGATACAACCAAACACCCAGTCACTGGACCTGGAGGCTCAGGACCATTGCCTCAGAAGACACCAAGGTCTTACTGAACAGGTTGAGACTGGTGGACCTAGAACCACCACGCGGACTTCTCAGCCATTTCAGATACCGAGGGTAGCATTTACCCACGGACAAAGTGCAGAAGGGTCAGGAAGTAAGGAGAAATGGCAACCGGGATGCAGGGAGGAAGGAGGACAAATGATGATATTTTGGGAGGATTACAGTGGAGGAGTTTGAGCAAAATGTGTACGAATTGTAGAATGTAAAACTGATGATCGATCTGCTTGGTAAGCCTTCACCTAACTCACAATTTAAAAGTTTGAAAAACAAAATAAAGGGGCGAAAGCAAAGGAAAGAAAAAGGGGTGCAGCTTCACCTCCTGCTTGAGTGTTTCCAACCCCCTGATCTGTCCTCTTTCCTTCAGACTTGCCAGACCCCACAATCACATGGCCCATTCCTGATAATCAATCTCTGACTGATTTACTGATTTAGGTGAAACAAGGAAAGGGAGAACAAGCCATCCCTGGCCCTGCCCTACAGGTTAAGTGAGAAGGAAGCTTGAGCTGCAAGAGGGGGGTGTTGTTAAAGCACAAAAATGTGGCATTGTGCAATGACACTAGGCTGGTCTGGAGACGTGCTCGTTTGGGTGGACTGGTTTGGGTTATCTAAGACAGTCATCAGTGTATGTGAGCTGAAGATGATTTCGCCCAAAGGGCAGGGAAGGATGAGCCATAAAGTCAGTTTAATGGCGTCAACAGGAAAAATGACCAAGCCAGTTTTTACCTGCACCCTGGGAAATCTCAACCTGTTCATATACCTGTGACTTCTTTTTAAACCCCTGCCACTGTCTGTACAGGACCTCAGTCACCTTGAGTCCAAGCCGCCCTCTCTGTTGGTCTCAGACCTACCTTCTAGTTCTGATGTCTGAACAGGACCTGCATGTCCTTGGATACTTGTCCTGACCGGCGCTGAGCTCATGAAAAAAACCACATTTCTTCCCCCCTCCCCCCCTCCCAGGGCTGAGGCCTTGTGCTCTGGGCTCAGCTGGGCGACTCTATTCCATTTCTATTTCATACAGTGGCACACACATCTTTGCAGACAAACACATCTGGGGGCACACAAATGCATGTCTGTTGGTAAGAAAAGAGGGAGGACTCACTTCCAGTTGGGGGGAAGAATGACTGGAAGTGCTTTTGGGGACACTAGTGGGGGAATGTCTTTGGTGATATGCACCGAATGGGCCACATTGACCTGGGCTTCTGGGTGCATCCTGGGCACCCAGGCCAGGTGCAGTGGATCCTGGAACACTGAATCCTGGATCTTCAAGGAGCACAGCATGCTCCAGAGGCTGCATCAGTGGCAGGCATCCCTTGCTTCCAGAAACTCCACTGGGTGAACTGGACTCTTCCTTAGACACCCTTGTAACTTGAGGGTTTAAGTTGGAAAATACATGGTGTCGGAGGAAGTGGAAGGCAGCTGCACTAAGATTGTTGAACTGTTGGTAGGTGGACAAATGGGGCCTTGCTGTATCAATGTCCTATATGCTGTATTAAGATATGTATTATTTCAGCCAACTGTGACAGACATTCTGTTCTATTTTGTTTTTGTTTGTTCATATAAGGGTGCTTCTCAGAGGTGTTATATCATTGAGGGTCACCCTCTTAAAGTTGTGTTATGTGTTTTTCAGTAAATGAAACTCAGGATTGATGAAACTATAGGAACAGCAAACAGAATAAGGGTTGGGGGGGGCAGATAAAGTACAAGGATGGTGGTTGGGTAAAAGGGGGGCAATGGTAAGGAATCCAGGAAGAAAAAGTATGTTTGGAAACGGTGGAAGCAATTATACAATTCTTCTTGATGTGATTAAGCTATGGAATGATATGATATACGTAATAACTCCCAATTAACAATAAATTTAAAACAAACAACAACAAAGACATCGATCCAGGAATGGGTTT
Organism: Tenrec ecaudatus; assembly: GCF_050624435.1. Lineage (NCBI taxonomy): Eukaryota > Metazoa > Chordata > Mammalia > Afrosoricida > Tenrecidae > Tenrec > Tenrec ecaudatus. Next base: position 251,569,550 of record NC_134530.1, on the reverse strand, counting down.
TGGGCTTACACTAAATCCTAGCTCCAATTTCAGAACAACTTGTTCTTACATCATGACCCTGCTCGATACTCCCCCTCAGGAAGGGAACACAGAAGACTGTAGCAAAATGTGCTGAAGAAATTAGATGGTGCCAACTATCAGATAAAATAGTGTCTGGGTCTTAAAGGCTTGTCTCCAAACAAGCAGCCATCTACGTGAGATGTCAACTGAGGCCACATGGAAGAAGCACACCATCAACAGTCACCGAAGGAGTATAAATCATATAATCCAAAGTCAAAGGAGGGATCAGTATCAGAGACTAAATTGTGAGAATCTGGTTTGCAGAAAGCTGTGGATGACAGTAGGAGCCCAAGATTCATTTGTGGGAAGGACAGGAAATAAGCCTCTGGTGAAACATATCTATCCACAGTTGAGGGATGGGAGGAAATTGGTTACACAGTGCATTGGATAAATAAATAGAAATAGAAATAAATATAGAAGATCAAAGGTCTAAGTCTGACTTGAACAGTTAAAACTCTGTCAGTTGATCCCTCTCTGATGCATGTGGACCTGATCTGGTTTTCAACATTTCCTTTATGAGATAGTTTATTTTTGTTTGTTCATATTAGGGTGTGTGGTAGTTACATAATCACCTGTCAACTTGAAGGAAAGGGTGGAGTCTAACCTGTCAATCAGTTCATAACCAATAATGCCGCTGTGTGGGCATGGCCTTCTCCTGAGGATTCTGGGAACTCCTGTCTTCATCCCTGGAGGCAGGACACACACTCTCCCTGCTACACATTCCTGTTGACGAGCCACATGGAGCCACACTGATGACAGCCAGAGACCTGGAACTGGAGGAGCTACATGGAAACTCACACGAGTGCTGAGATGCTTCCACAAGACTTTTCATCCACTGGCCTGTGATCTTCCTGCTTTCTGCATCATTACATGTGCTGTGTGAATCTGTAGAATTTATGGACTGGTATCAGACATTTGGGCTAAAATCGGACGTATGAGCTAATATTGAATTTATGGATGTAATCTGGACTGGGCCGGGATGTTTTCTTAATAATCACTCTTTGATGTAAAGCTGTCTCTTATACACATGAGTGTCTCTGGATTTTTTTTCTCTAGTCAACCCTGACTAACACAGGGTGTATCTCAGAGCTGTTGTGTAATTGGAGGTCACCCTCATGAAGTTGCGTTATATATTTTTATGTGTTTCAGTATATGAAACCCAGGTTTGATGAACCGATAGGGACAGCAAGTAGAATAAGGGTTTCAGGGAGACCTAAAAAGAGACAATGTCAAGGTGTCCAGGAAGAAAAAGAATCTTTGGGAACTGACTGTGGTAGCAATTATACAATCTGTCTGACATGAGTGAACTATGGAATGATTTATGTATTACTCCCAAGTAATAATAAATTAAAAATATAAATTAAAAGACCGTCAGATGACTGAGAACTTTTCCATGTACAAATCTGTGAATGAGTTTCAGGAGTGATACATGAGCTTTATTATCATTATCATTATTTTGGTGGTAAAATCTCTATCACCAAACAACTGCCATTTCAACCATTTTATGTTACATTACTTACGTTCATCGTTATCCATTTCTCCCTCCCACCTTCCCCTGGTAACTCTGCTGTACTTTTAAAGTCACAATGATAGGGGAACCCCTTTGTCATGTGGGGTCAGGAACCACGGAGAGTACCTAACAGAAGCAGTCCCTAGAGGCACAAAGGATTAAAGCACTTGGCTGTTAACTGAAAGGTGGGCGATTGGAGTCCATCCAGAGGAGCCAACTCATGAGTCTAAGTGGACTCCACAGCAGCAGGTCCATTGAAGCTAACATAACCCCAAACACCAAGCTCACTGTCCCTTCTGACAGGGTAGAACTACCCTGAGAATTCCCCAGACTGCAAGCACTTTATGGGAGTAGAAAGCGTCATCTTTCTCCCATGGAGCTGCGGCCTGAAGGGAACCCATGGACTTTCAATGCATAGGGCTTTTTTCTGATCCTACCTGAGCTGATTATAGGGAAATACACAAGGAGGGCTTCAAACGTTTGTGTGTGTGTGTGGGGAAATTTCATATTTTCATGAACTTTTTGAAATTCCCTTGTGTATGTGTATATAATTCGGCTCTAATGTCCAGCCAAATAAAGTGCTCCCCAGTGCCACATATATTCATATGTTTACTAGGATGCTTTCAGTTACAAGAAGAAAAAAAAAAAAAGAAAGAAAAGTGCTTTGGTCTGGATTCAAATCCTGACTCTGCTACTTACTAGCAAGGAGCTTGAACTTGAAGTCTTTGTGCTTCAGATTTTTCACCTGCAAAGTATACAGTTGTTATGGAGCTAAAGCACTCGGCACAGAATAGGTCCCTGGGCTCTGCATGGCTCTGGCTTACTTTACATGTCTTATTATCCGTCTCCTTATGACAAAAACCAGTATCAATCAACCTCTGGGGTATAGGTGATTCCATTGATAATATGAATAATTCATCCAATGGCACAGAATTTAAGATACTGCTGAAAAGAGGAAGTTATTTGAGTATAGTTCACTGCAAACCACAACCCATGAGTTGTGAATTTGTACAGATTGAATTATTTTTATTATTCAATACTTTTATTGGTGGCTCCTACATCTCTTATCACAATCCATCCATCCATCCATCCATTGGGTCAAGCACATTTGTAGTACATATGCTGCCATCATCATTTTCAAATCATTTTCTACTTAAGCTCTTGATATCATCTCCTCCCCTTCCCTCCCCCACCCTCCCTACCTTATGAACTCTTGATAAATTATAGATTATTATTTTCATATCTTACTTCGTCCTCTGTGACCCTTCACCTACTTTTCTGTTGTTTGTCCCCCTGGAAGGGGGTTATATATGGATTCTTGTGATCTTTTCCCCCTTTCTTCCCGCACCTGCCCCTTCTCCTCCTGGTATCCCTATTCTCACTGTCCTGGATTCCCTGTGTTGCGGGCTCTTATCCGTAGCACTGAAAACATCCAGGGAAACTAGGTTTGTGGTGATGTTCTGAAGGGATCTAGATGTTTGGAATTTGTCGAACCTTCTCTCTTCCACGTTTCCTCGTTGACAGTAGCAGGTCACCCCCGTGTCTCGCCTAATTCAGAGTCAAATGCCCAGAAAACTTTCCTTTTCTTGTTGACCAGGAGTGGGGGGGGGGTTTACCGCATTAAGAATTCACCAACAGCGAACTTCTAATTATGAAAATTGCAGCCTGGAGATCCCAGGTTCTGAAACATATCAAGGGAAGGGCGGGAGGAACGTGTAATTTGGGACTTCCACAAACAACATAATACGCTTGTCATTTTCTGAGAATTAGCTGCTCAATTAGATGTGTCTGGAAAATTGCCTACTTGCAATCTTCGGAAAGCCCCGCCAGTGTACGGGAAGGCAAAATGGTCGAGGGAGGAAAGGAGACCTCACCCGGGGAGAGCTGTGTGTAAACAAACACACTCCCCACTCCCGAGGGCTGAGTGTGCGCCTATGGGAGGCGTCTTCCGCAGCACTTGAGCCCAGGCTGCGAGGAGAATGACTAAACGGGGGGCACCGTGCCCTCTGCAGAAGGAAAGCGACGTGAGAAAGAGCAACGCGGCGCGGACGTAGCTGTTTAGGCATGCCTGCATCGCCGTCCTTGACCAGCGCAGGGCTGCAGCCTGGGCGTTCGCGCGGTAAACAGGAGGATTAGAGCGACCCCCGCCCAAAAGACGGGAGCCGTCCGGGGGAAGCTCGGGTTACCGTGCCTCCTGAGCAGCCTGCCCGGGGTGACAAATGGTCCCGATTCGGGCATGCTTTTGTAGTGCGTGGGAAAGCGCGGCTAATCCGTGCGGCCCCGCGCGCACAGCCCGGCTCCATTCAGAAGGCCCGCACAATGCGCTGGCCAGCCTCCCGGGCCCCCGGCGCCCACCGCCGCCGCCCCGCCCCCGCCCGCGTCGCCCCGCCCCCGACCGCGGCGCCCCGCCCCCGACCGCCCCGCCCCGCCCCCGACCGCGGCGCCCCGCCCCCGCGTGCGCGCCCGCCGGTGGGGCCTCGGCCCAGAGCGCGCGTGGGGCAAGTAGAGCGCAAAGTAGGCGCTGCATTCCCTTCTGGCGGGCGGGGCGGCTGGCTTGAGACGCTAGAAAATACTGGGAGGGGTCCCCCTGACTCCTTTCTCCGTCCCACCGGTCCTTCACCCCACTTTTTAAGACTGTCCTTCCCTCGGGGCCCGTCGCTTCTTTGCCATGCTCGTGGTTCCGTTAGCGCCTCGCAAGCGCCCGGTTCTGTCCGACGAGCCTTACAGGGAGACACTGACTGCCCACCGGGAACCACGCGGTGGAGACGCGCTGCTGCTGCGACGCACGCGGGAACAGCCCCCGCGGCCCGAGACGGAGGCCAGGCCCGAGCGCAAGTTGTGCACCGCGCGGCGACGCAGGCCCGCCGCTACTGCCAGCTTAGCTGTGCCACCTGCCCAGGAGTCGCCGCAGTGCAGCGATTTTGTTTGGGAAGTTCCGCATCGGTTAAATGGAGACGAGCTGGCAGGAGAGGCTGGGGAAGCCAGTTACACGGCATTTTCCACGAAGAAGCTTGGGCATTGGGTGGCGAGTTCTTTCCGCTGGAAGGATGCAGGTTTAATGAGAGCCTGCTCGCAGCAGCAGCTCCACTTCAACATTTAAGTCAAGGGGCAACATCTGAGACCACCACCACCGGTTGCAATCAGTGGATTCCGACTTATGGGCACCTCATGTAGGTCACGGTTGAAACTGAGCTCCTGGGAGTTTTCAGTGCCTGTTTTTTTAAAAAGATAGATTTCCAGACCATTCTTCCCAGGAATCTCTGGGTTCACTTAGCAACTGGATGTACTGAACTACCCCTCTGAAAAATTAAGTGTAAAAACACAGCCAAATGCCCCGGGCATTTTTGGTTAGGTAGGTAAAAAGAGAGTCAGGGTTTGCAACAAGTGGATGCCTTGAGATGCTGAAAAGTTCCTGAAACATTATCCTAGATACATCATTGGATAATTTGGGAGATGGCAAGGCCGCCAACAAAATCTGAATCTCCCAGACACATTTGTTAAGGTGTCGGGTATACTATTGTACCTACTGTAGGGATGATATTTGGAGGGAGGAGAGGGTGATACAGTTTCAATACCTCCAACGCAAGCCCACTGGTGTAGTCAAGTGTGACTCACAGCAACCCCATCAGACAGAGTGAAAACGCTCCTTGGGCGTTCTGAAGCTCTGTTCCGGGGAGCAGAAAGGCATCTCTTTCTCCCAGGGAGTAGCTAATGGAGTCAAACTGCTGAACTTTCAGTTAGCAACCCAACGTGTAACCCAGTCAATAGTGATGAAAAAAAAAAATAAACACCCAAGGAGATACAAAATTTTACCTCTTAAACTGGCAAAAAAATATGATGCATAATAATGTAAAGTATACTGTCTTATATTCTGTTATATACTGTCTTATATTCCAAATCATTTCTTGTAAATTTGCTCCAACTTGCTCTATTGGTATACCGTCTTCCTTGATGAGATTTCTTTCTCTGAATCCAAGATAGCTCTTATTCACAGAGGAATAGCTTTAATGGAATCGTGGTTTTTGTCTTTCAGCAAAAATATGAGGTAGTACAAAAAAAGTAATTTTTTAATCAAAGCTATATTTTTAATTTAAAAAAAGACATAAAACCTTATCACCTTCAAAGTACTCTCCATTACCTGTAAAACATTTGTCAAATCTCAGATTCTACCCTTCAGAATCATCTGTTTGGATGGCTGACAGCACCTTCCTCCTTTTTTTCTTCACCTCTTCTACAGCCTCAAATTGCTGTCCTGTCATGTTCCTCTTCATTTGTGGAAACAAAAAGAAGTTGCACGGAGCGAGGTCTGGTGAGTCAGGTGCGTGGGACAAGAGAGACATGTTGTTTTTTGCCCAAAACTGGCTTACTGAAATGGCTGCGTGAGCAGGTGCATTGTCATGGTGGCAAAACCAGTGCCCTGTCTGCCACAAATCAGGCCTTTTTGTTGCACACTGTTATATAATCTTTTAGAACTTCTAAACAGAAAACTTGATTAACAGTCTGACCTGGTGGAACGAACTCCAAATGCACTATCCCCCTCACATAAAAAACAAACAAACAAATGAGCATCAGCTTTGGGGGATACCCCCTCATATTCCAAAGGAAACAAGGGTAGTGATTTGGTTCACACCCTCTAATGAGCAGACTCAGAATACCTCTGACCTTAATCCTGCCCAAAAGCATAGCAGAGAACTCCAAAATGGGATTAAAACCACAGGCACAGATGCTAGGATTTATGTTACCATATAAGGAAGAAAAGCTAGAAGGCCTGTAGTAACTAACTACATCTCATATAAAAGCACGGAGACTGGCCTAGATGGAAAAGCTAACAAATGCTCGTTAGTTACTCTGTTCTGGTTCTCATTCAGTCCAGCTGTTCTCCAAGGGGCTTTCAGTGGCAGATGTTTCAGAAATAGATCGCCAGACCTATCTTTTAAGGAACTTCTCGGTAGACTTAAATCTCCACCTTTTGGTTAATGGCTGAGTGCGTTCACTGTCCATCAATAACACCACTCAGGACTTTCTCCACTAACATGCAGCTGCCTAAATACTTCTAGTAGAAGCATTCAAAGAAAAATGCCCGTCAACAAAAACAAAGACAGCGTTGTCTTGTCTGTTTGGATTCCCAGTAAACCGATGTGTGTCAGGGTAGAACTGTGCTCCCTAGGATTTTCAATGGTTCATTTTTTTAAAAAAGAGGATAAAAGCGCATTTCAATAGAGCATGCAATATCATAAGATCATGGTGACATTTAGATAGATAGGTAGTATTGTCTGGAACAGCGCACACATTTTTAAGTGTGCTCTCCTGTAATGGAAAAATGAAAGCAGCCTCTGATTCACATATTGGACAGTCCTCCAATCAAGAGAGAGTTCTCATCAGGCTTTATAATTTTCATGATGGAATGTGAATTTTGTCACATGAGTGTGGTACCCAAGCGTAAGTATACCCTTCAGCCAATAATGTAGTGCCCAGGTCATAGGTTCTCACCAAGGAATTTAACAGAAAAGTGTTGTTATCCAATGCTCGGTCAATGGCTGTTCAACAGAGGTGATATTCAAAGAAGACAGGATAAGGGACTTGCTTGTCACCAGATCTTGGAGGCATTCAATTGATACTATTTATGAAGTGGCAAAGGACTTGTCTGAATGACATTCAAATGTTTGGTGGAGGGTGAAACTTTTAAGCAATAAACTTGACTATCTGGCAGATAGACTTCTAAAGAAGATCTTAAAGGGGCTGTGTAGTTTATCTTCATCTATAGTGAAATTTAGGAGGAAAGAGATGGACTTAAAGAGATTTCTACATGAAACCAAAACTAAATCTTCCCCAGCTACTACTAGCAACTACTTTGGAAAGGATCACATTAGACCCTCCTGGGTAGAGTGGGAGAACGATTTGGAGCAAAACTCAAAATATCAGACTTACTTTGTCCAATGGAGACTGGTAGAAACCCAATACTATGGTTCTTTGTCACCCTTCACATCTGGAACTTAAGTAACTCACCCTTGTGGCTCAAGTTTCAGCCAATCAATAGACATGTTTATATGGGGAACAAATAATAGTCATGAAGTATGCACACCTTAGACAAATCAACTGTGTAAGATCCAAAGGGCAACATTTACCTAAGCACCAAGTTCAGAGCACGAGGAAAGAAGAAGTAGAAAAAGGAAACACAGAGAGGAAGTGAGTTAAGGGATGGGACATTACAGGGATTGCAATCAATGACACGCAACAAAATGTGAATGTTGGTTGTAAAACTATTGATCTTCTCTATGCAGCTTCACTCAATTCACAACAAAAAGTTGTTTTGTCTTGAATGAACTGAGCAAAATAAAGACAGAACTTAAAGAGCTGGAAAATTCTGTTGTACAAACTAAGACCACATTTTCTAGTGTGTTCACCAACAACATGCTGCATGATGTTTTGTTAAAGAGAGGAAGACTGAGACTGATGAAGCTAACCCACTACCATAGTGGAAAGCCCATCAGCCTAGATCGAAGGGGACAGAGAGAGAACACTGCTTACCTCTTGGAATTCTACAGGTAGGACACAGCCCAGGAGCCTCTCTGTTGTCCTTCAAGAAAAGAAAGGTCTATCCCTGGAGCAGCTCAGATTCCAGCAAAATTGTTCGAACGATCACAGGCCTTCTTGGCTTCAAAGGGGGGAGCCACGACCTCCTGGGTTTCACAAAGTTACATCTTCTACTGAGGTCCAAAGTATGGGGCTCCTGGAAAGCTGTGCTTGGAGGATGGGGCTGCCACCCAAACCGGAGGGGGCAAAGCTACTGCAAATGGCAAAAGAACAGAACCTGTCAAGGCCTATGGGGTGCGGTTGCCACTCAGATGTGTTAGGACAGTGTTGTCACGCAAACCCGAGTAAGCAGAAAATGGGGCTGAAGTTCAGGGCCAAAGGATCTCCACTGAAAAGCCAAAGAGCCCGGCCGACACCCGAAGTCTAGAGGTCAGGGCCAGTCTCAGAGAACAGAATTCTTGTTAAGCCTTGACTACTAAAGCAAATTAGTCTATTGGGCTTTAGACTTGCCTGGTTATACCTTCTGTTATACCTTCTTTCCCTTCAAATTCACACATTTGTAATAGAAATATATACTTGTGTCTGTTTCACCATTGTATTTTGGAAGATGATCACCTGGATTCTAGAGTTCACAGTTTCTCAGATAAGGGAATTTTGCTCCAGGGTGGACTATGCCTAACATCTCACTCATATTTAATTTAAATGACTCAGAGATGAGATTTTACACTTGGAGTTGATTTAAGACTTCAGGGGTGATGGATTGGAGTGAAAGTGCTTTGTATGTAGCAAAGACTTGAATTCTGGAGGGGGAATGTTATGTATTAAAATATTCTCTCAAAATACATGTTGTAAATCCTGTGTTCATAATTTCACTTGAGAACCTGCTGTGTTGATATTGAGATAGGCATTCGGTAGGGTGTGTCTTGAGTCCCATCTCTTCAGAGATGTCAACAAGATTAAACACAAGCTAGCCTGGAAAGACAGGGGAAGGGAAATGCCTAGCACATGAACATGATCCAGGAGAAGCAGCTTAGGAAAGACAAGGGCCTTCCTCTGAGCTCCCAGAGAGAGCCTTCCTCCAGAGCTCGTATTCTGAATTAGGATGTCTAGCTTCCTAAGCTCTGAGAAAACAAACTTCTCTGTGAGTCATCCACTTGTGACATTTCTGTTAGTAGTATTAAATAACTAAGACATACAGAGAATGATTCTGGAATAAATTGGATATGAATCCAGGAAATGTTTGTTGCTCTTGAAAAACCTTTATGTATCTATTTCTGAAATTGTTAGGCTTGCCTAAAGCTATTTTTTAGTTTTATTTATTCTGAATACCAGGAAACCCAGATACGACTAGTTATGTTGTCCTAATTTCTTAGTATCTATAGTTTTCTCCCTGATTTTGATTTTAAAATTATATAATTTGTTCATTTGCTTATTAGCTATTTATTGAAAGCTTCCTATATTTGAAAAAGTACTAGGTTAGACACAGGAAATCAATAATAAATAAAGCAGACACACTTACTTCTCTTACTCAGGTCTCATTATTTTTTAACTGAAAATTTCCTTTACTTCTGTCTCAAAAAAACCCCCACCAAACTCACTTTCATCAACTCAATGCCAACTCATAGTGCCCCTATAGGGCAGGGTAGAATTGCCCCTCTGAGTTTCTGACTCATTACAGGAGTAGAAAGCCCCGTCTTTCTCCTTTAATTCTGTCTATAAGTGGATAAATTAGCATATTAGGAGCAATTAGAGAAAAACAAAGGAGTTTATGAAAAGAAAGCACGATTGAATGCAATATTATTGATAAACAATAATTAGTGGCCTCACACTACTAATTTTTAGAAAGCAGTGTTTGGCACTCCATAACTAACCTCTGCAAAGATGGGCTAGTCTAGGGGAATAAAGCAAGCAATCCATTAAAACAAACCTCGAAGCCACATCCATGAACACAGGAGTGAGGCAATCCTCAGGGCTGATAGACTCAACAATTTGGATTCCAAAGTCCCTGGTCTGACTACAGAGCCCACTTGCACCTTTTCATCATCTTCTTCTTCATCCACTAATATCTAAATGTATGTATATATGTATATATATATATATCAAGCCTATTATTTCAGTATTGTCCTTGACAGAAAAGGGCATCACCATCTATAATATTATAGTTTCCAGAATGGTCTAGTAACTTATGGTGACCCCATGTATGTCAGAATTGACTGATGTCCTGTAAAGAATCGAGGTTTATTCTTTTAGGGTTGAGTATTTTTAATAATTTATTTTTTGTTGTTAAAAATATACACAGCAGAGCATACATCAATTTGTGCATTGTCATAGATTAAATTGTATCCTCTGCAAACCCCTGCCAAAATGGTTCAACTCAACTAGGCTATGATTCCCATTTGTTTGGCAGGTGAGTAATGAGGTAATTTGGTAGTTAAGAAATAATATAATCATTCTACTATGTGATCTTATGTACTATCTTCCATTTTTGAAGTGTTATAAATCCTGATTACTCTGGGTGAATGAAGAAGAAAGAGGCTATCAGAGGAATTAGCCACTAAAAACCTTCTGGATAACATCAAAACATTGTGAGATACTGAACAGCTCGTGCATAGAAGCAGAATGTTGTCAGAGAGTGCCAGAAGATGAGCCCCTGAGATCAGCAGGCACTGAAAATCTGACTGAGGAAGAGCTGCCTTCTCAGAGTAGAGTCCATAATGATGATGTAGATGGAGGAAAGCCTTTGGACTCTTCCTTTGCTGCTGGGGCAGGACTCAAAATGAAAAGAAACAACTGCAGACATCAATTAATAATTGGAACATGGAATGCACAAAGGAGGAATCTAGGAATGCTGGAAGTTGTCAAAAATAAAATCGAATGCATTAAGAGTGACATCTTAGGCATTAGTGAGCTGAAATGCACTGGTATCAGCCATTCTGAATTTTAAAAATCATGTGATTAACTATGCTGGGGATGACAGATTCAATAGAAATGGTATTGTGTTCATTGTCATGTGTGAATGAGGCAGAACTGTTGTTGTTGCTGCTGCTGCTGCTGTTGTTTTTACATCCATCAACTCACCTTCAGCTCATAGAGACCCGCTGCACACAGAATGAAACACTGCCCAGACCCGCACTATCTTCACACTCATTGGTATGTCTAAGCCCGTTGCTGCAGTCCCTGTGTCGATCCATCTCAGTGAGGGTATTCCGCTACTTTGCTGACCTTCTACTTTATCAAGCATTCTGCCATTCTCAAGGGGCTGCTCTCTTATAGCATGCCCAATGTACTTGAGATAAAGTTTCATCATCTTTCAAGGAACATTCTTCATGTACTTATTCGATGACAGACTTGTTTCTTCTCCTGAAAGTCCATGATATTTTCAATATTCTTTACCAACACCATAATACAAATGCACCAATTCTTTCAGTATTCTTTACTCATTGTCTAACTTGCACACACATAGTGTTATTGAAAATACCATGACTTGGCCAAGTTCACCTTAATCTTCAAAGTGATATCCTTTCTCTTCAACACTTTAACCAGGTCTTGTGCAGCATATTTAACTAATCCAATGCCTTATTTGATCTCTTGACCGCTGCTTCTAGGGGCATTGATTGTAGATCCAAGCTAGATGAACCTCAACAACTTCAATCTTTTCTCCATTCATCATAATGTTATACCTATTGGTCACGTGAGAATTTTGGTTTTCTTTTTGCTTTGTTTTTTTAAATCATTTTACTAGGGGCTCATACAACTCTTATCACAATCCATACATACATCAATTGTGTAAAGCACATTTGTACATCCATTACCCTTATCATTCTCAGAACATTTGCTCTCCACTTAAGCTCCTGGCATAAGGTCCTCATATTTTCTCCTCTCTCCTACCACCCCCTCCCTCATGAACCCTTAATAATTTATAAATTATTATTTTGTCATATTGTCCCACATCTCCCTTCAACCACTTTTCTGTTGTCCATCCCCCAGGGAGGAGGTCACATGTAGATCCTTGAAATCAGTTCCCCCTTTCCAACCCACCCTCCCTATGTCCTCCCAGTATCACCACTCACACCACTGGTCCTGAGGGGATCACCCACCCTGGATTCCCTGTGTTTCCAGTTCCCATCTGTACCAGTGTACATCCTCTGGTCTAGCCAGACTTGCAAGGTAGGATTTGGATCATGACAGTGGGGACGGAGGGGTGGGGGGGAGAGGAAGCATTTGGGAACTAGAGTATTTTTCTTTACATTGAATTGTAAACCACATTGAAGGCTGCAGTCCTTGACCTTCAGCATCACATGCTTTGGTTCCTCTCATTTTCAGAAAGCAAGATTATGTCACCTACATATTGCAGGTAGTTAATACGTCTTCCTCCAATCCCACGGCCACGTTCTTTTTCATCTAGTCAAGTTTCTCTGATGCTTTGCTTGACATACAGATTGAATAAGTATGATAAGATGATACAACCCTGACACATACCTTTACTGATTTTAAACCAATATTGTTCCATTCAAACAACTGGCTCTGGATCTGTGTATAGATTCTGCATGAGTATAACTAAGTATTCTAGAATTTCTCTTCTCTTAATATGATACATAGTTCCTTAGAAATTCTACTAATTTCTTAATTTGAAATTGATCAAACATGCAATCAAGATGCATTGATGATTATTGGTGATTAGCATGTGAACGTTGGAAACAAAGAGGAAGGATTAGTGTTTAGTAAATACAGTCTTGGTGAGAAAATGCAGCTGGAGATTTTGTGATAGGATCTTTCAAGACCAACAACACTGTAAAAACCTTTTTTCAACAACATAAATAATGACTGTACACATGGACCTAGTCAGATGGAATACACAGGAATCAAACTAATTACATTTGCAGCCAAAACAAGGCCAAGGAATAACCCATCAATTGCACATATGTAAATCCAGGTTGAAATTGAATAAAATTAAAGCACGTCCACAAGGACGTATTTTCCACCTAAATTTTGAGACCATGTCAAGAACAGATTTGATCCATTGAACACTAATGACAGAAAACCTGATGAACTGTGGGATGGCACCAAGAGGCAGAGTGAGGTAACATTAATGACTAGATTATGTTATAGTAAGGTTGTTATGTTAGTGAGGGAGAATTGCGTAGTATGAAACACCCCTGCATCACATTGTGGCCTGCATCACATTTTATCTTACACATGACTAAAGTTGATAGAGGTGAGCAGAGAAGAAGGAACGTAAGTACACCAAGAAAGAAGAGCCAGGAGCAGAGAGTGCTTTGGACCCAGGTTCTCTGCACTGAGAACCTCTTAGACTCTAAGAAAGGTTTATGGCAAGATGCGTGGGATGTCCATGTGTTTCTGTTATAGTAACATTAGAAAACTAAGAAACACATATGCAATTTCTTGATATTCATTAAATTCTTTAAGTTGTATAACCATTCTCATCCTTTTTCTGAATTATGCCTGCCACATCAACATAAATTCATTGCTTCCCAGTTTCCTACCTGACCTTTGAAGTTGCTGTTGTCAATTTGACCAAATAGAGATTTTTAAGAGTACAACGATGTTCAGGGCAGACACTCTTTGTAATTTTGGTTCAGGATTCACAGAATATCACAGGGCAATAGTGACAGGAGTTTATATGGCATTAACAGTTCTAGTATATCTGGATTTCACAAGAATTTAAAATTTGATCCTGCATTTCCCTTCTGTTGATCAAAATGTTCAGTAATGATAGTCGAATATCATCTAATTCTTCAGGTCTCATGACAAAGGAGATATGTATTAGAATTAAACCACATAGTTTAATTCCTCCTTCTGTTCCTGATTCTTCCTCTTCCTCTACATCTCCAGTTGAATAGAGACCAGCTGTACCTTGGATGACCTCTTGCAAGCATTTAAAACCCCAGGCATTACACAACAAACTAGAGGGCATATCAGAAGCAATAAGCATAATATTAGGCAGTTAACTGGTATATACAATGAAGCCATGACCCTAATCTCCAAAACAATGCCTCCTCCTTTCCCCTGCCCGTCTCCCACCATCTCTCCTCTCTTCCACCCTGTCCTCTCAGTATTCTTTCTATGTCATATCTTAGGGTTCTGTAAATTGCTGCGACATTTCATAGAGCCCAACTGTCACAGAAATGAGTTATGGAAGCTGAGACATCAGGTACAGGATCCAGAGAATTAGTGAAGACTTTGCCAGGATGATCTCTCAGGTCTCACTAGGCACTGCTATAAAGAAACAAAATGGCTGAAAGTGAAAGAAGTTCATACTTGGTTGGCCAAGCAAAGGAGTGCATGCAGACTTATGCTACAAAAATGACTTTCCAAATCCTGGGCCAGGGTTTTTTTAATTAGAGCCTACTAGGGATTGCAACTCAATGTTAAGAAAACCAAAGTCCTCACAACTGGACCAATAGACAGCATCATGATAAAGGAAAGAGTGACACTGCCAAAGCTTTCACTTTACTTGAATCCACAATCAACACTCAAAAAATGAAATGATGTAAAGTGTTAAAGAGCAATAATGTCACTTTGAAGACTAAGGTGAACCTGACCTAAGTCATGATATTTCTAATCCATTATATGCATGTGAAGATTGGACAATGAATGAGAATGGTTGAAGAATCGCTGCGATTGAATTATGGTGCTGATACAGAGTTTTCAAAGTACCAGGGACTGCCTGGTAATCAACAAACAAATCTGTGTGGGAAGTACAGCCAGATTTTTTGTTAGAAGTGAGAATGGTAAACTTCATTTCACGTACTTTGGACATATCAAGAGAGACCAGTTCCTGGAAACGTACATTATGCTATATAAAGTCCACACACAAAAAGGAAGACCATCAAGGAAAGGGAATAACAGAGACTACAGCAGTGAGCTCACACCTAACAACTGTGAGGACAGCGCAGGACTGGGCAATGGTTCACTCTGTTGCACATTGGGTCACTGCATTAGACTCTACGCATAGTGGTTTTCAACCTGTGGGTTGCGACCCCTCTGGGGGTCGAATGACCCTTTCACAGGGATTTTCCAATTCAAACGTAGCAAAATTACAGTTATGAAGTAGTAACAAAATTAATTTTATGGTTGGGGAGGCCACTACAACATGAGGAACTATATTAAAGGGTCACGGCATTAGGAAGGTTGAGAACCACTCCATTATTAGAGCCAACTCAGCAACACCTAACAAGGACAACAGGATTGTAACTGGCACCTGATGTTTATTATGGTGATTCAGCCCCCATTTGGACGCGACTGAATAGGTCACAAGAATGGCATTTTGCTCACCTCTGGGACAATAATGGAGGTGTATTTTCAGCCTTGTGTTATGAAAATGTCAGGTAGAGCACACATTGGTCATTGCTGCAAATGTTAGGTAAGCCATATCTGCTCGCTGGCCGTCCTTCTTCCAAGATCAAACTTATTTGTTCTTCTGGCAGTCCATCAACTTTCAAAATTCTTCACCAATACCTCCACTCAAATGAATCAATTCTTCTTCAGTCTTCCTTATTCATTGTCCAACTGTCACATGCATATAAATTGATCCAAAAAGTCATGGCTTGGGTTGCTCAACTTAATCCTCAGTGACATCCCACTAACTCAGCCTTCTGTGTTTCTTAATTAGGCAGGAAGCTGGTGGTTTGCCTACTAAGGGAACAGCTTAAAATAGGAAGTTATTGTTTTAATGCAGATATCAAAGAGGATGGCTAATTTGCAGACCACATCTCCACAAAACTTCTAGTAAGGCAAGGACACAAGGTACGTAGTATCTTAACCCTGCTTATTAACATAACAAATAATTTACCCCAACATGGGACCTTACCCACAGGCATAGAAGCTGGGAAATCCAATATACCAGAAAATGGGGGACTATGGCTAGGAGAACCATCACACGACTAATAAAATTTGATCCCTGAACATAAGCCTGTTCCTGTCTTTAATATAAGTGAGATCCCACAATATTTGTCCTTTTGTGGTGACTTATTTCACTCATCACGAGGTCTGTCCTCAGTAGATTCATCACTGATTGCAGTACGTATGGGCCTTTGTTTCTCTTTCTGCCTGAGCAGTATTCCACTGTAGGTATGCATCACACTTTGGTTATCCATTTACCTCTTGATGAGTATTTGGGTTGTTTCTATCTCTCGATCATTGTGGGTAATGCTCCAATGAACATTGGTGTTCACACCAGTATGAGAGTTCATGTCAGAGCTTTCAAGTTCTCTGATTAGCATTTGAATCTCCTCATGAATGAAATGTCTAATCCGACCTTTCACCCATTTTTATTTATTAGATTCTTTGCCCTTTCCTTCCTAAATTATTGAAGTTTTCTATGTATTTTGGATATCAGATTACTTTATGTATTACATTAAGAACCAATACGATTGAAGAAAGAAGTCTAAGTTGCACTAAAGGCATTGGAGTAAAACGAGGCTCCAGAAGTTGACAAAGTGCCAATTGAAATGCTTTGGCAAGTTAATGAAACCCTGGAAGTACTCACTTGTCTGTGCTGAGAAATTGGGAAAACAGTGACTGGCCAACCAGAAGAGCTCCACCTCTATGCCCATTGCAAACAAAAGTGACCCAACAGAATACGGAAATCATCTAACAATATCATTAATAATACATGCAAGTGACATTTTACTGAAGCTCATTTTTTTTAATAGACTTTTTTTTAAATTTTAACAATTTATTAGGGGCTCATACAATTCTTATCACAGTTCATACATATACATACATCAATTGTATAGAGCACATCTGTACAGTCCCTGCCCTAATCATTTTTTTCTCCTCTTTTCTTTTTTTACATTTTATTAGGGACCCATACAACTCTTATCACCATCCATACATATACATACATCAATTGTATAAAGCACATCCATACATTCCCTGCCCCAATCATTCTCAAAGCATTTGCTCTCCACTTAAGCCCCTTGCATCAGGTCCTCTTTTTTTTTCCCCTCCCTCCCCTTTCCCCTCTCCCTCATGTGCCCTTGGTAATTTATACATCGTTGTTTTGTCATATCTTGCCCTATCCGGAGTCTCCCTTCCCCCCTTCTCTGCTGTCCCTCTCCCAGGGAAGAGGTCACATGTGGATCCTTGTAATCAGTTCCCCCCTTCCAACCCACTCACCCTCCACTCTCCCAGCATTGCCCCTCACACCCTTGGTCCTGAAGGTATCATCCACCCTGGATTCCCTGTACCTCCAGCCCTCATATGTACCAGTGTACAGCCTCTGCCCTATCCAGTCCTGCAAGGTAGAATTCGGATCATGGTAGTTGGGGGGAGGAAGCATCCAGGATCTGGGGGAAAGCTGTGTTCTTCATCGGTACTACCTCACACCCTAATTAACCCATCAAGGGAGATGGAGGAAAGAGCTAGGAGTCAAAGGGCATTCATGGAGGTCTAGACAAAGACATGTACATGCAAATATATATAGGAAGATGGGGAAATAGATCTATGTGTCTATATTTATCGGTCAAGTATTAAGGTGGCGGAAGGACCTTGGGCCTCTACTCAAACACTCCCTCAATGCATGAATACCTTCTTTTATTAAATTGGAACTCTATGATGCTCACTCTCCCGACACAACGGCTGGAGCCAAAGTGGGTGAACAAGTAAATGTGGTGAAGAAAGCTGATGGTGCCCGGCTATCAAAAGAGATAATGACTGGGGTCTTAAAGGCTTGAAGATAAACAAGCAGCCACCTAGCTCAGAAGCAACAAAGTCCACATGGAAGAACACACCAGCCTGTGTGATCGAGTGGTCCCAAAGGGATCAATTACCAGGCATCAAAGAACAAAAAATCATATCATTGACTGCACACCTCCATGATAGGATCGCTGAAGACAAATGGGTGCATAAGCAAATGTGGTGAAGAAAGCTGATGGTGCCCGGCTATCAAAAGAGATAGTGTCTGGGGTCTTAAAGGCTTGAAGGTGAACAAGCGGCCATCAAGCTCAGAAGCAAAAAAGCCCACATGGAAAAAGCACACTGGCCAGTGCGATCACGAGGTGCCAAGGGACCAGGTATAAGGCATCATGCAAAAAAAACAACGATATAAGTGTGTGTATATATGTGTATATATGTGTATATGTATATATATACCATATTAAATGAAGGGGGAAGTGCAGAGTGGAGACCCAAGGCCCAAGTGTCGGCCAATGGAGATCCCCTCATAGAGGGGTTTAGGAGAGGAGATGAAGCTCATTTTTAAATGGTTGCAACAGCACATCAACAGGGAGCTGTCAGCAATTCAAGGCAGACTCAGAAAAGGATATGGAATAAGGGATATCATTGCTGATGTCAAATGCTGGCTATCTTGGCTGAAAGCAAAGAATACTAGAAAGATCCGTACTTGTGTTTCATTGACTATGCAACGGTATTCTACTGTGTGGATTATAACAAACTACACATAACATTGAGAAGATTGAGAATTCCAGAACACTTCATTATGCTCATACTTTCTACATAGACCAAGAGGCAATTGTTCAAACAGAATAAGGCAATGCTGCATTGTTTAAACTCAGGCAAGGTGTGTGTCAGAGTTGTAGAATTTCACCATATTTACTTGATCTGTGTGCTGAGTGAATCATTTGAGAAGCTGGACTACATGAAGAAGAGTCCAGCATCAGAATGGAAGGAAGGTTTATTAACAAGCTGCAATATGCAGGTGACACAATCTTCATTGCTGAAAATCAGGAGAACTTGAAGTACTTGCTGATGAATATTAAAAAACTACAGTTTTCAGTGTGGATTGCAACTCAGCATAACCAGAATCCTTACACCTGGACCATGAGACAACATCATGATAAATGGGGAAAAGTTTGACATCATGAATTTCATTTTGCTTGGATCCACAATCAATACTCATGGAAAAGGCAGTCAAGAAATCAAACGGTGATTTGCATTGAACAAAACTGCTGCACAAACCCTCTGTGAAGTGAAGTACCATGGACTGCCAGAAGAACAAACAAATCTATCTGGGACGAAGTACAGCCAGAATGCTCCTTAGATGTGAGGATGATCCAACTTTGTCTCATGTACTTTGGACACGTTATCAGACACGTTGTCCCTGGAAAAGGGCAACATGGTTGGGGTGAATGAACAAGAGAAGGCACTTAATGAGCTGGAGTGACACAGTGACTGCAGCAATATTCTCACACATAAAAATTGTGAGGACGGTACAGGATGGGGCAGTGTTCCATTCTGCTGAACATCGGGTAACTATGTTTTGGAACTAACTCAACAGCACCCAACAACATCAGCAGACCCTTGTTCAGTTATATGGTTTCTGAAGTTATTCTTCAGTAGCTTGTAATTTCACTTTTTTGGTAACATCTTTGAATAAAAGTATCTGATTTGGGGTTACAGTCTCAGAAAATCAGAGGGGCAGTTCTATTCTGTCCTATAAGGCTGCTAAGACTTGACATTGATTCGATGGCAGTGAATATTTGATTGTTATGAGGCTCTATTTTTTGCTGCTTATACTTTTGTTATTGTATTAGATATTCTATATTTTAAATTTCTATTCTTAAAAACTAGGTCAGATATCCTTGGCCCTACATTTTCTTCTAAGAAGGTAATGATTTTTAAAAATTTAAACGTAGGTCTTTAATACATTTTGAAGTTGATTTTGTGTATGGCGTGAAGCATCCATCCTGCTTCCTTTCTGCATGTAAAAATCCAATCTTCCCACACCACTTACTGAAGAACCTCTTGTTTCCATAGATGTGCTCTTTCGGGTTTTTAATGGCTGATTTTCTAGAAGTATATCATCAGGTCTTCCTAGGTGCCTCCTGACAGACTCAAATCACCAGCTTTTGGTTACCCTTCGAGCATTTTGACCATTTGTATCAAGTGTTGTACTGGTACTACATTTCTCACACCTCGTTGCCCCTCTTTTCCATTTCTGCTTTCATCCAATAGTTTTGTTTTCTTAGAGAAATTAGAAAATGCCAAATCTATCCATGCTTTAATCAGTATCTGTCTTGCTGTTTCTCTAGTTGTAATGGAAGAAGTGCCCTCCCCTGCTCTTAGAAAATTCTTACTCTGGAATCCAACAGAGCTCTGTGGAGAACATTTGGGAGTTTTTTCAACTTTTAGATGAAAAATAATACATCGTAATTTTCACTAATTGAACAAACGAGTGTATTATTTACTTTTAAAAAATCATTTTGTTGGGGGCTCTTACAACTCTATCACAAACCATCCATCCATCCCTTGTGTCAAGCACGTTTGTACATTGGTTGCCATCATCATTTTCAAAACATTTGCTTTCTACTTGAGCCCTTAGTTTCAGCTCCTCATTTTTTTCCTTCCCTCCCTCACCCTCGTGCCCTCCCTCACCCTTGATCAAACTGTAGTGTATTAGCAATAACTTTTTTCTTTTTTTAAAGACTTTTATCTTTATCAGCAATAGAAATCTCAGTTGTTATATGGCATTATAGTTTTTCAAATATCTTAAAATTATATTTATGCTTTATCACAACTTCAGAGTTACAGTCATTATTTGAATACTGTTAGATCTTGTAACTCAATGCATTATGAATTTGTAATATTTTTTACTATTCTGACAATTATATTTCACTATAATTGAATTTTCTTAGTAATACTATGTACTTTATGTTATGCATGTAAAAGCATTACTATGAGAAAGAGCCAATAGAATCCATCTGCCATCTGCTTGAGACATTCATAAGCTAGAAATCTTTTGGTCAAAGACAAATTATTTTATTTTGGTCCCCTCTCCTCACATTTTCATAAGGCCCATGTAATGAAGTAGTCCTTTTTTCCCCCAGAACTATCAAAGTCTCCCTCATTTTAACCTGTGTTGTTTCCATCAGCATTCAAAGCTATCATATTCAGTCTTTACCAACACCGCCAAGCTTCAGTCTTTACCAACAACAACAATACCCCACAACCACCTCCAGTAAGCACCATCTTTTCTCTTTTCCTTTATAATAAAAGGTCCTTAGTTGCTATGGCCATTGCTGGTACTTCCTCACTTCAGGTGCTTCTATCCCCAGTTTATGACATTGCACTTGTTTTGATTAAGGGTCTTTACCCATGTTGCTGAGGTCAATAGATCAGTTTTCTGTCCTTATCTCCCTGGGATTCTCCAAGCAGTGAAACAGCTGAGTTTGTCTATTTCTTGAGACAATGCCCACTCTTGGCATCTTTTATGGATTGAATTTTGTCCTCTATCATAGCATGCATTGTAATACTAATGCATATTCTCGTAGATGTAATCTAATCTACTGTGATTACTGTGTCTAATCTCATGACCTTCCTTAATGCAATTAAATATAACTCAATTAATTAGCTTAGGCAAACCAGTATTGAGTGGATCCTAAACCTAATAATTTCTGAGTTATATTAAGAGCAGCATAAACTCATACCCAATAGAGTGTAGGGGAGGCAAATGCCATTTGAAGGTTGATTAAAGTCAGGGAACCAAGGAATGACCAATACTTCTTGTAAGGAAGCAAGCAATAGGCTAAGACTCTGATTTTTACTGCTGATATTCAGAATAGGTGAGAAAGTCAATTCTGATGTCTAGTATTTGGGTTATTGCAGCACTAAGAAATTAGAGTACCAGGTAACCTTCCACTTCACTGGCTCTATCTTTTGGGTCTACTTTGCTGGCAGATCTCAGAGAATCAAAGCCTTTCTACTCATCATGCCACTTAAATACTGGCTTTAAATATCATCTACTTGTTAATGATTCTAAAGTTTCTCTCCGTTTTAAATCCCTTCCCTGAGCTCGGTATTTGTCGAGTTAATTGCTTTGTGTCATCTCCATTTGTATGTCTAAGAAACAATTCAAAATTAATATATCCCAAATATAGCTCTTGATTTTCCTCGCCACACCTGTTGCTCTCTTGGTCATCCACATCTCAATAGATGACACCACAACCTATTTAATTGTATATGTCAAAAACATTGAGATTGAACTTCACTTCTCTCTTCTCTCTCAGTCCCCGTTACCTAGCACTGTAAATGTTATCTGTGGTCCTTCTGGATCTTGACACTCCAGTTTCACTGCAGATCTCTTTGTCTCCCGGGTCTTACAGGTTTGCTCTCCTCTTGGGACCTTTATCCTCCTGTTGTTCTGTTTGCAAATCCAGGCTGGTCCCTCCTTATCTTTTGGGCCCTACATGCTCATATGTTCTTCACTTGGTTTTTCCCTGTCTCCTCTATAGAATAGGAGCCCCACAAGAGGAAGCATCTTGTGTGTCTCATTCATTACTGTATTCCCAGAACCTGGACACCGACTACATGTAGGCAGTCCCCGGATTACAAATGTAGAACATATATATTTATGAACCAGCCTCCATAAAACCTATTATGTTAAAATTTCAAGGTATGTACAATAATAGCAAATAGGTACTACTTTGTAATGCTCATCAAAGAATTATTATAATAATAATTATTATTATATTATTTTGTCAAAGATGTTTTGGCACAAGTGCTTTTCTTTCTTTTTTTAAGTGTTTTCTTTTATGTTTTCAACATTTAGTAAAGTCACTATACTATACAGTAAGATAAATACTGGTGTGAGATATAAACGGTACCTAATTACTCTGACTTGCATACAAATTAAACTTTAAAAAATATTAAGTTTTATTGATTAATAATTCACATACTACATTGTCCAATGGTTTAAATATATTGGAAAGAATTGTGCATTCATCAACACAATCCACTGTAAAATATTTTCTTCATTAGGACTCTTAAGTTAGGACTTATGGTTAAGTGCGAGCTCAATTCCGTTCATCTTTCTAAGATTTATATCTATCCCTAGTCCACTTTAGTAAAAGCATTATCAGTTTTTTGAGAGCTAATATAAGTAACCTTTATGGGAACTTTGGTAATTATTATAATTATCATTTAAAATTTTCTAACTTACCTACTTTCAATTGGATGGAGGTTTTTCCGTGTCTTTGTTTGTTCATTTTTGTATGATTTTCTTTATATGCAATCCAGGAGAGGTAAATCTATGGAGACAGCAACTAGATTAATAATTTCTTAGAATTATAGCAGGGCAGGTTGGGAGAACAGGGGAGCTAATTATGATGAGGGTATCATTAAACTATCCAATGGTATAAAATTAAAAGTGCTATTAAGAAAAGGGGCATATTTATATGTAGGAAAGTTCCTTAGGCTAAAACACTTGGGATGTTAACTTCTATATATTTAAAATTTTAAGTGACAGCATTCTGTTTAAGAAAACAACAATGGTTAGACACAGGACACAAAATTCAGTAGCACTTATCCGTGCACCACAACTGCATCTGCAGAACTTAGATTTGTTATAAAAGCTACGGAAATATGAAAGTGTCTAATATACAGTAGTCTTATGTTGCCTATTATTGAACTATTGAGAAATCTCAAAAACAAGAGGCTTGAACCAAAGTCTGATGACTTCTAAATCCAAGACCCGTGGTAGGAGTTCTGCTGTTCTCTCAAAAGGGCACCACAGTTTTAAGTCCAAAGGAGTCGATCAGTTCCTTTAATCTACAACAGGTATGTTTATGGTAAAGTCCAGTTCCCCTAGTGGATTGCCCAACTCAGATCCTTCTGATGTGGCCTACATACAAATCAACTTAACGACACATTTAAGAACAGAACTCACTCATCATCTGCAATTACTTGTAATAAAAACCAGCTGACATGTAGACCATTTAGACACATGGTGACCCTGTGTGTCAGAGTAGAACTTTGCTCCACAGGATTTTCAGTGGCTGATTCTTCAGAGGTAGATTACCAGGCCGTTCTTCTGAGGCACCTGGGTTGGATTCAAACAGCCAACCTTTCTGTTAGCAGCCTTAGTAAGCCGAGTGCATTAACCATTTGCATGCCCAGGAATATAAATTAATTTTAAAGTATATTAAATGACGAAAGGCTGAATCCATTAATTACCAAATGGTTATTATGAGGATTAACAAAAATAATGCAAGTCTATCACTCAGAATGATCCCATTGTGTTGAGAGTGTTCAATCAACTTTCCCCAGTGAGCCTTGCTCTCTCACAATAATGCCACCCTGGGGATGATCCATAAGGCTGGTGTGACAAACATGTCCTCCAGACGACACAGACAGAAAGCTGGAAGTAAATGTCAATCAAAGAGGAGCACACTGTGTGCACCAATAGAATGTATTCGGACAAAATTAAAATAAATCCAAGGTGTGTCAGAAGAAGTACAGGCTTTGGAAGTAAGTGGTCCTGGATTCAAGGCCCTGTTCCTTTCCTATCCATGCCCCTGACACTCTGTTCTTACCTATAGTCATGTCTCAGGATAGTAATATATCCCTCACAGGTTTGGAGAGCTGAATGAGTACTTGATATATAGCAAACCCTCTCTACATTATCATTTTTATTTACCACAACAGTGAATCCCCTTAAAAAAAAAAGCAAGTGTTTAGAGTTGGAAAAAACCCAACAGAGCTCCTAGTTTGCATCACGTTTTGGTCTTTAATGTCAGAGATAATGAAGACTATTTAAAACAAATTCACAGATGTCACAATACAGGCTCGTGCAAAAAAGGAGAATATACCAAGTATTCCTTCATGCCATAAAAAAATATGTTTCTCCCTTGCCAGTGTTGCATTTGAATGCACCCTTTCCACGGTGATGACACTGACACGGTCTCATATCTGTATTCAGCTGAAACTCCCACTGTGCTTTCAGGGTAATTTTCAAATCTTTCCATAAACACCAGCATTCCGTTCCCATTGATAAATAACAGGCTCGGTGCTTTTATTTTCTGAACACTATTTTGATAAATAACCACCCTGAAGAAGTTTTTGTGTTTAAGAAAAGTAATTTCTCTAACAGAAGAGGGTATTTCCCAACCACCCTTCTCAAACATGTCAAACAGCAAGAATTAAGGAAGAAATGAGTTTTTGGAGTAAAAGAACAACAACAAAAAGAAAACATTGGAATAAAAGAAATTTGAGTCACCAAGACTAGAAAGGACCAAGTAAGACAACTTAAAAATGAAAACTAAAATCTAAACATGTATTGGAAGTAGGAAAAGAAATTGTAACGGCATTCTTATTCAATAGCAAAAGTGTTGAAATGATATAAAATGTTAATGAAACAGTGGACGTGATCTTTCAAGTCAGAAGTTTCACACTTTGAAAAACTGTCTAGTTAGAAATGTCAAGATAATGAGACCCAATTGATAGCACTAATACACAGACATAAGTTCTTCATTGTCAGTGATTTTCCATTAGGAATGTTAATGAAATTTGTTATAATTTCAAATAAATAGAGCTAAGAGGTCAAGTCATACTCTAAGCCCTGACTATACTGAAATGTGAAATCTGAACAGAATGAGGAACCAGATCATTTGTTGGCATGCTGAGTAAAGGCTTAAGTCCGACATCAATTAATCCTATACACTTTTGGCCTGCAGCTCTTGATCTTATACACGACGGTAAGGTGTTCTTGTTTTTGTTTGTATTTAAGGAATCCAATATGGCTGTTGACTTTAGAAGAGAGTTTCTTACTTATCAAAGCCCTTGAAACCAGTTTCTTAAATAAATGGAAACCCTGTCCTCAAGCAATGCCATCATATTTTATGTGAATCTATCCTAAACTTTCCTTTTTTAAAATCACTTGTTGTCCCAATGTTTGTTTGTTATTGTCTTCAATGTTTGTTTGATTCTATTGTGGATGCTGTTCCACATTCGACTCTCTGTACTGCAAATAAATTACCTCTCTATTGTAGACACCCTCTCCTATCTATGGGAGTAAACTAGGACTTGCCTCCCAAGTATCCCATTGCGGCAGCATTAAATCTCCAGGCTCAGTTCTCTTTGTACATGTTGGTGGTGGCGGCTATGACATTGATTCCAACCTATGGTGACCTCATGTGTGCAGAGTTGTGTTTATAAGGCTGTGACCTTTCACAGGCACATAGCCAGGCCTGCCTGCCAAAGCCCTTCTGGGTGTGTTGGAGCCATCAGACTTCAGATTGGTTGTCACATACTGTGTAAGACAGGATTCCCTAGAGAAACAAAACCAGGACATTTATGATTATAGATATAGAGATAGACAACACAAAGAAATATAACAGCTAATTAGTCCACAAAGCTATACAGAGGGCTCAGTTCACTCACTTCTTTGAAACAGTTAATATACTGGAAGCCCTTCAATTCATCAGGACTGCTTGGTCCAAGGTCAAGGAAGCAGACAACTGAGTCTTCTGTAGAGCAATGCAGGCAGTCCAGCCACCAGCAGCAAACAACAGGGCGGGTCACACCTGTGTACATCCAAAGAATTCACCAAGAGAATAATAAGAGAGCCCACAGACTGGGAAAACATCCTTAGCAATGACACATCAGACAAAGGCCTTATTACTAAAATCTACAATACTCTGCTAGCCTCCAAAAAGAAAAAAACTAATTGCCCACTGAGGAGGTGGGCAAAGGACCTGAACAAGAGTTTCACAAGGGCAGAAATCTGAATGGCCAATAAACATATGAGAAAATGTTGCTGATCATTAGCCATAAGAGAAATGTAAATTAAAACAACAATGAGATACCACCTAACACCCTCAAAGATAGCCTAATTCAAAAAAATTAGAAAGAAACAAGTGTTGGAGGGGCTGTGGGGAAATAGGAACACTCGTCCACAGTTGGTGGACCTGCAGGTATGTACAGTCATTATGGAAATCAATCTGCCGACATCTAAAACAGATGGAGATTGAGCTACCATAAGACCCAGCAATCCCCCTACTGGGCATATACCCAGAAGAGTCAAGAAACAAACCACGGCCAGACATCTGTGCTACAATATTTATCGCGGCACAGTTCACGATTGCAAGGAGTTGGGAACAACCCAAATTTCCATCAACTGACGATTGGATTAAAAAGCTGTGGTACATACATGCAATGGAGTACTACACATCACTAAAAAGCAGTGATGAATGCATGAAGCGCATTACCTCATGGGAAGAACGGGAGGAAATCATGCTAAGCGAAGTAAGCCAAGCACAAAAGGCCAAGTACAACATGAGTCTGCTGAGGTAAGCTTTAAAATGCAAAATGAGCATAGGGAAAAAGCTACTGTGTACAATCATTCCTGGGATGAGGTCCAGGTAGTATGGCAAGGGCCACACCAAATCCAGGGTTACAGATGGTAGCCAACTATAAAGGAGAGGGAAGAAAGAAAAAAAAAAAACAAGAAAACAAAACAACATGGGTAGCGAGGGAACAGGGAACAATACCCAAGGGGAGGATATTGTTCATATCTCCACAGGGGAAAAGGGACCAGACTTCAACCAGCATGAAGCAGGGAACCAATAGAGAGATCTGAGGGGCCGGCCCCAATCCAACTATGTGGGCAGCTCCCCCTCCCCACAGAAGAATTCACACCAGAGGACAGCACTGAAGCTACAGCTCAGGGAGAGGGACATATCTGATCAGAGCACACAGGAGCAAATGAAGGGAGTGGAACACATCCTGGCCCACCAAACCCTGAGGACGATATTCCTGCTTAGTTCAGCCAATTCACAGAGAGGACCATAGGGCCAGACCCACTATGAGACACAATGTCCCTCAATGACCCATAGCGCTAAGGGGGATAACACTGGAGAGACAGTATGGGAATTGCACCTGATCTGACCCCACCACACTGAAGCAAAACACTAAGGGCGTGCAACAGAACAGCAAGGGGAACAGAGTAATAAAGTCCCCAGGGAATACAAAAAATAGACTGTGGGTCCAGGGGGCACCCCATCAGATTCCACCGGAAAACACTCCTAAAGGTCAACAAACAGACTTTGAACTGTTTATAGGCTATGTTTTCTCCATTGGTTTTGTTGGTTGCTTTGTTTTGCTCAGTGTGTGTGTGTGTGTGTGTGTGTGTGTGTGTGTGCATATTATTTCTCTGCAGGTCTATCTAGATAAGATAGGCAGGATAAACCATCTGGAGGAGAAAACAACAGACCAATGGTTCTGGGGGGACATGGGAGAAGGGGAGGTGGGGAAAAGGAAGTGGGTGTTAACAAACCCAAGGACAAGGGAACACCAAGTGATCCAGAATCAATGGCAAGGAGGGTGTAGGATGCCTGGTAGGGCTTTATCAAGGGCAATGTAACTGAGAGGAATTACTGAAACCCAAATAAAGGCTGAACATGATAGTGGAACAAGAGGAAAGTAAAAGAAAATAGAGGAAAGAGCTAGGAGGCAAAAGGCATTTATAGAGACTTAAATACAGGCATGTACATATGTAAATATATTTCTATATGATGATGGGGAGATAGATCTATGTGCATATATTTATATCTTCAGTATTAAGGTAGCAGATGGACTTTGTGCCTCTCTTCAAGTACTCCCTCAATGCAAGAACACTTTGTTCTATTAACCTGGCATTCCATGATGCTCACCTTTGCAACAGGATCTCCGAAGACAAAGCATGTGCATTAGCAAATGTGGTGAAGAAAACTGATGGTGCCTGGCTATCAAAAGATATAGCATCTGGGGTCTTAAAGGCTTGAAGATAAACAAATGGCCATCTAGCTGAGAAGCAACAAAGCCTACGTGGAAGAAGCACACCAGCCTGTGTGATCACAGGTGCATATAGGATCAGGTATCAGGCATCAAAGAACAACAACAACAAAAATCTTATCATTGTGAATGAGGGGGAATACAGAGTGGAGACCCAAAACCTTCTGTAGGCAACTGGACATCCCCTTACAGAAGGGTCACAGGGAGGAGACGAGCCAGTCAGAGTGCAGTATAACACTGATAAAACATGTAACTTCCCTCTAGTTCTTTAATGCTCCTTACCCCCACACTATCATGATCCCAAGTCTACCTTAAAAATCCAGATAGACAAGAGGATGTACACTGGTACAGATAAGAGCTGGAAATACAGGGAATCCAGGACAGATAAACTACTCAGGACCACTAATGACAATAGATATACCAGGAGGATAAGAGGAAGGTGGGGGAAAACAGGGGAACCAATCACAAAGATCTACATGTAACCCCTTCCCTGGGGGATGGACAACAGAAAAGTGAGTGAAGGGAGACATCAGACAGTGTAAGACATGACAAAATAATAATTTATAAATTATAAAGGGTTGATGAGGGAGGGAGGGTGGGGCAGGGAGGAGAATAAAATGAGGAGCTGATACCAAGGGCACAATAGAAAGCAAATGTTTTGAGAATGATGATGGCAACAGATGTACAAATGAGCTTGACACAATGAATGGATGTATGGATTGTGATAAGAGTTATATGAGCCCCCAATCAAATGATTTTTAAAATAATAGTCAAATCTAAATAAAGTAAAAATTAAAAGTGCACCTTTACAACAGCTATATAGACCTTCAGGATCTCTAATGGTTTAATGGGTTAAAAATTGGACAGCAAATTGAAAGGTTGGTGCCTCCAACCCACAAAATATTCTGCAGCTGGAAGGAAAGCCTGTCTGCTCCTGAGGAGGGTTAGACCCCAGGCCCTCAGGAGCAGTTCTGCCCTGTGCTGTAGGTTTGCTCCTAGTAGGGATGGGTTGGGTAGCAGGGGGTTGGGTGGTTTTGTGAGATCCAATAATCTGAGAGAAAACCCAACAGCCATGTCAGACTATAAAGCAATAAACTGAACCGAAGCTTGGAGGTTTTAAAAAAATAATATTTAAAGATCCGAGTGTCAGATGCAGGAGGATCATATTGATACTACTATCTCTATGTAGTTTATAGTTCTCACAAACAAATGATTTTTATAACTAACATCTATTAGTCGAAACTGATTTCTACCATACACAGTGATCTTTTCTATAAAATTATTTCAGTTGGCCCTAAGGCACAGTGCAATTAGATAGATTACCACAGAAGTGGCTGGAAGAGTGTAGATGCCACTCAGTTCTTTGTGGGGAAGCAAGTGGAGACATTTACAAACAGGAAAGGCAGACACGAAAACAGACTAGTTAGGACCAGTACTCATTAGCATCAAGAGTTTATAATAGGATATTTTTAAGGACACATAGACCTCAAGGATTCTGTATCTGTAGTATGCATGTATTGCTGAAGTACCACATTGCAATTTAAAAATTAAATTATTATTTTTTATTATCATTTTATTGCATGCTCATACAAGTCTTATCACAATCAATCCATCCATCCATTGTGTCAAGCATATTTGTACATTTGTTGCCATCATCATTTTCAATATGTTTTCTTTTGTTTTTTAATCGTTTTATTAGGGGCTCATACAACTCTTATCACAATCCATACATACATCAATTGTGTAAAGCACATCTGTACACTCATTTCCCTCATCATTCTCAAAACACTTGCTCTCCACTTAAGCCCCTGGCATTAGGTTCTCATTTTCCATCTCCCTCCCCATACCCCTCCCTCATGAGCCCTTGATAATTTATAAATTATTATTTTGTCATATCTTGCCCTGTCCTACGTCTCCGTTCACCCACTTTTCTGTTGTTCCCCCCCCGCCCAGGGAGGAGGTCACATGTAGATCCATGTAATCGGTTTCCCTCTTTCCAACTCACTTTCCCTCTACATTCCCAGTATTGCCACTCACACCACTGATCCTGAAGGGATTATCCGCCCTGCATTCCCTGTGTTTCCAGTTCCTATCTGTACCAATGTACATCCTCTGGTCTACTCAGACTTGCAAGGTAGAATTCAGATAATGATAGTGGGGGAAGCATTTATGAACTAGAGGAAAGTTGTATTTTTCATCGTTGCTACATCACACCCTGTCTGGGTTTCCTCCCCGCGACCCCTCTGCAAGGGGATGTCCAGTGGCCGACAAATGGGCTTTGGGTCTCCACTCTGCACTCCCTACCTCATTCACTATGGTAAGATTTTTTTTTTTGTACTGATGATACCTGATATTTTCAACACCTCATGATCACACAGACTGGTGTGCTTCTTCCAAGAGGGCTTTGTTTCTTCTGAGCTAGATGGCTGTTTATTTACCTTCAAGCCTCTAAGACCCGAGACGCTATACCTTTTGATAGCCGGGCATTATCAGCTTTCTTTTGCGACATTTGCTTATGCACCCATTTGTCTTCAGTGATCTTTTTTTTTTTCTCTTTTCTTCTTTTACATTTTATTAGGGACTCATACAACTCTTACCACAATCCATACATATACATACATCAATTGTATAAAGCACATCCATACATTCCCTGCCCCAATCATTCTCAAGGCATTTGCTCTCCACTTAAGTCCCTTGCATCAGGTCCTCTTTTTTTCCCCCCTCCCTCCCCATTCCCCCCTCCCTCATATGCCCTTGGTAATTTATACCTCGTTATTTTGTCATATCTTGCCCTATCCGGAGTCTCCCTTCCCCCCTTCTCTGCTGTCCCTCTCCCAGGGAAGAGGTCACATGTGGATCCTTGTAATCAGTTCCCCCTTTCCAACCCACTCACCCTCCACTCTCCCAGCATCGTCCCTCACACCCTTGGTCCTGAAGGTATCATCCACCCTGGATTCCCTGTACCTCCAACTCTCATATGTACCAGTGTACAGCCTCTGTCCTATCCAGCCCTGCAAGGTAGAATTTGGATCATGGTAGTTGGGGGGAGGAAGCATCCAGGATCTGGGGGAAAGCTGTGTTCTTCATCGATACTACCTCACACCCTAATTAACCCATCTCCTCTCCTAAACCCCTATATGAGGGGATCTCCATTGGCCGACACTTGGGCCTTGGGTCTCCACTCTGCACTTCCCCCTTCATTTGATATGATATATATATATACATATATACACATACATATATACATATACACATATATACACATACTTACACACACTTATATCTTTTTTTTTTTGCATGATGCCTTATACCTGGTCCCTTGGGCACCTCGTGATCACACTGGCCGGTGTGCTTCTTCCATGTGGGCTTCTTTGCTTCTGAGCTAGATGGCCGCTTGTTCACCTTCAAGCCTTTAAGACCCCAGACACTATCTCTTTTGATAGCCGGGCACCATCAGCTTTCTTCACCACATTTGCTTATGCACCCATTTGTCTTCAGCGATCCCATCATGGAGGTGTGCAGTCAATGATATGATTTTTTGTTCTTTGATGCCTGGTAACTGATCCCTTTGGGACCACTTGATCACACAGGCTGGTGTGTTCTTCCATGTGGACTTTGTTGCTTCTGCGCTAGATGGCCGCTTGTTTATCTTCAAGCCTTTAAGACCCCAGTCACTATCTCTTTTGATAGCCGGGCACCATCAGCTTTCTTCACCACATTTACTTGTTCACCCACTTTGGCTCCAGCTGTTGTGTCGGGAGAGTGAGCATCGTAGAGTTCCAATTTAATAAAAGAAGGTATTCATGCATTGAGGGAGTGTTTGAGTAGAGGCCCAAGGTCCTTCTGCCACCTTAATACTTGACCTATAAATATAGACACATAGATCTATTTCCCCATCCTCCTATATATATTTGCATGTACATGTCTTTGTCTAGACCTCCATGAATGCCCTTTGACTCCTAGCTCTTTCCTCCATCTCCCTTGACTTTCCTCCTGTCCTACTACCATGCTTCATCGCCACCTGGGCTAGAGTATACCTCTTTTCTAAGCAACCTTACCCTTGATCATTTCCCACCAGGCCTGCCACTCCCCCTTCTCTACCATTTGGTGTCCCATGTTTTTCCCTTGTCCCTGGGTTTGTTAACACCACTTCCTTACCCCCCCTTACCCCCCCACCCCAGTCCCCCCGGAACTGTCGGTCCCGTTGTTTTTCCTCCAGATAGTTCATCAAGCTTGTCCTATTCAGACAGACCTGTGGAGTCACTAACATGCACGAAAACTAGACAGAGGAAAACAAAGCTACAGTATACAACCAGATAACAAAACAACAAAAACAAACCACTGACAAAGAACAGAACAAAACAGTTCACAAGAGAAAAGCTTGTAGTTAGTTCAGGGATCGTTTGCTGGCCCTTAGGAGCGTTTTCCAGTCCAGTCTGTTGGGGCACCACGCCCTGGCCCCAAAGTCCACTTTCAGCATTCCCTGGGGACCTTGCCACTCCATTCCCTTGCTGTTCCGCTGCACTCCCCCAGTGATTTGCCTCGGTGTGGTGGGATCAGGTCAGGTGCAATTCCCACACTGTGTCTCCGGTGCTGTCCCCTGTATCGCCCTTAGTCACTGAGGGGCATCATGTGTCATAGTAGGGCCAGCCATGTTGTTCTCTCTGTGGACTGGCTGCTCTACTCAGGAACATCATCATCACGGCCTGGTGGGCCAGGCTGTGCTCCACTCTCTCCTCCTGCCCCTTCATCTGCTCCCATGTGCTCTGATCAAATATGTCCATCTCCCATAGCTGCAGAGTCAATGTCGTCCTTTGGAACAAATTCTTTTTGGGGGAGGGGCAGGAATCCACTTAATTTATGGTGCTGGGGCCAGCCTCCCAGACCTCTCCACCGGTTCCCTCCTCCACGCCGGGATATTGCATTCACACCTTGCGACACTGGGTTGAAGTCTGGTCCCACTTTCCCTGTGGATCTTTTTTAAAAAAATATTTTTATTGGGACTCATAAGGCTCTTATCACAATCTGTACGTACATCAATTGAGCAAAGCACCCTTTTACATTCGTTGCACTCGTCATTCTCATAATTCACCTTCCACTTGGGTTCCTGGAATCAGCTCGGTTTCCCTTTTTTCCCCCGTTCCCCTCCCTCCCCGATCCCACCTCTGGTCCCTTGATAGTTTATAAATAATTATTATACCTTATCTTACACTCCCCGGCGTCTCCCCTCACCCGCCTCCCCATTGCCCATCTCCCAGAGAGGAGGTTACACATAGATCTCCGAGATCGGTTCTCCCTTTCTACACCCTCTTCCCTCCTGGTGTCGCCACTCCCACCGCTGGTCCTTCACTATTTAGATTAAACAAAAAATAATTAGGTATCTGGAAACATCATTTAATGCTATGAAAATGGAAACAACTAAAGTGTATTAGTTAAACCTTGCCAGCCTTCCTGCCTCTTGATAGTTAAGGAATACTCTCTCACTGAAGTAACTAAAAATCTATTGAGTATTTTCTTTCTTGATGGAATGGCATATGTCATAGTCTAGAGTTTCACTAACAAATTCTGCCACCTTTATGTATTTTTGTGTTGTTGTTTTTTTGTTTGTTATTGTACTCATGGTACTATACTGTTTTAGGTTGGGTTGTCTAGAGAAACAAAATCAATGACACTCATATATATTGGAAAAATTTTTGTATCAATACATAATCTTATATCCAAAAAATTATGTTAACCTAGTCTAACTTAGTCTATGGGCCCAGTGCTAGCTGGAGCCTGATCCAGCCTCAGGGTGCTGCAGGGTGATGACTCAGAAAGGTGAACTGAGATGCAGGAAGATCACAAGCCATTGGGAACAGTCTTGCATGAATCCAAGGTTGGTGGAAACATGTCAGGGTACTGACAGCTTTAAGGTTCAGGTGGGGCCACTCAATGAAGTCCCAGTGAGGAAGAAGGTGAAGAGGCAGAAAGAGGAAGAGAAAGAAGGGGTCCCCAGGTCCTATATCAAGGTCTCCCTGTATGCATCATCAGGCTGTGACTTGATTGGCAGCTTGGACTCCATTCCCCCATCAATGCAAGTTGACATAAAATCGAATTACCACAAAGGGTAAGTTGTATACAGTAACACTTGAACATGTCTGCCTATGTATAGTAGAAAGCTGTCAGAGAAGGGAAAATATTATCAACTTAAAATGAGTGACAGAGAAGTGAAAAGGTAAGAAGACATGGAAGAATGGATGGATTTGAATTATGGCCTTGACTAGAAATATTGAAAGTGCCACGGATTGCCAGTACTAGCAAATCTGTCTTGAAGATGCACAGCCAGAATGCTCCTTAGAATTGAAGATAGTGGGACTCATCTCATGTGCTTTTGACACGCTATCAGGAAATCACAGTCCCTGGAAAAGGACATCATGCTTGGTGAAGTGTAGGGACAGTGAAAAAGAGGTCCCTCACTGAGGTGGACTGAGACAGTGGCCGCAACAATGGGCTCAAGCCTGACAACAATTGCCAGGATGGCACAGGCGTGGGCAGTTTCCATCATTGTACCTAGAATTGCCATGAGTCAGCGTCCACTCAATGGCCCTAACCACAACATATAGACCTAGCACATTATAATTACCAAGTCATCTGTTGGGTTATTGCCACAATTTGACTATCATGAGTAGTGCTGTAGTGAAAATTAACGTGCGCATATCTGTCTGAACCCCTGCTTTCAAATATTTCGGGTATGGAGTTGGTGGTAGGATTAGAGTTGCTATGTCATATGATAATTGTATGTTTACTTTTTTGAGGAACCACCAAACTTTTACACAGCAGCTGAACCAGTTTACACTCCCACTAGACATGGATAAAAGCTTCGATTTATCCACATCCTCAACAGCACTTGCTATTTTCCATTTTATGGTAAGAGCCATCCTAGTGGGAATGAAGTGATATCTCTCTGTTGTTTTTATTTGCATATCTACATAATTTACGTGCCTGATAATCATTTGTTTATCTTCTTTGGGGAAAATGCTTGTTCAAGTCCTTCACCCGCTTTCTGGGATTCTTATCTTCTGGCTTTTGAGTTGTACAAGTGGTTTAGATATTACTGATACTAAGCTTTTATCATGTATGTACATCATTGATCCATTTTGAGTAAATTTTCATTTGAGGTATGAGGTATAAATTCAATTATTAAGTTCAGCTTAATTCTTTGCATGTGAAAACCAAGTTGTTTTACCCGAATTTGTTAAAGAGATTATTATTTTGTTCCATTGAATGTATTTGGCACTCTTTGCAAAAATCAATTTATTATAGAGATAGATACAGATTTATTTGTGCACCTTCAGTCCAATTCTGTTGGCCTATTTGTTTGTGTTTACACCGGTGCCATAATGTTTTGACTACTGTAGCTTTGCAGTCAGTTTTGTATTTGGAAATATGACTCTACTATGTCCTTGAAAAAGATCTTTTTTCCTATTCCATATCCCTTGTGATTTCATGTAAATTGGAGAATTTGTGTGTCTGTTGTCTGACAAAAGGCTGTTGGAACTTTGATCGTAATGGCACTGAATCTGTAGATCGCTTTGGATAGAATTGACACCTTAACAATAGTAAGTCTTCCAGTCCACGAACATGGATGGTTTTCCATTTAATTGAGTGCCTGTTAGCTTGATTATTTTCCTCTTTCATTTTGAAATATCTCATTTTCATCAGTCTCTCTCTCTCTTCAGTAACAATCATCTTAAGGCTGTTTTGTTGTTCGTTTACATTAATAGGCTTTATTTTTCACAGCAGTGATAGGTTTAGAGAAATTGGCCACATACTACAGAAGTTTTCATATTCTTTCTCTGTTTCACTCAATTTCTCTTATTCTTAATATTTTACATTGGTGTGGTACATTTATCATAACTGATGAACCAATGCTGACACTTCATTATTAAGTTCAATCCTTTTTTTTCTGGGTAGCTTGGATGTCTTTCTACCTCTTTTTTATATAATTTTATTAGGGGATCATACAACTCTTATCACAATCCATACATCCTTCCATTGTGTCGAGCACATTTGTACATTTGTTGCCATCATCATTCTCAAAACATTTGCTTTCTACTTGAGCCCTTGGTATCAGCTCCTCATTTTCCCCTCCCTCCCCACTGCCCCCACCAAAGGTCAATACTTTAGATTATGGTTTACTCAGTGTTATACTTTGAGTTTTGATAAATGCATAATGCTATGTGTTCACCATTACAACATTGTAGAATATACTTTTACAGCCCTAAAAATATCCTATGTCCCATTAATTTATATTTCCCCCAGTCTCCCCTTCCACTTGCAACCACGAATATCTCTTAAGTGTCTCTATAGTTTTGCCTTTTCCAGAATGTCATATACTAGGAACCATATCTTATGGAGCTTTTTCAGACCGGCTTCTATAATTCAGCAGAGGCTCCTCAGTGTCATTTCCATGCTTGAAAGTGCATTTCTTTGAATCATCTAATAGTATTCCATTGTGTGAATGTATTGCCATTTCTTCTTCCACTCATCTATTGGGGTGCATCTTGGTTGCTTCTAGTTTGGGGCAATTATTAATAAAATTGCTACAAGCGTTTGTGTGCAGAGTTTTCTGTGGACATACGCTTTCAATTCATTTGGTTAGTGCCTCGCAGAGGATACGTGATGGTGTAGCGGCTCTTCATAGGGGCTGCTATCTGAAAAGTCAGCAGTCGAAACCACCAGCCACCCCATGGGAGAAATACAGGGCTTTCCTCTACTTTAAAATGCTACAACCTCAGAATCCCACAGGGGCAATTCCACCCTGCCCAATAGAGTCACTATGAGTTGGAATTGACTTGATGGCAGTGTGTTTGTTTGTTTGTTTGTTTGTTTGTTTTTTCAGACTACCCAGCAGAATGATTGCTGGATCATATGGTTAAAACTCTGCTGCACTTTGTAAGAAACTGTTAGACTATCTCTCAAATTGGCTGGACCATTTTACATTTTATCACTTTAAGAAAAAAAATGCTACTAAACTCAAACCATGCCCACTGCCATCGAGTTGATTCTAACTCATAGTGTTCACATATAGGATTTCCAAGAGCAGGTGTCTTCACCATTCTTGCCTAAATGACTAATAGGAGCTAATATGTGTTGAACACTCAGTACATTCCAGGTATGGTGCACTAATTACTTTCACTCATTCTCTTACTCTCACTGCCATTGCATCCATTCCAGTTCATAGCATCTTAGAGGATCGAGTAGAACTGCCCCAGTGGGTCTCTGAAATGGCGCCTCTGTCCAGGAGTAGAAAGCCCCATCTTTCTCCTATGGAGTAGCTGGAACCACTTGGAACCACTGCTCAGTAATCCAATGCATGATCCACTAGGCCACAAGGGCTCCTACTCAAAACTTCAAATGCACTTCTTTTTCACCTATTATAGTTTCCATTCACAAATAAGAGGTCAAAGGTGTTTAGAGAGTAAATCAATTGTAATGGTTACCAGCTTTGAAATGATGGAATGGGGATTTGAGTCTCTAGTGAGATTCTTAGCTTCAAATAATTGAACTAAAACTGGTTTTAGTAGGGTAGGGGATGATATTGAAATGATATCAGGCTACTTATTTAATTTCCAGGATGGCTACAGAAACAGCTACAAGGAAATGGGCGGGAGCAACGGGAAGCTTGTGAGTAAAATAATGCCACCTAAGCAGCTTGGTTGAATCCACTCTGCAGTTCCATTAGGTATGAGCCACAGCCACTTGCACTGCTGCTCCTGTAGCTCTTAGAAATGAACTGTGTGGCTACTACCATCACTTTCTTTGTTTTTTTTTTTTTTAGATTTTTATTACCAGATCCTGACCAGAAATCTGTGCTGGGTGAGTTGAGCTGGCCAAGTCTGGGTCATGTGCTTGGGTTCCAGCTGCTAGGGAAGTTGGAGATAAGCAGCCTGGTCCTCTTAGCTTCAATAGTGACAGGCTGGCTTTTTCTTGTACTAAGATTTCTATGACCAAAAAATCCAGAGGAAAAGAACCATGTCTTTTCATTCTTCACTCTATCTCAAAGCACTTAGTGATTCAACCAGTAAAGCGTGTGTGAAATGAAACGAACAATGGCTCAGTAGCCTCGTGGAAGGCGCATGCAGGAAAGCAGGAAGATGCTATCAATCGTTACGAGCACCGTGAAAATGGGC
This sequence comes from Tenrec ecaudatus, assembly GCF_050624435.1. NCBI lineage: Eukaryota > Metazoa > Chordata > Mammalia > Afrosoricida > Tenrecidae > Tenrec > Tenrec ecaudatus. The sequence goes on along the minus strand of NC_134530.1, from coordinate 251,530,745 downwards.
ACACAGTAGAACCACATTTGAGTGAACGGCCTGGATAGTAGAGGAGTCTGGATGGCACCCCTGCTCCAGAACAAGAAATTGAAAATAACCAGATGGAAGCTGGACTGCTTCTTCACTCCTGGGATATATCATCTCTCTGGGGATCCCAGATCCCCTATCATGGCAAGAGAAAAAAAATATTTTTTTAAAAAACCCTTAAGTACTGGTGACTGTAGAGATGGCCAGCTATGTCAGAAAGAGTTTATTAGCAAGCCTGGAGAAAGAACTGAGTGCTTAGTGTGTGCTCAGAATTACGTCTACACTGTCTCCCAGAGTCAGCACAACAGTCCTTTGTAAGAGTTACAGTCTCTAGTGACATATACAGAAGGGAAGAACTATGCTTTAGGGAGTTTGACTTGCCCAACGTTTTATAACTAGCAGCAGGCAGAGCCAGGCTTTGAACTCATGTCTTATAGACTCCCATCCACCCTCCTGTAGGTAATTATAGAACTGATTTCTGTTACAAAACTTACTAGCTTGCCTGTCAACTTATTCCATTATTTCTTATTTCACATTTTAAACAGGAGAAATTAATCTACACTTGAGCTGGCTCCAGTGAGGGAAATGGAAGGGCTGTGCATGCTGCTCTCCAAGGTTCTGAAAACCAATGTTTGAAATTTAAAATTTAACTGCCAGAGTAAAGGTAACATCACTTTATATTGGCTCTTCAATTTTTACACTCAGGGCACAGCCATCTGTGAGCAGATGAAAATGAAATAATTATGAAATTTAGGCAGTTCTTAAGAAATTTAAGTTCTCAATACACCCACATCCATTCACTAAAATTAAGGGATATGAACACTGAAAACAGACTTCCTTTATACATTTTTTTGGCTTCCCTCCATAGTTATGAAAGTCAATCCACGCCAGTAATGTCTACAATCACGATGGGGATTTTCTGAGTGCTGCCGCAAACCTCTTCTCTGGGATATGCATCAGCAGTCCTGGAACGTTGGTGAGGCCAGGGTTAGCATCTGGAAGCAAGATACCTGGTGGCACAGGCAAGAAAGAGCCAGTGGGCTGAGGATCCGAGCTAGTGCTTGCAGCCAGAGAGTCTGGAATATGAGAGAAAATCAAAAGGAAAGAGGAGGAAAAGAGGAAAGGTCGTAAATAAGGATGAGGGAAATATAAAAGCTAAAAAGCTTGAATGGGGCCAGTCCGAAAGGAGATGAGGCTTTGGCCAGTGGCATGTCATGGCTTTCACTTCCTGGGGAGAAGGTCTCATCTGGTGTCTCTTTACTCTGATACCCACTGCAGTGAGGCTGTTTCCTTCCAAGTCTTTCGACATAGCTCCACGGGGGTTGACATTGGGCTGGACTGACATCTGCTGCTACTTCTTGCTGCATTCTGTGCTATTTGGAGATACTCTATTGATATCATCCTTCCCTGACCTTGCTTCACTCTCCCCCTCCCAGCTCTCCTTCCGCTGTCCTATTTGTAGCAACCGCTTCAGCCCACTCACAAGGGTCCTTTTATCTATTGGTCCTGCTCTCGCTTTTGTTTCGCTTGTCTATTTGGAGTTAGTTCCTTGATAGAAAGCCAGCACGGATTCTCTGTCATCCTTGGGAAACTGTTGAACGTGGCTGACTCATTAGAACCAGCAGGTAGAAGTAGTCTCTTGAGTAGTCTGAAACTTTAGCAAATAACCATTTTCCTCTGCAGAAATTGATGTTCTGCCCTTATCATCACAGTCCCAAGCCAGTGCATTACGGAGACCACCTGTGTTTAGAATAAATAAATACAAAAAAACGGGGCTTCTGTCATATGGACCCTGGCGTGGGCTGTTTGGATCCTGCCCTAGCAGCTGATGATGGGCCGCTGCTTACAGAATACCAATTGCCATCCTTTTCTGGACTGAGCTCTTGTGTGGAAGAAAAACTATGAGAGAAAAGCTTATTCGAGGTTGGCCACTCAAAATCATAAGCTGAGTTGGGAGAAATGTTATGTGTCACCAAAAATATAATATATATTTTTTCCAAATTAAAAAAAAATTGTGTGTGTGTGTGTGTGTGTGTGTGTTTCAGAATTGAACTGAGATGGTTCCTTTCGGGTGTGTCTAATGACTTTTTAGCTATGATTTCATTTTTGTGTGCTAACTTTCTCACCACAGTCAGCCAGTCACAGTCATAGGCTCAGAGGGCTCATCATTTCAGAGAAGAGTAGAGGGTCTACCTTATTGTTTGTTTGACTCTATTTAGATTAAATGAATTGATTGAAAGGCCTGTTGAACCAGAGATTTGCCATTGATCGTGTATTCTTGGAAATCCCTTTTCTTCGGTCGCTTTAACTTCACATCTTTGCAAACTTGAAGATAAGAGGGGAAGTGTTAATCCGCATACCTAGACAGGGATTTTTATAGTGTGGTAGAAAAGCTGCACATTTGGAGTCAGGGAGCTGGGACTGAAGAGTGACCCAGACACTTACACGTTCCCTAACTGGGAGCAAGTGACTTATCATCTAGTTCAAGTTCACTTATCCTGAAATAAAGTCAGCACAAAATACTGCCCTGCCTACCTTGGAGGATTGTTGTAAGGATTAAGCGAAGGCATAATGTAAACCAGTTGTCTAAACTGTAAAATACAAAACCAGAGAATAATTACTATGATAATAATTTAACAGTGTGCCTAGGAAGTGGGGCAAGCTATCAGGATTAAGGGTTACAGTTTAGAAGATGGCCACTTTCAATTATTGTCAACTTATTCACACCAAGTACAAGTTCATGCGTACTGCTATAATAAATTCAAAATGTGCATCAGTATTCTCCTCACTGGATTTTCATTCCATTTGACTGGTTCTACACAACTGAAATATCATTAGGGGAGCCTGTAATACAATTTGGTTAAAAGAAAATCTTCATTTTAATAATACTCTTTTATAATTCATATCCTGTAAGGAGAAAATGCCAAACCAGTTGCCACCCAGTCAGTTCTGACCATGGAGGCCTCCTGTGTGTCAGAGTTGACCCGTGCTCCGTAGCATTCTCAATGCTTGTGATCTTTCAGAAGGGGATCACCAGGCCTTTCTTCTGAGGAGCCCCTGGGTGAAGTTGCAGCTTTGGGCTAGCTGGTTGTTTCACTATTTAGTGCCATCCAGGGAACTAGCTGGAAATGAGGCTCCAGTCCATCAACAGTACCTTGGAATAAAAGTGTGGAATTCTATGTCCAAAACTCAGCCATTGAAAATCAATGGAGTGCAGGTCTACTCTGACAGATAGGGGGTCACAATGAGTGGAGTTAACTCAATGGCAACCATTGATATGTTTTATGAACTTGTTAAAATAATCTAGAATCTGTCTCTGTAGCTCTCTGTCTCTCTGTCTCTCTCTCTCTGTCACACACACACACACACACACACACACGAAGCAATCCTACACCTGTTCTAATTAGTTACCTCATCTAAGCACCAAATGTGTAATAAACCCTGGCGGTGACTTCTCGAGCCCTTCTCAATGCGGACGGAGCATTCTAACATTCTCAGCACCTGTACACAGTGCTCTGAGGCCATTCTGAGACCATTCTCTTCAACCGCTCTTACTCCAGGAGCGCGCACCTTCTGTGTTTCTGGCAGTGATCTGGCAAAGCCGAATGAATTTACTGCAGAAGAAATGAGGAGGGCATTCAACTTCTATACTGAGGTTTGGACAAGGCCTGTGGCTTCCAAATTAGGGTTGCCAATATTTCTCCCCAAGTTAAAAAAAATATGTACCATGCCTTCATTTATCAAAAGTAAACAAGGTTATCTTACCCCCAAAGAAGTGAGATCGCTATAGTGGCAGGTTAGAAAAGCAGTCCTATAAACATAATATTTAGCTTATTGGGACAACTCACTACATTAGTCTTTTTAAAATCACTTTATTGAGGGCTCATACAACTCTTATCACAATCCATACATCCATCCATTGTGCCAAGCACATTCGTACATTTGTTGCCATCATCATTTTAAAAACATTTTCTTTCTACTTGAGCCCTTGGTATACTACCTTGTTCTTATAATCATTTCACTGTGAACCAGCAAGGTTTTCTGAGACCAGTTTTTGGGTCAATATGTGGAAATAAACAAGGAGTACATTTTCAACCGTGAGCTACTAAGAACACAAAAGCTTTTTAAACTCAAAGTCGTTTATTAATCTCCTAGAACACCCCCTCCCCGCCCACTTTCTGATGGAGATTATGCGTGCCAATTTGTAAAGCTATGGGCAATTTCAAAATTTGGGAACACTTGCCATTACTCTGAGTTTCAATGATTTGATATTTTTTGTCACTCAATTCTGGTCACTCACCATTATCCCACTAACTCAGTTAAATTGCTAGCAGAAGTACAGGAAGAGAAAACCTAAGGAGAAAAAAAAATCAATGGCAGAGTTTCTGAAATGATAAAATTGCACAAGCTGTTCAGATATTGTAAGAGAGTGTATTTGACATTTCCCCCCCAGGTGCAAGGAGGTGGAACGTTCATTTTCTCAGGATGTTGCACCAGTGATTTCAGTTGCTCTTTGCCAGGGGCGTAGGATTCGTCTGTTATTTTCTAGTTCTATTATCTGTGAGTTTCTCCTAATTCAAGTTCCTTTTGGGAACTTGACAAAGTTTAGCTCGTGTCGGGAAGAGCAGCTCCCACTGATAAGGTATTAGTGGTTCAAGGCTGGTGACCCAGGTTTCTGAAGACTATTAGCTCTGCTGTGTAGTTCACAAAAAAAATAAAAATAATCCATCTATCTTTGTTAGGAACCCTGGTTATGTGTTGAGCCCCTAACTACAAGGTCAGCAGTTTGAAATTACCAGCTCCTCAGAGGGAGAAAAATGAGGCATTCTACTCCCATAAAGAGTTACAATCTCAGACCCCTCCAGGGACAGTTCTAACTTGTCCTCTCGGGTCACTGTGTGTCAGAATGGACTTGATGGCAGTGAGGTATGTCTGGATTATCCCTAGCCACAAACTGCTATTCACTAAGCTGAGCCAGGAAGCTCAAGAATCAGAATGAATTGTTTCTTAAGAGAGTAGGAACCCCGAACAGAACACAGAACTTTTTTTTAAGTGATATATTTCTTACAAATGGGATGAACAAGATTGTGGCTGTGTAACAATATGTCAACACTTTAAAACATGCTACATATAGAAGTTCCATTGAGTATTTTGGCTATCCTCTGCCCAGTCGTTGGCTGAAGTGCATAATTGTTTCTGTCAACATCAGATTCCTGTGTATAAAGCTCCTGAAGGCATGGAGTTGGTTTCCTGTCCTTATTTTACCCCCGCATCACAGCCTCTCCCGAGTAACAGCAAAGGTAAAGTAATTCGTTCTGGGGATTAGCCGGTACTGTATTAACGCTAAGTACAGGAAGACAGGAAAAGAATTGGTGCACTCAGAACCTTAAATGTGCTATGGACTTCCAGCAGAACAGACAAAAATCAGTCGTAGAAGAAATACGACCAAGATTCTCCTTGGTCATGTGGATGGTAAGATTTTGACTTGCGTACTTTGGACTTGTCATCGGGAAAGACCTAGGACTGGGCCAGGATATCATGTTTGACCAAGCAGAGGGTCAGCAAAACTGAGGGAAATACTATTTGGGATGGATTTATGTAAACATGCAAGAATGAGTTCAGGCATGAAGATAGGGCAGAACTAGGCCACAATTCATTGTTATATGTGTCAAAATGTGTCCATGAGTCAGAGCCAACTCAATGACGGCTACCAACAACAAACAACACACTTGGGCTCATACACGCATTCACATACTCCTTTATTCGACATAGTTCCTGAGTGTCTACCCCGTGCAAGATGCTATGCTAAACCCTGGGCTTACTAAAATGGGGAAACATGTGATGGGGTCCTAACTCAGTGTTTACCAATGGTTACCAACCTCAAAGTGGTCTAGGACAGTGTTTTGAAAAACCAAAACTTTGTTCTTCCTACAACCCATAATAGGGAATACATTTTACTTACAACTCTGTACTCATGTACACAAACACCCTCCTGCACCCCACATGCTTGCAAAAATTCAGGCATCTAACATTGGACTGAGCCAAAAAATTCACAGTACAAGTATACCCTTTCTACATGCGATACCCTGTAATATTTTCCTCTTTGGTTTAGTTTATTGATTTATCTTTAAAGGGCTGATAGAGCCAACTAAATTGCTTCACAGTTTACTATATGGACCACAGCCTGAAATTTGAAGGATGGTGGTTGAGAGTCTTCCTGTCACTCAGGATAGGAACAATTTTATCCAGAAAGTTGTTAAGAAGGTTATCTATAAAAAATAACAACAATAATACAAAAGGCATTGCTAAAATAGCATTGGGATATTTAGGATGCTGTACCTACAGAAAGATATTGACCAAAGGAAAATATAGGACACGCTACTTTTAGATCTTTGTGAGTTCCTGTGTATAAAAACAGAACAAACTAGTGGCAGTCTAATTGATTCCAACTACTGGTTACCTCATGTGTGTCAGAGGAGAATGGTGCTACGTAGCGATGGCTTTTGGCAAGTCGATTGCCAGGTCTTTCTTCTGAGGCACCATTGAATAGATTTGAACTGCTAACCTTTCAGATAGGAGCTGAGTGTTTAACCATGTGCACCACTCTGGGACTCCATATTACTTTGTAAAGGGTAATAAATTTAAGACCTTGATTGCACCCCAAAATGATGACAGATGTAGAAAAAATGAATAGCTAAAATATACTCAACTTAAAATATCCATACATTGCACACTACATCCTTTATAGTGCAAGGGAAGACAAACAGATTCCTGAAGCCAATTTAAAAAGTGTTTTATGCCGCAAAACCCCACACCCTGGACTCAGCAGATGAAAGAATTAGACCCAAGGGGGAGGTCCAGCATTAGAGACCTGACCACCCAGGGCTCCACACCAGAAGGAAACTGGCAACCAGTCAACCCCAGCGCCCCCCCTCCCACTCACCTCCCCCTCCGGGAGCAGAGAGAGCAGAGAAGCTGTCAGCAAGCAGTGGCAGAAACAAGGCCAGAGAGCAGCTGTGACCAAGATCCAGAGCTGTGTGACACGGGGGACAGTGCGGCTCCGGTTTTCATGAGGTCTGCCTATGCAGTGGCTGGGGTCATTTTAGGTCTTCCCTCCATTCCCCATAAATATTTCTAATCACCTTCCATGAACGAAGTCAGTATATTGCTTAAAAATTGGGCAAGACCAGCACTCACTCACTTGAACCAATTCTATTTCTCAAATGGCAAACGAGTCTCCAAAATACATGCCTCGTTACCCAGTTAGACAAAATCCTAAAGCCGTAATTCTAGTCTGTCTGAACACATCTTTTGTCCATGGACCTCAGATTCTGTCTATGAACCAGCCCAGGTAAGCTCTAGTCTGTGCTATGTTCTCTCACAGGGTCGAACTACTTCCCAGACCCGCACCATTCCAACAGACAGTTTGGGGTGTTAGGCCATTGTGATCCATGGAGCTTTTAGGGGTTGGCTTTCAAGGCCTCTCTTCCTAGTACATCTGAGTCTGGAAGTTCTGTGGAAACCTGTTTGGGACATAGTCTCCACTCACAGGTGGTGGCTACGCATGAGGTGCCTTGGTCAGGAAACACACCCAGGTATTCCCGCATAAAGGTAAGAATTCTAACTCTGAAGCACCACTTCTCATGACTTCTCACATTCAGACTCAAGGTGTCATGTTCCCTCGGCTTTAATCGCACTCTGGTGTCCCTGAGACATTCCTATCCATTTGTCATAGTTCACACACTTTCCCCCCAAGTCGGTCTCTCCTGTCTTCCAGACACTGCCTTCTACAAACTTCCACTAAAGCAGTCATCATGGGGATTTAAAACATGCGCTACGCTGTCTCTCAGCGAAGCCCGTCTTTTAGCTTTTGAATTCTGACCAATCCTTGATTCTTTTTTTATCGTTTTATTAGGGGCTCATACAACTCTTATCACAATCCATACATCAATTGTGTAAAGCACATTTGTACATTCATTGCCCTCATCATTCTTAAAATATTTGCTCTCCACCTAAGCCCCTGGCATCAGCTCCTCATTTCCCCCCTCTCTTCCTGCTCCCCTCTCCCTAATGAACCCTTGATAATTTATAAATTAGTATTTGGTCATATCTTTCCCTGTCCGACGTCTCCCTTCACCCACTTTTCTGTTGTCCGTCCCCCAGGGAGGAGGTCCCATGCAGTACATCCTTGTAATTGGTTCCCCCTTTCCACCCCACCCTCCCTCTATGCTCCCAGTATCGCCATTCACACCACTGGTCCCGAAGGAGTCATCTGTCCTGGATTCCTCGTGTTTCCAGTTCCTATCTGTACCAGTGAACATCCTCTGGTCTAGCCAGACTTGCAAGGTAGAATTTGGATCATGATAGGGGCGGGGGCGGGGGGAAGGAAGCATTTATTCTTTCCTTTATTGAGCAAAGATGTATTAAACACCTACTGTGGACTAGTACTATGTACTCTGAAGATCTAACAATAAACAAGGTAGGCATAGCCAGTGTCGGATTGCCCAGTAAGCAAGGTAAACATAGGCTTATTTATACTTACTACTCTGTGGTAACTACCATGTTCATGATAGGTTAATAAGCAAGTACAAATAAGCCTACCCTATCTTGATTATTGAATAATCTGACAGTGAAACTCTTCACTACAGTGTAGCAAGTAATCACATATAAGTCCATACTAATCTTGTTTACTGGGCAATCTACCCTATATCAGTCTACAGTTAAGTGCTCAACCAACCAAGTTCCAAATTGTCACAGCCTCGTCTGCTTCCAAAAGGTCATGGGCTTGAAAACCATAAGGGGCTTAGTTCTACCCTGTACATGTGAGGTTTCCAGGCGGTGGAGTCAATTCACTGGCAACTAACAACAAAAATCTATAGCTCTAGGCATCTGAAGTAAGAGGCTTCATGGTGCAGTGGGTTTCAAGTTGGGTTGCTAACCACAAGGTTGTCGGTTGGAAACCAACAGCCACTCCACAGAAGAAAGATGAGACTTCATAAGTGCATTAAGAAATATAGTTTCAGAAAACCACACAGGCAGTTTTCTCCATCCTATAGGGTTGCTATAAGTCAGAATTGGCTAGATGGTGGTGAGTTTGAGATATTCTAGGTATCATAAACAGTTTGGCCCACTAAGCAGAGACACCTTAGAAGATAGGTCTGGCTGGGGATCTGCTTCCAATCACAGCCATTGAAAACCCTACTCAGAAATACATGGGACCACTATGCGTCAGAAAGTTCATTCACTGGCAACTGAGTTTTGGGGTTTTATAAAAAGAAAAAATGGTTATCTATCTATCATCTTTCTATCTATACAGACACGTATATTTTCTGGTGATTCTGCTCTCTAATTAAGCCTTGACTGATTCAGTAGAAATTGAGAAAGAGATGCAAATGAACAATAATATCTATGTTTCAGATTTGGGCAAATACGTGGGTGGCTATGTCATTTAGTGATATAGGAACCCTGGATGAAGAACATATGTAAAGGAATGTTGAAGAATGTCTTTTGAGACAAGTTGAGCTCAAGGTACTTGTGAGATAATCATTTCCTCAGCTAATGGAACAGGGCATAAGACTTAGGCTTAGAGTATCAAAATACCCCATTTCAATAGCAGAATTCCAAACTCAAAAGAACCCAACCCGCAGACTTTTTAATAAAATGTTGAAAAATTGAAAGGTGCACTTAGTGCTTTAGATCACCATAATTGTGCTTAGTTTGTTATTAGGTATTAAGAACCCAATTTTTTCATTTTCATAATTTACCAGAACACACATCTATTGAGTTTACAAAAATCATATCAATTTTCACATTTACTAAATAATAGCATTCCTCTTCCCTGACGAGTTAGAGTCTCAGAAACCCACAGGGTAGTTCTACTCTGTCCTGTAAGGTCATTCTGAGTCAGGCTCAATGGCACTGAGTTGTTTTTTTTTTTTAATCACCCTTCTCTCTCATCAATAGGTCCATGGGTAGCTCGAACGATTTGTGCTTGACCACTAACCTGAAGGTAAGTGGTTCAAGCCTACCCATTAGTCCCACAAAATAAAGATATAGCGATTTACTTCCACAAAGATTACAGCAAAGAAAACCCTGTAGAACATAGCTCAACTCTATACATGGGGTCATCCTGAGTCAAGGTCAAGTCTACAGCAGCTATTATGGTTTGGGTTTCGCGATCCCAAACCAATCTTTTTTTTTTTTAAAGATCATTTTATTGGGGGCTCTTACAACTCTTGTTACATCATCATACATCAATACACCCATACAACAATTATATCCAACATATTACTACATACAGTCCATCGTTCTTTTCTAGACATTTACTTTCCATTGAGCCCTTGGGATCTATCAGCTCCTCTTTTTTTCCCCTCCCTACTCCCCATTTCCCACCCCCCAAACCCTGTAGGCCCCTTAATAGATTATAGATTACTAATTATTTTCAAATCTCACACCGACTGCTGTCTCCCTTCCCCTCTGGTTTCTGTTGTTCTCACCCCTGCATGGGGGTGCGTGGTTATCTGCCACTCATTGCAATTTCCCCCTTCCCACTACCCTTTCAGTATCGCTATTCCCATTCCTGTTCTTGGGTTCCATGTGTTGTGAGTTTCCTGTCTTGCCTACACCTATGTACGTGCTCCTATCTAGTCCAGAGTGGGAAGCAGAACTGGGGTCACGATAGCAAGGGGCTGAGGAGGCCTCAAGGGATCAGAGATATATTGTGTGATCCATTGGTGCGCTACTGTATCCTGATTGACTCATTGCTTCCCTGCGACCCCTCTGTGAAGGGACGTTCCATTGGCCACTAATGGGCTTTGGGTCTCTGCTCCAACCCCCACCCCACCCCCATTCTCACCAATACATTTTTGTTTTTTTTCACTGTTTGTTGTGAATCTTCTGATGCCCTTTGCCCAGTCTTGATGACACCTCACAATTGCACTGGCTTCTGTGCTTCTTCCATGTGGACTTTGTTGCTTCACTGTTGGATGGCCACTTGTTTACCTTCAAGCCTTTAAGACCCCAGACGCTATATCTTTTAATAGCCAGGCACCATCAGCTTTCTTCCCCACATCTGCTATACACCCACTGTGTCTTCAGCGATCATATGGGGTGGGGAGGGAGGATGCAAGGTGACCATCACAGAATGCCAAATTGGTAGAACAAACTTCCCAACAAATCTTTTTAACTTCATCATGCTCTTGTTGATCTCAGGCCTTTTCCAAGTGACAATAATAGCCCAGCAATCTAGATAACTTACTCTGCCTTTGTCAATGTGCCCCTCATTCTAAAGGAATAACAAACACTTGGAGAACGTGTCTTATTATAAACATGCTCTTGAGAATAGTTGTATGGTTCACATTTGCACATACATGTGTAATGTCAGGATTCCAATATAAAAATAACACCACTTTAATACATTTAAAAAATTTATTCAATTTTAACGTTAATGAATTTTAACAACCACTTCAATAAATTTTAACAGTTCTTTACAATATAAACCTGAAGGCATAGGTTTTTCTTCTATGTTTTTCAGAGTAGAAATACTGTATGATCTCAGTATATGTTATAACAGTTATGTGGTTTATTAGTCAGCACCTTGTTGCCCAAGTAGCACAAGGGCTACGCTAATAATTCAAAGGTTGGTGGTTTGAACTCACTCAGTGGCTCCATAGAAGAAAGACCAAGAGATCTGCTTCCATCAAGATTTCATCAAGAAAACCCGGGGAGCAGTTTGTCCCTGTCACTTGTGGTTGCTACGCATCAGAATAGAAGCAATGGCACCCAACGCCCACCAGGAACACACGGAAGTTAGGTGACAGGAGGTAACAATATAAGCAGCTGTGTCAAAACTTGAGCGTTTAAATCTCAGGATCCAGGACATTCAAGCCATAGTCATGCAAATTCTACTTTTCCTGTAATAAATGTTCAATATTGTTATATATTTGAATTTTATACTAAAGTCTACTATAGAATTCTGTTTCCCATTTCAGTGGTAAATTGTAAAGCACAATCCAGGATCATGAAAATTAAAACTATAGATAATCTCTTTACAAGTTGCAAATGGCTAATTGAACCAAGAAAGAAGGTAAGGTCATCTTGTTATTGAATGACCACCCGCAGTGGTTTGAAATAGGGATCTTAATAATCAATCCCATGTTGCCACTCTAACCTAGCATTTATTTTAAGGGATGCCTTGTTTTGAACCATCATTTTAAATCCTAGTAAACTGAAGAATTAATTAGCAACTACGGAGGCTCAGCAAACTAATGCTTTAGTCTGTCAAGCCATCTGCTCAGGAGCACCCTCCTCAAATCTTGGCATTATTGAGGATGGAGGAGCCAGTACTTTTGATTCTTAAGCAGGCAGATAAGTTGCTTCTTCATGTTTAATCATTCCATTTTGCAAATACACATGAAGAAAGTCAGTCTGAAAAACAAACTCATAAATGTTCCTGGTCCCTTTTTATTAAAGTCAGACCACAGTGAGGCCACACTTTCTGTAAGAGCAACAAACAGATGGAAACTATGCTGGCTTATATATTGTCCTTTTCAACAGTGGTGCCTTGGAAATGTCTATTCTTTACATGGTAATTGTTCTATTCGGGTAATTCTTAAGATTGAAGTTTGCAATTTCTTTAATGGCTTTGGGCATATTGTTTGGCATTTTCAGTCTCAAGCACTGGAAAAGAATCCTCATCTATTTAATAGGTTGGCTATTTCTTTTAAAATGTGACATAACTATACATGAATTAGGTAAATTACGCTTTCTGGCTTTTAAACAGACTTGGAATACAATTCAAACAGGCATTCTGGAAAAGGTGGAGTGAAAGGTGGCACGAATTGCATACACATACTGCTTCCTAGGGGCTCTGCTCTGATGGTGGCAGCTCACGTTTGTGTGTAAAAGATGGGTTAAAAAGCAAAAACCTCACTGGCATCGAGTCATTTCTGATAGAAGCCCAGTGGGCTTACCACAGGGATATACTTGCTCTAAAAAAAAACATCAAAAGGATATTATCTCTTTACAGAAGCTCAATAGATGTACCAACTGAAGTGTGGACCTTTTGCTTGTCTACCACGCATTTATGCTTCCTTCTACTATCATGCCAATGAAATGCAGTAGCTGAAATACTGGGAGAGCGAGGCGTGCCTTCTTTTGGAGATTCCGAGGATGTCAGTGGATAGCTGCCTGGAGCCGTCAAACCGAGAGAGCTTCCCTGAAAATGAAGAAGGAGCTGAAAGATGGACAGAATGAATCCCGAGGCTATCAGCTCTGTCTGAAGCTGAACTCTGAGCTTAATGAAATTTATATATGCGAATTACTTTATTTTGTCTTGAGATGGGTTTTCACGTGTCTGAATGCAGCCCAGGGAAAGCATCACAATTGAAGTAGGCAGTGTCATAGCTTACTTATATACCAATATAATGTTCATTCTGTGTTCAAGGAGCCAAGGGGGTCCGATCATTAAGACCTTGACTGCTAACCAAAAAGCGGGTGGTTCAAACCCACTAAAGGCCCCATGGAAGAAAAGGCTCGGCATTCCACCTTGGAAACCCTAAGAGGCAGGTCTACTTTGTCCAGAAGGTCACTATGAGTCACAATCTACTTGGTGGCACACAAGCACAGTGCCTATCTCCCTTGTCTTTAAGTTTTAGTTTGAAATCTTTTTTGGTACATTTCATCTTTCAATTGCATAGCTACATGCTACGTCTTTAATATTTGTCCCAATTGGGTGGGCACGGAGTGGGGAAAGTGATTCATCTCTGCAGTTATTTTCACTAGTGAATCCTTCACGTCCGCCTTTTAACAGTGTGCTATACAAGGGGGCTTTAGAAAGTTCATGGGAAATTGGAATGAAAAGATAATAAAATATTTCCCACAAACCATTTGAAGCCCCCACTTCACTCAGTTTCAAGTACGATATCTCCCCGCCCAGCAATAATATCTTAAGAGAATGTAAACCAGACATCAACCCTGACACGTAGCTCCTGTGTGTACCCTCCCTTTGCCTTGCAAGTTAGCAGTCCCTTGGCATTTCTCTGGCAGGCTGATTCTGGGGCTCTCATAAAGGCACCCCCAGTCTATCATATTCCAGCACAGTGAACCCATTACAAGGTGTTTTTCTCTGAAAATCTGGAAAATACATTGCTCTCCCCAGGAGAAGAGAAAGAGCCAACAGTAAGTCCTGATAAGCCTTTTCTGCCTTGCTCATTTCCTCAAATGCACATGACACACACTTACTACTGTATCCTCTGCTATTAGAAAGTCTATCTTGAGAAAAACTAAGACCTCTAATTCCATCCAGCTGCAAGCCATGTGCACCACCTCATCCCTGATGGTTTTTGTTTTTTCATCAAAACCACTAAGGAAGCATCCTGTCTCAGACATTTGAAAGTGAGCTTCTCCATCCTGAAGTTGGAGTCCAGAGGAAGGGGAACAGGTTGCCTTTGGGCAGTTTACTTTTGAGCTCCTGTAACTCATACCATGTCATTGCAATACGCTCTCTCCTCCCAGAGGATGCCAGTTCCCATTGAAGGATTAGCTCAGGAGTTCAGCACCACATCCTAAAGTCCCTCGGAGGAAAAATTATAATACCCTATGTTGCAAGCCCAAAGCACTAAGAGAAAATGGCAAGGAATCAGAAGCATTGTTCTCCCAGCTCTTAGGGCCGACTTGAAACTACACAGGAAGGTACAAAACCTTGAGGTACAGATGCAACGATCCACCCATGATTTCCATCTTTTCCCCTTTTCTACCGGAAACTCGATCTCTTATTTATCGATTGGTTGGTGAAAGTTGCTCCTCTTTTCTTTCTCTCACTTCGCGTCTATAGCGATATTTTGGCTATTGATGCCTTCTGAGATGCCAGAGCACTGAATAATTTTTGGACACTTTTCAAAAAGAGTGTTCTGGAACCTTAGTGAAGCAAGTTTTGTGAAAGGATATTTCAACCATTAAAGTTTTAAAATTTTAATAGCTTCATTGGCATCTCATTCACACATCCTACAATTCAATACTTAATCATACTAAAAAGACTTGTGCAATCGTCGCCACAGTCAATTTTAAAACATTTTCTTCCTTCTTGTATTCATTGTTGTTAGCTCCCATTTCCCTCTCAACCTCCCCTGCTATCCCCCTAGCTAGATATTAATCTAGTTACTGTCCTGATAGATTCACCTATCCTGGATTTACACACAGAAAAACAAAAAACAAAAATAAGAAACAAACAAATCAACAACAACGATGAAATAAAACAGAGAACATCTCAATTGTAAAGAAAACAGAAAATATTAAGGACGAAAAGTTTTTGCTTAAGGGGCATTGTGTTGTTCTTTTTTAAAAATCATTTTATTAGGGCCTCACGCAACTCTTATCACAGTCCATGCATACATCAATTGTGTAAAGCACATTTGTACATTCATTGCCCTCATCATTCTCAAAACATTTGCTGTCCAAATAAGCTCCTGGCATCAGCTCCTCATTTTCCCCTCCCTCCCAACTCCCTCATGAACCCTTGATAATTTATAAAGTACTATTTTGTCATATCTTTCCCTGCCTGATGTCTCCCCTCACCCATTCTTCTGTTGTCCGTCCCCCAGGGAGGAGGTCACATGTAGGTCCTTGTAATCGGTTCCCCCTTTCCAACCAACCCTCCCTCAACCCTCCTGGTATCGCCACTCACACCATTGGTCCTGAAGGGATCATCTGCCCTGGATGCCCTGTGTTTCCAGTTCATATCTGTACCAGTGTACATCCTCTGGTCTTCTAGCCAGATTTGTAAGGTAGAATTAGGATCATTATGGGGGGGGGGAGGGAGTAAGCATTTAGGAACTAGAGGAAAGTTGTATGTTTCATTCTTGCTACATCACACCCTGACTGGATCATCTCCTCCCCGAGACCCTTCTGTAAGGAGATGTCCAGTGGCCTACACATGGGCTTTGGATCTCTACTCCGCACTCCCCGCCTCATTCAATATATGATTTTTTGTCTGATGATGCCTGATACCTGATCTCTTCGACACCTTGTGATCGCACAGGCTGGTGTGCTTCTTCCCTGTGGGCTTTGTTGCTTCTGAGCAAGATGGCTGCTTGTATACCTTCAAGCCTTTAAGACCCTAGACACTATATCTTTTGATAGCCAGGCACCATCAGCTTTCTTTACCACATTTGCTTATTCACTCACTTTGTCTTCAGCGGTTGTGTCAGGAAGGTGAGCATCATAGAATGCTAATTTAATAAAACAAAGTATTCTTGCATTGAGAGAGTACTTGAGTGGAGGCCCAATGCCCTTCTGCTACCTTAATACCAAACCTAGAAATATATGCACAGAGATCTATTTCCCCATCCTCATATATAAATATATTTGCATATGTACGTGCCTTTATTTAGATCTCTATAAATGTCCTTTGCCTCCTGGTTCTTTCCTCTATTTCCTTTGACTTTCCTCTTGTCCCACTATCATGCTCAGTCTTCATTTGGGTTTCAGTAATTCCTCTTGGTTACATTACCCTTGTACCATTGATCACACCCTACCAGGCCTCCTACACCCTCCTCACCACCAATTTGGATCACTTGTTGTTCCCTTGTCCCTGGGTTTGTTAACACCACTACCTTTCCCCCCATCTCCTCCTCTCCCATGTCCCCCCCGGAACTGTCAGTCCCATTGTTTTCTCCTCCAGATTGTTCATCCAGCCTATCTTATTTAGACAGACCTGCAGAGATAATAACATGCACAAAAACAAGACAGAGCAAAACCAAGTAACAATATACAACAAAACAACAACCAAGGACAAACATACAAAACACAACGAGAAAGAAAAGCTTGTAGTTAGTTCAAGGATTGCCCGTTGGCCTTTAGGAGTGTCTTCCAGTCCAGTCTGTTGGAGCACCACGTCCTGGCCCCAAACTCCACCTTCAGCATTCACTGGGGATCTCGCCGCTCCATTCCCTTGCTGTTCTGTTGCACCCCCTTAGTATTTTGCCTCGGTGTGGCGGAATCAGGGCACAATTCCCACACTGTGTCTCCGGTGTTGTCCCCTGTAGGGCTATGGGCCAGTGAGGGACGTCATGTCGCATATGGGGCCGACCATGTGGACCTCTCTGAGGACTGGCTGCTCTAACCAGGAACATCATCTTCAAGGCCTGGTGGACCAGGGTGTGCTCCACTCTCTCCTCCTCCCCCATCATCTACTCCTGTGTGCTCTGATCAGACATGTCCCTCTCCTGGAGCTCCAGATACAATGCTGTCCTTTGAAATAAATTCTTCTGGGGGGCGGGGAAAGTGTCCATGTAGTAGTTGGGATTGGGGCCGGCCCCTCAGACCTCTCCGCTGGTTCCCTACTGGAGCATTGAGTTTATAACGGTGGAATAACTTGGAAAAGGCTATTAATAATGGAGAGTATAATCAATGGCACTGAATTATTCATGTGAATTTGTTGAATCAGAGAATGTTTGTCGCATGTATTTTTGCCACAATAAATAATAAATAAATACTTAAAGATGCTGTAAAAAAACGAACAAATTTAAAATGGGTCAAAAGGGAGATTCAATGAAAAGGTGTTCAATTTTTTAACCTAATTACATCGGCCATAATCAACTTTACAAGGCTCTCTGACTGCCAGCAAGAGTACTCATATACTTCAGCCATGATCAGATAGGAGTCGTTAGAGGATTAATCCATGTGGAACTGAAAATGGATCGGGTGCTTCCACTGTATTCACAACCTTCTGTAAACTGGGTGTTCAGAATTTACGTTCTGATACCGTTCCCTCCTCTGGACTTGGATTTTATTATTTATGATACTTGAATCACTCAGGCTGGTGTACACTTTCATGTGGACTTAGTTGATGCCTCACTTAGATTGTTACTTATTTAAAGACAAGACTCTAAGACCTCAGATGCTATTCTTTCTGATAATTGACACCATCTGGTTTCTTCTGATTTCTTTATCACACTATAGCACCCATATCTTTAGTGATCTCTTCATGAAGGCGAGTTATCGATAGGGCGATACCTAGTTTGTGCTTAGGTTAGTGCTAATAGTGTCCATGAAGCATGTATCACCTCTTTATTTGTACATCTTAAAAACCACTTCAAGAGAAAACCCTCACTTCAGCTGGGGTCAGTTTCTCAAGATACAGGGAGAGGGAGAAGACCAATCTGTTCCCGTCATATAACATTGTGCCATGGTTGCCCCCAAATTGACAGACACTCCTACAAGAGCTATTAGTGAGCCTTGCTGGAAATTCAAGTCAAGAGATGAAGGGCATGTCTGTCTCGGAGATGGTGATTACACTCTTTTGTTTGTGGGTAATCTTGTAGGGCAACCTGTCATTGGGGAAAATATTTATAATAATTTATATAGACCCAAATGGGAGAATGTGCCTGGCATTATGTTATTAATTGGACACTTCGACCTAGCTTCTATGCAGCCCTTGGTGACATAGGCCATATACTATAGACAACTGGGACTTTACTCTGTCCTTCCAAGGTGCACAATAGCCTTCACAGGCCGTACCTATGAGAACTGGACTTTAGCTTAAACTCACTTGTAGCAGATTTAAAGAACCGACATATACCCTTGGGCTTAAGACTACAGTTTTTTTATATGAAGAATGTATCCAGGTTCTTGCTGTTCCTAAGTAAGCAGTTGCCATGGCGTCACCGGTGTCGGAACAGAACTATGCTCGATAAGCATTTTGCTTACTTTTGTTTTATTATTGTACGAAGATGCATAACCCATTTGTCAGATCAAGCTAGTTTTTCATACGTAAAATTTAATGGCATCCGTTACATTAATCATGTTGTGCAATCGATAGAGTTTTCAGTGATTGATTTTTCTGAAGTAGATCTCCAGGCCTTTCTTTCAAGGCGTCTGTAAGTAGACGCAAATCTCTAACCTTTCAAGCTTAGCAGGCAAGCCCATTTACAATTTGCACCACCCCAAGTAAGATTACGTTAAAGGAGGGTCTGACTGGTTGGAAGAAAAATAAGTAGAAGGGAAACTGCTGCTTCTGCTTTGGAATAATCACTGGCTGTTTGAATAAGATTATAGCTGGCTGAGGCAGATAGTAATCTCAGGGAAGTTTGAAAAGGGCAGGATTTTTCTAGAACACCCTTTTCCCTTTGAAATCTATTTTGAAGAGAGCATGAAGTGGGGTGGTAAAAGTTTTACTAAGAAAGTGGACAGGACCTGATGCAGAGGGCTTAAGTGTCGAGCAAATGCTTTGAGAGTGATTAGGGCAAATGTGATAAGAGTTGTATGAGCCCCTAATAAAATGTAAAAAAAGAAAAAAAAAGAAAATGATTAGGGCAAAGAATGTACAGATGTGCTTTATACAATTGATGTATGTATATGCATGGATTGTGATAAGAGTTGTATGAGTCCCTAATAAATTGTTTTAAAAAAAAGTGGATATTGGTAGAAAAAGTTGTTAGGGAAACATTGCTTAGAGGAAAAGATGCTCCTTTATTTTCAATTCCATTTAGAACAAGTTTCTCTGTTTAAGATATGCAAAAGGAGAATCCCCAATAAAATGATCTAAAAAAAAAAATCTACGAAAGGAAATAGTTGGTTTGAGCTTTCTTTTGCCATGGGGTCATTTCCTACTTTGAGGAAAACACTAGAATGTATTTGTGGATAGTATTTGCAAGGTATGTAAATAGAAAATATAATAGACCTTTTTCACATCATGTAGCATGTGTTCTTTTTCAAATTAGTAGAGGAATTTAGAACTGTGACTCAGTGAGTACTTCACTCTGAGGAACAAAAATGTACGTTTCCCCCAGATGGCCTGTGCTTTAATTTAAAAATATTTATTAAAATGTATTTGATTTGTGTGTAGAATTTGCTGCTAGTTCTACTCTATATGCAATTAAACTGTTCAGTATGCTGTAGTGCTTATTTTTTAATTTAATTGTATTTATTTTTAATTTTTTATTAATTGGGTTCTGATACATATATCAAAACCTTCTAAAGTTCAGTCACATTCTGTAGAATTGTACAATTTCTACCACGGTCAGTTTCCAGACACTTTTTTCTTCCTGGACTCCTTGACATCATCTCCCTATTATCCCCACCATCACTGTACCCCTCCTACCGGCACTTTTAATTCTGCTTACTATCCCCACAGGTTCATCCATCCTGCATTTTCTGTACTGGAAAACATATAATACAGCTTCAAGAGGGTGACCTCCAATGACATAACACCTCTGAAATATGCCCTAGTATGTACAAACAAAACATTAAAAACCAAAAATACAGAAAAACTTGGAAACCAGATCAGGTCCAGCTGCATCATAGGGGAAATCCACTGACAGAGTCTTAACTGTCCACGTCAGCTTATGCCCGTGCTCTTCTATCCTCATCTCTCCAAAGCTCTCTGCTTAGCAGCCACTTCCCTCCCATCCCTCGGTCGCAGGTAGAGGGAATTCTCTGGAGGCGTATTATCTCTGTAGTCCTACCAATGAATCCTGGGCTCCCACTCTCACCCAGAGCCTTCTGCCAACTGGATTCTCCCCAGTCAGGCTCTGATACTGATCCCTCCATCGACTTTGGATGATATGAATTACAATTCTTTGGTGACTGATGATGGTTGCAGTGGTTATTGTATAAGGGATCCAAACTCATTATCTTGTCAGGCCCAAGAGAAAGAAATGAGTCTGTGCCAGGCACACTTTTATGTGTGGAAAGAGCAGGCTCTGCCTTCACGGAGGTGTAGCAGAGTGAGCCATGGCCACGCAAGCAGCTGTGGTCCTGGATCATTCTGCTCAGAAGGAACAGCTCTGATTCAAAGGTCAAAGTACTAAGCGCTAGAGAGACTGGCCGAGTCTCCTAGTGCAACCCTCCCAAAAGTCATAATGCAAACAGTTCTGCGGTGAGAAGTCCACACAGGCCATTAACTGTGCCAATACCTTCTGAGGATCTGAGAGAGAAACTGTCCCAGCTCTCTCCCCTAGCTTCTAGCTAGACGTCTGCCTTCCTCCGGTGTATCACTCTTTTTGTGTTAGTTTGTCCCTTTTAGGAAACACTTTCAGAAAGGATTGAGATTAGGACCCATCACACTCTGTTATGGCCTAGCTCCACTGAACTGATAGTCAAGGAAAAATGCTATTTCTGAATAGCATCACATTCACCACCGGTACAGGGGTGAGGACTTCAAAATATTTGGGGGAGAGGGGCACAGTTCAGTCAATAAGAGGGCCAGTAGGACCAATTTTTTAAAAAAAGAAATGCACCGAGATCCTTGTGACAGACATGGAGATTAATGGTGTTTCCACCATCTTGCCTTAATCCTTTCAAGGCTATATTATCGTCGACTTTGATTTTTTTTGAGTGTGAAATCATGTATTTTCAGTAATGAAAAGCATTTTAAACTAAATGAAAAATTTTCAAAGTAATATGGGTTTTCATACAATTAATGGGACACATATGTTCAAGAGATCTGGTAGGACGAGGCCTGTTTCCTCGGATTTACACAGTTATTCAGGTGGGCTTTGTATCACAGGTTCAGTAGTTTGAAGCCACCTGGTGTTCCAGTGGAGAAAGCTGAGGCTTTCTATTCCTGTAAAGATGTATCGTCCCGGAAACTCACCGGGGCACCTCTAGCCTGTTCGTTAGGGCTGCAGTGAGTTTTTCAGCCAGCCATGGCGGCATGCACCAAAAGGAGAATGGAAGCTGCCCACCAAATCCCGAAGGCAAAGTTGTAGGTGGGCACTATAGATCCCAGAGGTTGGTGAAGGGTTAAAGAGAAAAGTTGACATCCAGAGGGAAAGATGCTCCAAAATCTCAGGGAATTATTTTAGAAGCAAAGTGAAGGAAAACCCGAGAAAGCATGTAACTAGCACTATGCAGGAGCCTGCGGGGACGTTAGCTCCAAAATTCAGGAGCTGTATAGAAACTCAAGTAGATTCCACACTTAAGTAGATGAGAGCAGTAGACTGAAGAGAGTAATACAGACACCTTTTCATTAGGACAGCTGAGGATTGGGTAGCCCAGAAACCTTTTCCTGCAGGCCTGGCGGAAAGTCTCAGAACTCTCTTAGAAGTGGTCTCATTCCAAAAGACACGAAAACCGTTTGAGGTCCTTTGTTTTATTACTGGTTGAATCCTAAAGGGAAACAGAATGGGACAAATAGTGATTGCAAACAGATCATAGGAAGGAGTTACATTTCCTTGGGTATTTAAGATATCTTTAATTTTTACTTTAATGCAGCCCGGTTAAATGCACTGTTTTCATGTACATGTCCAAAGTCATTGCTATAAAGAAACTCATTTGTATAAAAGTACGTGATTAAGACTAATGATAACTCTAGTTATGTTTATGGAGTGCTGTATCTTTGGATCATAGTATCAGAAATCAACACCCCCATCTGCACGCACATACAGCCAGCTAATATTAAATGCAGGCCGGATAAGCAACAGGAACACTTAATACTAATTGAATTTTGCTCTACACCAGACACTGTGTTAAGTATTTTGCATGTTGTATTTGAATTCTCTCAACTACCCTACAATTAAGGAACAATGTGAAATCCATCTTATATAAAGGAATAGGGTCCCTGAATGGTGCAAATGGTGTGCGTGCTTGGCTGCTCACCAAAAGGTGAAGGTTTGCATTCACTCAGAAATGCCTTAGAAAAAAGGCCTAGTAATCCACCCCTGAAAACGGCAGCCATTTGAAAACCCTGTAGAGCGCAGTTCTACTCTGATACCCGTGGGTTCACAATGAGTCAGAATCAACTCTGTGGCATACAACACTCATATAAGCAAGAGGGAATTTTCCCAAGGTTGCATGGGCGGTAAGTAGAGAAGCCAGGCATATAGGCTAGAAGAGATCTGGCCCCAGAGCCCACCCACTCACTCCAGCCCATGCAACAGAGACTAGTCTCCAAGTCTGGGCAATAAGCAGTAGATTGGTGCTGTCTATTGAGGAGTAAAGAAATGAGAAAGCAAATAGGGGGTTAGTAACCTGTGTTAGTCTGGGTACTTTGGAGGAACAAATCCACAAAAACTCATGTATAAGAGAGAGTTTTATATAAAGTTTAAGTGCACAACAAGAAAACATTCCAACCCAGTGCTGCCCAAGCCCACAAGTCCAACATTAACTCATTAACCCTTATGTCCAACACCAATCCACTAAATCCTCCTCCATCTCACAAAACATACGCAATGACGCTGACTGCAGGAGAAAAGATGAGTCAGTGAATGTGTAAGCATCTCAGCGCTGGCAGGGGTCTCCACAGGGCTACTCCAGCACCCAGGGCTGCATCGGGGTAGGTCCATGTGGCTTCTCCTTGGGATGTCTTCAGGAAGTGAGCCTTGCCAGCTGGAGCAGGAAACTGGCTAAGGCAGCTGCACCCTGGTCTGACCATCACAAAGCAAGAGACCTGAGAACTTAAAAGGCAAGGCTCACTGAGCCATGTATCCCTCCGCCCTTCAATTAACCCCACATGTGTTTATGGGCCAGGTTGGCACAATAAACTAACTACCTCATCGCCTAACGTGAAATAGGAATGGAAGTCATGAAGAATAGAGTGACCAAGAATAAAAATATTAAAAGTAAAATAGTCCAAATATGGTCACTGCCAATAACTGTAGGGAGGCTTCTCCTGACCACCTTACTCCCTTCTCTCCTTATGTCCCATCCCTGAACTCTCTTCATTCTCTTCAAAACATTTACCAATTTACCACCTTCTGCACTTTCTCATTTTAACCTGGAAAGCTTGCGTCCAGTAACGTCCATATAAGCCAAAGCAGTGTCTATCACATAACAGGCAAGCAAAAAACAACATTAATGTAATTAATATTTGAACCAATTCAGTGAACAATGTAATTTTCAAAATAGGAAATTAAGTTCTCAATAACATTTTCTGCTGTGTGTTTGCTTGTTTGTTACCACCTGCTAAGAATCTTTGCTACTCATCATGGGCCACATGCTCTTGAACATTGTCGTGGACTGAGTGGGCTCATGATTCCTACTGCTTAGCAGCCAAGACCAGGAAACGAATGGAAAGGGGGGATTGTGCTTCAGGGGGCGAATACGGATCTCCTGGAGATCAAAGAGAGACTACTTTGAGCAGTAGATTCTGTGCTGCATGCATTTGTAATGAAAGTTGTTTCGGAATTGCCCTCCCAGAAGAGGAGAGCATTTGCGGAGGAAGATGTAGGAGAAAGGTGATGGCAGATGGAGCGGAGAACGTGGTTCCACCACGTAGGGCCATGTGGAAGCGCATGAGGAGGTGGACGTATAGGGCAGAGTGGGAGCAGTAAGCAGTGGCGATGGAAGAAAGTGGAGGTAGCAAATGTGGGAAGAGAAGGAAATGACAGCGCTCGGTTGGGCAGTGGGTTTAGCAATCTGGCAATAAACTGGGCGCTAACAAGGCCCACCTGGAGAGGTTAGTGACAAAAGAAACATTCGTGGCTCGCAAGAAGATTTAATTGAGGAGAAAATAATATGTTTGACTAGCATGCGACTCATGCTGTAGCTTGGACCTGACTTCTTTTGGAGTTTTTTAATAGGGAAGAAATGGCAGACACGTGTGTGTTTCCGGACTGAAAATTCATTTCTTTGGTGATGTTTTTGTATCGATGCCATCTTATCATTATTTGTTCCGCAGTGATTTTCATCTTGACGTGCATGTTTCTTAACATGAGCCATTTATTATTACTATCGGCCTTATTAAAATTGTTTCATTATGTTTTTTGATTAACTTCTTGGCACAGATATACGTCTTGATGCTAATCATAGACTGCTTCTGTTTCACTTTTTAGTTTGCATCTCTTACATGAACTTTGCTTAGTTATTCAACTTTGCATAGTTATTTCTTTTGCCATAAACCTGTCTTCCATTTTTAGTCAGAAAGGATTCATTCACCTTTTAGATTCCAGTATTCATTTTCTTTAAAGCCTACAGTCCATCTGTTACCAGCGTCTCAGATATTAAATTTTATTACCCCTTGTTGCTGCCTCCAGCTTTTGGCAGAGAGACCATTCTCCAATAAGCCCACTTGTTTTGTATGACAAGAAACGGATCAAGAACTTGTCAGTCTTTGCTGCAGACAAATCATTAAGCATTCTCATAAACAAAATGTTTATACTTATGTCCCAGATCCACAGTGTAGGCTGGACGAGATGGAGATCACAGATTGTGTAAAGAAAAGATGTGTGAATGTACAGCAATATACCACGAACTTCAGTGGCTTCAAACAGCATACATTTCTGATCTCGCAGTTCTGTGTGGGTTCCGAAGCCAGGTGTCCCTTCCTCAGAGCTGCGCGGAGGCTGCAATCAAGGTTCCCGCTGGGTTGTGTTCCTTCCTGGAATTTAGGCCTCTTCTAAGCTCATGTGGTTGTTGGCAGAATCTGCTTTCTTGCAGCTAGAGGATCGAGGTCTCTGCTTTCTTGTTGACTGTCAGCAGAGCTGCTCACAGCTCCAGAGGTCACGAGCATCTTCCTGCCACTTGTTTCCCTCAAAGACCCTCTTCCAACATAGCAGCTTTCCTCTTCAAGGAAAAGCAGGGGAACGTCGTGTCATTCAAATGAGCCAGCGTCTTCTACCACCTAACACAATCCCAAGAGTGACCACCATTGTCATCTTTACCATATAACGTCATGTGATCAGGAGAGCGGCGCCCAGATCAGAGAGTGAAGATGATGGGGCGTCACAGAATTTTGTCTACACAATGCCCATAGAGGGAAGAGGCTGGCAGTACCTAAGGAAGTGTCAACGAGACCTAGAATTAGGCTCACAACATTTTACAGCAGCAACAGCAACAACAACAACAACAAAGTGCCATCAATTTCATTCCCACGAATGGCAGCTCTGCTGTTGCCGAATAGGACAGCAGTTCATAGAGTTTCCAGTGGCTGTGATCTTTCAGTCTGATTTCCCCTACACCTCTGCGTGGGTTCAGGTCGCCAACCTTTAGGTAAATAGTTAAGCACAAACTATTTTGCTTAATAGGAACTCTTGCAGCAAACAACTACAAAAATAGGGTAACATTAGCAATTATAATTCAAAAAGAAGTGTTTCTTGCTCCCCTAACAATTCTTAATAGGTGTCTCTGGTTGGTGGTAGCCTTCACCAAGTGAATCAGGAACCCAAATTCTTTTCAGCTGTGACTCGGCTCTCCTCTAAGGGTTCCTGCACTTCAGCAACTCTCTGCCTTCGAGTCAATGGCGGTTTCTGAGACTAACTCTTTACAGGAATAGAAAGCCCACCTTTCTCCCGTGGAGCTGCTGGTGGTTTTGAACTGCAGGTCACAGTCACCGCCTAACCACTGAACCACCAGGGCTGTTGAGAAAACACTCTTAACTGCGTTGGCTGAGAAGGAGTACTCATCATTTCCACGCATGTCTCAGCAGTGAAAATTAATTACATGATACCTACAGACACAAATATAACCTAGAGCCCTGCTGAGAAGCTGCTTCCATACAGCCCTGCAGTGGAAGGGGAAGCATGCCTCTGATTATCGCTACCCCAAATCTTTGCAGAAGGTCGCCATGCTTGATGAAGCAGAGGCTCGGCACAAAAGAGGAAGACCCTCAACTAGCTGCGTCGACCCAGTGCCTGCAACAAAGAGCTCCAACAGAACAGTAATTTCAAAGGTCAGCGGTGTTTGTTTGGGGGTTTATATCAATTATAGACATATACAAGGAAAAATATGCTATGCATAGTTGCCACACCCATTGAACCCAAAGTAACAGCACCCCAGTAGCCTACCCCCATCTGACCCCACGTGTATGTGGCTCTTAAAGTCCTTGCTGTTTTAAATCCTTGCTGAGCCCATGTTGCAGTCACCATTGTCAATCCATCTCATTAAAGGTCTCCTTTTTTCTTTTTCTTCTTTTTTTCGGACCCTTCACTTTACCAGGCATGATAGTCTTCTCCAGGGACTGATTATTCCTGCTAACATGTCCAAAGCATGTGAGACAAAGTCTCATCATCCTGCCTCGGTTTCTTCCTGTACTTCTTCCATGATGAAAAGATACAAGCTTTATGCACACATTTCCTGATGTTATTTATTTTAAAAATCACTTTATTGGGGACTTGTACAGCTCTTATTACAATCCATGCATACACCCATTGTGTCAAGCACATTTGTACATTTGTTGCCATCAACATTCTCAAAACATTTTCTTTCTACCTGAGCCCTTGGTATCAGCTCCTCATTTTTACTCCTCCCTCCCTTCCTCATGAACCCATGATAATTTATACATTATTATTATTTTTCATGTCTTATATGGATCAATGTCTCCCTTCAACCACTTTTCTGTTGTCCATACTCCTGGGAGGGGGTTATATGTAGATCATTGTGATTGGTTCCCTTTTTGACCCCCCACCTTCCCCTTACTCTCCTGGTATCCCTACTCTCAATATTGGTCCAAAGGGAGTTATCTGTCCTGGGTTCGCTGTGTTTCCAGCTCTGCTCTGTACCCGAGTAAATGCTCTAGTCTAGCCAGATTTGTAAGGTAGAATTGGGATCATGATGGTGGGGGAAAGAAAACATTAAAGAACTAGAGGAAAATTGTATGTTTCAATGGTGCTATACTGCACCCTGACCGGCTCGTCTCTTCCTTGTGGGCCTTCTATAAGAGGATGTCCAGTTGTTACATATGGGCTTTGGGTCTCCACTCTGCACTCTCCCTCATTCACAATGATATGATTTTTTGTTCCGGGTCTTTGATGCCTGATTCCTGATCCCATAGACACCTCATGATCACACAGGTTGGTTTGCTTCTTTCATGTGGACTTTGTTGCTTCTCAGCTGGATGACCGCTTGCTTATCTTGAGCCTTTAAGACCCCAGATGCTATATATTTTTTAATTTATTTTAAATTTTTT
Source organism: Tenrec ecaudatus (assembly GCF_050624435.1). Lineage (NCBI taxonomy): Eukaryota > Metazoa > Chordata > Mammalia > Afrosoricida > Tenrecidae > Tenrec > Tenrec ecaudatus. The sequence continues at coordinate 251,502,886 of NC_134530.1, read as the reverse complement.
GCACTATATCTTGTGATAGCCGGACACTATCAGTTTTCTTCACCACATTTGCTTATACACCCATTTTGTCTTCAATGATCATGTTGGGAAGATGAGCATCATGGAATACCAGGTTATTAGAGCAAAGTGTTTTTGCATTGAGGGAGTACTTGAGTAGAGGCTCAATGTCTGTCTGCTACCTTAATTCTAAACCTATAAATATATGTACATAGATCTATTTCCCTATCATTATATATAAATATATTTACATGTGTGCATGCTTGTATTCAGACCTCTATAAATGCCCTTTGCCTTCTTTGCTCTATTTCCTTTTACTTTTCTCTTGTTGCACTATCATGTTCAGCCTTCATTCGGGTTTCAGTAATTCCTCTCGGTTACATTGCCCTCGATCAAACCCTACCAGGCCTCGTACAACCTCCTTGCTATCAATTTTAAATCATTTGTTGTTCCCTTGTCCCTGGGTTTGTTAACACCCACTTCCTTTCCCTCTACCCTCCCCCTCTCCTGTGTACCCTCCAGAACCATCGGCCCAGTTTTTTTTCTTCTCTGGATTGTTTATTCCCCCTATCTTATCTAGACAGACATGCAGAGACAATAATAAGCACAAACACAAGACAAAGCAACAAAACAACAACAACAACAAAAAAGACAAGCCTATAAATAGTTCAAGGCCTGTTTGTTGACCTTTAGGAGTGTTTTCCAGTCGAGTCTGATGGGGTGTCATGCCCTCGACTCACTGTCTATTTTTGTTATCCCCCAGGAACTTCTCCTCTTGCTGTTCCGTTGCATGCCCTTAGTGCTTTGCTCCGGTGACATTTCCTAATTTTCAGCCATGTAGTGTCCCCTTGTTCTGCTAGAATGATTGCCTCTTGGTCTATGTATAGATTCAGCATGGGCACAATTAACTGTTCCAAAATCCCCATTGTTTGCCATGTTATTCATAATTTGTTATGATCCACACAGTTTACTGCTGAGTTAAAATTATTGAATTAGGCATCATCAGAAGTTTTATAGAGCTTTTCTCTTTCTCCTCAAAATTGTCTTATCACAGATGAGCCCTTAGATAACATTGCGATAATCTTTGTTTTTAAGTACTTAATGATAGTTTTATTTTTAACATTTTATTGGCATATAATTCACATACTATACAATTCAATAGTTTAGTTATAGTAAAAAGAGTTGTGTGATCATCAGCACCATCAGTTTTACAACATTTTCTTCATTCTTGTACCCCTTAATATTATTTATCTTGTAATTCCCAACCTCCACTGCCATAGTCCTAAGAAACTATTAATCTATTCACTGTCTCTATGGATGACCTATCCTGCATTTCATGCATAGTTACAAGCTTTGAGGATTCTCCCTGCATTAGGATTTGCTCCTCTAACTTTTATCATTCCGACCTTAATGAGATAAAAGTTTTCAGTTAACTCATTCATCAAAATATTTTTCAGTTCTGGAGTTTTGAGAACTCAGTCTTCTTCATATGCTGTCATCTACTACTCCATAAAGCCTTCACTGGGGAGTTCTTTTGTGTGTGTGTGTGCAGTGGATGTTTTTTTTTTTAATTTTATTAGGGACTCATACAACCCTTATCACAATCCATATATACATCAATTGTGTGAAGCACATCTGTACATTCATTGCCCTCATCATTTTCAAAGCATTTGCTCTCAACTTAAGCCCTTTGCATCAGGTCCTCTTTTTTTCCCCTCCCTCCCCATACCCACCTCCCTCATAAACCCTTTATAATTTATAAATCATTATTTTTTCACATCTTGCCCTGTCCGACATCTCCCTTCACCCCTTTTCTGTTGTCCATCCCCATTGGGGAGTTCTTTAACAGTGGAATCTATGACTTCATTTTCACTGATGTCTAATTGTAGTTGACTACCAATATTTACCTTATTTCATGATGTCAACTCTACACCCCTGAAAAGCATATGCAAATGTTACTTTCATATTTGACTACTTCACTTCGTCCTAAGCCCCAGCAATATTTTAAGTGGTATCTTAATGTTATAATTCCTCTAGATTTCCCTTAAACTAAGTGCATTCTCTTTGGTAGCCCTGTCTCCTTGTGAGAAGTCTTTGAAGGATTCCCTGAGCCATTTGACTGAAGTAGAATTGACTTTTACATTGAGGTAAAGATCTTCAAGAGGGCTTAGATGTCCAGGTGTATTGTCAAGCCCAAGGAGAATCTTAATAGGAATTTTTGGGTCAGGCAATAATTTTCAATAGCAGGGACACAATTATTAAAGAACTAATATTCCTAAACGGTTATTATAACTCTAGCCTTTTCATTTGCCTTCTAAAAAAATCAGAAAACCTTCCTAATGATAAGGAGACGTGCCTTCAGATGTAGGATGTGATACAGAAACAAAGGTTTGAACTTGAACCCCTGTATGCATTTCCCCCAAGTAATAATGTTAGCCTATCCTTCCATTCCAATCACCTCATATACATGTGAAAGTTGGACATTGAATAAGGAAGACTGATGAAGAAATGATGCATTTGAATTATGGTGCTGGCCAAGAATATTGAAAGTGCCATGGGCTGCCATAAGAGCAAACAAATCTGTCTCGTAAGAAGTACAGCTAGATTGTTCCTTAGAGGTTACATATAGTGAACCTTCATCTCACGTCCTTTGGACATGTTGTTGGAGAGAGACCGGTCTCTGGAGAATGACATCATGCTTGGTAAAGTAAAAGTGTTTCAAAACGAGGAAAGCCCTCAATAAGATGGTTTGGCATGATGGCTACAACAAAGGGCTCAAACATCAGACCAATTGTGAGGATGGTGCTGGACCAGGCTGTATTTAGTTCTATTGCACATAAGGTTGCTGTGAGTGGGAACTAACTCCACAGCACCTAACAACAACAAGAACAACATCTTTTTATGCATTTTTCATCTTTTGAAGTGAAGGTCCTTTGAGAGGGTTTCCAAAAACATAAAATATAATAAGCCAGGCTTGTGTACATTAAATATTTGGTCTGACAAATAACTCCCTTCAGAATTTTCTTCCAACATTTCAAGAAAAATGTCCACTGCATTTTCGCTGACACTAGCTATTTCATCTTGTACTTTTCTATTGTGCAAATGTCCCCTCACTTTGAAACAATTGAATCAGCCCCTACTTACAGCAAAGTCTTCATAATAATCACCTTTACTCGATCTATGCACAGCCTTTAAATCACTGAAGACGCTTTCAGACTTTCCTTGCACTGAAATAAGGCTAATAAACATGTGGTGGTTACATAATCTGGTGTCAATTTGGGACTTGAGAGGATGAAGAGTGAAGGGGTGGAGTCTAGTTTGTCCATCGGGTTGTAGCCAATGAGGCTTCTGTGTGGGCATGGCCTTCTCCAGAGAATTCTGGGAAGGCCTGTATTTTCTCCTTGGAGGCAGGAGACACTCCTCTCTCGGCTCACTCCCTGGGAGACATTGTAGCTGACAAGGCACATGGAACTACGCCCGTGCCCTGAGCTGGAGAAGCCACATGGGCCTACCCTGATGCAACCAAACCTCTGAAGGCAGAGAAGTGACAGAGAGACCCTTGCCAGTGCTGAAATGCTTACAAGGCCACTGGATCCAAAGACTTTCTACCCACTGGCCTCTCATTGCACAGGCATGTGCAAATGTGTTTCATGAGTCTGAAGAGGACTTTATAGATTGGTATTGGACATATGGGCTAATAGCGGACTCATGGGCTTCGACTGGACTGGGTTGAGATGCTCTCTTAATGTACAATTAGCCTTTATATAAACCTCTTTTCATACACATATGAGAGTGTCCATGGATTTGTTTCTCTAGTTTTCCCAGACTAACACACATTATAATGATTTTGATCTTCTAATGAAATGATCAATGTCTTTTCCTCTTTGATAATTAAACCCTTGCATTGCTTATTAACAGTTATCAGTTTTATCAGGCCCGGCCTTTCACATGCTCCAGTATGTTCACTGTATCCTGTAAAATTATTGTGATCCTTTTCTGATCCTTTGTAATGGACGGTGGCATTTTACTTCTTTCTGATTGCTCTATCGTTTCCACTTTATTTTCAATTGTGATCATTTTCTCTTTCTTTGATGCGTCACTATCCCTTGCCTGGCACATAAGAAGGTAAATAGAAAGAAACTGTATGCCAACTACACACTACCATGCTAAGTACAGTATTCGATGCAATGTGCTCTCACTTTAAACGGCTGTGCTCTTTTTCCATGAATTGAGGGCCCACTGAAGCCATGAAGTATTCTTGTGAGTGCCACAAGGCAGGGCATGTGTTCATTATTATGAACCACTGTATTGAGCAAAAATTCCGTACAACAGATTTTATGGCAGTCCATTGATAAATACAATTTGTCCATAAGTCAGATGTTCTTAACCTAGGAAGTTAGGCAGGGTTATCTAGAGAAACAAAACCAGGACACTTATGAATATATGTACATATATATTTATATAGCAAGAAGGACTGTAACATCTAATTAGTTCATATAGCAGTTCAGAGGACTCAGCTTAATTCACTTTTGGGAACAATTAATACACTGAAGGTCCTTGAACTCACTGGGGATGCTGGTCCAAGTTCAAGGAAGCAGACAGCAGTCTGCCCTCAGGGAAGACAAGCAGGGTGGGGCAGCAAGAGCAGGAAAATGAGAAGTTGAGGCATAGCAGAGGCCTATGCTCCAGTGATCCGATGGATCCTCAAGAAGCTTGGTGACAAGGAGGGTGTAAGATGCCTGGTAAGGATTGATCAAGGAAAGTATAAATGAGAGGAATTACTGAAACCCAAATGAAAGCTGAACATGATAGTGGGACAAGAGGAAAGTAAAAGGAAATAGAAGAAAGAACTAGCAGGCAAAGGGCATTTATAGAGGTCTAAATACAGGCATGTGCAAATGTAAATATATTTATATATGATGACGAGGAAATAGATCTATGTGCATCTATTTATAGATTTAGTATTAAGGTAACAGATGGACATTAGGCCTCCACTCAAGTACTCCCTCAATTCAAGAACACTGTTCTATTAAATTGGCATTCTATGATGCTCACCTTCTTGACTCGATCGTTGAAGACAAATGTGTGCATAAGCAAATGTGATGAAAGTTGATGGTGTCCAGCTATCAAAAGATATAGTGTCTGGGGTCTTAAAGGCTTGAAGTGAAACAAGCAGCCATCTAGCTCAGAAGCAACAAAGTCCACATGGAAGAAGCATACCAGTCTGTGTGATCATGAGGTGTCGAAGAGATCAGGTATTAGGAATCAAAGAAGAAAAAAATCACATCATTGTGAATGAGGGGTGTGTGAAGTGGGGACCCAAAGCCCACCTGTAGGCAACTGGATATACCCTTACATAAGGGTCGTGGGGAGGAGACAAGCCAGTCAGGGTGCAGTGTAACAATGATGAAACATAGAACTTTCCTCTAGTTCTTAAATGCTTCCCCCCACCTCCACTATCATGATCCCAATTTTACTTACAAATCTGGCTAGACCAGAGGATTTTCACTGATACAGATAGGAACTGGAAACACAGGGAACCCAGGACAGATGATCCCTTCGGGACCAGTGGTGAGAGTGGCAATATCGGGAGGGTGCAGGGAAAGTGGGGTTAAAAGGGGGAACCGATTACAAGGATCTACATATAACCTGCTCCCTGGTGGGGGTGGCGAACAACAGAAAAGTGGGTGAAGGGAGACATTGGACAGTGTAAGATATGACAAAATAATAATTTATACATTTTCAAGGGTTCATGAGGGAGGGGATAGTGGGGAGGGAATGAAAAAATGAGCTGATACCAAGGGCTCAAGTAGAAAGCAAATGTTTTGAGAATGATGAGGGCAACAAATGTACAAATGTGCTTGACACATAATGGATGGATGTATAGATTGTGATAAGAGTTGTTTGAGCCCCCAATAAAATGATTAAAAAAAAAGAAGCAGCTTGGTGAAGCAGGTCTCGATGGAACCTCAAACTCTAGGATGCATGGCGACACAACCCACGGGTTGCCTCAGTCCACAGTAGCACAGCACACAGTTGAGGCAAAGGACTAGCTCAGGCAGCAGAGCACTGGTTCAGTCACCAAGTATAAAGAGGGAAGGGGACTGGCCATGCAGAGCCATTTATCTCATTGCTCTCCAGTCAAGCTGCGACATAATTAAACTCTGCCCACATGTTCCTATGGAAGCCTAGTTGGCACAATAAACTTAACTGTCACACCTGGAACTTACTGTATTATCATTTAATTCCATTTTCCCATGAACTTTTTGATGGTATCTTGTATATACAGTGTATTTCCTGACCACAGTAGAATCAAAATGGAAATCATAGCAGAAATGTAACAGAAAAATCACCAAAAATTTGGAAAGTAAACAACACACATTTAATAATCCACGAATCAAGGGGGAATCTCAAAAAATTAAAAATACACAGAGCTGAGTGAAAATGAATGTACAACATATCAAATCTATTGGGACATAGCTACAGCAATGTTAAGAGGGAAATTCATAGCATTAAAATGATTACATTTTTAAAACATCTCAGATGGATCTAAGATGCTATCTTGTGATGGTTAATTTTCTGTGGTAACTTGGTTGCACTAAAGTTTGTTGGGAATGTGTCCTCCCTCCAGAATATAAATGGGTATTCCCACATAGCTCATTCTCTCATGACCCTAAGCTCTTCTTTTTGCCTGACCATCAGGTTTTGATTTACCTGTCTCCACGATCTTGCAAGTCAGCAGAGTTATTCAACCTGCTACCTGTTTGACCCATGAGTTTGGGTATTTCCATCCTCCAGAGCTGAATGACTCATTTCTTTGAAGTAAATCTGAATCTCTCTCTCTCTCTCTCTCTCTCTCTCTCTCTCTCTGTCTCTCTCTCTATCTCTATCTCTATCTCTATCTGTCTAGTTTTGCTCCTCTAGAGAATCAAACCAAATTACATCTCAAGACACTTGAAAACAAAGAACAAAAAACAGAAAAGAAAAAGAAACTATAAATAGTATATAAATAAAACTGGATAAAGAAAAGCAATAGAGAAGAAATCAAGGAAACAAAGCTATCGTGACCCCAGTTTTACCTTACAAAACCCAGCTAGACTGTAGCATGTACACTAGTACAGATAATAGCTCTCGACACATGGAATCCAGGGCAGATAAACCCCTTAGGAACAGTAACAGGAGTAGTGATACTATGAGGGTAGGGGAAATTATGGGGGAAAAGGGGAGAGATGGGGAACCACCTACAATGATAGACATATACCATGCCCTCCCCTACCAACAGCAGAAATGTGGGTGAAGGGAGACCACAGATGGTGTAAGATATGAAAATAATAATAATTTATAATTTATCAAAGGTCCATGAGGGTGAGAGGGTGGGGGAGGGAGGGGAAAAAGGGGACCTGATACCAAGGGCTCAAGCAGAAAAAAAATGTTTTGAAAATGATGATAATATATGTATAAATGTGTTTGATACAGTTGATGTATGGATTGTTATAAGAGCTGTAAGTGCCCCCAATAAAATTATTATTTTTTAAAAATATAATGCTTCTAAGTACAGGTAGATATATTAAATATAAAAATATTTGGACAAAGTGAATGAAAAGTTATAGGAATATTGGTTCCAAGTCTTGCTCAGAAAAATCTAAAATATCTCTGTGTGTCATAAAATATCAAAACCATCGGGAGCTCCAGTGGCATAGGGTGACACACTAGCCTGCTCACCACCCACAGTACCAAGGATGAATGGGATCATGTCAAAAGGAAACAGAAGCGATACTGAATGTGTTTCTGCAGGTATAGCAAGTGGACAGAGAAATAATGAGCAAGAAAATAGCACCGGAGGAAGTCTAGCTTTTAATCTCCCTAAAGTCTTCCATGAAAAACAGTGTATTAGTCTGCGTACTTTAGAGAAACAAATCCACAGAGACTCATGTATAAGAGAGTTTTATATAAAGGTTAAGTGTCCATCAAGAAAACATTCCAACCCAGTGCTGCCCAAGCCCACAAGTCCAACATTAACTCATATGTCCAACACCAACCACAAAGTCCTACTCCATCTCACAAAACACACACGATGATGCTGACTGCAGGAGTAAAGCTGAATCAGTGAATGTGCAAGCATCTCAGTGCTGGCAGGGGTCTCCACATGGGCTGCTCCAGCACCCAGGGCTGCATCAGGGTAGGTCCATATGGCTTCTCATATGGGATGTCTTGCAGGAAGTGAGCCTTGCAAGCTGAAGCAGGGAACTGGCTAAGGCAGCTGCATCCTGGTCCAACCGTCAGAAAGCAAGAGACCTGAGAACTCCAAGGGTGAGGCTCACTGAGCCATTTATCATCTCTCCACCCTTCAATTAACCCCACCTGTGTTTATGGGCCAGGTTGGCCCAATAAGCTTAACTAACTCAAATAGGAAGAGAAAATGGAATAGCAAAACAAAAGACTCATGCACCACAAACCTAGCTCTACTGCACACAACATAGTGTGCTTTTACAGATTGAAGGTTTGCGGCAACCTGGTGTCACGCAGGTTTGTTGGTGAAATTTTTTCTAATAGCATGAGCTCACTTCATGTTTCTGTGTCACATTTTAGCAATTATCCCAATATTCCAGATTTTTCATGTTATTACATATGCAATAAACTAAAGCATAATGTAAACAAAACTTTTATTTGTACTGAACTCACTGCCATTGAGTCAACCCTCACTCACAGTGACCCCTGTGAGTTTCCAAGACTGTAACTGTTTACAGGAGCAGAAAGCTCAGTCTTTCTCCCACCGAGCTGCTGGTGGTTTTGAACTTCTAAGCATACAGATCCCAGTGATCTGCACCCTCACCCACAATATCTCTAAGGCCTGTCTGAACCACAAGTCCCCAAGTACACAGCACCCTCTCCTAAAAAGGCTCGAACACTATCAGATCAGTGTGGGAGGAAAACTAGAAATGAATGAGTTTCTAATGGCCCCTGAGACTTGGAGAAACCCCAATATCCGTCTGAGACCAGCTGACACTGAGGAGGTTTCACAGGATAAAATTCATAGATGAGTTCAGGGAAATTACACTTGCAAAAGGACTAATAGTGTAATAAGGTCTAACAGATCAGTTGGACTCCACAGGCATTCAAAATTAACAAACCAAATCTCCTGTCTAAGCGGACCCTACTGAAAGGAGAATCCAAACTAAGTCGAGGGCAAACTATAAGATATAAAAGATAAACATAAAAATTCAGTTGATTCCCAAAGTTATTTATTTTTAAAGAGAGAATAAGTGTAGATTAATAACCTTCTAGACAAATAAATCATTCCAGGAAAACTCATTTCAAGTGTGAAGGTCATAGATACACTAACATGGGAAAGCTCACAGAATACTGTTCTTCTGAAGACTTCTGGAGGATTGGCTTGAACTTAAAAGATAAACCTCAACCTAGAGTGACATTAAGACAAGGACTCGGGCTGAGCATTAAATAAATAGTTACTTTCCTGTAGTTCTAAGACATAAGAAAATACCTCATAATATTAAAAACTAAAAAAAATATTAAAAGCTAAAATCACAATGAGGAGAGAAGCATTTATATACTCAATAAAACTGCAATAATGTCTATGGAGCAGAAATTTCTCCCAAACCAAAGTTCCTTTACTTAGGAATTTCTTAATGATTTCTCTCACTTCCTATTTAATAGGATTACACTTTCTTTTATGTCGCATGCTGTCAAATAAGTGTAACATGATAGTTTAGGTTCTAACCCACATGATTTTCAAAAAACATAAAAACCAGAATGAAACCCATTGCCATCTAATCTATTCTGAGTCATAACAGCTCTGTAGGACAGCAGAACTGCGCCAAAGGCTGTCGAAGATCGCAATCTCTTTAAAAACAGATAGCCACATGTTTTTCCATGAAGTAACTGGTGAGTTTGAACCATTGTCCTTGTAGTCAGCAGCGTTTAATAAATGCACCAGCATAAGGAAGTATAAAATACTACATAATTATTTTTTTATCTTCAGGAAAAACACTACTTCTCTATACTATACTGATGAAGGCAAGCCGCTTGTAGTTACGTATCAAATGGCAAAATAATATTCATTAATAAGGCAAATATAACAATTTATCTGTAAATTGTTATGCTCATAAATATGTATTTGCATATGTGCTGCAGAATTATTTTACTCACAACACATTTAGAACTTGATAGCATGTATATTAAAGCTCTGAATATATTTCTTTGTAAGAAGTATTAATCAGTCTAGAAAATGCCAAAAATGTCTTCTGATATGAAATACAAATATACCAACAGAAGTTCCAGTTTGTGGTACAGATGGATTGGATTATTTGAATTGCATACAGGAGGACAGCGAAGGTGAACACACATGGATAATTCCATTTCCAGCTATTTATCCCCAAAGAAATACATGCATACAAGGGAGCTTCAAAAACTTCATAGGGAAAATGGATTTAAAAGATAATGGGCACACGATCACTGAAGACAAAAATGGGTGCATAAGCAAATGTGGTGAAGAAAACCGATCGTTTCCGGCTATTAGAAGATAGAGCGTCTGGGTCTTAAAGGCTTGAAGGTAAATAAGTGGCCATGTAGCAGGGAAGCCACAAAGGCCACATGGAAGAAGCACACCAGCCTGTATGATCACGAGGTGTTGGCAGGGTCAGGTATCAGGCATCAGAAAACCTAAAACAAACAATCATATTGATGCAAATGAGGCGGGTCAGAATGGGGAACAAAAGCTCATCTGTAGACAATTGGACACCCCCTTACACAGGGTCAGAAGGAAGGAACAAGACAACCAGGATGTAATATGGCACCAAGGAAACACACAACATTCCTCTAGTTCTTTAATGCACCTCCCACCCACCACTATCATGACCCCAGTTCTACCTTACGCATCTGGCTAGGCATGTACTCTGGTACAGACAAGATCTCTTGACACACAGAATCCAGGACAGATAAGCCCGTCAGGAACAGTAATGGGAATAATGATACCGTGAGGGTAGGGTAGGGGGACAGTGGGGAGAAGGAGGAACCTATCACAATGATGAATGTATAGCCCACCCACCCCACCCGCCAGGGTGACAAACACCAGGAACATGGGTTAAGGGAGACAGCAGATAGTGTAAGATATAAAAATAATAATACTTTATAATTTGTCAAGGATTCACAAGGGTGGGAGGTTGGGGGAGGGAAGGGAAAAAAGAGGAGCTGATATCAAGGGCTCAAGTAGAAAATGTTTTGAAAATGATGATGGCAACATATGTATAAATGTGTTTGACACAATTGATGTATGAATTGTTATAAAAGCAGTAAGAACCCTCAATAAAATTATATATAAAGATAACGGGTGTTTGAAACCGAATCATATGTACACTTAATGGCATACAAGGATATTCATACAGGTAATATTTATAAAATCTTGAAAATGAACACAATCCAGCAAGAGTAGCATGAATTTTTTAAGTGACATATCCATCCAATGGGATACAATATGGTGATGGAAATCAATAAAATGCCGATAAAAGCAGTATAACACAGATAAATCTCACAAACATAGTATTGAGAGAAACAGACCAGATTTTAAAATACCATGTAATCTCCCTCACAGAAACTTAAAAAGCAGGCACAATGAATTTATGATGTTAATCGTAAGATCTTGTTACCTTTGAGGGGAAAGGTAGGGAGTGCTGGTAATGCAGCACGTTGTCATAAATTATTATGCAGCATCTTTGGTAGGTGTAATTTTCTCTAAATAGGTTGCATTTTTTAATTTCAAAAAGACATTTCAGACACATGAAGTGGTGTCTGTTATGGGCAGATCCTCAGCTCAGAAAGCATCCAGGCAGTGCTATTCAAAGTGAAGTCCATGGACTAATGACAGTATACGACACGAGTGTACGCCACCGGGGCGGGTAGGAGAAGTTCAGAACTGAGCACTTCACTTCAGACAATGTTACCGTGCGTTTGACACAGTCTACGGAATCTAATAATAAAAACATGGGACTTGCATTTTGTATGTCTCTGGGTATTTTATTTTTATTTTTTTTGGAATTCATTTTATGATACTGTATAAAAGCATGCATCTGTGATGAGGCCAAGGAAAACAAGAGTATGTTCTTCCCCATCGATCATTTGAGTAGCATTGTTCTAAAGAAGGTCCTGCAGGAAGAAGGAAGTGATACGATGTGGAAAATCCAAGATGCACAAATGAATGGAGAGAAAAGAAAGTGGCAAATAACATTTGCATCCATAGAGATATCTCTGACTTTATAGACATTAATAGTAATCATTAATATTAATATCTTATGGAAATTTTATTTTTAAACTCTATTTAGTTTCGATACACACTGTCAAAAGCACATTCAAATGTTGGGTGTGAAGGAAATGCAGTTCCAACATTGTTTTTTATTTGTTTTTCTATCACCCCACGAGGAAGGGACAAGTACTGATTACCTTCAGATTCTGATGTGTTATTTTTGCATATGGTAAGTTCTACAGTTATTATAAAAATAATAGACAAGGAGACTGATTTCCATACCAATAGATGCCATGAATAAGTGGGAAATAATAATCAATAGTAATAAAAAAGAAAGGTATTGGCAAAGTATCCTGCACACATTTGAGACATATGCCACTGGTACTGCAGAAAGTAAGCTTAAAGTCTTGTTTATTAGGCAAATTTTTAGACTGAGAGCAGCTGAGACAGATGGGTCCAGTTTCTCCTTCTCCCACATCTAATTCTCCTTGAGGAACAGAGCCCCAGTAGGAGGACCCCGATCTGGACTTGTCTACATTTCCATGGGGGACTGAGATGAGGTCGTGGATTTCTAGCAGCGGGCACCTCTCTGTGAAGAAAGGAGGAGTTTCTGAGCCTCGGCTATTGGCATATGTCACAGACTGTGTGTCTTTCCATTGAGCTAAGATCGCTGAGTCAGCTTCTTGGAAAGTGTCAGAAAGTGAGGGTGAAAATCAGGGCCATATCTTTAATTTAATTTCATATTTTACTTTAACAAACAGGAATTTATTTTCTCACAGTTTGTCCCGTTGTCATAGGAATCATACATAAGGTGTCTGAGACTGTAAGTCTGTATGTGAGCAGACACCTATCTTGTACTAGGCAGCTCACTGCCTTACCCACATTGTCTCATAGTTGTTGTTGGGAGGCAGAATACAGTCAATTCCAAGTGCAACTTCCCAGTCCTGGATTTTGAGGTGCTCATTATGTTTGTTTTGTTTGACTTGGTTGGTGGTCACCTAAATGTTTGCTTTAAAATTACCGGTCAGTCTGTACTTATGCATTTTATAGACTCCGTACATAAATATTTCTCAGTTTAAAGAAGAAAAACTAAATGAAGATAAAAATTAATGCTGTGATAAAGAGAAAGACATGAGTTCATTCTTTACTTCACACAACTGTTTCAATCTCACTCTCTCAGGCCAATATAATATGGGGCATCCTCTAGCTAATGCCCTCTAAGAAAAGCACTGGAGCTTTCCTTTTGTCTCCTCTTGAAATTAGAACTTCAGTGATCATAAGATAGTGCATACCAAAGGCTTATCTTTTTAAATTTTTTTTGCTTTTATTTATTTATTTTTATTTTTAAACAATTTATTAGGGGCTCATACAACTCTTATCACAGTCCATACATATACATACATCAATTGTATAAAGCACATCTGTACATTCTTTTCCCTAATCATTTTTTTCTCCTCTTTTCTTTTTTTAAATTTTATTAGGGACTCATAGAACTCTTATCACAATCCATACATATACATACATCAATTGTATAAAGCACATCAGTACATTCCCTGCCCCAATCATTCTCGCAGGATTTGCTTCCACTTAAGCCCCTTGCATCAGGTCCTCTTTTTTTTCCCCTCCCTCCCTTCTCCCCCCTCCCTCATGTGCCCTTGGTAATTTATACATTGTTATTTTGTCATATCTTGCCCTATCCGGAGTCTCCCTTCCCCCCCTTCTCTGCTGTCCCTCTCCCAGGGAAGAGGTCACATGTGGATCCTTGTAATCAGTTCCCCCTTTCCAACCCACTCACCCTCCACTCTCCCAGCATCGTCCCTCACACCCTTGGTCCTGAAGGTATCATCCACCCTAGATTCCCTGTGTCTCCAGCCCTCATATGTACCAGTGTACAGCCTCTGCCCTATCCAGCCCTGCAAGGTAGAATTCGGATCATGGTAGTTGGGGGGAGGAAGCATCCAGGATCTGGGGGAAAGCAGTGTTCTTCATCAGTACTATCTTGCACCCTAATTAACCCATCTCCTCTCCTAAACCCCTCTATGAGGGGATCTCCATTGGCCGACATTTGGGCCTTGGGTCTCCACTCTGCACTTCCCCCTTCATTTAATATGGTATATATATATATATATATACACACACACACATATATATACATATATATACATATACACATACATACACACACACATATATCTTTTTTTTTTTTGCATGATGCCTTATACCTGGTCCCTTGGCACCTCGTGATCGCACTGGCCGGTGTGCTTCTTCCATATGGGCTTCTTTGCTTCTGAGCTAAATGGCCGCTTGTTCACCTTCAAGCCTTTAAGACCCCAGACACTATCTCTTTTGATAGCTGGGCACCATCAGCTTTCTTCACCACATTTGCTTATGCACCCATTTGTCTTCAGCGATCCTATCATGGAGGTGTGCAGTCAATGATATGATTTTTTTGTTCTTTGATGCCTGGTAACTGATCCCTTCGGGACCACTCGATCACACAGGCTGGTGTGTTCTTCCATGTGGACTTTGTTGCTTCTGAGCTAGATGGCCGCTTGTTTATCTTCAAGCCCCAAAGGCTTATCTTAACCTAAGGAAGTCCTTTTAATAAAGACAACAAAACTCATATGCTAATTTACAAATATGTAAATATCACTAGAAGTGAAGATATCGACACTCAGCCTCGTGTACTTTGAAGAAATCAATCTCTGGAAAAGGCCCTCATACTTGGTAGAGTAGATGGGCAGTGAAAAAGAGATCGGCTTATAAGAAAGTGACAGAGAAGTGTAATACAGCTAAGGAACACCAAAGAGCATCCATATGGCCCAGACCATGAGAGAAGGATGATACAGACTAGATAAGAAAGAATCTTATTTTAGCCACACTGGCTATGCATTTACATCAGTTCTTTAATGCAGAGAAGTTGGGACTTAATATGAAACCTCTAATATATGTAATTTATCGTGATAGTTGCTGTTACATGCTGTTGAGTCAGTTCCAACTCACAGTGGTGTTATGTACAACCTAACAAAACAACTATATCAACCCATCTTTGCAAGGGCCTACATATTTTTCAGTGCCCCTCTTTCCAGAGACTGGTCTCTCTTGATGACAAGGCCAGAGGTCACTAGTCTGTCTTGCCATCTCTGCTTCTAATAATATTTACATATGCGTAAATCAACAATGGTTTTTTTATTGTCTTTATAAACTATTATAGATGATTCAAAGACTAAGGTATTCTAGAAATCTCTTAAACTGAAGGTTTAAGTAAAGAGTAGATGTAAAATCCTGGTCCCCCTGACATCTGACTCCTTGGCACTTCCTTGTCAGTTCCCTGTGGGCTTCCCACTTAACCCTATCACTTTCACAACATAGTCCCACAGCACTCTCACTGAACATTTGGGGTTTGCTTCTGTGCACATTTTCATATATTAAACATTAATTAAATTGGAGAAAGGCATCAGGCTAATCATGAAGAAAACTGAGAAGTATATACATTGATAAAAATGTCTCATTTACATATGTTTATGGTTGACACATAAGTCAGATTATAGGTCTCGATTTCATGGCACACAGTCCTGTATTTTCTTTCAGAACATTAACCATGTAGCTGGTAAATGGACTCGAAAATTAGTCTGTGGTTAGGATCAAACAAATTTTTTTTGATGAACATAGAACCAAGGAAAGAAAAAGTGAGGGGAAAAGATTCCAGTTTTAAACATGGCTTTTTTGATAAGAAAGGATAACTTGGGACGGCAGCTTTCTAAGCAGTCGGTACGCAGCCAGAGGAGTATCTGAAAGCATTTCGTGACAGTGCGAAAGGACCTCTGGAATGCTCAGTGAACTGAGGTTCATATGGGGAAGCAAACTTGTCTCCTTCAATTTTCCACAGTGCCAGGATGTTCATTTAAGACTAACTGGTGATGGATTCAGTATTATTATTTAATTTATAATGATTCCTTACAGAGCTGCTAAGTAGCTTGTGTATTAGACATGACCTCTTGCTCTTTCTGAAGTTAGGATAGTGTGATCTGGAAACACATTGAATTTAGAGCAGGACTCAAAGGCGAGCAGAAGCTAACACAAAATGGATGGGTTGACAAATGAGGACACCGTTACCAGTTTAATCCCCATATGAGCCAATTAGTTTCACATAGAGAAGAACTCTGTTCCAAAGCCACAGATTGCACCATTAACCCCAGTCAGCCGTCTCCAAATCGTGTGTCATTGATCACAAGAGGCCCAGGTATGAATGTCAACAGCTCAGAACAAACCCATCCCCATCTCGAGTGCTGTTATCGCATACATTTTCCATCTCGTACAGGACAAAGAATGTTACCGTGGGATAATACAGTTGAAGTTCTCCCTGTGCCCACACACTTCTCAAACACTACCATCTGATTCTAATAAAAACAATTGCAGAGCTCCCTATCTTGTTTAAAATCTGTATGCTTTAGAATAAGCCAATAATAGTCTTATTGATAAGCAATATCACTGACGGACAACAAGTGACTTACAAACTCCCTTCATCAATACTTAATAGTACCTTAGGAATTCCAACACTGGCCCAAACAGAAGATAAACATCAAATACATATTTTCTCACTTTTGTAATCTCTTTACTCTGATTAGTTTATGGAGAAATAAAAATGATGAGCATTAGGATCATCTTGAATGTGAAATCTGTAAAAGCTGACACCTGAAGCGGGTCTTAAATATACATTTTTATTCATCTACAACCCAAATTTTGCTTAATCTCTCTCCTTTAAAAAAATCATTTTACCTGGGGTTCTTACAGCTCTTATCACAATCCACACATACATCCATTGTCTTGAGCACATTTGTACCTATGTTGCCATCATTGTTTTCAAAGCATTTTCTTTCCGAGCCCGTTGTATCAGCTCCTCATTTTTCACCCTTTCTCCCCCTCCCTCCCTCCCTCATGAACCCTTGAAAATTTATAAATTATTACTATTTTTTCATGTCTTGCACTGTCCGATGTCTCCCTTTAGCCCCTTGTCTGTTGTCCATCCCCCTGGGAAGGGGTTATATATAGATCATTGTAATCAGTTCACCTTTTCTCCCCCTACCTTCCCCTTCCCCTCCTGGTATTGGTACTCTCCTTATTGATCATGAAGGGTTTGTCTGTACTGGATTCCCTATGTTGCCAGCTCTTATCTGTACTAGTTTGCATGCTCTGGTCCAGCCAGATTTGTAAGGTAGAATTGGGGTCATGATAGTGGGGTGGGGGGGAGGAAGCATTAAAGAACTAGAGGGAAGTTGTACATTATATCGGTGCTGTACTGCACCCTGACTGGCTCATCTCGGTTTTTTACTTAATCTCTTCCCATTGAAAATGTTTCAGAGGCTTCCCTAACTTGGGAATAAGCCTTAAAAATTATCTCAGTGGGTAATTTGGGGGGAAATGGGGTCAAAATAATTTTAAAATAAACATTAATAAAAGTTGTCACCTTACCATCGCTTCTGAAAATCAATAATAGATGTTTTCATATGTGTATTCATTTAACATACTTATCATTTTGGTAATAAAATGTAATTAAGTCGATGCTAAAACTGATTTTAGCAAAAAGCTAAAGCAGTTCTTCTTTGTAACAGTGCCAACATTCTTGCTTCTTTATGCACCTTTTGAATTGAGCCCAAAATCTAGAGAATAAAGGAACAATGATCTAAATCTAATGACTAGGAGCTTGGGTAGGTTCCATGAGGGACTGGCACACACTGCTTCGCATACAGGATTAGAGTTCATGGACATTGTCTGAACACTGGAGCCATTACAATTTCCTTTATTTCATAGTCCACATCGTATTTAATGTTATACACGTTCCCATGCCTTAGTGGCCATTTTCCACCCTAACTAGATGCAAATATGCACGGTGCTCATTTTCCTCCCCAAATACTAGAGGGGAAGAGGTTGCAGAGTTCCTGAGTGGCGCAAACGCAGAGAGGTTGGTCATCTGAGTTCCTCCAGAGGCATCTGGGGAGAAAGAATGGCAGAATCGGCCCCAGACCATCATCCCTACAGAGCCCAGAGCTACTCGGACACAGGGGCTCGCCATGCAAATGAACTCCTTGATAACAGGCTTTTAAAGGTCCCAGAGGGTAAAATAACGCCTTTCCCTTCGTGGATTTAAATTCAATTTGAGAAATAAAATGCCAAAAAAAAAAACCATGGGAAAAGAAAGTATCAGCTGAAAAGCTGAGTTGGAAAATATGCACTTAGTCTTGCAGACAAGTGGACTTAACTTAAAACACTGTCCAGAAAACCAAAATCAAACTCACTGTCCTCAAACTGATTTCAACTCATAGCAAGCAGAGTAGAACGGTCCCTGAGGGTTTCCGAGACTGTGATTCTTTGCAGGATTCCAAAGCCGCAGTTGGGAGTAAAATGCCTACTCCTCTCCCACAACACCACCTGACTCCCAGAATCTAGCTGCTATACTCACTTATGGCCGTCAGTCCTTTCCGATATCACTGGCAAGCCCCGAAAAGTACCTGCCACACCCAAGGGACAGGCCTCTTGTGGCTTGCCAGAGTGCATGCATTCAGCCAAATATCTAAATGGGGAACCCAGAATGGGCTAAGTGCCCAGTTACTTCCCCTGCCCCTCAAAATCCTCAATCAGATAAGCCCTTAGGAGGAAGAAGCAAAGGACAGAGAGAGGTCAGAAATCTAACTCTAATTCACATGGGAACACGAGGGCAGGGAGCAAGGCTGTTGTGTCACCACAGCGCTGGTCTTGGACTGACTCATCCACCCACTCTCATTTCAGCCCACAGCGTGACCGTGCTTTCAGGTAACTTACACTCCTTACCTTTGTGTCTTTCTCAGGTTGCATTCCCAGTGAGGCAGACTCTGAGATAAACTGGTTTGCTGGAAGTTTATAGGGAATACTCTCAGAGAAGTACTTGTGGGGCAAATGAGGAAGCAGGATGTTGACCATGGCGAAACGTCTGTAATCACAATAGCCTCAACCCGCCCTATCAGCAGGGCTGGAGGGGAGGTCCAAAAACATGGGGTCTGAGTTGGAGGTAGGATGAATTTGCAGACATGTCCTGAACTCGGGCAAGGGGCTGATGCTACACCCGGGATTGGACAGTCATCACAGGCAAGTTGTGACTGGAAGAGGGGGGTGCAAACTGGAGTAAAATGTTCTCTTGTTGTTCGGCCCCACTGAGTAAACTTTGACACATAGTGACTGAATAGAACTGCCCTATAGAGTTTTCTTGGCTGTAGTCTTCATGGAAGCTAGGTCTTTCTCCCATGAAGCTATTGAGTGGGTTGAACTGCCAACCTTTCTAGTCACAATTGTTTCACCAGAGTCCCTTAAAGTGACTCTCCTAGAAAAGGGCAATTTGTGGACAGGGGACTTAATGAAGAATCATCAGCAACCCCCAAGCTGTAGGAATGCCTGCTTTAGTCTTGGGTGGTGGCTGATTTTGACAGTCACTGTGGCATACACTACAGTATGGAAGGAACTCAAATGCAACACATTATGACTCGGACTTCATCCTACACATATGCTACTGTGGCAGTGACATTATGTCACGTCAACTTGAAGATATATGAAAGTGTGGAGGTGGTGTACAACCTGTTGATCAGGTCACAGCCTGATGGTGCCTCCTTGCTGGCATGGCTTTCTCATAAGGAAGGCTCTGGGAACCTCCCTACCTCTCTCTGTCTTCACCTTGTTGCTGGTGAGCCACTCTGGGACCTGCCAGAGTCCTGGAGATGCGTTCTCGGCCATTGGGTTCACAAGACTTTACACCCAGTGGCCTGTAATATTCCTGTGTTCTCATTGTTGCACGGGTTCCGTGAGTCAAAAGAGGGACTTTTGGACCTGTGTCACACTTATGGACTTGCGTTAGGCTGGGATGTTTTCTCAAAATATAATTACTTCTTGATATAAAGCTCATTCTTACACACAAGTGTCACTGGATTCGATTCTCCAGTTAACTCAGATGAACACACCTATAAACATTGCCACTTCATCCTTCTTCCTTCATGCTATGCCAAAGGGAGCATGAATACTATTAGATTTCTCCTACCTGCCTACAAACTTCTATCGAAGTCATTTCTTTGTATTTTTTCTCTTATCTTAGGAAAGTAATTACATTCTACACAAGGTTTAACTCTTTATGTAATTATTTCCCCTCTGCCCTCTCCCCATTTATCCTGCAGAATTCTTCCTCAATAAATCTACTCTTTCCTTCTCAATCTCTTAGCTTAACTGAAAATGCTTCAGCAAACTGATACAGCACTGTAAGTGCTCACTCAATAATGCCAAGAAATTTGGAAAACAGTTATCTGGCCCAAAGACAAGAAGAGATCCATATTTGTGCCCATTCCAAGAAAAGGTAACCAAACAGAATGTGGAAGTTATTGAACAATATCACTAATATAACAAGCTAATAAACTTCTGCTGGAGATAAATAATAAACAGGAGTACATTGACAGAGAGAGAGAGATCCAAGAAATTCAAGCTGGACTCAGAAGAGGACAGGGAATGAGAGATGTCAGATGGATCTTGGCTGGAAGTCGAGAATGCCAGAGAGATGTTTACTTGTACTTTATTGCATATACAAAGGCATTTGACTGTGTGGATCATAATAAACTATAGATAATATTGAAGAGAATGGAAATTCCACAACATTTAAGTATATTCTGCAGAACTTGTACATAGCATTTGGACAGATCAAGGGCATGCTGCATGGCTTAACACTGGCAAAAGTGTATGTATCCTTTCACCATACTTATTCGATCTGTATGATGAACAAAGAATTTGAGAACGTGTACTATATGAAGAGCATCAGCGTCAGGATTGGAAGAAGGCTCCTTAACAACCTGTGATATGAAAAGGACACTGCCTCACTGCTGAAATCAAAGAGGACTTAACGCCTTCCTGGTGGCCGTCAAAGACTATAGACAGCCATTTGGATCACACCCTCATGTAACTTCTCACTGCCATTGAGTCAGTTTTGACTCATAAATCCTCAAAGTTGAACCTATAAATAGCATCATAATACACAGAGAAAGTCATGAAGTTGACAAAAGCAATTTATTTTCTGGATCCACCATCAACACTCACAGGAGCAGTAGTCAAGGCATTAAATGATGTATTGCATTGGGGCCTAATGTTAGGAAGAAGATAATTTCCTGTGCTCAGAAGAGTTGAGCTGATGTACAGATGTGTTTGATACAATTGATACAAGTGATGGCTGGAATGTTATGAGAGCTCTAAGAGCCCCCAATGAAATGATTTTAAAAAAAGAAGAGCTGAGTTGTGAGGACAGAGGACACCTATATCCCACTTTCTAAAACAGAACAAATTAATGCATACATACTTTGGCACCTGTAGGTGTACTTTACCTGGTTTATTCCTTGCATAGAATGAAACATATTTATGGATTTTCCCCCACCATGGTCTGTAAAATGAGCTTGCACTTGGACTCGAGCAGTCACATAGTGGAAAATAAACCATAAACGTTGCTGTAAAAATTTAAATAAATAAAGGATGTATTGCATTGGGTAAATCTGCTGCAAAAGGTCTCTTGAAAGTGTTAAAGAACAAAGGTGTCACTTTAAGGACGAAAATGCACGTGACCCAAACCATGGGATTTTCCATCGCTTTATATGTGTGCGAACTCTGGACAATGAATAAAGAAGATCAAAGGAGAATTGATGCATTCGAATTACTTGCTGGTGAAGATTATTGACTATACCAGAGGTAGCTAGAAAAAGGAACAATTTATCTTGGGAGATAAAGAGTCCGAATGTTCCTTAGAAGCAATGTTCCTTAGAAGTCTGAATGTTCCTTATTTGCTGGTGAGACTTTGCTTCATGTGCTTTGGACCGTCAAGATGGACCATGGCTACAACAATGGGCTCAAGCATAGAGCAACTGTGGGGATGACACAGGACCGGGCAAAGTTTCATTCTGTTGTGCGAAGGGTCCTTATGAGTCAACACATGTAGCAACAGCCACAATCTCGACTGGTCCTTTCCATTTTCTCACTGATCTCATCTAGTTTTGCCCATTCTAAAAAACAAAACCCAAACCTCGCATGTCTCTCTTTTCCCAACTTTTTTTTGGAAAGAGTGAGGTGGAATAGTTGGCTGTAGCGTAAGACAGGGTGTATGTAGTGTGAGTCCTGGCTTTGCCAAATGGTAGAGAGACATTAGTTAAGTCCAATGGTAGAATTCTCCCTTTCCAGGTGAGAGACCTGGATTTAATTTCCAACCAATGAATTTCACATTCAGCTTTCACCTGCTTTTCAGTGGAAACTGGCATATTGAAGGAGTTTGCAGCCTAAAGTGGACTAAAGAAAATGGTCAATCACTTCCCAAAATCAGCCAAGGAAAAGCCTATGGATTGCATCAAATCAATCCACCATAGATTATGGAGACGGTGGAGCACCAGGCAGCATGTCTCTGTGGAACCACATGAGAATGAAGGTACAAATCACTAGTACATTGAGCTGCTAACCAGAGAGTTGGCGGTTTGAGACTGCCCCAGAGGGACCTGGGGGGAAGGCCTGATGAGCTACTTCTGGAAATCCTACGTGGCCCAGTTCTGCTAGGGCTCTCATAGGCCCATCATGCGTTGGAGCAGACTCGGCAGCAAATGTCATCTGGATTTCAAATATGGGGATATTAATTTCGTATTTATGACGTCATAATTAGAATCAACTGTCATTTATCACGGGTAACTCAAAAATTCACTGCCAACAAGTTAATGCACTCATAGTGACCTGATAGACTAACTCTTCATGAGAGTAGAAAGCCTCTTCTTTCTCCCATGGAAGGGTTGGTGATTTCTAACTGCTGAGCAGCCCCACACATGACCACATGCCACCAGGGCGTCCTGAACATGGAATAAGCATTCATGTAATTCCCCAATCCAAGTGTATATACAATGTAACTTTAATTCTACCACTCAGGCTAATTTCTGTTTTGAGTCTCCATTTAACTGTATTGGAAATTTCTGCTTGAGCTGGAAAAGAACGCGAGTAGTGAGAATAGTGTACACAGGAGCGAGTCATTAGGGAAGAGAAGGGCGTAGGGACTGTTGTCATGCACACAGAGATGTCAGTCATCTCCAAGGTCCCTTCATTGCTAGTCCTTGAAAGTTACTGTTGAGCTCTCTCTCAGGCCCTTTGGTGCCATTTGTTGATGCCCTGAAATCCCAGTGCTGACCCACATCAGAGTTGTTGGTAGGTGCCTTCAAGTTGGTTCCAATTCTTAGTGACCTGATGTGCATCACCAAGGTTAAGCAGGGGGATTTCAGAAGTTGCTAATTACCTCCCACCCCCGAATCCTGATCACACAGGGATCATCGGTCTGCTGTCCACATCCCACTGGGTCCCTGAATGCAGAATAACCATAGGAGAATGTCAACTACTGAGCTATAGATTGCTAGAATGAACAAACCTCACACAGAAAAGCAGGACAACTTCTTTCTTCCTTTGGAATCCTCAAACCTACTCATCTTGCTCTCTCTTTTTCCCCCTTGAACTGACTCCCTGGCATAGGACATAGGACTGACCCTGCCCAGAAATTCACCTACTTCTCTACTCTCCTTTACCTCCAAACCTGGAATATCTTCTAGCTATGAGAGTGGTGCAGTGAAGCTTTGTTCTTCCTGCATCGCGCATGCTCCCAAAATCTACTGTCATTTCCTAAACGGAGTTATTTCCATTTTTGCCTGAGGGTTAGACTTTTGAAACTCAAAAGCCAGGAAAAGAATCCTTATCTCCTTAATAGTTCCTCCATCTTTTCCTTAGGCAATAAATTTCTGGTTTATTTTGGGTTTGTGTAAAGAACCTGCAGGAAACCGTGCAGGGGCCATAGCTGCCTCCGCCTGGCTTCCCTATGGCCACAAGGCAGGGTCAGGCTGCTTTCATCCTTTCTACCAATCCTGACATCAACCATTCCTTCCACGACGCTCTCCATCGTTGCTGGATTTGACCATTCTTTGCAATGCAGCACAGAACTCACAGAGAGTACTTGAAATTAAGGGGCTTCCCTCCCCTACCCTCCCACATCCCGTTTCTCTCTGCCTCACAGTCTCAGCGCTGTTCCTTCTGTTCTGTCCCGTAGCCTTCCATGCCACAGTCTCAGGTGCCTCTAAACTCAGCTTCTGTCACTTCAGACAGAGATCTGGAACATGCTTTTCAGATGGTCTTGGGCGTTCTTTCTCTGCTCCTGCTTCAAAGATGGCTCGTCCTTATAGTCAGGGGACTGGTAACTAAAACGGACTAACCCCCTCTATTAGTGCTACACACGCCCTGTTTGCATAGCCCCACCCAATCATTTGGTGGTAGTTATACAAACATGCGTGGAAGAGCCATATGGAGAATTTCCCCACTATCGCAGAGCCCTAGTGGGTTCCTAATTTGGCTGTTAATAGCTAAATCAGCAGTTCTAACCCACCAGCTACTGTGCAGGAGAAAGATGAGGCTTTTGGCTCCTTTAAGGATGTACATCCCCAGAAAACCCACAGGGGCAGGTCTACTCTGACCTCCAGGGTTGCAGTGAGTCAGTCATTGGCCATGAGTTTGACAGGACTCCATGGCAGTGCCTTTGATCGTTGAGGACTGGAGGGAATCAGAAACACCTGTGCAGCAAAAACAACAAGGTAACGAAGTGAAAGAACGTGGTATGGCTCTTCGATCCATAGTCTTTGTAACTCTCACCAAATGATTGGGTGAGAGCACGCAAACAGGGCAACTGTCATATGAGGGGATTGATCAGTCTTACTATTCCACTGGGTATCAAGGGAGCCATGTTAGAGGTTGGACGGGCGAATCTCAAGACCATCAAGACAAGCCTTGAGTGGAGCACGTCCAAGACCCTGTGCAGAGACACGGCAGTGATGCGGCCGAGACAGCCGAGGTGGCAGCACTGAGATCATGAGACAGGGCAGCAGATCCCCCAGCCCGTAGAATGAGTAAAGCTGAGTGCCTTCAGACAGAAAATCCTAGTTTCAGTGTTGGGTGCCATTTGGACCCTATCACTTTATGACATTTGCCTGAATAGGGCAGAGGCCAAAGGTGTATATGGCTGAAGCCATGAACCATAGAGAGATATGCCTCCTAGAGACCTACCTTTGACCACGACTGAGAAGAGGTGCTGTGGACAAAAACAACAACCAAAATCTGTATCCTTAACACTTTTGGTTCCTGCTTATAACCACTTAGCTTCCCTAATAAAATGCATTATCATGAAAATTGCATTCTTTGTCAGTTAAGTATGGTTATTGCAATAGATGCTTGAACTCAGCAGAGAAGTAGGGTGCTATGGGAGGGACTGTTGGTGGCAGAATAGGGTAAAGAAGGTGGAGGCATATCTGACCCCTGCCTAGGGGAATCAACCTTGGGCTAGTGATTTTCTTATTTTTCCCTTGTGAAGGAGGAGGTTAGATGTAACCCCCATACCATTCCAGCAAATAGCTATGTCCCCAGAGAGTATCCTGCCACTGCCTTCAACAGAGGGCCAGCAGAGAACTTAGCTGATGGTACCAAAAAAACAAGCCAAACTAGTCACTGTGGTTGAGTTGGCTCTGGCTCATAGTGATTCTCTGGGTGCTACGCTGGAACTGTGCTTTGTTGGGCAGTGCAGAAGCAGATCACCGGGCATTTCTGCTGAGGTGCCTCTGGGTGATTCAAACTGCCAACCTTTTGATTAGCAACTCACTGTGTGAGCTGCTTTCATTCATGGTCCAAACCAAACACAAACCCATTGTTGTCTGGTCAATCCCGACACATATTTACACAGACACAATGCCCCAGAAGGTTTCCAAGGTTACGAATTTTTTTGGAAGCCGTATCTTTTCTCAGGTAGAATCACCTGGAATAACCACTCTTCAAGTTAGAAGTCCAGAGCTTAACCACCGTACCACCAGGATTCCTAGATCATAGTAACCAAAAGAACCCACTGCCACCAAGTTGGTTCCCATTCCCAGGACCCCTGTAGAACAGAAGAGAATTGCACTTTAGGATTTCTGAGATTATACATCTTTATGGGAGCAGACAGTCTCAGTTTTCTCCAGTAGTTCATAGTAGGGCTTGAGAAATATTTGCTCTCCTCGATCCCTGCTCCGATCATTCCACTGTCCCCTTTTCCTCAATGTGTAATTTTCTCCTTAATTCACGTTATTAAAATTAATGTTTAAATCCTATTGCATCATTAAATGACTAGCACCAGTGCAAAAACAACCAATGCCGTCTCACTGGCAAAATGCAACAGGCACGGAGGAGAACCTGTCATTTCTTTGGCCTGTGGGCAGCATTTCACACTGTGGAACAGGTTTTCCTTTTTGAAACTCAATTCTACCTTGACTTTCATAAGACCTTTGCTTCTTTCCTTAACTATTTGACTTTTTCTTCCTCTTCCTCTTCTTCTGCTCTCTACTGTTAGTGCTCCCCAAGTTCATTATTTCTGTCAGCGCAGATATTGCTGTTGAGTACCACTGCATCATGCTCTGCATGTGCAGACCACACTTTCCAGGCAGACTTCTCATATCTCTAAATACGTCTGGTATTAAGTCAGCTCATTCCTATAGAGCAGCGCTTTTCAACCTGTGGATCGTGACCCCTTTGGGGATTGAACGACTCTTTCACAGGGGTCACCCAAGACCATTGGAAAACACATAAATATTTCATAATCTATAATTACAAATTGTTTTGTAATTAATCACCATGCTTTGTTTGTGTTCAATTTGTAACAATGAAAATACATCCTGCATATCAGATATTTACATTACAATTCCTAACAGTAGCAAAATTACAGTTATGAAGTAGCAACAAAAATCATTTGATGGTTGGGGGGTCACCCCAACATGAGAAACTGTATTAAAGGGTCGCTGCATTGGGAAGGTTGGAACCACTGATATAGACTCACATTTCTTCTCACAAAAGTCATCGCTCTCGCTTGCAGCTCAACTATCCTTGTCTTCACTGGATGATGCCCTGCATACACTTCTCTTCTTGGAGACGAGGTTGTAGCTCTATCCCTCCTTTTCTCTGTGTTCCTCTCACTTCCCCGTCTGACCAATTTCTGTCCTCATTTCAAAATCCATAGAAAATGTCACTGACTTTTCTTTAGGTTTACCTGAGACTTTCCCGCTCATCGCTGAATTTCTCTTGGAATGTGTTCTCAAACCTTTTATACATACATCTCATGTAGTACTTTTTTTGTACTATAGTTGCTTATTTATTCTTGACTCCCAAGTAGGTAGGCCATCTTGAAGCTAGACACCACGATGTCCTTATATCTCTCTAGAAACCTCTTTATATAAAGAGTCAATAAGTGTTAATGGAATCGGATACTAAAATGTGAACACTATTACCTGGGACTTAAAACATTGTATCAGGAATAGATGACTAGGTAAATACACTAATATATATGCCTTATGAAAACTTGGTTCGATCTTTGAGAAGAAATGTGAGGGTAGCCAGGCACCATCCAGTTCTGCTGTTCTCATGGCAAAGAAGATAGCTATTCATGGAGGCAATCAGTCACACATTCCTTCTTTTCCTCCTATTCCCGACCCTTCTTTCTCTGTTGCTCCAGGTGGTGAGGGGCCAATTGTGCCTTGGATGGCCCATTGCCAGCTCTCGATATGAAACCGACTAGGCACTATGGGACAGGCTGGGAGGTAGACCAAAAGTACTAAACACATTGTGAGGCCACTGAACTGGAATATTCATGACCCTAAATCTCCAAATCAAGGAACCAAATTCCATGAGGTGTTTGGTGGTACATAAGCAGAAGCAGCCTCAGCAGCTTCTTTGTGGGTGTGTTTCTTGTAAATTTATATATCAGGGAACCTTTGCCAATTCAACTGTGTAAAACTTATTGACAGCAATTACAATACTGTGTTGTGCAAACCTACCCTTGATGAATGCAATTTTCCCATCAGTGTTAGCCCTTTCTCCTTTCCCTCAGACTTCTGGTAACAACTAATAAACTTTAGGATCTATGTACTTGCCTTTTCTTATCTTTTATGGAAGTGAATCCACGTAGTATATAATGTCCTTTCGTGTTTGACTGCTTTCACTCTGTATAATGTCTTCAGTCTCCATCCATATATAGTATGTATCAAGAGTTCATTTCTCCTTCTGAGTAACATTTCATTGAATGTATGTACTACCCTTTTTAAAAACAGTTTATCAACACTTAATCCACATATCACACAAGCCAATAGTTCAATCATATCGAGAAGAGTTGTACAATCATTACCACAATCAATTTTCTGTCCTGCCCTCCACCCTCACCATGGTTAAAACACTTTTAAAATGAGTTGTGTAATCATCATCAGTTCTAATGACTGCTCCCTCCTCCCTCCTACATAGATTGTTTGTTCCCCTAACCCCTTCACCCTCCCTGTCTCCACTCCCAACCCCTGCCTCCCCGCTCCCCCCTTGGATTAGTTCCTATCTCTGTGCCTTACTCTCGTTTCTATAACTGGAAACCCAACAGAAACAAACAAACAGAAGAAAAAAAATAAAGTGGTAAAGATAAAATAATAATAAGAGATAAAAATACAAATCGTAAGAAATAAAAGACCACCATAAATATTTAAAAGGCAAAGTAAGATGTTTCTGTCCTGGGACAAGCAAGAAATATTTGCACCTAGAAAAATCATATGGGGATCTGCCAGCAGCTTAATCAGGCTAGATACTCTGCAGATGGGATTTGAGCAACCACTGTCCTCCAGAGCTTTGTACAAACTGGATGTTCATAATTTAGTCTCTGATACTTTTCACTATGTCATATTTAAAGTTTGATACGGTCATCACTGGGTCACACAAGCTGGTGTGCTTCTTTAATGTGGGCTTAGGTGACTGCGTATTTGAATACAAGCCTTTAAGACTCCATATACTATTCCAATCGATAACTGGGCGCATCTGCTTTCTTCACCACGTTTTGCTGTAGCACCCTTGTCTTCAATGAACATTTCATGAAGGTATCAGTATTGAGCAGGGCCATGTTATCAGAACTGTTCTTGGATTAGGACTAGATTTCAGTGGGGGCCCATAATCTATCTGCTTGTCCCTAGGATATGTATGAGTCAGGTTTCCTTTGGCAGTTATATTATGACAAATTCAAAACCCTGTAAGACCAATACCCCATCAAAGGCAACAAACCAACTAACAGAAAGCAAGAGACAAACAAACAAAACCAAGCAAACAAAAGGCCGGGAAACAAAAACCCCATAGAAACAGAAAAGTAAATCATTGTTAATCATCCCCTTGGGGTAAAAGGCGATTGCACTTGCAACATCACCCATTTTCCCAATGACACATCACTCTGGTCACTGTAGGTCTGAGATGTCTATAGCAAGTACAAATCCACCGGGAGCCGCAACCCCTGCGTCGTTGCTCCCCACACTTTGCTATTCACACATCTGTTTATGGGTATTTGGGCTAGTTCCATCTTTGGGCTATTATGAATAGTGCTGCAATGAATATTCGTGTACAAGTCTTTTTTTGACTCTCTTCTTCCAAGTCTTTGGGATCTAAACCTAGGAGCAGAATTTCCGGATCATATAGCAGTTATTAGTTTGTTGAGACATTGCCCCACTGGCTTCCGCAGGGGCTGGACCATTTTGCCAGTTTGCTTTCCTCCCAGCAATGGATAAGGGTTCCAATAGCCTCACATCTTTGTCAAAATTTGTTATTTTTGGTAGGAGTTCACTTTTCTTTTTATCTTCGCCACCCTAGTGTGCCTTTCTCCTAACTCTTTAGAGGTTTTCCCTAATGAATTATCTAAAGAAGCTTTGGTCACAAATAAGATGCACCTTGAGGACTTTCTCAGATATTTAGAAGACCACTGTAAAAAGAAGTAACTTTTAAAGGACGAGGGTAAAAATAGATCTTAAGTAACTGAGTATGACATGCATTTAGTAAATTATTATTCTCTGACTTTATGCTGAAGGTTCACAATAGCACCTTGAATGGTTCTAAAGAAAAAGTCAAGACATTTAAACTACCAACCCCAATCCAGTCGTTTTTTTTAAAAATTATACTTTAATTTATGGATTTGTCTATTTCTCTCTTTAGTTTTGCTTTTAATCATTTTATTGGGAACTCTTACAGATATCATAACATTCTATAGTTCAATCACATCAAGCAGTCGTGTACAATTGCTACCACAATCAGTTTTAAAACATTTTCTTTCTTCTTGAACTCCTTGATATCAGCTGTTCTTTATCCCCACCCTCCCCCTCCCAGAGCCCCAAGAACCCTTAATTTTTTTCTATTATGGGTGTGCTTTTTTTGCCATAGAAAAAGTTATACTCTGATATAAGGTAAACAAAGGCAACTCCCCTTTGGTAATCACAGACTTTAAAGGGAAATCAAAGTCGCATAAATATAGAGAGATGATGGTAGCTAGGTTAATGGACCCCTGGGGGTATGGCTAGGTGGTACGTGGACGGAGAAATGGGGAGCTAACAAGTACAAGAAAAAAGAAAATGTTTTAAATTTGATCGTGGTTATGATTTGATTGTACAACCCTTCTTTGTATGATTGAACTATATGATATGAGGTTTATGTGCCAATGGAAATGCGGTAAAACAAATTCCATCTGATTTGTGGATTCAGAGTTGTATAGGGAGTTTTCATGGCTCCACGTAATCTTTGTCCAAGTGACTGACTCAATACAAATGACATTTCTTTCTTTTATTCTTGATTTTGTGCCACATTTACATCTCAAAGGATCTCCAGAGATAAAATAGCAGTGTTCAATTCTTAGTGTAAAAAGTAAATAAATTTTAGGAGCTAACCAAGGGCAAGAATATTTTAAAAATTTAACATCATTAATACAGGCAATAATGTACATAAAAGGCAATTTGTTTGGGCACATATTTGTCAAACAGAAATACAAACATATGTAGAGATGATACTATTTAATATTGTACCATAAATACCTGTTAACCTAAATATATTTTATTGCCAATAGCTGATCATTTTTCCCCACACGTGAGCACATTTTGAAATAAGAAATGGAAGATATTTATGCTTTAGAGTGAAAGTGCTTTGCAATGGGACTTTTAAAATGATGTTTCACAGAGGCACAATCTAGGAAGTAAATCTATGGATAGAGGTCTAAGCATAGGTGTGTACATATGTAAATACATTAATTTATAAAAATAGAGGTGCACATATTTACATGGCAATACACTGAAGTAGTGGACAGACTTAGGGCCTCTGCTCATACCCTCCCTCAATGCAAGAACACTTTGTTCTAACAACCTGGCATCTGTGATGCTCACCTTCCCAGCACAATCGCTGAAGACAAAATGGGTGCATAAGCAAATGTGGTGAAAAAAGCAGATGGTGCTGAGCCATTAAAAGATCTAGCATCTGGGGTCTTAAAGGCTTGAAGTTAACCAATGACCATCTAGCTGAGAAGCAACAAGGCCACATGGAAGAAGCACAGCAGCCTGTGTGATCACGGAGTGTCATCAGGACTGGGTAACAGGCATCAGAAGACCACAAACAAACAAAAAACATATTGTAAAGAACGAGGAGTTCAGAGCAGAGACCCAAAGCCCGACTATAAACAATGGGGCATCTCCTCTTATAAGGGTCACAAGGAAAGAATGAGTCGAAGGCACAGTAGAGCACCGATGGAACACACAACACTCCTCTGGTTCCGTGAAGATTCCTTAGCCCACTATCATTACCCCTGTCCTTTCACTGTGGGCTAGACTGGAACATGTATACAGGTACAGATAAGAGATATGAGCTCACAAAACACAGAATCCAGGAACAGGAATGGGAGTAGCAATACCGGAAGAGTAGGGGTGAGGTGGGAAAGGAGGGGAGGAAGGGGGGACAGGTCGCAATGATAGACTCATTACCACACACACTCCTCCAGGGGGACAAACACCAGAAAATGGGGTCGGTGTAAGATATGAAAATAATGAAAAAGTGGTCGGTGTAAGATATGAAAATAATAATTTATGATTTATCAAGGGGTCACTAGGGTCAGGGGGAGGGAGGGAAAAACGAGGAGTTGATATCAAAGGCTCAATAGAAAGTAAATGTCTAGAAAAGAATAATGGATACATATGTAGAAATATGCGTGATACAATTGATGTATGGATTTTTATAACAGCTGTAAGAGCCCCCAATAAAATGATCTTTAAAAAAAATAAAATGGACGTTTCAGCTGAGGTCCCCAAGATACAAAAAAAGTATAGCCTTTCCATGAGGTCATGATGAAGGACTAGTCAAAGCCTGTTCTGTAATGTGAGTGCACTCATCTACTTTAGGAATACAAAATAGTGGAGACAGCACGAGTGAGAGATCTGGGAAGTGAATATGGAGAGACCTGGGATCTCTACTCATCAGCCTGGGTGGAGGGCACTTTTTCATCTCATGTCAGGGGGTTTTCCTTGATCCAGAGGGGAGTATGGAATGTGTTCCCTGCAACTGGGGGACGCTGTGGACTACGGGGTCTGAGTTCTCCTCAGCGGGTAGGGAAGCAGGCTGCCCCACTGCTTTGGCAGAGAACTGAGAGACAAGTCTGCAAGGAAAGCCCTGTGGCAGCGACAGAGCTGGCTTAGGACCAGGCTGAGTTGTACCTAAGAGACTGTGTGCCACCGAGTGAGAGGCCTTCAATCTGGAGACTCCATAGCACTGAGCAAACAAGCTGAGGGGTGGTCAGGGGAACCAAGAAGTGGTTTTCCTAAGACCCTTCGAGAATCTTCTAACATGGGCCAGCAGCTCCAGGGGCCTGCAGCATGCATAACTGTATGAGGTACTGGGCGTGGCTTACTTTTCTAGTGGTACTATGGATTAGGTGCTCAACTGCTAATTTCAAGGCCAGCTGTTCAAACCCACTATCTGTTCCGAAGGAGAATGATAAGGCTGTCTGTTCTAGCTAAGATTTACAGTTTCAAAAACCCTATATGTGGACACTGAGTTGATAGAGAATCGGGATGGGCAGTTGAAACACTTGTTTTCCAAAATAGGGAGCGATGAGGGCATAGGGTAAAACTGCCCCTGTGAGTTTGTGAGGCTGTAACTCTTTGAAGGAGCAGAAAGACTAAGCTCCTGTTCACAGATTTAACATGGTTATTTCAGAAACCACGTGCAGTGTAACCTGGCTGGCCGGTCAGCAAACATGCTTTCTTTTCTTCCTGGGCTAGACCTCATTTCTTGTTGTCTTGTTAGGTGGCTGGCTAGTCAGTGAAATGTGAGTGGAAGTGATATGCATAAAACTTTCCGTTGGAAAATTTCCCTGTCTTTTCTTTCTGCCAGCTTGATGATGTTTCGAACATGTCAGAACTTTACAGAATCCCTGGGCCTTTGAAGAAATGCTTACAGGAGACTTGTCCACAATTCAGGATTTATGAATGAGAAATATACTATTGTTTTGTGCCAGTATATATTTTTGGATTGCTGTAGCAAAAAATGTTTGTATTTCATAGCTAACTGCTTAAATATACCTTTACAAATATATTTGCATTGTGGTAAAAGAAAAAAGAGCACTGGGGAATAGTAGGTTTCATGTAGGCGTGTTAACTGCAAGGTCAGCAGTGTGAAACCCACCATGGGAGAAAGATGAGGCTTTCTACTCTCTTAGGGAGTTACAGTCTTGGAAACCCACAGGGACCGTTTTACTTTCTTAAAGGGTCGCTCTGAGTCTAAATCGATTTGATGGCAGTGAGTTTGTAGTCCTGAGTTGTCGTAAGGGAATTTTAGTTGGTTTACAAATTTAGTTTGCTATGTTTTCGATACTAGCTAATATTTAACTTTCCTATTAACCTGTTGCTGTAGCTGGAATGGCCATTATACAAACGAAGAAATGAAGGTTTATACAAGTTAAACAATTAGTCTTGATGAAACAGTCTGCGAATTAGCAGAGAGAGGATTTGAATTTAGGTATGCAAAGCGCTAAGCCTCATTTGTGTTTTTTAAAATAAACTTTTATTTCATCTCAAGAGGAAAGTACTGTACAAACTGTTCTTTAATTTATTAAACTAATATTCATCCTGTGCTGACTTTGTGCCATCTCTTATCCTAGGCATTAGAGATAAGATATTCTATTACGATAGAGTAGTAATTTAATTGTTGTTAAATGTCTTGTAAAAGTGCAGTGATTAACTTCTTTGCCTGTTAACCAAAAGGTTAGCTGTACTGTGGGAGAAAGATGTGGCTTCATCAAGGTTCCAGTTTTAAAAATCATAAGGGACAGCTCAACTCTGTCCTACAGGGTCACTGTGAATAGGAATTAACTCAGCAGCAACAGGTTTTGAATGACCTAGAAGTCTAAGTGTACTTTCTAGTTTGTTATGATCAGAATATGGTGGAAGTATTCAGAAATAGCTCTTATTTCTAGTTTATGCATAATTTACTAGGAACCAAACAGTTACAGAGCATTCCTACATTACTGCGACTGAGAAATGTTAGCCTTAGGAATAGCTTGCTTAATGAAAAATGAGGGATTTCTCTCTGAAATTCCCATCAATGAGTAATGCAAATTCTACATTCTGATTGGGAATATGACACGGACAAGAGTTGTCTAGTGAACACTGCATTGTTGTCATACTATAACTGACAGATTCTGCCAAATCCATAGTAGCACAATCTCACAGAAAGAACTATGATATTTAAATACGAGTACAATGTGCTAACATCGTACAGAAGAGCAAACACGAGCCAAAAAAAACTTAAAATTTTTCAAATACACGAATAGTTTTGTGATATACTTAGATATAGGACTCCATCTATTTAAGATTTAATATAATTTTATGAGATCAGGAGATATCTTCAACGTTAAACTTGGAAACGAAAAAAGATTCCATTTGGTCAGAGATATCTTGTAATTCGAGACACCACTGAAATTCTGAGTTAAGTTTTTAAAAGTGTTGGATTGAGTTGCTACAGAACACAAATTTGACCCTGTTTTGCGTTTTATACTAAACAAACTGCTACTGAATAATTTTACCAAGGGCTTTTATAAATCTGACAATTATGGGAATCACTTATTTCATACATGGAGAGGGAACAGAATTAGGGCAGGGACAATGTTTATTTATCAATTCACGACTTACTGGAAAAAAAGGAAAAAGAAAAGGCAGCAAACAAGGACTTTACTCTGATGTTTTCTTAATGTGGCAAATTTGATTTTGGAATGGCTGGAGAAACATGAGTTTCCCTCCCAAATGGAAAAAAAATGACTTAAAAACATCTTTCCTTTATTTCTTCCCTACTCTTGTCCACAGTTCCAATAGCTGTGCATTTATCAAAGACTTAGACATGTATATATGTGACACGTATGTATAAATACAATACAAACCAGTGGAAATAGTATTAAAGTCAGTCTTGAAAATATTTCGTAAAGACTTAAAAATTTTTTTTCCACTCCCCCGGCATGGCATTGAGCTTAAGGACATGGAAAAGCAGAGAAGGAAGTACATGTCAGAAATAGGAAGTGGCATCTCCTACAGAAAGAAGCCAAAGTCATTCAACAGTAATTTTGCTTTGGGAGTAAATAACGGTACTTCAACAAGGCTAGAGCCACGGGGCAGAATAATAAAAAAGGACGGCCAGGTCCTTCCAGGACCGACAAAATATGGTATCAGTCAATAGTAAACTTCTTCTTTGAGAACTTTCTGAAGTGTGATGCAGGGTAAAGAAACACTGCCATTTTGCAAACACCGTCTCCACCGCAGTTGTTTTGAGGACATAGGCATTCAAACAGAAATGGAATAAGGCATGGCTTCCCCAAAGTCGGTGAAAACGAATGCTTTCCATAAAGCCTGTAATTGTAAAGCCTGCATTCCGCCCCCCACCCCGCGACCTGTCTCCTAGGTGGGCTGCTGGTCTGAAAGGTGTTCCTGGGCTGCAGGACCACGTCTTCCAGGCTCCTTCGATTGGTTCCAGGATTGGGTAGGGTCGGGAGCCCAGCTTCCAGAGGCCCCCCCCGGGGGGCATCCCTGGCGCAGCCTCAGTTCCCCCGCGCCCCCTCCGTCCCGCTCGGCCCAGCCCAGGGGTTCCCAGGGGTGCACGCGCCCTCCCCGTGGGAGCCGCGGTCGTCGCGAGGAGCAGCTGTGCCCCCGCGCGCGGCGGCGGCGCGGCAGCAGGGGGCTCGGGCGGCGCGGGCGCTACACCCGGAAAGCCGCCCGCCCGGAGGGGTGCCGCAGCCTCTGGGCCTCGGGTGCCCGCCTGGGGCCACGAGGGCGGCGGGGAAACCCTGAACTTCCCGCTCGGGAACGGCGGCCCCGCTCCCGGCCCTGGCTGGTTAGGGGGATGTTCTCGCGAGAGGAGAGGGGGCGCCGGGGCGCGCGGGCTCGGGGGGCCCGGCCCGTCGGGGAGTAGGGGCGGCGGGCTGGACCCGGGGCGCGGGGAAGCCGCTCCCGCCCGTCGCCGAGACCCAGCCACTGACGTCAGGAGTTTTCCTCAAAGTCAACAACTAGCCCTGCGGCGGCGGCGGCGGCGAGCGCCTAGCGGCTGCTCGGACCCAGCGGGAGAGGGGGGCGGGGAGGCGGCGGCGGGGTCCCCCGGGCGAGGCCCGGCCCAGCCCCGGAGGCCGCCGACCCGCCGACCCCTCGGGGCACGCGCCTCGGCGCCCCGCCGCCAGCCCCGGCCCCCGCCCCCGCCGGAGCGCTGTTTGTGGTGATGAATCGAATTTGTAGTCAAGATCCGATTCCCACGTAGAGTCTCCGCCTCCTCCTCCCCCCGCCGCCGCCCTCCTCGCTCTCCCGGCTCCCTCCTCCCCCCGCCGCCGCCGCCGCCGCCGCCGCCTCCCGCTCCAGCTCCGCGGCCCGGCCGGGCCGGCTCCCTCCCGCCCACCCCTGCAGCCCTCCTCTGGCCCACCCGCCGGCCGCCCCGGGCTCCAGGGGGGCCAACGGCTCTGTGGGGTGGGGGGAGGATTGGAGGGGAGGAGGAGGGAGGGGGGACCCCCGAGTCGCCCCCTCTCCTCCCCCCGCCCCCCCAGCTCCATCCTCCGCCGCCGCCCGAGCAGCTGCGGGGCCGCCACCGCCGCCTTTGCAGGTAACAGCCACCGCCCCCCACTCTGGCTCCCCTCTCAGCATCTGCTGCGCTCCCTCCGAGCCCCCGGCCCGGTCCTCCTTCCCCGCCCCCCTCGAGCCGGGGCTGGCGGCGGGGGCGTCTGGGTTGTCACTGCGCCGGTGAGGTGGGCGCCGGAGGCGTGGGCGGGGGCTGGGTCCCTGGAGGCTTGGGCGGCGGGGGGGTGTCTCTGGTGGGGAGGCCCGGGCGCGGCCGGCGTGGATGACACTGGCAGCCCCTCGCTTTGCGGGGGGAGCTGGGGAGTAGCTGTGCGCGGGGGGCCGGGGGAGGGGGTGTTCCTGGCCTAGCGGTACCGTCCGCGTCTGCACCGCCCCGGCCCCGGCGCCTCCGGTCTCTGCGCAACTCGCGCTCCCGGCCCGCGCCCCTCCCCGCCCGGCCGGGCTGTGTGGGGAGGGGGCGCCGGCCTGGCCCGGGGTGCGGCGAGGTTACGTAACGGGTAGAGCTCCCGGGGTCCGTGTGTTTGGGTTTGGGGGGAGGGGGCTGTCTGAGCCTTCGGGGCGGGGCGGGGTGGGGTGGGGTGAAGGCGAGGATGCACCGGTGTCCCTCGGGTCTCCTTCCTCCCCACCCTACCCCGCGGGCGGCGCTCAGGAAAAGACAGCCCTGGTGGGGTGGGGTGGGGTGTGTGTGGGGGAGGTGGGTAACGTGCTTGTCTGTGTTTTTAATAGTAGTGGGGTTTTGATCCGCTTGGGAGTTGTGTGCTAAGAATAGAAATGTGCGGAAGATGCTGGGTTTGGCTGATCCAGAGATGCTGTCGCTGCTGGCGGCCGCGGCTCTGGCTGCAAGTAAACAAACCAGCCTCTTCCTAGTCCACCTCCTGCGCATCGGTCTGCATCAGCCATGATGCTGATGGGGCCCTTTAGAGGCAAAGTTAAAGCACAGCTGGCCGCTGTGCTCCTCACTCCTGGAAGGGTCCCCCCTTGTTTGGACCTCACCAGCAATCCACAGCTAGGCATGAGAGGAGGACTTCTTTTGGGTGGCAGGTTTTCAAATACCAGACAGATTGTTTGTTTATATTCTGGAAGCAGAGGAGGGGCTTATCCATAAGTCAAGGTTAACATGCATACATTTTGATGCTTACATCAAAGTAGGGTATTATGAGAATAAAATTTAATTCATTTCACCTGTGTGGTCTTTTGGTCGACAGTCCAAAAGGTTAATTGACGAGCTTCCAAATAGAAATTGCACATCGGAATCTATGTATTGATTAGTTTCTTCTAATAAAACGTTCGAACTTTGTTCATTCATCTTGGTGCTAAAGAGTATAAAATGATTATTTTTGCAGTTAATACCTTGGCAGCTGTTTGCAATAATCTGTTTAGGTGTGTTCCATATTTGATGGCATGGGTGTATTACGTCTTTCAGTAGGGTGATAAATTATTTAGACAACCACTGGATTTTATTTTTGATAGAAGCTTCTAGGATTAGGTTATACAATTAGGAAATCGTTGAAAAGGCTAAAGCTAGAAGGGTCCAGTAAAGGTGATTTAGGGCATAATAAGAATAGTCTTTAAAACTTGAGTGTCATTTGTGTTATATATATATCACATATCTCAAAGGTGGTTGTCTACAATATGAAAATATTTTGATCAAAATATCTGGAAGGCTACTAGCTTTTTAAGTTATACAAGGACCCCAGTGTCTTTTATTTGAACTCATTTTGAAATGAGAGTGCATATATCACATGAATGAGACAAACATAGGAATTTAGAGAAGTGTAGGATTTTTAACTTTTCAGATATGTTTTCATTTTGTATTTGCAATAGCAAGTTTTCTAAAAGTATTTCTTACACTGTTTTAGGTAATTCTGCAACAAAAACAAAAAAAGCCAACCCAAAAAACTTCGAAGAATTTTGCTCTCATGCAGTCCCTTCTTTTTACTAATTCTTAGTTTGTGACTTTTTTTTCCAATTTAGAATTATTTTAATTTTTAATTGAACAATTTTGACATTGACTCTTAGTTTAAGTTATGTCTCACCTTCTAAGGATACTGCTTTGGCTTTTGTTTTTATAATCATCTAGCTGCAAAATACTTTGAAATAAGGTTTCATTCATTCATTTTGCGTGAACTGTGTTCGGATTTGAATAACAACTTTTAATATTTCATTCAGAAGGTCAAAATCATTAAGAAGAGTATTTGCTTTCAGAATTATTGGAAATCCAAGCATGTTATAGTTAAATTTACTATCAGATAACTGCATCAAGCTTGGAGTTTTGTGCTAAGTACAGACTAAATCTTTTAAAAACCTAATTTTTGATTTAAACATTTAAGAATTTTCCTTAAAACATTAAATAGAAATTTTCCATTATTAGGATTTCTTTTAAAAAGAGAACCTATAGTACAAATTGAGTTGGTAGAAGTTGAAAGTTTACTTAAACTTTGCTTTGTGAAAGGGTAGCTACCCTAACTTTGGTTGTTATACAGAATTCAATCATGAGAAGTTCAGACAATTACTGTTATTAATTTTTTTAAAGTAAAATTGAATGAGGCCTTACCTGTGTAGTATGTTTAGCTCTCAAGTATTAAAAAGATAAAATTATTGAAATTTCAAAGCATTTAGTTTTAAATAACATGCCGGAATAAGGAAGACAGCCTTTTTCATTTTGATTTGACCAAACCAGTCTTGCAATTGGATTTACATGGTCATTTAATGTAAATTAATGCACAACATTAATTTTGTATAACATTTTAAGAATATGTAAATCATTTAAAATTACTGTGTTCTTAACCCCAGATACGAGTATACATCAGTATTCTAATTTCTGGCATCACTTTTCTATAGTTAGCTGAAGATTACCCTGATACTTTATCGTCAGTTTTATGTATGGTAGGCAAGATTCAGTTTCACGTTAATTAGAACTGATATAGAACAACTCCTGCTCACTTTGAAAGTGATTTTCACATAAGGAAAAAACACTTATTATGAAAATGCACTTTAGGTTACCTAATTTTAAAACGTTTCTTAAAAATTTTAGTTTTTTCTTCATAGCTTGATTGTACCACACTTAGAGTTTGCAATAACATTGCTAAATTTAGATAACAGTGCAATAATTTCTAGATTAAAATAAATACAGTAAATGAAATATCTTGAAACTGAATACTGATATATTAATATTCTTTTTTCTGTTATTTCAAATGTCAAATGCATATTTTATTATAGTATTCCATCTGAATCTGATTGGATGTAATCACATTTCCTTTACTAGGTAACCATCAAATTGTAGTCAGGATACACTTCTTGGCCTATAGATTTGTTTTCAGCTGCCTTGTTTTATACCTTGTTTACATTTATATATTTATCAGCAACTATAGAGATTTTACACGGAGTCCAGGTAGCCACAAGGTCAGCAGTTCAAACTCACCAGCTACTGTGTAGGATAAAAATGAGGCTGTATGCTTTTGAAAAGATTTAGCTTCTGAAACCCTAAGAAGCAGTTGTAACTCTTGTCCTATAGGGTCCCTGTCAGTCAGAATCTGCTCCTTGCCAGTGAAGTTGGGGTTCATAGATTTCACATACCTAAATAACTGTATTTTACTAATATTAAGGGGGAAAGTCAAGAAAACAAGATTTTCACATGAGGAATTTCACCTCTATACTTAACAAAGCCTCTAAGTCTGTTTTATTGGTGGTGAGGATGTGATGAGTGTTTGGTCGACAGCTCGAATTTTATCTAAGTTGACTTGTTTGAATTTTTAATCTCAATTATATATTAAACCTTGAGTACAGGAAATATGTATAAAGGTGATAATAAACCTACAATGCTATCTATACATAAGGTAGATTCAGTAGATTTTAGCAGAGACACTTAAATACTAGCTCTGGAAGAGCTGTAGAACTTTTTGGAGTTCATCTGATTCTCTCTTCTTTATTGCTAAGGAAACAGGCACGGAGTTCAAGTGATCATTTAATACATTCACCACTCCGAGTCAGAATTAAGAACAAAGACCCATGCTTCTTGACCCGGCTAGTGCTCATTCTCACATTATTACCACTGCTTGAATGTTGCTATAGAATTACTTACCTACTGGCTAGTTGTCAGTTTCCCCACTAACATTGAGTCAGTTCTGACTCAGCAACCCTATATAGGGTGTACATTTTTATGGGAGCAGACAACCTCAGTTTTCTCCCACAGAGCAGCTGGTGGGTTTGAACTAGGGCTCCTTACAGGGCCTAAAATCTGTCAGGCTTATTTTATGGGCATCTAATGGACCATATATTCATATTGTATTTTGTGTGATGTATTTTGTTTTTATTTTGTAATCAGGGAGTTCTCCAAAGCAGATTTTAGAAAGATTTCACATGTGCATCAGTAAAATATTTCCAACTATGCAGCCAGAATCCTTTTAGTTGTGACCCTTACCCTGTCCAGATTGTTGCAGGAGCAACCACACAGGGACAAATCAGACTTACATGAGAAACAGAGTGGATTTATCATTAGCTTAGTGTCAGTAGTTTAGGTGAACCAGAGCATACCAATGAGTATTTTCCTATTAGATTCAGATTAGGACATTAAATATGTCATCCAGCCCACATTGCTATTTTTAATTTGATCAACTAATGAGCTGAACTGGAACACAAATGACCCCAAACATCTGTAGGGAAATGGAGAAAATAATGCTTTATGTTATTGTACATATTTTAAAAAATTTTATTATAGCTGAATTAATAGAATTTACTTGGCAATTTGGAAAAACTAGTGTTTTGTTTGAAACGTAAAAGTTTTCTCCTTATTAAGTTTCCTTGCCATAGTGTGAAATTCAGCAAAGATGACCCATAGAAAGGGTTTTAAGAATCAGCTTGCAAAGTGCATTAATGTACTATGAGGAAAGGAATCTATATCTAAATTATGAACTGACTCACTTCCATGTATGACGTTTTAAACAGCATAGTGCTCTTTAAAGGAACAGACTGATGTAGAACAATTTGTCCTGAATTTCTCTCTTTTCCTCAGTGCTTTTCTTCTGCAAGCCCTGTTTACAAGTTTGATACAGCCCCATGTCTTAGTTAGGAAGGTGTTGGTTTCACCTATTTCTTGAAATCAGCAAGTACCATAGAATTGTATAATGGATGTCCTGGATGATCATTTATATTTCAAAGTACTAACATTCTACAGCTCACAGAGGTCATCAGTTTTACGTATAGAAATTTATACACATACATTTGAATATTAGTTGTCTTTACTACAATTTGGTGAGCATATTGAAAACAATATATTCGACACCAAATTATTTATTGCAAGAATTTATATTTTACAGAAAGTTGTAGTTTAGAATTATAGTGTG
The DNA here is from genome assembly GCF_050624435.1 of Tenrec ecaudatus. NCBI lineage: Eukaryota > Metazoa > Chordata > Mammalia > Afrosoricida > Tenrecidae > Tenrec > Tenrec ecaudatus. Next base: position 251,460,290 of record NC_134530.1, on the reverse strand, counting down.
CTTTTAAGATTAAAGTATAAAAAATTATTACCCTTTGAGTTTTGTTCTTATTTTCAAAAATGAATTATTGCTGGAGTGCCTTTTAATTTTTATAGTAAACTGCATTTAATCATCTGTTGTTTAAATTGAGTGTATAATGTGCTAGTATTTACCTTTTGCCTTATTTGATAGTAGTGTGTTTTACTGTACTGCTGGGAACAAAACATGACACAGGAAGAAGTGTTGAGAACGATTTGAAATGTTAACTATATGTTTTGGCGAGCCCCTAGTATGATCCTTGGTAGAAAGTACCCCGGAGTGACATGTAGGAAGTTACTCAGCCATTAATTTGCTATCGTAACTTTGGGGGAAAAGAGAGTAGGTAAAAAAGTATAACTATAAGCATTCTGGTTCTTACAAGCAAGGGTTTATGCCAAACAAAACATGTTTTAAAATATTTCTCTGTGACCAGTGAATGACTACAGACAAATTCTGTCGGTAATATACTTGTCTTCTTAAGGTACCGTCAACATTTTTTTTAAACAAGGATACTATTGTGCATTATTAGATATAGTTGGGGCTTATATCAAATTTTTAGCAAAGCTCAAGTGGATATCTCCCCAAATTAATAAAAACTAGCAAGAATCTTTCGGGAATGCTCCCCACATGAAATGGCAGTTTTTAGATGGATCAATAATTTTGACAGTCAGGAAGACCTCTCAGAAGACTATGGCAACTATCACCTTGATAGATTTTTTCCAAGGAGACCAGGAGGATCTTGGGGGCTATTGAGAAGCTCTAAGAAAATGGAAAGCTGTGTTGGAAAAGAAAAGGCCAAGCAAATTGCACTGAGGGTTCCCCTTACCCCACCATGACAGTGTATTCACTCATTCTTTGAGGATTGTTCTATGAAAATTTTGTTGGAAAACCATACCCCATCCACCCTACAGCCTTGTTCTTGCCTCTTTAGACTACTTTTTGTTCCTCAGGCTTGAAAACATTGAATGGGAATATGATTTGAATCCCTTGACGCCCAGATTGCTGTTTTGAACTGGTGTGATTCAGAGAGTGCAGAACTCGTTAGGGAAGGGCTGTTGTTGTTAGGTGCCATTGAGCGACAGACAGAACACTTACCTATCATGCATCCTGCTCACAGTTGTTCCTGTGCTAGAGCCTGCGGTTGCAGTCATTTTGTCAGTCCAGCTTGTTGAGGGCCCTCCTTTACCAACCATGATGTCCTTCTCCAGGGATTGGTTTTTCCTGACATGTTCAAAATATGTAAGACAAAGTCTCACTATCATCCTTGCCACTGCCATACTTGCAACAATTTGGGAAAATTAAAAAAAATGTATATTGGATGACAGCTCAGAGATCATCAGTTTTAATTTAACAATTCATACAGATTGTCTTAAAATTGTGCTTTCTGTGAAGGTTTACAAAGCCGACGAGGCTTTCATTTTATCATTTTTTATACAGCTTGTTCAGTGACATTGGCCACACTTTTTTTACATTCCAAAAGAAAGCTGAAAATAATAAACAATAGGAAAAATTAAAAATGAATTAAAAGGGAAAAAAGGAGATACTAGATTTAACCCAACTCTTTCTGTGACGATTGACTCTGATGAACTTTGTGGGCAGGGCTTTCCCCTCCCGGTCAGTGCTCCAAGGGGCTGCAGGGGAGGCTTTCCCCTTGTGGGCTCAGCAAACAGGCTGTGGCTTTTGACTGTCATCCAGAGCCTTCTGCACACTGGGTGCTCAGAATTTAGTCTCTGTATTTCCTTCCCCTGATCTTGAACTTTGTTATTTACAATCCTTGGATTATACAAGCCCATAGGCTTGTGAACTTAGATGGCTGCTTGTTTTAATACAAGCTGTTAAAACTCCAGTTGTCATTCTTTCTGATAGCTGGGCACCATCTGCTTTCTTCCCCACCCTCTGCTGTGGTGCTCTGATTCTTAGCATTCATTTTGTCTTATCTCCATCATTTTAACCTCCTGTTTCCATTCCTTCTTTCCTGACCCTTCTGAACTTGGCCCTTGGGTAAATGCTGCCCTTTTAATCTTAAATAATTGATTATTCTAAGGGGTGTATACCTCATTAGTGTTACTATTCCTTTTATAGACCTGTCTGTTTCTTGGTTGAAAATTGATCCAAGCGTGTGTTTAGCTTTAGATCTGAATGATGACTAAGGTCTGTTCTCACAGTGGTGCCACAGGCTTTAATTTGACCAGGAAGTATGGTGCCTCTTAGGACTTTGTGTTTTGTTTCACATTATTTCCCACTCTCCCCCAAACTTTTTAATGTGATCCTTATCAGCGCAGTTGATAGTGGTATACCAGCGCCATGTACTTCTTGTCTCAGGGTCATGAAGACTGATGTTTACTTGGTCTATTATTTCATTGGATTGTTCCCATGTTTTTGATTTTCCTCATTCTTCTTTCCTCCAGACAGGGAGAGATCACTAGTACCTTAGGTAACTGCTCATCAAGATGTGTTGTATCACATTGTCTTTATGAGCCAAGTGAAGGTTATGCTTATTGACCTTGGTACCTCCCAAGACTGTGTTCCCGAAATCCCAGGTCCATTTAATCATTTCTTTATGGTATTTGGTTGTATTTTAAGAAGTTTGCATAACTTTGACCCCTGTGTGCTTCACCACATTCATGGCTATGTTTGCAGCAAAAGTAAATAGACATACACAAACCAAAACAAACTCATTGCCCTCTAGTTGGTTCTGACTCATAGGATGTGATAGTATAGTAGAACAGCCCCTGTGGGTTTCTGAGACTGCCCAGTTTTCTTTCACAGGTAATGATAGCCGCTGCTAAACTGATGTATCTTTGTGGATATGCTCCCACTCTTCCTCCCACAAAAATCATTCAGCATGCACATCTATCCGTGCATCTACCTTGGAGATCACTGCTATACATGTACCTGACAGTGTCTACCTTTATTGCCTTTAAATCTTGCACTCCTCCCTGGTTCTATCATTTTTTGCCAACCTCCCTCTTACTGTCTATTTCTTTCCTCTTCACGCAAATTAACGTGTCTACCCACTAGCCAGTAATTTAACACTCCTTGATAACTATCAAAGATTATGTATGTATGTGTGTATATATATGTATACATACACACACATATATCTATATATATATGTGAAACCCTATTCTTGGCATTTTGCAATAGTGGTTCCATAGAAAATTTATCCTTTTGTGATTGGATAACTACACTCAACATAAGGTCTTCCAGGTTCATCCATGTTAAGATGTTTTGTAGTTTACTCTTTGAAATTGTGCAGTCTTCCATTGTATATATGAACCAAAGTTTGTTTATCCATCCTTCTATTGATGGCCATTTAGGTTGTTTTCATCTTTTTGCTGTTGTGAATAGTGTTGTAATAAACATATCTATTCATATTGTGACTCATACTTCTATGTAAATTAAAGATATTGCTAGGTCATATGGTATTTCTATTCCCAACTTCTCAGAAAGCTCCATACCATTTTCTATAGTGTTTGCATCATTTTACCCTCCTACCCACAGTGTATAAGAGCGCCAGTCTCTGTACACACTTGCCAGCAATTCTTGTTTTCTGTTTTTTTGAGATTTGCTATTGATGCTGAGAGAGATAGTATCTCATTGTTGTTTTCATTACATCTCTAATGAGTAATGATCATGACCATTCATATATTTCTTGGCATATGTACAGTGAAGTATCTATTTATGTCTTCTTGCTTTTATATAGAATTTTTACCTTTTTTCTGGATAAGACGTTGAAACTTTCTATAAATTTTGGAGATTATTCCCTTTATATTTCTTTAAAAATTCATTTTACTAGGGGCTCATCCAACTCTTATCACAATCCATACATACATCAATTGTGTAAAGCACATTTGTACATTCATTGCCCTCATCCTCAAAACATTTGCTCTCCACTTAAGCCCCTGGCATCATATCCTCATTTTTCCCCTCCCTCCCCGCTCCCCCCTCCTTCATGAATCCTTGATAATTTATAAATTATTATTTTGTCATATCTTGCCCTGTCCGACGTCTCCCTTCACCCACTTTTCTGTTGTCTGTCCCCCAGGGAGGAGGTCACATGTAGATCCTTGTAATTGGTCCCCCCTTTCCAACCCACCCTCCCTCAACCCTCTCAGTATCACCACTCACACCATTGGTTCTGAAGGGATCATCCACCCTGATTCCCTGTGTTTCCAGTTCTTATCTGTACCACTGTATATCCTCTGGTCCAGCCAGATTTGTAAGGTAGAATTGGGATCATGATAGTGGGGGTGGGGTGGGGGGAGGAAGCATTTAGGAACTAGAGGAAAGCTGTATTTTTCATCGTTGCTACATCGCACCCTGACTGGCTCGTTTCCTCCCGAGATCTCTCTGCCAGGGGATCTCCAGTGGCTGACAAATGGCCTGTGGGTCTCTACTCCACACTCCCCCGCCTCATTCACTATGGTAAAATTTTTTGTTCTGATGATGCCTGATACCTGATCCCTTTGACAACTTGTGATTGCACAGGCTGGTGTGCTTCTTCCACGTGGGCTTTGTTGCTTCTGAGCTAGATGGCCACTTGTTTACCTTCAAGCCTTTTAAGACCCCTGATGCTATATCTTTTGATAGCTGGGCACCATCTGCTTTCTTCGGCACATTTGCTTATGCACCCATTTGTCTTCAGTGATAGCATCATGGAAATAAGCACCCATGATATGATTTTTTGTTCTTTGATGTCTGATAACTGATCCTTTCAGCACCACGTGATCACACAGGCTGGTGTGCTCCTTCCATGTGCACTTTGTTTGCCTCTGAGCTAGATGGCCGCTTGTTTACCTTCAGGTTTTTAAGACCCCAGATGCTAT